>NC_089823.1:201978120-203178120 GCF_035046505.1 Tiliqua scincoides
GCGGCAGTTCTAAAACTAAATTTTTGCAGCTTAAGAATCAAATGATTGACAAAAGTGTCTCACAATATGAATGGCATCCTTACTTGGATGTAAGAGTGATTCAAATCAATAGGATTTTTTCTTCCAAGAGTAGGAGGGGCAAATTCAGAGAAAGTACACCCATGATTAGTTTTCTCTGTACTGCTCACAGTGGCAGGATTCCAGATCTACATGGGACTCCAGTAAGTACATACAACCAGAGGGATCACTAGGGTTTGTCACCCAGTGCAGGAGCTCATTATGTCACTCCCATGGTGGACTTCCATACCAGACCATACAGCCTATATGCAGTGATGCACTAGGGTTGCGATAACTTTAACTTTAATTGTTTGTTTATTTTAATATATAACAGTAATATATAATTGTTAACTGTTATATATATAACTGTTATATATTTTAATATATAACAGTACACGTCACCCAACAAATCAGTAACCAACAAAGAACCAGAGGCCAACACTCACCCAACTAAGGGCCCAATCCTATCCAACCTTCCAGCACTGGTGCAACCGCAATGCAGCCTTGAGGTAAGGGAACAAATGTTTCCATATCTTGAGGAGATCTCTCTAACTGCACCACCACCACAAGATGCAGCGCACGCCCCATTGGCACTACTGCACTGGCACTGGAAAACTGGATAGGATTGAGCCCTCAGAGTTCTAGTATTAGCTCTGATATATGGAAATGAGAGATGATGCAGATCAACCCTTTATTGGTTCCCTACTGTTTCATAACAACACTTCATTGGCTCTCAGAACAATCAGTCTCATTGGTCAGTTCTGAGTTTAAAAAATCCACTTTTTGTTACATAAGGCAGTTGTGTTTTCCTTGTCTGGTTATTTGGCTATAACTTTTGATAGAATATAGATATTTCAGCGTGATATGTTTCATTGTAATCTACATTAAATTACCTACCAAATGGTATATAATGATGGCATTATTTGTAAATATCAAGATTTTCACAATTTTGGTCAGTAGTTGTGTCACACACACACACACACACACACCCCCGACGGTGTCACCCGGTGCAGTCTTCACCCCTGCATACCCCCTAGTGATGCCACTGCATATAGCTCTGTATATTCAGGATGTTCACTCTTCACCAGTAGAAGGATAATAGTGCTGTCATACCTTCCTCTGTCAACCACACACAGTTCTGTCACAGGTCTGGTTACTGAGTCAGTTAAGGCAGGATAGAATTGGTACTAATTCACCTGCATAGTATCCTATCAACATTTTTGCTATGATGGAGCCAGCCAAGTCAGCCCAGTTTCATGTGCCTAAGAACTGCATCATATATTGCAAAACTCCAACTAGGAAGTTACTTCTAGATAGAAAATTACATGTATCCCAAGTGCTGATAATCACAATCATACTCATGTGCAGAATTACATACGGATTCTCATGTTCAGGATTCTTACCCAGGATGATGCTTATGCAGGGTTCAAGCAGTTATCTGCACAGAATGGCCTCCATGCAGGGATTCTGCTATTGTGTGAAGCAACCAAAATGTATAATGAGTTTGCAGCTGACTGACAACTGAGCAATTGAGTTTTGTTTTACCTGCCAAGCACAGAATGCTGTTCTTGATCTCTCAGTACCTAGATGGTGCGCTCTGCACACCATCTTCGTGATGCATATTTATAAGAAAGGTGTAACTATTGCATTTAAAATACTCCCCAAATAATATTTATTATTTAAAATACTTCCCCAAATGATCAGGCTGCAAATTTAAGCACTTTACTCATTCGCTTAATCAACTTCAGTTGATTAATTCGGGACCAGAAAATTGAATAATAAGGTCAGGCTTGTTGATTTTTTAAGCTGTTTGTTATTGGTAAGTTCAGAGGTGGTGTGACCTGGAACACCACCAGATGCCACCTTAGGTCTGCTGCTGCCTCTGAACAGCAACAACAACAAAAAAAGAGCTTCTCACCTTGCTCTTGATGCAGTTTCTTCAAACACAGAAGTGCAGGGCTTCCAGTTTGACTTCAAGGGACCACACAAATGAAGGAGATCCTTCATTCATGTTTTTGCTGTAAACAAATTGCAAGTCCTGCATTTTCATGGTGGAAGAAACCACACCAGAAGCAGTGTAAGGAAGGAGATGATCTACTTTCTGCTCCCTTTTAGTGGGTGGAAAGCAGATCAGTGCAGATTGCATATGTAGCAAACTAGAAGGAGGTGGAGGCAGTGGTGGCAGACTGGATGAGGGGCATCCTAAACCCACCACCCTCTTGCCCCCTTTTAATCCACCATTGCTGCAACCTTCATGACCTAGCCTCATGGAAGGGCCACCCAGGGCCTAGGAGAGGGGGGTAAAGGGGGTAATTTGTCCCCGAGTCCAGGGTCAAAAAGGGGGCCAAGGAACCACAGGAGGGGGCCCAGAAATTTCCTGGGATCTTACATTTTCCTATCTGACTTGTTGCCTACATGGAATGCTGGGAACACTACTATGAATGTGTGGCTGCAGCTACTGCAGCCGCCAACCCACATGGTTGGGTAGACTTGGGCTCCAAAGACTTTTCTAGCTGTCTCCACCCTCCCCTCCATACTTTTGCCCCTCTCTGCCTTGATTCTGCTTGCCTGTCACCACCCTCCCCTGCTCTGTTTCACCCCTCCCCCTTTGCAAAGGGGTCCAAAATAAACTTTTGCACTCCCTGGTAAAATTCCTCTCAGAAGCCGTGGGGCCACCCCTGGGTGTGTTACTATAATATAGAATGAAAAAGGACGGTTAAAAATGACTTTTCCATAAACATTCCTGTTCTAGCTTTTATTATGTTTTAAGTTGCACTTCAGTATCTGAAAAAGGAGCTCAGATAGGATTTTTGATAATACTGTATGTAAATGTATTTAAATTTACATTATTATTTGGTTAAAAGGCAGATTGGTTAACTATTTTTTTAATGCTTTGACAGTTGCACAGTCTGATTCGATGTTTGCTTACTAATCTCTAAGTCCCAAGTCTTCTCAGTGGGACTAAGTTTCAAGTAAATATATGTAGGTTGTTTTCTTTAGAGAAAAAATGTCAAACAAAAATTTTCTAGAAACAAAAATTATAAAAAGAGATCACACCATCTCTGCACAGTCTGCAGTCTACTTCTCAGTGGTATTATTCGATCTAAAAGAAGACTCACCTACATCATCCCCATGAAACTGCATACTGGATCACAGCCAAGATGTTCATAATCAAATATTACAGTCCAGCACCATTAAACGCTATCAAGTATTTTGCCACTGATTTCAGTTGGAAGTGGATCATACCCGAGATGTGTGTAATCTTGATAATTTCAAAAATCCATGAAAATCAGAAAAAGCTGTCAAAATAAACCAACAGCATGTTTTATCTGTGACACTCAGGTAGGAAAGAATACGTCTGTTTCTTTACAAAATAAGAAAGCTGTAGCTGGTTTTGGGTTTCCTTGCACATTAAATCCAGCTGCCTTCTCTAGATCTAGTGTTTCTTGGAAAGAGACCCAATTATCATCTCCTAATTAGTTTTATAGAAAAGGAAGAAGTGCTGTCAGGCAGGCATCTTTGAGCACTTAATAATGTGTCCTTAATGACATGAATACTTCCCAATACTACTGTCTTTTGATGATTTCATATTAGTGAACCTTTAATGAATTGTGTGTAAAACATAAAATGATTCAACTGATCACATGAATATTAAGTAAGAATTAGAACTATAAAGGTCAACAATTAGCAGCCCAATCCTATCCCCCGCCACTTTATAGCATGCAGCCAAGCCAACCGAGCACGAGCTGCAAGCTAAGGGGGAGGGCGTGATTGGACAGCCTGAAGCAGGTAAGTAAAAATATTTTACTTAGTCTATGGGCCTCATCAGATCTGTGCCAGTTACTTTGCTGGCACAAGTTTGAGAGGAGGTGGGGGTTGCAAAATGGGGGATAGGATCTGGTGAAAGTCAGTGCCTCTGGATCCAGCCCCTCCTACCCTCAACACTCCCCCCAGGTAAAGCGGTGGTGGAGGCGGGGAGGGTGGGCAGAGAGGAGGCAAAACAGGGCGGGGAGGGAGAAGAATGGGGTAGGGAAGCAATGGGAGGCAGTGGATCTCGCAGCAATAGCATGGGCCTGATCGCATTCCCTCCTGTTCAAGACTGCCCACCCTTTCTTACTCTCGGACTTGTGCTAGCTAGCTAATGAGCTGGTGCAGGTTGAAGGAGACCCATTGGCGGGAGGGAGGCTTATGGAGAGGTAAGGGAAAATAATTCCCCTTCCCCCTCCCAAGCCTCCTGATCTACCCCCTCCCACTGGATACAGCACACATCTTTTTAGCATGGCTTCATTGGCAGGGGGAAGGACAGGATTGGGGTCTAACACTCTCACCATGTACCTTGCACTGTTTGAATGTAAAAAGAGCAGCCACAAATACTGCACTTATGTCTAATTAAATTTGTTTGTGAGTTGGCTTTCCATTTTCAAAACAAAATATTCTGCAATAAAACGAAAATTCTGGTCCCAGTTTTCATGTATGTGTATGGGAGTGCACAAATAATTTTGAAGCAAAGTCAGGCAAAGCCAACACAATAAGAAAATCAACAAGGGGTATTAGCTGGGATAAGCTAGGTGTAAACAAACCACTCGGATACAGTAAAACAGCCCCATCCTACCCAAATCCCTTTCTGCCGACACAGCTGTGCCAACAAAGTGCATGTTGTATCTGTAGGGGCAATTGGAAAGATCTCTTTGCAGAAAGTGAACATTTGCTCACTAACCCCAGGTAAAAACTTCACCACTGCCATAGGACTCCTCAGGTCTAAGCAAGTGCAATGAGACCTCCCTCGGTCTGCCTCCCTCCCCACCCTGTTCCATCCCTCCACTTCCCCATTCCATGCTGCATGCACTACCAAAACCATTTGTCTACTGTCATAAAGTCCTCCAAGCACTGTTCCAGACCATGATAGGATTGAGCCATAACCCAATGTTTTTCAGAGATGTCTCCTTTAAAGCCTAAATTTTAGAACTGAAGGTGACCTTTTATTTCAGCGCTAGTGTTAAAGTGCAGGCATTCAGCATACCCCTCTAATTTTGTTTTTTCTCCTATGGAAAAATGATGCACTGATCTCTCATCTGCCCAGATACCAGGTTGCATGTATATATGGCACACAAATGCTTTCTTTTCAAGGACTAGGCGGAAAGCTGGGCTTTATTTATGCAGAGGAATGCAACTTTAAAAGCAGACATCTCTGCAGGACCTCTCCTGGGGAGCCCAAAGTAAAGCTTTGTGCAAAGTGCTTCCTGAGGCCTTTAGATTCTCTAGAGAGGGGATTAAGATTTGGGACCTAATTCCATTGGCGGCTGTGTTTTTCTTCACCATCTACAACAGCAGGTCTCCTGGAAAGGACTGTCATCTAATTATATGATTCCAATAGCATCCTCCACTTAAACAAGTCAGTGTTGTGAAGTCTGGATACAAGGGCATGTTTTCATATAGCATAGCTGAACTGCCCTTCCCCACGGAACCATCAAGGCTCATCACGGCAAGCAATAAGTTTTGTGGCAGGCATGCTGCCAAAAACCTACACCAGTTTCCTGCCACTTCAGGGTTCCCGTACACTATCTGACTTGCAAAGAATGAGCCCACACTATGGTTTTAATCACCAGCTGTGTAACCTCACAAGATAGCAATACTTGGACTTTCCTTCAGTATTTGCATTTTTTGACCCCAAAGAGAAAAGAATTTGCCATATATAGAGCGGAAAAACAGATTGCTAATTTCACGTAGTGAAGGCACTCAAGTTGATCAGTCCGCCACTAATAATGTGTTCTACATCTTTCCAAAGCAAAACATATATTATTACATTTCAGGACATACCAATATGTAACTTTAAATGTCAGTATTTTTGCAATGTAATTTAGAACTGCTTCCAGCTATTATGACATCACACCATGAGTTCAAAGTAAGTCAATTTTCTGCTGTTTTTGATATAAAAGCAGGCTTTGTCTCTCATAAAAAAAGGGGGGGGAATGAAATGATTAAATGTTGTATTAGTCAAATGGTCCTATGAAATTAAAAACGCCACTCAAAAACACAGCTGTTTAGAATGGAATGATATTCGCATCAGGGTCTTATGATCTAAAACACTTAAGCCATAAATGGCATAAAACTCCTTTCAAATTAGATTTCAGGCTTAATCACACATCATGGGAAGCAGCAAGCATGTAACTGTACTGATGCCATAAGGAGAAATTTGGAGCAGCGCATTTAATATTTCATGCTACATCCTAGATCATCTCCTGGCGAAGGAGAATTACTTCCTTGAAAAACATAAACCCAGTTTATGGAAGTGCTAGGGAAATCCAGCATCATGTATGTTGCCTGTCTTTCTGAAAAACAAATAAACACCAATCACATGATTTTAAGGGAGATTTTTTTGGTCAATGTTTCAAACTTTCTTGACCCTGCACTTTGTGCTTTGCAGCTTATCAGTGACACTGGAGGTCAGAAGTGTGAGTGCGCATAAAATTACTTGGACAAAGCCAGAACCAGGTCAGATCGCCATGGGATAGTCCCACCAGGCCTTCTGCAGGCTGCTACCACCGAGGAGTTCTAAGGGAAGGAAAGGAAAGACCATGAACCAAACATCCCAGAAAATTCACCAGTCAATGTGTTATTAATCAAGGCAAATACAAACAAAGTTTATTAAAATGCCTTGTAATAGTACATTTCAAAACAACACAGAGACATCTTATGGGTTGACCACTTTAGCACTGGAGCACATGCCAATTGAGTTACATTCTTCAAACCTGAATAGCCACAAGTGTGCCAGAAAAGAAAATAAACACTGGAATGATGTGTGCTGTCGCACATCTAATTTGACGATTGATCATCTAATTTAAATAGACATTTTTAAACAGGAAATAAGTGCAAGGTTTATACCATTGCCTTACAGCAAATGGGAAAGAGGTTTGGGTGTCATTAGGAAAATGCTTGATTGTGGAAAAGCAAGACTGAGAAATTCCAGTGTGCCTGTCAGCCTGGTTAATTCTCTTTAACTGCAGTGGTTCAAACCATGGTTTGCACTATTTCAGTAATGACGTGGGATTCTCTGACTGTCAAGTGACAAAGAGCTAGGGGTCTTTCTCCCCTTCAGCCTATTTTTGGGGTCTGGTGCACATATTTGTTAGTTCTTCTCAATCTCCTATGGCTATAAGTGTTTCAAAACAGGTTTTTTTTTTAATTTTAGAAGTAAGCCCATTTTGTTCAGTAAGACTTAGAGCCCAATCCTATGCATGTCTACTCAGAAGTCCCTTTATCATTGCTGGAGCTTACTCTCAGTAAAACAACTTTTGTACCTCAGTCCAGATCAGTGTTAGCACAACACACTTTTGGGCAGCTGCTAAGTGCCCAGTGAACCAATCTGCCCCCGCCCCCCAAGGATACTTTCTGTAGCCGTGGAAAAGAATGGACTCAGCCAACAGCTCTTGGCTAGTTGGGTGAATCTTTGTGAGGCAATGGCAGGTGAGAACATAGTACACTGCCAACTAGAACAGCACTGTTGCTACTCCTGGTCAGCCAAGCATGAAGTAAACCAGTCATCATGATAAGGGCAGGAAGGCTCAAACAGGTAGGAGGGAGTGTACCAGAGGTCATTTTAGTGAGGGCCCCTCAAACCTGGATCCAACCAGTAGTAAACAAATAAACATCACTCAGTAAACAAATAAACATCACTCAGTATCTAACTCAGTATCTAACCAAAGATGTCAATGGGACTACTCTGAAATAAATGGGACTACTCTGAAATAAATACTTGCAGGATTTCAGTGAGAGTGATATACTTACTACTGATAACGCTGAATTGTCTCTTATTGATAGCCTGACCTTAAGACCTGTTGTGAGAGCACAAAGATGACACCATTAACCTTGGCATTACTCTGGCTTTATAAGTTGTTGTTCTGGTATTTAAGCAGATGAAACAGTATAAATACTTATGAATCCGAGTTTCAAACTGTGAAGTTTTCCAATGGAAGGAACATAATTAATCTGTAGTGGATGACTCTCTGAGCCATAGCAATGTTTTAAAAAAATGGTATACCTAAATATATGATATTTAAGTCTATAGAGGAAAAAGCTTTCCAAGAACCTTGTCCAAGTTATTCCACTGACTTGATTGAAGGTCTTTGGTCTATTGTTCCACTACAGGATCTATTATATTTTTCTGCCAATACATTTTTGCAAACAGGAGTAGCCCTTCAAATCCCTCCAAAGAAACAAATGATATGCAGAAACTAGCCTCTCATTCAGAAATAATAAGCCTAATATTCATAGACAGTATTTGAACTGTGTCTAGTTTTAGCTGACAAGAAGGTCAAAGATACAATTTTATCAGTTTCATTTTGGAGGCTTTTTATTTGATCATGACAGCACCTTGTTTCTAACACAATTATTGTAATCATATTTCCTATGCTGTTTGACTACAGTGGACCCATATAGCATTACAGTAAAAAGCCACCAAAACGGGGTAAAAATTTCAAAGTTAAAGGTTAGAGAGCAAGAGTTACAAATTCTTGTTCAAGGCCTAATCACAGTATATTCCCAATGGAAATTCTTCTTGAGGTTTTGTGAACTCTGACATTTGTGCTAAATATATTATATGGGCTGGATAAGGAGCAATGCAGCAATTACTATGATCAGGCACTGAGGCATTTTTTCATTCTGAAAAAATTTAATATATGCATACATTTCAGACTTTTCATAAAAAAATGTGTGAGTAGAAATTAAAAGATGCATATATTCCCAATACTTTACATTTTTCTCACTGCATAAAAATATTGTTTCTAATGAATCTTACCCTGTAGACTGGCTGGCTTCATTTTAATTAAATTGTATAGAACTGCCACTCTGCTTTCTGATAGTCTCCAAATTCTTATTGTTAAATTTTAAAGACATGCATTTATATCTCTGACGGATCTGAAGACTGGTACAGCAAGCAAAATGTTATTGGAAAGATTATAATTTGCATGTTTTAGTGATCAATAAGAATTAGATGTGCATCAGAAATACATGAATATTATTTCATAGGATTTTACGCGTATACGATTAAATGTTTTGAAATTGCAATCTGATGTCTACTGCTGAAAGGATTGTCAGATAATTGTTGGGCACCCTTTAGCACAGTGGCTCTCAAATGTTTTAGCACCAGGACCCACTTTTTAGAATAACAATCTGTCCAAAACCCACCAGAAGTTATGTCATTAACCCGGAAGTGATGTCATGGCTGCAAGTGACAACATCAAGCAGGAAAATTTTTAACACCCCCCCATAAACAAAACAAAAACAAATTAATTGTTTACAATAAGTATAAGTTAAAAAATTATTTACAATAAAGAAGATTTCTTCCAAGTAGTAGCTGATCTGTTTTAAAAATTTTTTCCAAACGTTCCGAATGCTGCTATCCTATCCACTCTTACCTGGGAGCAAGCCCCACTGACTATCATTGTTAAAAGCATATACATAGTAGTCTGTCAAAAGTACAAATCTGTAACATTTCCCCAAATGAAGTCACATATCATGGTTGCTACAAGTCTAATATTTTAAAAATAAAGTGCGCACTGAAATGAATGGGGATCCACCTGAAATTTGCTTGCCACCCACCTAGTGGGTCCATATCCACAATCTGAAAAACACTGCTCTAGCAAGTCCCTTTACTTTCTAAGGTCTTCAGTGGCTTGTATTTTGACAAGAAATAGTGAAAGTTCTTTCACTTTCCTAACATCGCATTCCAATATGCTGCCCACAATCCGTGTGTTCTAAAGTGAAATGGTTCACCTGGGGAAAACCCAAAGTACGTCATGATGCATGAAGAAGGAGGAAAGCATGCAGAATCAATCAGCAAACAATAATGTCTTAGGTGTAGAGGTCCAATACTGGAAAGTGTTGTTTATTATGCAGCCAAAGCGCTATGCATTCCCATTTCAAACATTCACGACTCCATGAACGCTCAGACATAAGAATGATTCATGGGAGAGACTTTTTGACAGGAAGGTAACATCTAGAATAGGTGTAAATATGGTTTTACTAAGAAACAAAAGCTTGATTTATCAGGCGTTCCCATTTGTTTTCAAAATATATAGAATGTCCACATGACGCATTTGCCAAGTCAATCAGATGCCATGAGTACAAATCATCAGTCACATATGAGTCACATTATGTACCATTTACAGTTTGCCCTTGTGGTGACTAACGCGCACTGCCAGTTTGTCCTGCCCAAATCCCATCACTGCAGAGGAAAACATTTTGAAAATCGCACACAAAAAAGCAGTTGAGTGAAATGGTACCAAACTACAGGGAATTATTAGTCATTAGCAAAACAAACAAAACAACAAACTTGGGATTGGTGGCATCTTCTCCTACCGTTGCTACCATTGGCTAGGAAAAATGGCTGAATGCCCTATTCTCTTAGTTATTTTTTACTGAGCACCCCGTACCTCTCTACTGCTGAACTTTGACTTGACCTGTAACAACTCATACTTCAGGTAATCTTTTAGCAGCTCTTGCATGAGCAATAGGTAATCTTAGGTTTGTGGCTCTTGATTCCAAAGATGTAGCTCTGCTGCTACTACCTTCCAATCTAGTTGCTCCTTCTCTCTAGTTATTCTAGCTCTCTGGACCACCTAAACCAGAGGTGTCAAACTTTTCATACAGTGGCATTCAGGGTGCCTGCTGAGGGCCAGAAGTGACAACATTAAGCAGGAAATGATATCATTAAGCAGATGATGGCCAGAAGTGAGCATTTTGTTTTCACAAAGAAACTCATTAGCTGCAAATGACAGAAGAGGAAATATGCAAATCTTGATCATACTTTCAAGATATGAGAGAGCCCAATGACTACACAGGGAGAGCCATTATCACATGGGCCACGCTTTCAGCGGTGCCACTTCTGCCAAGTTCACAGCTGAGAGGTGGTCTGCAAAGTGATACTTTGGCAGAAGCTGTGTTGCTGAAAGGGTAGCCAGTGTGATAATTGGATTCTTCCAGCATTTCAGCATCTCTCTGTCTCGCCTCTCTTGGTCTGCTCCTTACCCTGTGTTTTCCTTACCTTCTAAGGCCTCCTTCCATCTCTCCTTCCCATGACCCCTTGGCAGAAGTGGTACTGCTGAAAGAGCAGTGCTGGGAGAGCTCAATTGTCAGGTGGGCTGGATAAAGAGCTTTTGTGGGCTGCATCTGGCCAGTGGGCCATATGCTTGATACCCTTGACTTAAACCACTGCCTAATGTGGAAAGGAGCCCAAATGCACCACCATCCCCCATCTTCCTCCTTTACTTCTAATTTAACAGTACTGTTTACTTGGAGTCAATGCAATACTAAGGGCTAAACCAGAAGAGATATATGATTTATTTTTTCATTTTTTTTAAGCTGCAGGTTAGTTGCAGGAAGATATGAATTTCATTAGATTAGTAGGTACATGGTGCTTCATTCTTTCTCCAAGGGTTTTTTTTCCATTGAAATTCATCCCCAACCGCTTTTCTCCCATAGAGGAAAAGAGCATGGAAAATTTTCTACTGCAGAAGCAAATAGAAATGGGAAGGCAGTTGGGAGGAGTTAGATTTTTTTTTATTCAACTGAGAAAAGATTGAGCACCTCATTCCACCTGCCACTATTCCTAGTCCCACATACACTGACACTGCAGTAAACAAGACACACAGGGCACAATCCTAACCAGGTCTACTCAGAAGTAAGTCCTATTTCATTCAATGGGGCTTACTCTCAGGAAAGTGTGGTTAGGATTGCAGCCACACACACACAAACTTGTTTAAAGGCAGTTCACAAATATTCTGCCATCATCCCTAGTTTGACTTTGTAACTAATGTCCACATGTTAAGGGGAAAAAAGGCAGTAGATATTTTGAGTATTTGCTGTTCTTGAGACCTTGCTATGTACAGATAGAATAAACTTTAAAAAGGGACATTTAGAGATAAAAATGTTAGTGGGGCTTCATTCTTCATATACTTGTTTCATTTTGTATCATTTTATTACGAACAGGTCTAAAATATGGTTGCATGTAAGTATTCTAAAGATTTTAAAATACTTTGGGTTATCCTATGTAGTACTATTTAGAGGGAAAATACACAATTATTAGCTTATTGTTTCTTAAAATTGTAAGGTTATTTTCTTATATGAGATTAACTATGCATGGCTGACTCCTAGCTTCCACCATTGTCATCATCATCATCAATCTCCTTTTTTAAGTGCCTGCTTGGATGCTTTGAAGAGGTACATGTAATACCAGCAACCACAAACAGAGTTTGGTTTTTACCTGTCCAACTGGAAAGAATGCTTATGCAAGGAGGACAGGCATAATTAGGCTCAAACTCAGTAAATATTTTCCACACATGCAATGGATTGAAGCTGAACTGACGGGCAGCCTGAACTGCAATTTGAGCCCCACTAAGTAAACTGAAAATATTCACTTCCTTGAAAATGTAATGAAGGTTAAATCTAAAATTTCAAGCATGCAAACAACTGATTTAAGAGCTTCCAAGAGACTTTTGAACCATTCCTTCTTGTTAGATGCTGAGCTGGCGATGAGTGATACAGTTTAGCTGTTCTGGTAATAGCAGTCTGGGGTTGGGCATGAGAAGAGATATTCTCTGTAGTGTTTGTCTTTTACCCTCACTGATGCTGGTTTGCTTCTTTTCAATCATAGAGGTTTTGATCCACTTATAATGGTTCATAACCTTTGAAAAAAGGATGTCAATAATTGGAACTGTTATCCACTTTTATTATTTGTATCAAACACTTCATAACCTCAGAAAAACTTCATCGGGGCAGAGTTAAGGTCATAAAAAACTGAATGTTTAAAACCAGGCAAATAGAAGGTATGCATTTCTCAGAGCACAACTTGACTTACTTTTGAGTAGACATGCATAGGATTTTGCAGTAAATGAAACAGTTGCTGCCTTGGTACTCTTATCTCTGTCCTGAGATATGATGTACTGAAATAAATTAGCCCGGTACATAAGGATAGAAAACCAGCTGAACCAATATAAAAATAAGGTAGGTAAAATGAACTGACCTAAACTCCATGCAATTAATATTTTTGAAGGAAAAATGGAGCAAATTATATGTGTGGAGACCTGTGTAAATTTGCAGACTATTTTTGTCTAAAATGTGTGCTCCACTTCTCTGTTTTTCCCCAATTCATATATACCTTCACACAACCATTTGCATTAATATACAGTACTTGTACACACACACACACACACACACACACACACACACACACGTCCACTTAGACTGCCAGTCACATGCTACTCTTATAACATTCACATATGCTGTGAAACAGTTGACCAACACTACCATAGTGCTATCTTCTCTGCTAGAACAGCAACAGTACTATCTTCTCTCCACCTTCCCAATGACAGCACCAAGCCACATCTATCCTTAGGGCCTGGTGTGTTGGTAATTGTTTGCATCCATGAACAGTCAAAATTTTAAAAAAAACATGGCTAAGGAGGAGTCATTTCAAGCAACCTAAGCCGGGATTAGCATCATTGGAGAACTGCCGAGGTCCATCAGAAGGATTCACTGCTGATACCTGAGACTGCCTCTGAGTCTATTGCCCTCAGTTGGTGGTGGCAAAGTGACAGTCTACATAGGTAGGAAAGGGGCCATGGAAGACACTTTTCCAAAGGCACCCCTCAAACCTCGAGCTGGCCCTAAACTTAAGCCTCAGCTCTTACAATCAATAGCCACCAAAGACTGCAAATTTGCCTTCCAAGATGGCAAATTTAAAAGGAATTAAATTGGTAAAACCACTATTTTAATGCAAATCTAATCCATGTCCTGTGCTTTAGTATAAGCCATTTCTGCCCAACGTTGCATATACGTTGCATATACATATTTGATATGTACAAATATGTACACCCCTGGGCTGGGCAGAAATGGGTTAATTTGAGGACTTGTTATGTCTACAATAATAGGAAGTAGTCTCAAATATTATTCAAAGTGAGTTTTAAAAACCTATATTTTTCCTGAAAGGTGACTTTGACTTTGCAAATAGATATACAGGTTGAGTCTCATTGTTCACAAGGGTTCAATTCCCAGAACTCATGTGGATGGCAAACATCGTATTAAAGCAAATCCATTTAATTTGCTTTAAAGTCCCTTTGCTAGGTGACTTAAAAAACAGCCTTGCTGACCTTTGAGATATAAGACAGAGGGCACAATCCTAACCAGGTCTACTCAGAAGTAAATCCTATTTTGTTCAATGGGGCTTACTCTCAGGAAGGTGTGGTTAGGATTGCAGCCAGAATCATTAGGCAGACAACCCACCAATCAGTCTCTCTTCAGGTGCTTAGAAAGGCTTCACTCTGAGCTAGCGACCCCTCCCTTCACCCACAGCACAGTGCTGGGAAAGAATGCAAAGTGATTACCCCCTCACCTGCAAATAAAGACACCAGACTTCGGCTTGGATGAAAATGGGCCACTTTATTGAACTTTAACTGCAGCAGGGCAATAACAATGAAAATCAATCGTGCGGGGCCATATGGAGGAAACGGTCCTAGCCGTCTGCCTCCCCTGCGTTCTCATTGGGCGTACTACCTGGCTCGAGGCCCCAGCCGTCAGATGCCAGCTTAGGTCTGTCACCGCCACCCCCCAAAGGGGGGCAAGGCAGCTGGACTTCAGGCTAGCCGGCCGAGCTGCACCATCCTGTCAGTCCAGGCCAGGGGTTCGCCTGCCTGCCTCCTGGAACCGGTCAGGCATCATAGGAGCGGTTCAGACTTACCCCTCACCCTGCTGCCTTGGATAAACACCGAGCCAAGTACCTGCCTACCCAGCCCCGCACGTACCCTGCCACAGGGGAGAGACAGCCTAGCGCTTGTCCTCACCGCTCCCCACAAGGATAAACTCTCTCAAGCCCTGCTGCAGATCATGCAAAAATAAATCATTCCCAACTAGTGACAGATGCACCCCATCGCTGTGGAAAAGGGCGGGTTCCTTGAACCCAATAGCCGGGTGCCGAATGACTGCCCCGCCCTGCTCCACCACTACCCACCCAAGGTAATCATTGACTCGTTTCCTAGTAACATCGATCCTGCGGACACTACATGCTCTGCACCACACCTGCCGCGGGAGGAGATTCGACCAGAGGATCGCCATCCCCAGGAACCAGCTATGGAGAATCGAGAACTCCCTACGTGCCTGGAGCCTCAAGGACATTGATGTCCTCTGGCCCAGATCGTTCTCTCCTAGATGCACTACAATTACCTGGGGAGGGGGATGCCATTCTAAATAATTCAGCAGCTTGGGCATGAACTGACCCCAGCGCATGCCCCTTCTGGCAACCCAGGTGACACTGGCCAGACCCCCCAGTCCCAACTGGGAGCCGAAGCTGCTTGCCACTGCTCTCTTCCGGGCCCAAAAGATAATCGAATGTCCGCAGATGAGGACCCTCACTGGAGCCGACCAATGCCGACAAGAAGGGGGGGGAACAAGAAGGGGGGGAACTAGAAGGGGGGGAACATAAGCCAATGTAACAACAACCCACAAGATGCCCGCAGGCAACAGAACTGGGACTCCCACCGGGCAGTCCCGCACTAAACACCAAGGCTGGCTACGCCAGTCAACACGCCCCCCCAACCGCTGAGGGAGCCCACACTGAACACCAAGGCTGGCAGCGCCAGTCAACACGTCCCCCCTACCGCTGAGGGAGCCCGCAAACCGCTGATCCAGCCCCACCTAACGATGGGCCTAACGCACGTAATACTTGAAGGCACCGGAGCGCCAACGACCGATCTTTCGAATGGCTCCTGCCTGGAAGCCAAGCCTAGCCGCCGTAGATGCGGCACCGATCTGGAAGGAGTGCAGGCCAAACTGGCCGGGTGACACACCACGCCTCTGTAAGGCAGCATGGAAAACAACTCTGAACTGGTAAAGTGTCAAAGGAGAGGCGTCCTGGTGACGAAACAGGGGTCCAGTTCCCTGCGGCGCCGCCCAGTGGTAGGCCACCAATGCCTGCACAGGGCAGATCTCGACATTGGTCGCCCTCTTCAGGTGGACCCACTAGCCCTTACCTCGTTGATTGGTCTTAGAATGCCTTAAAAATAAAGAAACACGATTAACTTCTAACTGACAATCTCCCCACTGCAAGGCTCTGTCCCCCGGGTTAAACTTGGAAAACAGACAGGACCTCGCTAGGGCGAAAGGCCCCAAAAAATAAAACTAGGCAACAAGCCGTAAACAATTGCGCCTCATAACACGACGCGCAGAGTACTCGGAAGTCAGCACAAAGGTCCTGCAACATACCCGGAGTGACCGGCATACGGGCATCTGGGGGTCTGGGGCAGCTCCTTCTCAACCCCTCCAGCATTCTTCTGACCCGAAAATCAGAAGTACTGTCAACCCAACCCAGCGCCCGTGACTGGAACGAGAGGGCAGCTAAGTAGACAGCGATCGAACGTGCTGACAGGTCTCTATCCCGAAGGGCAATAATGAACCTCATCAGGTGCTGAACAGGCAGAGGCCAGGCGTCCTCAAGACGCTGCCTCCTGTGGAAAACCACAAACTCCTGAATCTTCCTTGTATAACTGACCCTAGTGGCGGCCGCTAAAGAGGCCCAGATCATGTTCTGGGTGACGCTGAGCCAAGGCTCCACAGCCATAGGGGCGTGGGTTCTGGATCCAGCCTTGCCTCTGGTGCCAGCTGCGTGAAACGCTCCTCCTGAAAACGAGAGAGAGCGTCGGCAATGCTGTTCCGCGCACCGGGTACGTGCCTAGCTGAAAAGAGAAGGTTAATTGACAAGCACTGGAGGACAAACGCCCTCCCCAAGCGCATGACCCTCGGGGACTTAGAAGTCTGGCTATTAATCATCCTGACCACTGCCTGGTTGTCGCACCAGAAGTGGACCGAAGTATTAGCAAACTCGTCTGCCCAGATGTGTACAGCGACTAAGATGGGAAAAAACTCGAGAAATGTTAGGTCTCGAGTGATGCCATCCTGTACCCAAGCACTTGGCCAACGGGCAGCGCACCATCTGTCCCTGAAATAAATTCCGAACCCTTGTCCACCTGCAGCATCCAAGTGCACCTGCAACTCAGCTTCGACCAAGCACCTGGTCCTCCAAAAGGACACCCCGTTGAACTGGTCCAAGAACCGGAGCCTCACAGTCATGTCCTCCCAAAGTGCTGACGAGACCCTTATGCGATGGGATGGCCTGCGCAACCCAGCCATAGCCTCGCACATACGCCTCAGGAAGGCCCTACCCGGTGCCACCACCCGGCAGGCGAAGTTGAGGTGCCCGACAAGCACCTGCAACTCCCTGAGAGACAGTTTCTTGGCCCTAGACGCTTGCCGAAGCAAGCCAGCCAACCTGACGAGCTTAGCCTCCGGGAGCCTACTGCACTGAGCGATGGTGTCCAACTCAATGCCGAGGTAAGTTAACCGAGTTGCCGGGCCCTCGGTCTTATCCTGTGCCAGGGGAACCCCCAACTGCTCGCACAACTCCACAAACGAGGCGAGCAGCATTTCGCATGTCCCAGTACCGGCAGGGCCCATAAATAAAAAGTTGTCAAGATAATGCGCAGTGGTCACATGACCAGTCTGAAATTGGACCGCCCACTCTAGAAAGGTACTGAAACATTCGAAATGGGCGCAGGATATCACGCAGCCCATCGGCAGCGCCCTATCCACATAATAGGTGCCTTCAAAGCGGAAGCCTAGATGGCAAAAATCGGCAGGGTGGACGGGCAGCAGACGAAAGGCTGATTCAATGTCCGCCTTTGCCATCAAGGCGCCCACGCCACAAGACCACAGCCGCCCAACTGCCTGGTCTAATGAAGTATACCTGACTGAGCATAACTCGCTGGGGATACCATCATTCACGGACTCACCCTCCGGGAACGATAGATGGTGGATTAACCGAAATTCCCCAGGAACCTTCTTGGGGACCACCCCAAGAGGGGAGACCCGCTAGTTGGGTATAGGTGGGGTCGGGAACGGTCCCGCCACCCTGCCGAGGTCTACCTCCTTGCCGATCTTCCTCCTAACAACATGCTCTAACCTCTTAACAGAACGCAAATTCTCGGACAGCACAAGCTCAACGGGCAGTGCCGCCGGAATCCGAAAACCCTTCGAAAACCCCTCCACCAAACGACCGGCAGCAACTCTGTCGGGATAAACTTTCAACCATGAACGCAACTGTACCACCTTAATCGGCGTTGGCCCCTTTTCCATCGGAAGGAGGGAAGGAGGATGCGCCGCCCCTGCGGCCTCGGCCAGACTGCTGACCTGAGGCCTGTCTTGGTCCGCCCAATTTAGGGCACGAGGACACGGGGTGTTTTGCCCCGCACAAGCCACAGGCGTGCAAGAAAGTGCAGTTATTTCTTCCGCACTTTCCTGACGCGTTATATTTGAAGCAAGTCCGGGGGTTCTGAACCCACTGGGCACCGCTAGGTGCCTTGATAGCTTAAGTTTGTTCCTGGCAATAAGGTGACCACTATCCGAGCGGTCACCCCACGCCGGCCTCGATGGCAGAAATAGCTGTGTCCACAATTCCCATTGTGGAACGTGCCAATCCAGCGCAGGGTCATGCGATGCTCGTAGTCTAAAATGGTGGTCATACGCCACCCAAGCCGTGCCCGTGTAGTCCCTAAACGCCCTGTGCACTATGTCCAAGTACTTGAACAAGGCTTGGGCGCGGTTGGGATACATTTGCAACACAACCGAGGCGTAAATGACGAAGCCATTCAGCCAGTTTGCCCAATTCCTATCGATCTTCCGTCTCCTAATGGATTCCTGATCCCTGACAGGCTCCCCCACCTTTGGCACAGGCTCAGGCTCGATCTGCAAAAGGCTAAACATATCCACATACTCACCTTTCAAAATTTTTTCTTTTACAGATAAAGCCAGATGCCCGCCCAGAGGGAGTGCAATATCACCATACGACACCCGGGGGCGCTCCCCTGACTCCATACCGCCACCAATCTGCGCTCCGGGAGTGGCCAAGGGGCCCATTAGCTGCCCCAGTGGGGGAAAAGCAGACCCGCCAATCATGCCAGGCCCCCAGGCAGGCGGAGGGGGAGTGCCAGGCCCGGCCGAAGCCACCATAGCTTGCGCCCCACCACCTGGGGTGCCCTGCTTATAAGGACCCCAAGGATAAAAGGGGTTAACCATTCCCCACTGATACCAAGGAAACCATGGGGAATTAAGGGCCGCTGAAGGTACAGCAAGGCCCTCCCTCTCATCCCATACCACACCTACACTACTGCCCAAATCCTGTGCTTGCTCACCTGAAGCGCCAACAGCTGGCTGCCCGCTTCTCTGAGCAGCCTGCGTGGCACCCGTAGTCTCCACCTCTGGTGTGTAGGCCACTTGGGTGGCAGGCTCTGGGTCATTCTCGTCTCCTGAGCCCCTCACTCGCTTCCTGGAAGACAAGATCTCGCTAAGCCTGGCCCCATGACCTTTCCTGGTCGATCTGCGCAGTGGGGTGGCCATACCTGATACCCCCCCACCATCACCCCTCCCCGCTCTTCTCAAGGCTTTCTCCTTCTCCCTGGCATCAAAGCGAGCCAACATAGCCCTGAGCTCGCTAAAATCTTCCTCCTCCTCCGAGGAAGAGACTGGAGAAGAAGGGGGAGGGGGTGCAGGACGTCTGGGGGCTTTCCCCCCTCTTTTGATTCTTTTTCCCCATCACTAGACTGTGTGAAAACCACCACCCCCGTGTACTAGATTCACAGAGGATACAAGTGCTACACCAGCACAAAATGGGGGAGGAGGTGTGCCTCCTTCACTCCCACTTGCTCAGAAGCCAGTAGCAGGAACCACCACGCCAGCGGGGCAGGGCACTATAGCCTCAACCAAGAGCCTCCGTTGCTGCTCCGGTGCCCTAGCCGCTTCTGGCTGCTCCTCCCCGCCAGAAGCCAGACGCAGGAACCACCACGCCAGCGAGGCAGGGCACTACAGCCTCAACCAAGAGCCTCCACTGCTGCTCCAGTGCCCTAGCCGCTTCTGCTGATCCTTCCATCCTCGTTGCCAGCCGGGAACAAACTGAGCTCCAGCCAGAGCACGCAATCCTTGCTGGAGCTCAAGTCCCGCCTCCCCAGCCGCTTCGCCCAATCGCGGCTCAAGCCTCAGCCCTGGAGCACGAGGCAGGGAGGGGGCAAACGGCTGCTAGCGCCTGATTGGCGCCAACAGCTGTTATCATTCTTTCAAGTGCTCAGGGGGAAGGGAGGGGTTGCTTGCCTTGGAGTGAAGCTGTTCTAAGTGCCTGCCCCCCCTCACATTAACAAGGCTATTGTTAAACAACTTTTTTCCTTTAATTTAAAGAGCCCTTCACATTGGGTTGAGATAAAACCTCAGGTGAAAAATTCGTGGATAATTAGGTTATACCTGTACACTGAGTCCCCAACATATATACTGGTTCCTTTCTAGAAGTCTGTTCAGAAGTTGGAATGTACATGCCTTGAAACGCATGGATTTTGCCAGCCTAGTACTATTGTGCCTGCATGAAAGCACCACAAAGGAGATTTTGCACCTGTGCAAAAGTGCCAACACAGCCATCCATATCAGACTTTCGTAACTTGGGGAACCAGTGTACAGATATTGTCTCATCACAATTTAGCTTAAACTTTTGTGAACTTCAAGGCCACAATATACATGCTTAAACTTATTTTCTTCAATGTGATTTATAGTACAAGCATATGTGTATCTCCTCTGACGTAAGCCCCATTTAGTTCAATGGGACTTACTGCAAAGTACGTGTTTATGACTGCAACCTTAAATGAGTAAAATGTACCTGTTGATGGCAGCCTTAACAAGTTTTTATTTCATGAAAGATTTAAAAACTGGCTGTAGATCCTTTTTGCCTTTTGCTGGTATGGATCTGAGTAGCCCCAAAGAGGCTGCTGGAGCTTTACCTGGGGTAAGGGGATGAATGTCCTCTTCCTCCAAGGAGACCTTCATTTTTGATGTGGGACTGACTTGGAAGTAAGGTGCATTGAACTGAGTGGCACTTATGTCCAAGCTGGTAAGGACAGGATTGAAATGCAACAAAAATGACTGTTATTGTCTTTGCTTTAATGCAGTCTTTAGTGCGGCCTTTTCAGCCACACTAGACGCTGTTCCAGAACCACCTTTCAGAGCGCAATACCATAGTCTTTCGAGACTGAAGGTTGCCAACTATTTAATGCAGTATTGATTTCTTTCTGCTGACAGTCAAGATATGTTTTGTGCATGGTACTGAGAATTAGAACATTTTTGGAGATGAAGAAAGACTACACTTTTGTGTCGTGGTGTTAATTTGAAAGTGTTCCTGTTTATACACATGCAACAATGTCCTACTATTTGGCAAAAGCCAGGAACAATTTGCGAAGATTTGTTTTCATCCTGGTGACCCATAATATTGAAAATAACCAGTGTGTGCGCCTAGATGCGTGGGGTCCTTGCTATATTTGTTTTGAATGGGCAACCTCTATACTTTGGGGCAGTTACTGAAACAGGTTATTGAACTCTCTTTGTGTAACAGACGGCAATTATTTTCCTAGGACGTCTTCAGCCCTGGGTTGAAATTTCAGTTTTCAGAGGGTGTTTGAAAAATAGATGGCCAGTCAAGAGGCAAGAATGCCTCAGAAGACCGCCCCAGATGGAAAGAGCAACAGGGTCAGGGAGAAAACCAACAGCACAAGATGAGAGGAAGTTTAGAGGCAGACTGTTAAGATAAGATGGTGGGACTGGCTAAGATATTAAGCTGAACAATAAATGTATATGAGCATTTTGCTCAGGTATGAATGGTATATTCACATTAGAAATAATGTGGTTTCAGACACAGCACAGGTAGAAATTGCTTCCCTCTCACCCTTTTCTAGCAGCTACTGGATCTCTTCTAAGGAAAATGACCCCCGTTTGTTTAATGTTGAGGCTCACTTCTGGGAAGGAAGCTCTTACCATAGAGCAGGGACACTATTCAGAGCAACCAGCTAGCAGCAACCAGCAACTGGATGGTAGGGGGTGAGAGTGGGGGACTAACATTTAAAATGCTCCCCTGTACTGTCACTTCCAACAACTGAGAACACCAGCAACTCAAAATGCAAGAAAGGGCAACATGAAGCTGGACATGAGATGCAAAATATTCCACACAACATACAACCCCCCCCCCCACACCCCATGTGTACATACACTTGCAGCACAATACTACTTAACTCCCCTGGTGCCCATGCAGCAGCGACAATGGGCTGTGTACTGCATCCCACGGGAAAGTTTTCAGTCCTGGAGGCCTCCTTGAGGTAAAGGAATATTTTATTCCTTGCCCTGGGACAAGCCTACTTAGCCCTGATGGGTTTATTTGGATCTACACCAGCTATTTTGGGATCAAAGCTGGAAAAGGGGATAGGATATTGGTGGAGCTGCTGCCACCAATTCCAACCCCTTTGAATAACTCCCCCTCTCCCAATACACCCTCCTCCTCTTCCCAGTCTCCACAGCATTCCTCCTCTTCCTCCCTTCTCTGTTCTGCCCATCCCCACCCACTACCCACACCTTGCACTGATGCAACAATGCTGGGGCTTCTCCGGTGGCTGCTCCCATGTGGCCATGGCTGCTTGCCACCTGTAGTAGTGGCCCGACTGCACAGAATAGCAGGTTGCATTTTGCAATGGTCATAAATCACACCGTACATCTGGAACACACATTCCAATAGCATTAGGCCCTTATTTATATTGCATCTTCTAATGGATAATTTAATTGTAAGCTGCTTTAGGAAGAAATATAATAATTCAGGAGGAGCTGAGAGTAGGGGTGGCATCTGTGTTATCCCGGCTGGGTACTGAGCAAAGGCCCATCCATCTGAATCAACCGCTGGTGGGAGAGCTGGAGGATCAGGTCCAGGAATTGGGCAGGATCAGCAGCACTGGTGCATGCTGTATTCTATCCCCCTTCCCAAGCCTGATTTGCCTGCATAGATCAGTTCTGACTTGCATCAGAGATATAGCTAGCACAGGTCCAAGTTGACCCATAGTAGCTGGTGGGGCTTACATTTGTCCCCTTACCCTGAGGAGACCCCTAGCAGCCAAAATTCCTTCATGGGATGCAGTGTTGGCGCCACTGTATCACCACATGGGATTTTAGTTAGGATCGGACTGTCAGTCTATTTCGATTGCTACCATGACACATTGTTACATACTGTGGCAAACAGGTTAGAATCCAATTTAGCCAGCTGGGAAAAAGAAGCTGCTTTAAAGTACTATTTCGAAAGCGTATGTTTGAGTAGTTTACAGGACTTTGACTGAATAATGGGATTAATCTGCATTTTAGAGATGGACAAAACCGATAAATATGTGACTACTTCCATCAACTGACATTCAAGACGTGTACTTCATTAGCAGATGTCTCACTAATTGTACAGACAGCAGGAGGAAAATCCTGTGTTTATGTAATTCAATAAGCCTAAGAGCCTAGATTCAGGTTTGGACATTATGTAGAAAGATATTCAACCAGCACTAAGTTACTGGATTCTCAGAAAGCAATACTGAAATGGCTCTAAGTAATGCACACAAAAACGTTAACTGTACTGAAACTTTTTGGAAATATAAGCCAGAGGAGGCCAGGGGAAAAAAAAAGAAAATGAACTGGAATGTCTTACTGAAAAAAAAAATCAAAATAATAAAAGGCTTTTTTAAAAGGTTCAGATAGAACTATACGTATCAAACTGAGAAGGTAAAGCATACTCCTAAAATATGGACCAAGTATAAGGCTCTTGGCCAGAAGCTGAAGTTAGACAACTTTAAAATCAAACTATATGTTATTGCCAGTTAAACATTGGCTAGGGCTGGACAAAATTAGCATCTCTTGGTACCATCTGAGTCAAAAATTCAAGCTTTGGTTACCTCAAGTTGACCCTACCTGATATCCAGTTTCCCATTTTAATCTCTGATGCCAGAGTGGGCAGGAGAGGGAGACAGAAAAGGGAAACCACTGCATGAACTTAGATTACATTGAACAAATCCATTGAATTATTGTCAGTCCTACAGAATCAGAGGCTAACGTGCTTTGTACAATGGAGCCACCAAAGAATACAAGGGAGAAACAGATACACCTCCAGACAGTACTACTTTTGTCATGATAGTGTTTTGAAAAAAACAACACATTTTAATTTGATCTTTTATCACATTTACGGCCCAGTTTTATGGCGGCTAGTTCACATCCATTGTTGTAAACGTGAGGTAAACTGCCCCACCGCTGTGGCCTTCACCATTGCCCACCACTGCCTCTCAGCGGCCTGCACCCACCAGAGCAGGTAGGCTCTCCACTGGGCAGTGGGGGTGGGGGTGGAAGAGGGTAGAGAGTGGCATTATAGGGCAGGGGGAGGGCAATTCAGGCCTGGGAGGGGGCGGGGACAGTGGCTCTGGCTACTGCTGCATCCTATTCCCCTTCTGGGCCTGAAAGCCCGACATAAGATGGCCCAGATTTGTGCCCTCGATATTGCTATCACGGATCTGAGTAGCCCCATAGAGGCTGCTGGAGCTTTACCCAGGGCCATGGGATGAATGTCTCCTTCGTGCAAGGAGACCTCCAGCAGCCTCTGTTCCCATGCTGGATGCAGTGGAAGCTGCGCCTGCCCCACTGGATCGCACTACAGGTCTATCATTAGGATGAGACTGTTAGTCTCTTTATTATTCAAAGACCCACAACAATTTGAAAGACATAAAGCAATTGAAAGCAGCATCAGAGTTAGATTAGAAAATATCCAGAGCTAGACAGTGACATGATACCTCCATATATGGTGAGCATCTACCCTATCCTTGCTGTGAAGCAAAATACTGCTATTCATCTGATGCCAATGACATAACAACAGACTTACCAACCGTTCACTGAACTTACTCACTGTACATGGAATAGTTCATCATCCCAGATAAGTCTGTCTCCTGCAACAGTCTCACCTACCTCACAGGGTTGTTGTGAGGACGAAAGCAGGTGAGCAGCTGCGTACACCACCCCGAGCTCTTTGGAGGAAGGGCAGTATAAAAATGCGAAAAATAAATAAATAAATAGTTTCATGTTGATTTCTCCTAGCTTCTGCATGTAACATTATGGCAGGAATATGTACATCTGGTCACTAGACAAACAGCTATTGATTTTCTTTTCTTCTGTACATGTATTTCTCCATTTTAATCAAGGGATCCTCTGTTCCTACCACTGAATGTTCAATGAGCAGAACTGCATATTCACATTTGACCATCATCAACCCCTGAGGACTGTTTTGGAGAGGTGAAGATAAGGTTATTTCCCATCTTGGCTTGAATACAAATCCCTGACATATTTCTCTTTGTCAGTCATATATTAGCAGCCCATAATGCATGGAGTGGAATAATCTGTTCCAGAGGACAACCTATTTTGTGGTTGCATTTCCCCAAACTTCCACAGTATTAAAAATGTTTGAAGTGCTCAAAATACAGGTTCAATTGCACAGTCAGTACAAATTGAAAAACAATTGCATCCACGGGGTAGGGGCCAAATTACTGCAACTAATTCAAACCCAAATTCTGGGGGGGGGGGGAAATCACTCTGTTCATGTGAAATTGTTGTCAGATTGGTAGGATAAATTTGGGAAGATCTTTAATTAGACTTCTTCCATGACACGAAGCACTTTTGAAATTAAACAGAAGGGAGTTGATTTTGCTTTTGTGTTTTGTAAGTTTTTGCTTACAAATCCAAACTGATGACGATACACAAAGAATAGGAATAATTTTTTATTTTTAAAAAAGCCTGTGACTCATCATCACAATAATATTATAGAAACGTTTTTAATTTATTTTCAGGAGCACTTAATTTTCTTGAGAGAACTGTTCTGCCCTGATTTTAGGAATGGGTTAAGTCAGAATGCCAGATGTAGGGGAGGGCACCAGGATGAGGTCTCTTGTTATCTGGTGTGCTCCCTGGGGCATTTGGTGGGCCGCTGTGAGATACAGGAAGCTGGACTAGATGGGCCTATGGCCTGATTCAGTGGGGCTGTTCTTATGTTCTTATGTTCTTATGACTTTCAGTTCGCAGACAGGGTGAATACAACTTCAAGTGCAGCTGGATTCTCAGAGTAAAGGCTTGTTTTTGATCTGGATTTTTGGTTTCATGGGAATTCTGCAATTTATTTTATTGTATAGACTGATAAAAACTGCAAGCAATATACATTATTTTCAAGCCAGTCTACAGGTTGTGCCTTGTTATCCACTGGGGTTCTGTTTCAGAACCACCAGTAGATTTAAAAAAAAAAATCAGTGGATACCAAATCAGTGGATAAATAGCTTTAAAGATTCACTTCCAGGTGCCCAAGGGTAAAAGGGGGAAGGGTGGGGAGAAGGGGTGTGGGGGAGGGAGTGGTGGACCCCTCCAAGCTCCAAAGGTTCCAGAGCCCCATGCTGGAATGCACAGCCTGGCATGGGACTCCTTGATTCTGTACCAGCTAAAGAACAGCTGCAGAATTGGGTAGCCCCATTGTGGGGGTACTTCCCTTACCTGAAGGAAGGGGACGAAAGACCCCTTCTCCCTAGGAGCTCCTGGAGGTTGCCTGGTATAGTTAGGATGCTGTGGTAGCCATTTTTGGTGCTGTGGCAGCCCTGTGTGTCAGGCAGCTCAGGACTGGGCTAGAAGATATTTTATTTATAGCACATACAAGTTAAAGATGCTGTCCTTTGCTGAGGTGGATTCATTATTGGGAAACAGCCTACTATTACCAGAATCAATGAGATGTATCCAAAGAACCATGAATGGCAGGAAAACACCTGCCAATGCTATTTTGCTAATGCTTCTGCAAGAGGACTTGCGCAAGTGTTCATGCCATGTTGCCAGAGGTAGATTCTCCAGTAGTTTTTGTCCATTCACTCATGACAGCAGAAAAACATTTGGATTCATTTCATTTTTCTTGTGCACCATTTGAGTAAAGCAGGAGTGCTTGTGCAAGGAGTAAAGCAGCATTTCTGTGAGCTTCCATATGCAGTGGGTGTCTTTGGAACCAAACCTTTCTCTCTTTCTCCCCCAGTCAGTGCCTGACCTGGACAATCCAAGTGCTACTTCTGATTCCAGTTCTCAATATTTCATCACAGTTTCCAACATTCTCTAACATGTTGGTATGCTGGAAAAAAAAATCCCTACAAAACTAGGTAGGTAAAACATACTTGATTTTCAGTGGTTAGGGTCCATGGAATCATCACGGGAAAAGGCCATGTTTACAGCACAATCCTACGCAAATGTACTCAGAAGTAAGCTGCATTAAATTCAATGGAATTTACTTCCAGAGAAGAATGTATAGGATTATAGCCTAAATCTCATGCCAATGATGTTCTTAACTGTACTACTTCGGGCTTCTTCTTAGGAGAACCACAGATGCTCATTTGTATATGAATACAAAGGGACTACCCAACTCTACCAAGAAGAAAAGTTAAAGCCCTGGAAGGGACGAATGTGCCTTTATGTGTGGACTGCACACTCACAGTACTCCACCTCCACACTTGTATAGTAATACCTCCCATAATGTGGGGGATACATTACCAGAAAACCAAACACTGTTCGTGACACAGTGCTATAGGAGGCATTATTAAAAATAAGGCAGGAAGCTGGTGCTGATTGGTCCTGCACTTCCCAGAATGCGCTTATCCTATTGGGCACAATGTCTGCCAAACATAGCAAAGACAAAGAGGTCTATAATGAATCAGTGCTAAAGGAAGCACTGTTGTGGGAGATATTATTGTGCTTGCAATATACAAATTCTATCTCTACACATCTTCCGCTGTTCCTAACATGGGGCATTTTGTCCGCTGAAACATAAATCAAGCATTATTTTCCCAGATACAGACCTAGAAAAACTGATCACCATTTCATAGTTGGGGAATTTCTCTTCTATCTTACGTACTGGTTGATATACTAAAAAGTTCTGCAACTTAATACCTACGCGAAATATTTTGGTAATCTAGAGAAAATGTTAAGAGGATGAGGGCTTATTTTAAGGTGTCAGCTCCATTATGATGAGACCCAGAATGACTTGGTGAAACATTTAAAAAACTTCCATTTCCTGTATGATCTGCAAGCAGCAAAAGGTGGAAAACTTCTCAACTCCCTATGAGAGTTTGCTACTTCTCCTGTTTCAGCTTAATAAAGAACAATCTCAACTGCAGCATCAGTAAGCCAGTGTTGTTTTATACCCAGCTGTTGCAGTTCAGAAAACAAGGAATGGAAAAATGTTCTACAGGGATGTTGTACAAGTCCAACTAAATTATAGCAATACTTACGTCTTTTGAGTATTTTCAGAGTGATCTCTAGTGATGGGTGAACTCCTGCTCACTCATTTTGTTATTAATTCTTCTTTCTGGCTTGTCTCAGAGAGCACATAGAGAAAGCAGTCTTTGGGGCTCATTTTTTCCTCTAAGGAGTGTTCTATCCATTTCTAATGTTGGCACATGCAGAGATGGTGCCTCATGCATGTGCATTAACACACTGATTTTTGGGATTCACAAATCTTTTTCTTTGGCACACACATGGAGTTCCATGCATAAGACACCTATCATCTCTATGCGCAAAGAGGAAAAAAAAGGGAGACAAAAGGAAGCCAAATGCTTTGAATGCCCATTATGAATGAATAAATGAATGAATAGTGAGTTCTGTTTCTCAATTTCTGCCCTGCTGGAAATCCTGAACTTCATTCCTTTCCGGAAATCTTCTCGATTTCTTTCCCTTTTGGAAATCCTATAATGAAATGTTTTTATGACATGGTCCTTTCCCCATAAACTGATTGCCTTTATCGCCATGGTCGGGAACAGGTTTAGCAGAGGACTTTTGAGCATGGTACTGCAGATCAGTGACTGAATACATGGCCTGAATGCAGCAGATCTCAGGTTTAGGCATTTTATCTCCAGGTAGGGTTGGAAAAGACCCTGTCTAAAACTGTGGCTAGTTGCTCCCAAACTAGTCAGGGTGGACAATATGGAACAAGACATATGGCCTTCATTGATAGAAGGTGTGGATAATACTTATGTGTACAGGGGAGTGTGGTGGTGGGTGCATGTCAGGCAATCATGTTGCTTTTGCTTGGCCCAATGGCAAGTGAGTACCAGCTCCCACAGGTTTTTGGATTAAAAGGTTAGGTTTGGTGTATCGGAGAAACAGTCCCCCACATGCTGATTTGTGAGAAACCTTGAGTATGAGAAATTCTGCAACCAGCTGCACCTTGCTTGGTCATTCTATTCAGACTTACAAACGATGCCAAGTCCTGAGAGTTTCCTCTCTCTGAGATGAACAGGATCATTTGTGATAACAAAAGACGTGCTTCTAGCCCCTCACCACCTTCACTAAGAAGTCAGTCAAGAGCCTTATGCTAACCAGGAGAGGGTTTCAGGGATAGATCGATGGCAAGGGAGTGCATAGTTACATTTTGATATGTATATACACATTCCTGATTATATGCGCAACTAATTAATTCATGGAATGGCTTTTGTCTCTTCTTTGAAAACTCTCCCCCGATGCTTTGTTATTTGGACTACTTCAAAACTGCCAATAGGAAGAAGAGCCTATAGTCACAAATTCACATTAAGAATATATGTTGTGGGAGCATGGCAGTGGCATAGCTAGAGGGAGTGCAAAGTATTACGTTTTACAGGGAGTCTCACTGCAGCATGCAAACAGCCCCTCCCTCTTCCCTTTGGAGCCATTCTGGGCAATGGGAGCGAAAGTGGTTATGCCACTGTAGTGTGGGAACTTTCTAATCAGCAACAGCAAGGCCTGCTTTGCTGCGGGCAGGAAATACATGCATTACTCAACAAGTGGCACTTGCCATCAGGAAGTATCTCTCAACTGCCCAGGAATGAGGGAAGGATCTTCTGCATGAAAATATTAGGCAGGGCTTCTTTTCTTCCTCTCCTACTACATCCTTCCAAATAACATTTGTTAGTCTTGCAAAGCTAATCTTGGAAACATGCAATATCTTGTAGAGCATAATTTGGAATTATCTACTTAGGAACACCTTCCCCCAGAATTATTGTTTTAGATCTACTCTGCTAGAGAACAGAAGTGCCCATTAGAGAAATAATTTATTTAATAATCTTATTTGGGGGGGCATCAGTTGCTTTTGTTTTAAAAACTCAATCTGAAGATGGTTACATAGTATATCTGAATATCTAGTTCCAGACAGGCAAGCTGATCCTATGGCCCCTGGCCAAGAAACATGCATGCATATAGATCCATGGGCTATACAGCTTCTCCAATTCCCACTGTTGTATTAATATTTCTCCACGGTAGATAATAATCACAACATGGTATACTGCACAGTTGTGTGGGTTCTGTGATGTGAACAAACATTTTACAATGGAGAGGGCAAGTGAAACATGGGCAAAGCACAATGGACACATAGCAGATCACAGTAGGCAGTGCTCTGAGCTGGTTGGATTATTTTCATAGTGGCAAATGATGTCAGCAATTCAAATTCAATTTCCGTGAAATTCTGAGTCCATAAAAAGGCCTTTACAGTGGTTGGAGAGCGTAGAATGGATTCTAAGCTCTGTGCCACTTATACTTACTACAGCTATCCAGTAGTTGGAAGGACTAGCTCTAGATCCTATCGCAGGTCCCAACCCCAGGCTGGAGCCTGGAACTAACCTCACCATTGTAGGAGATACCTGAGCCAGAGAACTAAAATGGACAACCTCAGGGCCAGCACACCCTGTGATCTGGCCAGAAGCCAGAGCTTCTCAAGAAACTAGCATCTGAAACCTTGTCTGTATGTCAGCTCTTGTAACAGGCCAATGAGATATGCAATGGAGACATATCCGAGTGCAAGGCTTCAAGCCAAGAAATTGCCCAGTTAAAAACTCTCCAAGAAGGAAGATGGAGCTTGGGAAGGCTGATCTGGGCCTAGATGTATGTAGGACCTCATTCCTCCTAAGGCCCTTGTTGAAGCATTTTGTGTGCGCAGAGCTCTCCAGATCCCTGCAGTCCCACCTTACTTTGCCTCACCTCATGAGCATACGCACAGACCCCCTCTGGCATTGCCTATACAAAAGAGGGGGTCTATAGCACTGTTTGTATAGCACTGAAAACACTTAAATGCTTCTGTTTGAATGTGCAGCAGATGAGGGGGGAACATGGTAGATTTTTTAAGGAATGCCTTTAATTTCAGAATAATTTCTGATTTTATTGAACAACCTGTTTGGGGTCAAATTACTTGACTGAGAAAACTTGAGGGCCATGTGAGTTTAATTTATTTCTCTGGCCAAAACTGTATAAACAGCTACCCAATTTTAATTGTGTAAATGTTGCTTGATGTTTATATGTTTCTATCTAACTTTTTAATGCATCTTCAGCAATGCATAAAATACTGGTAGGCAGATAGAAGCATATAAGCTTCAAGCAACATTTACACAATAAAAATAATAAACAGTTTCATCTCTACTTACACTCAAATGTCCTCTGCTGATAATTTTCTCATAATGAAAACACACCAGGTTATGTTTTCAACTAATGAGCTTTTCATCTGATAAGGTAGTCACCACCAAGTGGACTTGCCTGTGCCCTGATGGAGCATGAGTATCTATGAATTCTATTGCCCAGCAATCTGCTTTTCAAAAAGCCCTGAAATTTTGTGACAACGCAATACAAACACTGGGACATATGACTTATCTTTTCATGCTGCAAATTGGAGCATTCTCTGGAAGACTCCATGATGACACGGGTCTCTGGAGAAGACACTCCCATTTGTAGATGGGCTGCTGGATGCAGTGGTAGTGTGAATCTCTCAGTCAACTCACACCTCCCTCACACCAGTACTACAGGATTTGGGAGGTGGCTTGGTTGGGTGCTATCTCTGATCAGTGTGGGTCCACAGTCAGTGCCTGATCTGGTCAACTCCAACACTACTCCTGGTTCTTATAAGGCAGTAATGAAACAATAAGATACCAACTTTTAAAATGTTGATTTCATCCTTCAAAGGATAGATGGAGTAATGCTTTTTAAAAAAAACCTAATGTGTTTCGCAAAGTCTAGCAGAGCCCTAACCAAAACAATCCACTGATAGTGACATTGTCTACATTCTTTTCCTGCAATTCACCTTACGTTTCACATGTTACTTAAAGATAAGCTGTTGTGGTTGCCAAAATTACAGCAAGAGGTGAAGGCTACCTCTTACTGGACAGAACACTGTACAGTTATACCAGATTATTCATCACATTTTTTGATCTACCCCGTCTCCACAGACTTGATGGTCTCCTTTTACTCTGGCTTCTTCTATGCTCTTCTAGCCATACTGATGGGTTTTTGTCGGTTATTCGGCCAGTTTATCATTTTTTGTTCATCTCCTCTTTGTGCTATCCTACAGATGTTCCTTGTCCAGTTTGAAGACTAAAGGTAATTAATTAACTCATCCTAGTTTATCTGTCTAAACCCTCAACACAGACATAGCTGGAAAGACCTCCTTTCACAAGGATTAACAAAATCTCTGGTTTCATTTATTCTCTTGGACACCAGATTGTTTTTCCCTGTGCGTGCAAACAATATCTTGCTTCAAGACATCTTATATTAGAGATGGGGGAAAAAACCCCCAATGGATAGTTCCAATTACTGAAAAGATGAAGCCTGCAGATATCACTGTAGGCCCAATCCTATCCACCTCTCCAGAACCAATGCCACCCTAATATAACCCCAAGGTTAGGGAACAAATGTTCCTTTACCTAGAGGAGGCCCCACCCCCACTGCAGGATACAGCACAATCTCCCTTGGCACAGCTGCATCAGAGCTGGAAGGTTGGACAGGATTAGGCTCTGCCACTCCTATTCCATTTTTTTCACTTTTTGTTCATGCATTTCTTTTACATAGGCTTAGTTCACACACATTTGGTCATCCCTTGATTTCCTACACTTGATCATTCAGACTAGTTCACACCTACATTGCCATGCTTGACAATTGCAGCATCACAAGAAGAGCCTCCTTCTGGGAGATTACTCTAGAGCTGGAATCTGAGACAAACCATAGCAATTCTGAGAAAAAGGGAAATTCTGCAGGTCACAGTTAGAACCCAAACCTAAGATAAGTATAAAGAACAGACTGTAAAGTTGCATAAGATAAAGCACTTGGTGGATTGTAAACAATTTCTTCCTGTTGTCCTCCAACCTTGAGACCAAATCATAGGGAAGGAGACTTGCTATTGGGGGCCTGAGGGACTGAAGCTGTTCCAGTCCCACTTTCTAGCCCAGAGGTCTTCATAAGAACTTTGATGCTATATAAGCAGCTGCTGAAGGGTGGCCAAGGCCAATTCAGTTCCCAAATTGTCTCTGGTGAGCAATGTATTCTCTGTAGTGCCTTTGAAGATTGCTCCAACACTGCAGTTAGTCCAAAACGTACCTATTAGCCTACTAAGGACACAATTCTAACCAACTTTCTAGCACTGGCATAGCTGTGCCAGTGGGGCATGTGCTGCATCCTGCAGTTGGGGGGCAGTCATGGAAGCCTCTTCAAGGTATGGCAACGTTTGTTCCCTTACCTCAAAGTTGCATTACCCTTATGTCGGTGCTGGAAAGTAGGTTAGGACTACACCCTAAGTGACACCAAAGGCTGGCATCAGGCGTTGGTCTGCACTCGCTTGGGTCGCAACTAGTCAGGTCAACCGCTGAACAGTCAGTACCACTGGCAGAGATAGCGCCCAGTGCACCATCAATTGGGTGGGCAGGGAATGCCCTGGCTCCAGACTCCAGTACAGGGCTTGGCATCAGGACTGCCAACAGATTAGTACCAGCATTGCTGGGACTGTCATGAAGAGTGCATCTCGCTAGTGCTTAAAGAGCTGCACTGGTTCCTTCTGAACACAATTCAAAGTGAACACAGTTCATGCTTATCTTTAGAGTCCAATCATTATGCACAGAGTCCAATTATCATGCTTGTCTCTAGAGTTCAATGTGGCTTGTGACCTGGAGCACTGAAGAACCATTGACTCCCAATTCAACCTGCAATGGCGTATCAATCTCTGAGTGTGTTTGCCATCTGAAGTGCCACAGGTGGTGACTTGATGAGAGGGGATTCCCTAGTTCTATGACACCAGACCCTTGAACACGAGTTATTTTCATACTGCTGTTTTATTAATTATATTGATTTTATTGTGGTTGTTCTTATTACATATTTATTGTTTTATAATGGTTGGCAACCTTCAGTCTTGAAAGACTATGGTAGAAGCCTACAGCACCTGGTATTCCCAGGTGGTCTCCCATCCAAGTACTAACTAGGCCTAACCCTGCTTAGCTTCCCAGATCAGGCAAGATCAGGCTAGGGCTTGACACAGGGTAAAGGAACAATGTTATTGTTTTATAACTTTTTAAAAAATGTGAAATGCTCTGGATGTTTTAAAAAAGAAACACATAATATATATTAGCCATTGAACAGTCACTCTTCTGCGTGCATACATAGCAACATCATTATTTCTATTCATTTATTCTACAGTTACAACTATCATGTATTAATGAGCAAAGAAACTCTTTCAAAAGACTAAATAATAAAGCTGAACTCTTCTGTGCCTGAGAATGAGACTAAAAAAATGCCTGGATAAATGATCAGTTTAGAAGAATCAGTAAAGAAGCTTCAACCATTGTTAAGTCATGTTGCAGGTACATATTTAATTTGAAACCCATGACACTGTGAAAGATTCTATGGGGGGAAAAATCTGGAATCTTTGTGGGAATGACCCACATCACTATCAGCTGTTGACATGCAAAAACTCTGCTAATGAAAATATTTTCATTCTTCATTGGACCTCCTGTTTAATCTTATTTTTTCATTGTTTAAATATTAGCTACTGTGTGGGATTTTTTTTTAAACTTGAGGAAAACATAGACCAACTCCCATACTTGCACAAACGGAGCAGCCTGGTGTACTTTCCAAGCATCCAAAAGGAACAAAGAAATCAATAAATAAAATACATGGAAAAGCAAAGGAGTATGTACAGATGCTACAAGAGAGAAGCCACATCGATTAGGAGGTATCCCAAAGTGGATTTAAAATTCAATATTATAATTTTAAAATATTTATTTATTTTAATCTTATTTTACAAGGGGCTGTAGCTCCATGGAAGGGAACAGCAGGTCCCAGTTTCACTTTCTGATATCTCCAGGGGGGTCAGAAAAAAAAATCTCTCTGAAACCCAGGTGATAGGCAGCCTAATCCTAATCTGTGCTGGCTCAGTGGGGGCACATAGACTGCGCTGTATCCAGCACCAGTTCGGAGGAGGCTGGAGATCTACTTGGGGTAAGGGGACATTTTTCCTTTTGTAAAGGGGAATGCCCAATAGGGCTACTGGACGAACTAAATCACTGGCACAAATCCAAGCAGCTCCATGTAAAGCTGCCAGGCCTGGAAAAGGGGTTAGGATACAGCAGAGGACTCCTCCGCTGATCTCGCCTGTGCCTGTCCCACGGTCCCACCATCCTGTATCTGTCTCACCTTCATGCCACCCTCTCACACCCCATTACACCCCTGCCTGCCTCCATTCCACCCTCCCCAAGCCCCTGTGCTGCTCGGTGGATACTCGCTTCCACTGATGGCTGCAACACCAACAGGCTGTCACAAGCCTCCCTGGAGGCACTGCTTGCTCTTGAGTAGTCACCAACATGCTGTATGGAGCTGGCAGAGCTGGAAATCAGGATTGCACTATCAGTGTCAAAAATTCTGAGTTAGATGGACCAAGTCTGAAGTAGGATAAGGCAGCTTCTTATTTCGTTATAGTTACTTTTTCTTCTTTAATTATACAGTGTTAAGAATCAAGAAGAATATTCTTGGCCTTTCTCTAGAGTCCTTAATATCTTGCTCAGTTATTGACATCACTTAATACAGCTAGATGAATTTGCTAGTCTTAAGAACGGAGCAAAATTTCACAAAAGTCTTAGGCTCCCCAAAATAAGGCAGAGAAACCAATATTCCGCAAGAATTTCAGATTATAAAATATGGGCTTCACTACAAGACTGGGCAGGAATAGCTTGGTGGTTGGCAGAAGCAGAGGACAAGGCAGTGAGACCGCTTTTTTAATGGGTCTGCTGGAACCTTCTCCTTCTGGAACCCAGTCTTCTTCCTGGAAGACTTCTGGACAATCTTCCTGGAAGATTGCTGGAGCCCAGTCTTCTTCCCAAAAACTCAGGAGAGTGTAAAAGGGGTTATCCAATGCTAGCCACTAGAAGTGCATTTGGGGGGGGGGGGTTCCCCATCCAGAATGTTTTATGTGAATTTTGTTTCAGCAAGATTTAATGTATAGCATTCTGAGGTTTGTATTTTGTTGAACTCCTGCCTATTTCTTTTTGTACTGACGTTTTATTGCTCACTGCTGTAAATTGACTTTTAATTGTTTGGTGTATTTATAATTGTAAGCCACTTAGGACATCAATTTTCTGATGAAAGGGCAGGACAGAAATGTCCAAAACAAATGAATAAATAAATGCCACACTTCAATTGTCAACTGCAGTTAATGAGAACAGCTGGATAATACAGTCAAATATCCCCTATTCCTGCAGATTATTTTCAGTGGTCTATGCAGATGACAATCTGATAGATTGCCAGCCTAATCCTAACCCCACTGGAACAGGGAGGCCGGCTGGCCTACTCCATATCCAACGTGTGGTTGGGGCTGGTTGCAACTCAGCCCAGGGCAAGGGGAATTCCATACCCTTACCCTGTGGGTAATGCTGCAGAAGCCCCAGTGGGACTACTCGCATCTAAGAACATAAGAAGAGCCCCACTGGATCAGGCCATAGGCCCATCTAGTCCAGCTTCCTGTATCTCACAGCGACCCACCAAATGCCCCAGGGAGCACACCAGATAACAAGAGACCTCATCCTGGTGCCCTCTCTTGCATCTGGCATTCTGACATAGCCCATTTCTAAAATCAGGAGGTTGCGCATACACATCATGGCTTGTAACCAGTAATGGATTTTTCCTCCAGAAACTTGTCCAATCCCCTTTTAAAGGCGTCCAGGCCAGATGCCATCACCGCATCCTGTGGCAAGGAGTTCCACAGACCAACCACACGCTGAGTAAAGAAATATTTTCTTTTATCTAACCTAACCCTCCCAACCCTCAATTTTAGTGGATGTCCCCTGGTTCTGGTGTTATGTGAGATTGTAAAGAGCATCTCTCTATCCACTCTGTCCATCCCCTGCATAATTTTGTATGTCTCAATCATGTCCCCCCTCAGGCGCCTCTTTTCTAGGCTGAAGAGGCCCAAACGCCGTAGCCTTTCCTCATAAGGAAGGTGCCCCAGCCCAGTAATAATCTTAGTCACTCTCTTTTGCACCTTTTCCATTTCCACTATGTCCTTTTTGAGATGCGGCGGCCAGAACTGAACACAATACTCAAGGTGTGGCCTTACCATAGATTTGTACAACGGCATTATAATATTAGCCGTTTTGTTCTCAATACCTTTTCTAATGATCCCAAGCATAGAATTGGCTTTATTCACTGCCACCACACATTGGGTCCACACTTTCATTGAGTTGTCCACCACCACGCCAAGATCTCCCTCCTGATCTGTCACAGACAGCTCAGAACCCATCAGCCTATATGTGAAGTTTTGATTTTTTGACCCAATGTGCATGACTTTACACTTACTGACATTGAAGCGCATCTGCCATTTTGCTGCCCATTCTGCCAGTCTGGAGAGATCCTTCTGGAGCTCCTCACAATCACTTCTGGTCTTCACCACTCAGAAAAGTTAGGTGTCGTCTGCAAACTTAGTAACTTCACTACTCACCCCTGTCTCCAGGTCATTTATGAAGAGGTTGAAGAGCACCGGTCCCAGGACAGATCCTTGGGGCACACCGCTTTTCACCTCTCTCCATTGTGAAAATTGCCCATTGACACCCACTCTCTGTTTCCTGATCTTCAACCAGTTCTCAATCCATGAGAGGACCTGTCCTCTAATTCCCTGACTGTGGAGTTTTTTCAGCAGCCTTTGGTGAGGGACCATGTCGAACACCTTCTGAAAGTCCAGATATATAATGTCCACGGGTTCGCCCACATCCACATGCCTGTTGACCTTTCCAAAGAATTCTATAAGGTTCATGAGGCAAGACTTACCCTTACAGAAGCCATGCTGATTCTCCCTCAGCAAGGCCTGTATGTGTTGTATGTGTTCATCTATGTATCTGCACCACCTCAAGAGCTCCCAATCTAATGGGAGCTTCTTTGGGCTGCCTAGGACCAGGGTTAGAATCTGGCACAAATGCCGGATCCTGGACCCACCTCTCACTCACCTGCAGCCTGCTCATTGCCCCCTTGCTCCCCCACCCTGGAGCACCTCCTTCCCATCTTCCCACCCTCCCTCCATGCCAGCCTTACTCAGCCGGCATGGGCTTACTTTTTGCACCAGCCCATGCTGCCCAAGTTTTGGGCCGGCCTTGCTCAATGGTGCAAAAGTGCTGTATGACACATTTGCGACACCTCTGGGCTGGCGCAAGGGACTTGTGCCAGCCCATCTTCCTTTCAGGATTGCACCCTAGGGCTGCAATCCTATACACACTTACTTGGGAGTAAGTCACATTGAATTAAATGTGTAGGATTGTGCTGTAAACTTGCACTGTTCGTTTTCTCATTAGAGTCTGATGTACCAATCCCTGGGAAACTCAGAAAGGCTGAAAATACTTATCAGCTGCACCATGTGTGCTTTCCTCCCACATGAGCTTGCCCTCTCTCCTTACACAGTGAGCTGCTTCTTTTGGATTTGCTTGTGTGAGCCTTAGAAGTTAAGTCTAAACAAGTAAGAAACTATAGTCAGGTTGACCCCAATCTGAAATTAACTGGGGCATTGTTGTGCTGCAAAGTGACACTGCTCCCAATACATGATATTATCAGTGGCCTCCTATTATTATTATTATTATTTTTTTTGGGGGGGGGGGGAGGTATGCTAGGTATCAAAGTTCTCAGAAGTGACCGTGGCCATTTTTCCTTTTTGGTCCAGTAAACTGATTATAGGACTAGGAGTTGTAAGGCCATTTCATTTCTCTGCCCGGGGTAGATTTTATGGCCATTTTGCACATATTTTGCTATCTACACCTATTGACTTTTCCAACTGATTTGTACATTTCTGATCAACCTTGCTAATGATTAATAATACTAAGCATTTGTATAGCAATTTATGAGTGTGCAAAGTGCTTCACAATCCCCTGGGTCCTCCACATGCCCCATAAAGTAGTCCTTACAACAAGTTTATAAGGTAATATTATACACTCATATTGCAACAGGGAAGTTGAGGCTGAGAGGGAGTGATTTGCTCAAGTAGTGATGGAATTCAATCCAAGCAGGAGCAAATTTGCAGTCCAGTCTTTTACGGCCCAATCCTATTGGGCAATTTCAATGGCAGACCTTGCAATCTGCTGCCGTAAGACCTGAGGCAGTGCCATGTCGCACTGCCGTCATACACATCAGAGCTGCTGACTCAAGTAGCAGGGGGCTCCGCACACCTGCCAGAGATGGACCCAACTTGCATCAGAGCAGGTAAGGTGCTGGTGGGGGAATGTCATGTGTAGTTTGGGGGGGGAAATGGGGGAGGGCAGGGTTGATCTTGGTGGCAGCTGTACACACTCAGGTGTTTCTCAGCCTGAAACACCACCTGCCTCTCCTCTGACGTATCTCCGCAAAATAGATGGCATAGGCCTGAGGAGACCCACTGATAGCAAGGTGGCCTAGAGAGAGGTATAAAATATAGTTTTACTTTTCTCTTCCAGTCCAACTGGTTGCCCTCTCCATTGCATGCAGAACACACTCTGGCAGCGTTATTGCATTGTATAAAATAAGGGGAGATAGTATTGCAGCCTTACAGTCCAATCTTCTGCAAAGCCCCCAGACTGTGCACTGCATCATGTGTGGTGGCTGTTCCTCCAGGTAAGGGAACATCTATTCCTTTGCTGAGGTAAGCCTCTGCTGCCAGAAAGGCTATACTTTGACCCACACCAGCAATTACCCTTACAGAAGCCATGCTGATTCTCCCTCAGCAAGGCTTGTTCATCTATGTACGTATGTTGAGATTCTATCTTTGATGAAGCATTCCACCATCTTACCTGGTATAAATGTTAGGCCGACTGGCCTATAGTTTCCCAGGTTCCCCCTCTTTCCCTTTTTAAAGATCAGTCTGACATTTGCTATCCTGCAATCCTCTGGCACCGTGGCCATTTTAAGGGACAAGTTGCATATTTTAGTCAAGAGATCAGCAACTTCATTCTTCAATTCCTTAATAACTCTTGGGTGGATGTCATCAGGGCCCAGTGACTTATTGATCTTTAATTTATCAATGAGATCTTAAACATCTTCTCTTTTAACCTCTTGCTGACTTAATTCCTTGGTCAGGAGGGGCCGTTTGGGCAGCAGTATCTGCCCGAGGTCTTCTGCTATGAAGACAGATGCATATAACTCATTCAATTTCTCTGCCATCTCTAAGTCTCTTTTTATCTCCCCTTTCCCTCTCTCACCATTCAGAGGGCCAACCGCTTCTCTGGCGGGTTTCCTGCTTCTAACATATTTGAAGAACAATAAAAGCATTGTTCCCCTTAATGCTGCTGGCCATGTGTTCCTCATAGTCTCTCTTGGCCTCCCATATCAGCTTCTTACATTTCTTTTGCCACACTTTATGTTCCTTTTTATTCTCCTCATTACAGCAAGTGTTCCATTTATGGAAGGAAGCTTCCTTGCCCTTTACGGCCTCTCTAACTTGGCTGGTTAGCCATGCGGGCACCTCCTGGACTGAGTGGAGCCCTTCTTCCTTTGCGGTATACACTTCCACTGGGCCTCTGTTACTGTTGTTTTAAGCAGCCTCCATGCACTCTGGAGAGATTGGACTCTTTTTACCTTCCCTTTCAACCTCCTTCTAACCAGCCTCCTCATTTGAGGGAAGTCTGCTCATCAGAAGTCAAGGGTTTTTGTGAGAGATTTGCCCGGTATTCTTCCCCCAACGTGCATGTCTAAATGGATCGCAGTGTGATCACTGTTCCCCAACAGCTCAGTAACATTTACATCTCTAACCAGGTCCCGAGTACCACACAATATTAAATCCAGAGTCACCTGTCCTCTGGTGGGCTCCATGACTAGCTGCTCTAAGGCACAGCCATTTAACATGTCAAGAAATCTGGTCTCCTTTTCGTGACCAGAACACAAATTGACCCAGTCTATATGAGAATAATTGAAGTCCTCCATGATTACAACCCTGTCCCTCCTTGTCACCTCCCTGATCTTTTGAAGCTTTGTTGAAATTCTGTTAGCCATGCTGGTATTCTGAATGTGCCATTTTTTACCTGACCTTAGAACAAGGTACTTTGGGAAAACCAAAATGGCTCCTGAAAGTCCAACAGAGCAAACAGTGATACAGGAAAAATGATGAGTTGGTGGGAGGATATTTTCTCAGAGCCTTTAAGTCGTAGAGTTGGAAGAGAACGTGGAGGTCATCTAGGACAACTTTCTTCTTGGTACTAGCAACTGCTACAGTATCCCTGACAGGAAGCTGTCCAATATCTGCTTGAAAACCTCCAACAAGAGAGCCAACAACTGCACAAAAGAAAACTGTTCCTATTGCACTTCTGCAACAACTCAAGAGCAGGCTGCATCAGGGGAAGGACAGAAGGATGCAAACAGGACGGAAGGATGCCAGTGGAAGGTCGCACACTAGCCTGCTCCTGCCAGATCCAACCCTGAACCCAGTAAGTAAGCACTGGTCTGAGAAGGCCAGCATAGGGACTTGGAGAGGGCGAGGAGTATGTTTTGGGACATTCCAGGGCAGGGGAGGGTGGACAGCGAGTGGGCTGGTGGGAGAACTTGGACCAGGAGGGAGGTGATGGCAAGATCCAGCATTTAGGCTGGATCCTAGCCTCCTTCTGAGTGGTCTGGCCTTACACAAAGTTGCTTGGATTTGTGCCACCTCTTTAGGTGGCACAGATCTGAATAGCCCCATGGGGCAGCTACCCCACAACATGGGGTAAGGGGAGTGAATTCCCCTTACTCTGAGTTTTGCTACAACCCGGACCATCCCTGCTCTGGATGCAGTGCAGTTCAGCTGGCCTGCCTGCTCCATGACATGTTAATATTGGGCTGAATGTTGCATAGTAGTAGCTGCAATTTTATTGAACAGATATAGTGTTTTGTGGTGGACAACCTATTAGGACGATCATGAGCCTGCATTCTTTTAGTTTAGTAATTCTTTGTGTGGAGTGGGAGAATATGGGAGAGTGTGGTATTAACAAGTGGCTGTGCAGATGGGGTTATTAGGTAATGTTCTCCAGGGACATGACTTCACTAACAAGCAAAGCAATTAGTCCTTTCCAGAGCTGTAAAGATTTTGCTGTTAAGAACATAGGAACTTCTATGGGACCTAATGGTGCATTTAAGATTGGGAATGAAATGAATACTTAACTCTGTGGTGGACTGTGGCCAGCTTTTGTTTATTAATTACACTTCTATCTTACACTTCTCCAAGGAACTCAAAGTGATGTACAGGTTTTTCTCTTGCAGCCCACCCCTACCACCAGTGTTATCATCATAAGGAGATTAGGCTGAGAGAGTGACTGGCTCAAGGTCACTTGGCTTGGTGGTAATGTGAACCCTAATCACCTGTCCTACTTGGAGAGCCCAGTTCTTTGCAGGTCTGCTCAGAAGCAAGTCCTATTATATTCCATGGGGCTTATTCCCAGGTAAGCATCGAAAGGATTGCATCTTAAGACTCTAACCACTATGCTACTGGTTTTCAACACTACAGTTGCTACCGTGGATACCTTTTCCCAAGTTTGTTAACATTGTAATGGTGATTTTTTTTTTCCATCTAAATGCAGGACATAAAATGTGAGATTGTGGTCTTCTCTCTGAATTCACCCACATCTCCTTTCTGCACCCTGTCAGTATCACATTCAGTGCCTACAAACAGGTGCATATTAAACATACAGACACACACACTGATCTAGAGGGATCATTCAGCTGGATTTTGTATCTGTTGTCACCTTCTTCTTTGCCACTCAATATCTTGAGCCAAAAGTGGTACGTTTGATCTCAGTTTCTTTCAAACCGTTTGACATGCATTAAAAAGAAAAGAAAAGAAAAGAAAAAGTAATACAGTACTTTTGTTTTATCGTAGATGTTGGTTATTCAGGAGAGCAGGAATGCCTACAGACTCCAGTGAACTAGTTTGCATTTTTTCCTAATACGTATATTTCAAACACAAGGTGTTCTCAGGCTGCATTAACTTGCATTTTTATCAAGTAAAAATTGAGAGGCAAAGTTGTCTAAAGGTTGGTCCTCCGACACAGAAAAGTTTTCAAAGATTAATACATGAAAACAATTTCACTGATGCATGCAGGTCAGTGGTTGATTGTTTTTAGCTGAACTATGGTGTTGATGCCATTAATATCCCTAAATTGCAATTCAGTTTAATAATAGGAATCTTGTCATTCAGCTTTGATGTCTGCATTTTTTGCAGTGCAACTTATTTAATGAATACTTAGCATTTCTAAAACAAGAGACATATTGCTGATAATAGGCTGAGGAGCAGAAGCAAAATGTTACTGCACTGTTAATAAATTCTAAGACATATGACAACTGAACTTTTGGGAAACCCAATCCTGCCTAAATCCCCATGCGGCACTGGTACAGGGTATTCTGCATCCCATGGAGGATTTCTGGCTGTTGGAGCTTTCCTTGGGCTAAAGGGACATTTGTCCCCTTGCCCCAGGGTAAGCCGCAGCACCCGCAATGGGTCACCTTGGACCTGGACGAGTGATATCACTGCTTGTGAACCTGACTCCTCCTTGGCCTGATCCACCCCACCCCACCCCATCTCCTCCCTGTCCCACTCTGATGATGCACTGACAATGCACCAATGTCATGATTTAGTTCTGTGCATGGATGATGGGCTGTTTTGGGGCTTCTATGGATGATGTTGGCATTGCTAGAAAGGGCTGTGCCAGTGTTACTAAGAGGCTGCACTGGTGTTGCATTGTCGGGATGGGCTTAGGGCATTGCACCAGTGTTCACATAATATTGGTACAGTATCCAAATAGGACTGTGCTGTATGTGACCTATAAGGACTTCCGTCATAAGAACATAAGAACAGCCCCACTGGCTCAGGCCATAGGCCCATCTAGTCCAGCTTCCTGTATCTCACAGCAGCCCACCAAATGTCCCAGGGAGCACACCAGATACAAGAGACCTCATCCTGGTGCCCTCCTTTGCATCTGGCATTCTGACATAACCCATTTCTAAAATCAGGAGGTTGCATATACACATCATGGCTTGTAATCCGTAATTGATTTTTCCTCCAGAAATTTGTCCAATCCCCTTTTAAAGGCATCTAGGCCAGATGCCACCACCACATTCTGTGGCAATGAGTTCCGCGGACCAACCACATGCTGAGTAAAGAAATATTTTCTTTTGTTGTCCTAATTCTCCCAACACTCAATTTTAGTGGATGTCCCCTGGTTCTGGTGTTATGTGAGAGTGTAAAGAGCATCTCTCTATCCACTCTATCCTTCCCATGCATAATTTTGTATGTCTCAATCGTGTCCCCCCTCAGGCACCTCTTTTCTACCCAAATGCCGTAGCCTTTCCTCATAAGGAAGGTGCCCCAGCCCAGTAATCATCTTAGTTGCTCTCTTTTGCACCTTTTCCATTTCTGCTATGTCCTAGTCACTACTTAGGACACTACATATCCACTACTTATCAAACTATTTATCCACTGTGTCAAATTTAAGCAGATAATCTGCATTCTATCTTGTCTCATCAGACCTTTGTTCTAGTCTAACAAGGACTGCAGTGTGAACATGAAATTCCATATTCGTCTACTCTCTTCCATTTTCTTCAATGCATAGAATAGTCCAAATGGCCTACATTCGACACTATATATTCCCTGACACTGATAAGAATAGGGCAACCTTTGCTCATGTGGACCACCATGACTTCATCGAGTGGAGATCTACCTCATGGAGCTTTAGTTCACTACTAAGGGCACAATCTGAAAGCACTCTTGGGCCAGCACAAGTCCCTTGTGCTGGCCTGGGGGTGTTGCAAAAGTGCAATAAGGCACTTTGGTGCCTCTGTGGGAGTCAGCAGGCCAGCACATGGGGGTGAGCTGGCCTTGGGAGGCTGAATCTGGGCTCCAAGGTACAGCTTAAGCCAAGTTTGCATTGGTGGCAGGTTGCCGTCATGGAGGTATGGGGAGGGCATTTCAGGGGTGTTCCGGGGTGAGGGAGGGTGTGCGGAAGGTGGGTCAGTGGGAGGACCAGGCCCAGGAAGGGGGCAGGACCAGGATCTGGCATTTAGGCCAAATCCTAACCCCTCCTCCCCGGCAGCCCAGCCTACTGCCAGGCTGCTAGGATCTGCACCAAATGACTTGGGTCTGAGTAGCCCCACCCAAACTGCTGCTTAATTCCCTGGTGTTCCAAGTTGCATCACAGCCAGCCTCAGCTCTGCTATGGATGCAACCCAGGCCAACCAGCCTGCATGTTCCAAGACAGATTAGGATTGGGCTGTTGAAGTACACATACGTACATACATACATAGTCCAGGGGCCCAGGTCACTAGGAGTGTAATGTGTTCCACTCACATCCCCTTTTAATGCATAGAAGGTGCTATTGATGGATTAAACTAGAGTCAGGAAGCTTGTTGTACCACCACAGTGGACAACTCAAGAAAAGTTGCAAATCAGATTTTTCATAGATAGATTCTCTTTTCCTCAATGTTCTTATTCTCAATTTTTCTTTTTCCAAGTAACTTTTCAAGTGAAATAATATTCTATTTTAGCTGGAAAGTTACTTAAAACAGTTTCATTCTGCACTGAAAGGAGTGGGTTTACTTTCTCAAAGTATGTTTCTAATTTATGTTTGAAAAAATATTTCCATTGTGCCATATATGCAGTAACTTAAAACCAAAATGAAAGGATTAATATTAGAACTTTGCAGAATGGTTTGAATTAAATTCAGGTAGTGGGAAGGACTGCTGTATCTAGTGAATCCATACTAGTGGAATTTTTGGGTCAAAGGAAAAAAATAACGCAAAACAATTCTTACCTGTAAACTCTAGAGTATCTTGGAAACAAAACAAAATAAGGATATTTTGGAGACTTTTGTAAAAACTTCCATATACAATATGGTGAAATTATGATAATGCCCCAATGCATTGTTAATGTGGATTTTAGAATTTCTTGCCAAATCTCTGGGAATATATTTTGTACTGAACTGAAAAAAGTGACTGACAAGTAAATACACATCACTCACATTGCAGATATGATCTCATATTTTTGAAAGAAAACTCTGAAGATTATAAAAAATGAAAGAATTTAAAATCTTCATCCACAACCAGAAAATGTATGGCTACTTCGAACAGGATAAACACAAGAGGTAAACTGTGGGCATATAGATAGACCAACAGGTTGTTTTTTTTAAGTGCATCAGTTACAAAAAATACTGCTGTAATTTCAGAAATTAGTACATTCTACATCAGTCTATACTTTGTATATTGCTCCGTCACACATCATAAATGCGTGATCATGGCACACAATCATGGCACACACATGAACGGGCCCTTCCCTTCAGGGTTAGTTTCCTTACAGCCCCATCTTATTCAGGCTTGGGCTGTTGCACAGAAGCATTTATAACAGTGGAACAGAGTTCTGCTGTCATAAAATGGCTGCTAACGGAGTGCGCAAGAGGCGGCAGCACGGCAATTACATCGACACAGCAATTACGGTGGCTGTGCCGCATCTGCCAGATCAGGTAAGGTAGTGATGGGGGCGGTGGAGGGTGGAACAGAGAGAGCAAGGGGCATGATGGTATATGATGGAAGTGGGAGTATGTACTGGAATGTACAACCTGTGACAGTATCCTATCCCCTTCCTCACCTCCCGACACGTCCCTTTTCTCTCCTCGGACTTGTGTCATCTCAAGGTCTGCCAAAGGTCCAAGGAGGCCCATTGGCAATATTTTCCCTTACCTCTCCCAAATCCTCCTGATCCACCCATCCCCCGCTGGATACAATGTGGCTTTTTGGCGCATCTGCATTGGCTGGGGGGGGGGGGAAGATAGGATTGGACTCCTGGTTGTGTATGTGTGTAGTTCATCAGAACTGCCCCATCTACACATGCTGATAAACCTCCTTTTAAAGTGTGCACTTCTTTAAAGCACCCACAGGACCAGTCAGTGATAGAAGTACTGCATTGTCTGAACTGGCTTATTGTTGTATGCTCTGCTTCTGATTGGCTCACCAAGGGCCCAATCCTATGGGCCATCAATGCCGATGCTGAGCTCCAGCACAGGCGCTAGGTGTCATAAACGTGCTGTAAAGCACATGTACTGCACCACGGGAGGAGAGAGCACTGGTGCTGGGCCCAGCAGCAAGAGGAAGATGCCACACAGCCACCAGAGGCAGGTAAGGCTGCCAGGTGGCAGTGCAGCCTTTCTGGGCAGGGGATGGTGTTCTGGGGTTGGGGGAGGGCAGAAGAGGGGAAGGGCCGGGGTAGTAGGACAGTGGGATGGGCAGAGGCCTCCTCTGCCAGATTCTATCATCTGTGTCAGGTTGCAAAGCCCAACATGGAGGTTCTCAAGTCTGTGCCAGCAAAACTGCCAGCTTTCCTGAGGCCTGGGGCTTTCCTCAGGGACAAAAGTCCCTTTCCCCCAAGGAGACATCTGGTGACCTCTCCTGTGGGATACAGTAGGATACAGCCTGTGGGATACATTGGTAGCATTTTGGCCCAGCTATTCCTCTAGGCATCGGGAAGCATAGGGTTGTGCTGCAAATCACACAAGATATTACAAGATCTGTACACCCCATATAGGTACAGAACAGTAAAATAAGTCTGCAGAAACAATCCCAAGCATGATCCGTAAATCTATCTGTTAATCTTTTATGTTAATCTACAATTTCTCCTCATGGCAGCCCAGGCCGTCCTTCCCTTTCCTAGAATTTTGTCCCAGGTAAATCATCTCTGATTTCCACTCATTCTCAGGGGCTGTACTGGCACTTAGGTAAGACAGTCAAAAGTCTGTGGTCTCTGCCTGTTGCTGTATTATTTTAATGTTCGGTTGTGGACACATCTCAGAATACACTGCTGTAGCATGACAGTCCAGTGTTGCTTCAGTAACTGTATCACACACATGATAACCAAGGTCAAATGTTTGGAAACACCAATGAGTGCACTCTAAAAGCTTACCAAATGTGTCATGTTATAATTCTATTTATTTTCTTTTTCAAAGACCAATCTAAGTCTGTCAAGGCTCTGGAGAGGGATTACAGCTTAAAGACCTGACAGGAAATAAAAAGTAATAGAAGTCTATCGAACTGACTTCATATTGCAGTTTTTCATGTAGCTTAGGGGCACACAGATGTGAAGAACATAGACGGCACTTCCATGGGATTGTGCCGTGCAGGGGACTGAGAGGTGCATGCCTTTTGTTACTGTGTCTTGCCCCTTCAAATATGTTGACTACTATTCATTTCTCTGAAATGCTTATTCTTTGACATGTACAGCCAGACTGAGGGCCTATTCTTATCCCCAGCCCCCAGGGGATAAGTACCCCTCAATCTGGCTGCACTTGTCATAAGAGGCGACTAAACAGCCACCGGGTAGATGGGACTCGTCAGCCTGGGAAGGCAGCTCATCTGAGAGAAGGAAAACTCTGATCCCAAACCTCCACATCCAGTTATGGAAAAGGCTTCAGGAGTCAACCTCGAGGCAAAATTCGGAGCCGGAGTCCCTGAGGCAGTTCATGGCTGAACTCAGTCACGTTCTGGCAACTCCTGCGATGCCGCTGGAACCAACCTTATTGGCCTCGGCCTTTCCATTGGACCATTTCAGCAATGTGGAGAGGGGGGATTTGCTGCAGGGGTAACAGTCTATCCTCCATACCTACTTTACCCAGGCTTCGCGCACTGAAGAGGACACTCTGTTCCAGAACCACCATTCAGAGCACGATACCATAGTCTTCCGAGACTGAAGGATGCCAACAGGAAATGCTTAGCATTTTTTTTCCCCTCTTATCCCAAATGTCCCTTCATTGCCTGGAATATTTCATGAAAAACCATTGGTTGAGCAATGTGACATGCATTTATTCATGGATGTCACAAGACAGCTGGGTGAGTAAATATTTTAAAGAAAGCAAGTCTTGGAATATCTGCCTTTGTGAATGTAATGAATATGATTGTGTGATCAAGGGTGTCTTAAATAAGTGCCTTAAAAAATTCTGCATGATTATTTCAACTTCAGGTACACTTTTGCACATAAATATTTGCCTGTGTCCTTTGCAATCAGATTAGCTTTCCATGACTGCACATTAGGAGTGATCTGGGACAGAAAAAAATGAGTCTTTTAACTCTTATGCAAGAGATATGGACTCATATACTTTTTTGGTTATTTGGGAAATTGTTCCTGCCTACCCTAACCAGGAACAGCTCGAGTAATATCCTCAGTCTGAAAGTTTAATAAAGTAAAACCAAATAGCTGGTTGGCAACCTTCAGTCTCGAAAGACTATGGTATAAGCCTACAGCACCTGGTATTCTTAGGCGGTCTCCCATCCAAATACTAACCAGGCCTGACCCTGCTTAGCTTCTAAGATCAGGCACGTGCAGGGTGACAGTTTATACCTTACCCTTTAAATAGCTAGTAGGCTGATAATGAACATTTTCATAATCTATTCTAGATTATTCTATTCTAGATTAGCATAACATACAGACAGCCCAGTCCTGAAGCCGGCGCTGAGCCTCAGTGCCAGCTCTGGGCATCGTGAACATGCCATAAAGTGCATTTGTGGCACCCGGCAAGGAGTGAGTGCTGGCACTGGGCCTCAGTGCCATGAAAAGGATGCCATGCTGCCATCAGAGGTAAGCGAGACTGCTGGGCGGCAGCATGGCTTTTTGGGGTGTGGGGAAGGCATAAGGAGGGCAGAACCGAGCAGGGGAAGGGGAGGGTTGGGCTTGGGAGGGTGCTTGAGATGGTGGCAGTGTCTGCCCCCACATCCTGAACCCTTCCCCCACTAGCTGGGCGGCCCGACACAGGCCTCCTCGACACTGCACCCATTAAAACACAGGTGCAGAGCTAAGGAGACTCATTGCCACTGGGCTACTGTCCGCCCAGAGGAAGGTAGCGAACGCTAGCTTCCCCAAAGAGTCCACAAGATCCTACAGCCACCATTTCTGTGCCACTGGAGTCCTGGGTGCCACCAGCTTCAGGATTGGGCCCTTAATAAAGTGAAATGCATGAAAAGAACTTCCAATAAACTAGCTGCAATATTAAAAAAATTAGATGTTGCATTTAAAAGAGTTTGAAAAGGGGAGATTCAGGCTAAAAAAAAAAAATAACTGACAACAGAAAGCCAAGTTTGTTTGGCTCAGTTATTTGGCTTGTGCAATACATGAAAGGTCATGCAATAGCGCAAGTTTAACAAATGAGAATTCAAAATAAACTTTGTTGCTCTGCCAGAATTGTTTTAAGGTCATCTTCTGATGAGAAAATCCCACCAAAAAGTATGGCATTGGTGACTTAGAACATGCAGACTTTCCTTTCCTCATTTCCTGGGCCAGTGTAGGAAATTGAGCCCAGCAATCCCTGGTCATACCTCGACTTGAGGGATTTGATGGGTCAGCTGCCATGCAACAAATCCTTGGCACTGCTACAGTAGACTGGAGCATTCACTGCAGTTCCTGGCCAAGGAACAGGGTGTCACAAACTTGTGGTTCTTTGCTGTAGGTCTGTGGCCACTGCTTTCACAAGTCATAGCAGTGCTGCAGGACAGCTGGTCCAACCACTGGTATCTCCATATTCCAAATATGTCTGGGGATTGATGGAGCTGATCGTTTCAGAGGTGTCAGTACACTACCCTACATAGCACTGAGTTGTCAAGTGTATTTGTTACTAATGTTGGGAGTTGATGGGAAAATAGATTTATTCTCAGAACAATTGCCTTGAAGTGAGACTAATATTAAAGTTTTACTTTTAGACGTGACTTCGGTGTCCCCTTCATGAAGCTCACAAATCTCACTTAGGCTATAAATGATATCATATTTTTGCAGAAAACCCATTTGTCAACATAGGCCTGAAACACTGGTCTAATTAAAGAATGGGGCAGGGGGGAGACTTCCCATGTCATGCTTTGAATCTACGAACTAGCTTTATAATTCTTCATATGGCACTTACCCGTTGACAAGTTATGTGGCAATTAGCACTAGACTGGCATATAATTTTTTCAGAGCAGAATCCATGAGATTCAAGGGTAGCGATGTTAATGATTAAACCATTGTGGCTGCGTTTGTCTGGACAACTCTTGGCTAAGGATATAATTGAAAAGTATACAGTAATTGCCTAGCAACGTTAGCAGTTCAAAATTGGCCTTCCCAGTGGCATCACCAGTGCAGGCACTGCCCAGGGTGGATGTCACCCCACCTCTTGCACTGCATGACATCTCCCTGTACTCACTGGAAGCAAGCACCCAGAAGTGGTTCAGCAGCAATGATGGCATTGCATCATCACTTGCACTGCCAAATTGCTTCTGGGGAGGTCATTTCCCACCATTTGGAGCCGGGGGGGGGGGCAGGAGAATTATGCCAAATGTGGCACAAGCCCTCAGGTGCGTGCCCATCACCCCTCTCAGGGCACAACACCCAGGGCAGATGCTCCCCCGTCCCCTGCTTGCTATGCTACCGGGTAAGATTAGAGGCGTTACCACTACTGTAGTGCTAGAGGCACTATACCTAGAGATATAGCTTCTAGAAGTGCTGACAAGGATGCCCAGAAGGCTGATAACAACTCTAAAATTGCACACTAGCAATGTTCAGGAACTGTTACCTTGCACATGCTTGATCTCGTCTGATCTCAGAAGCTAAGCACGGTCAGGCCTGGTTAGTACGTACTTGAATGGGAGACCGCCTGGGAATACCGGGTGCTGTAGGCTTATACCATAGTCTTTCGAGACTGAAGGTTGCCAACCAGCAACGTTCAGGGCCGGCACATCCATGAGACCAACTGAAGCTGTTGTTTCAGGCAGCGGATTCATGCCCATCTTTGTCCACCCACTTGCCTCCACTGCTTCTCCTTCTCTTTCTATTCCCCAGATTGGAAAATAAAAAGAGGGGAGAGAATGGAAGAGGAAATGCAGAGGAAACAAGAGTACCGAGCAAGAACACTGGAGAGTGGAAGCAACAGAAGCTGACACATTAGGGGAGCAGTATTTGGTATGCTTCCTCAGGTATCAGGAGGTCTTGTGCTGGCCCTGGCAACACTTTAGCAAGACATCCCCCAAGGGCAGGGTGACCAGATCCAATGGAGGACAGAGTGCCTGTACCTTTAATCATTGTATAGAAGAGGGAATTTTGACAGGTGCAGCTCAATAAGGAAGGGCTTTAAAAGCTGCACCTGCCAAAATTCCCTCTTCTGTACAATGGTCAAAGGCACAGGCACTCTGTCCTCCACTGGAACTGGTCACCCTGCCCAAGGACTAAACATAGCAATAGTGCCTGGGAACTAGCACCAATTCACCCAAATACACCATAATGTCAGCACAGTACTTATAGTTTTAATTACATGGCAGCACTAAATAAAGCAAGCATCTGAGTTCAGAAGAAGATCCTCGATTTGCAAAATGCCTTGAGCCTCTGTATGCCTAAATTCAGACCATTTGGTAGCCTAGAAAATTGGAATTAACAGCCCAATCCTATCGTCGCCTAGAGAACAGTGGGACAGTGCCCTGCTGTTGTAAAGAGGCCTCCAACAATACGAAGAGCAGGCTGCCAGCAGCTGTAGCATTGTTGGCCTACTGCTGTGGCCAGTGAAGTGCATGGTGCAGGTAAGTCAGTGCAGGGGGTGGGCACTAGGTAGGTAGGGGGAATAACAGGCACATTGGGGGAGGAACCAGGGGTGTGTTGGGGAGGGAGGGGGTGGATCCAGCAGCAGTCATGCACACTGAATCTTATCCCACATTTTCCTGCCCCCTCTAGCTCTTCTTGGACTTGTGCCAGCAATATAGATGGCAAAGGTCTAAGAAGACCCCTAGGTGATTGGGCAGCCTACTTGGTGTTAAGTAAAACAATATTTTTACTTGCCTCCTGTAAGCTGTCCAATCTCCCCCTCCACCATAGCATGCAACACAGTCTCCATTGGCACAGCTGCATAACGTGGCAGGGCCTAGGGCCTAAGCCAAAATTGGATGGAGTCCTTCTTCATTTGTTGTCTCCTTCAGCAGTGGAAGTGCCCGTGCCTCTCAGAAAGCAAAGCCGTTGCCACAGGTGGAGGGTGGGAAGCCAAGCAAAGTGCGGTACCCATTTCCCAGGTTGGACTCTCAGGTCCTTCAGGAGCTACGCAAACTACCCCAGGCCTTGCCTAGTTCAGATTTTGCTGTGACTTCTTCCCTTTGTAATAGGTTTGGCTGGTCGGGTATCAATTTATGAAATTAGGATTGCCACGTCAAGAACTTTTGAGGACTCTGCATCATATAAGGAATTGCACAGGAGAGAAAATCTCACCGGAAGTGGCTTTCCTCAGCATAGTGTTGTGGTGTCAAGAAAAACAAAACCTATAGAATTTTCCCTGCTCTGCATGTCTAAAAGGCATAAATGTCTTCTCGGGTTTCAATTGCTTTAACAGGAACTGACATGAAGTAATGAAGCTGATAGAGCTTTTTCCATCACTTTTGCTCCATGCCAGGAAAGCTTCTCTTCCCTGATTTTTTTGGGATTTTTGGAGAGATTTCAGTACCAACGCCATCCAATGGATAAAAGTCTCTGATCATCCAACAATTCAAGTTTTCTCTAAGCACCACAGCAACATCAATTCAAGTGGTGTCAAGAAACAATTCAGCATACTGAAAATCCATTGAAATCAATATTTAAACAATTATAACTAGGCGGTTATAACATTTATAACAATGATAACATTGGAGGAGGAGAATGAGGAGGATGAATAAGAATATTTATATACTACTTTTCAAGAAAATGTAGTTCACGAAGCTGTTTACACAGCAAAATAAATCAATAAATGGATTACATCCCAAGACTATTTATTCTGTTCCACAAATAGAAGCAATATAATAATATTGGTAACATCAATGTTCATATCAACATAAGAACATAAGAACAGCCCCACTGGTTCAGGCCAAAGGCCCATCTAGTCCAGCCTCCTGTATCCCACAGTGGTCAACCAAATGCCTCAAGTCAGCAAGAAATCTGCATCCTGGTGCCCTCCCTTGCATCTGGCATTCTGAGGTAACCTAAAATCAGGAGGTTGCACATGCCCATCATAGTTTGTAACCTGTGATGGACTTTTCCTCCAGAAATTTGTCTGATTCCCTTTTAAAGGCATCTAGACCAGATGCCATAACCACATCCTGTGGCAAAGAGTTCCATAGACTAATTACACACAGGGTAAAGAAATATTTTCTTTTGTCTGTCCTAACTCTCCCAACACTCAATTTTAGTGGTTGTCCCCTGGTTCTGGTGTTGTGAGAGAAGGAAAAGAATATCCCTCTAGCTACTCTTTCCATCCCCTGCATAATTTTGTATGTCTCAATCATGTCCCTCCTCAGGTGCCTTTTTTCTAGACTGAATAGTCCCAAATGCTGTAGCCTTCCATTGTAAGGGAGGTGCCCCAGCCCGGTAATCATTTTGGTCACTGTATTCTGCACCTTTTCTATTTCCACCATATCCTTTTTGAGATGCAATAATCAGAGCTGGATGCAATACTCTATGTGTGGCCTTACCATTTATTTGTGCAATAGCATTATAATATTAGCCATTTTATTCTCAATACCTTTTCTAATGATCCCAAGCATGGAATTAGCACGGAATATTGCCCCTTTTATCATATAGCCTTATGAACAACTATGACAAAATTGTGGTAATTTAACATAACATAAAAGAAAAAATGTTCTCTATCCTTCTACAGTTAGCAATGTTAACACTCCAAAACAAAGAGCTTTCTGTGCTGCTAAATTAGATCTGATTTCTTCAAATTTTCTACTAAGCAATATAGTATTAGAACTGTATGTCTGCATCTGGTAACATTATTGTATTGTAATCCAGTATTATAAGGCAGATAGTTATCCTGATTCCCAGGCTACAATTCTACACACACTTATTTGGGAATAAGTTCTGTTGAAGTAAATGAGACTTACTTCTGAGTAAATCTATAGAGAAGGAACTGGAACTAAGAGAGCTGAGTTATTTAATCAAGCAAGAATCTGAGTGGAATTTACCTCTTCACTACAATCAAGGAAGCAACATTTGAATATATTTCATCATGATATTCATTAAACATACTTTATTTGTTCTTACCCCCTTTAAATTTATCAGCAGCTTATAATTTTCTTGTTATCGGCAATCATCAGTACAAGCCTAGGCATGGCTACTCAAAAGCAGGCCCTGCTGAGTTCAGTGGACTTACCCCCAGTTAAGTGTATAGGATTGCAGCCCCCTAAGGCTGCAATCCTATTTATGCTTACCTTTGAGTAGGTCCCATTGAACTTAATGGAACTTACTTCTGAGTAGTCATGCTTCTGGTTTTGTTTTCAGAATATGAAACAGTTGGCAACCTCAAAATCTAGTGTTAAAAAGCTGTGGAGAAAACTAAATATTCATTTTTGAAATGTTCAATAGTCATTCCTATAAGAAGATAAGAAAGTCCATGCGAGATCTACAGACTGTAAGGATCTAAAAGCTTTTTATATGTCTTCTTTGCAAATTCTGTATATTTTCATTGCAGCAATAACAAAATAATTGAAAGCACACTTACATTTTCTTTGCATATTAGTGCAGATGAATTAGTCCTCAGGACATCCTACTGTTTGGGTTTTCTGAACAATTCCACTGGTAGGAAATGTACAAAAGCAATGGTAAACCACTGGCATGCCCATAAATACAGCACTTGTTACCTTAACATATGGTACTGGCCAGTATCAAGCTGTTGTTCATATCATGGCCCTAAAGGAAAACTCCACCGTTTTCATTCTGTAGAACTGAAAAGCCTGTAAAAGACGCAAAATGGTTCTTCAAAATGTGATTTCTCCTAGCATTTTACTGCCGCAGTCCTTATTTGCACAGGTCATTGAGTTCTTCCGTTGTAGAGTCCATGATTTGGCCACTCCCATTATCACCTGGCATTTTGACTCTCCTGATTCTTGCTCTCTTCTGCCTTTCTGGTCTGTTTTTCTTGCCTCAAGTGGATGTCCCTTGCCATCCTTATTGCCTTCATGTGAGCAATTCTGGAAATATATGGCAGGCAACTGTTGGAAACAAGATACTTGATTAGCTGGACTCTTGGTCTGATGCAGCAGAGCTCCTCTTGTGCAGGTAAACATGACGCTTATAGAAGCATGTGTACTAAAAGAGATAATCCGGGAGACATGCTCCAAAACATTTTTATCACAGAGCCAAGGATATGAATGATTGCTTATGATAATACATTCATGCAAATGAAAACACGAAGCAAGAACCTCAGTCAATATTATAGATGTCCTTAGTTCACATTTGGATAACCTATCTCTACAGAGCTTTCCTCTTTGGTGCGGTACCAAAATACCCTTTACGTTCTGCTGGTAACAACCCAAATATGATTTTACAGAGGATGTGCCAAATATTAAAATATTTGTAATACCCAAAATTTGTATTGGCGGTATTTGTAAATAGTTCCAAGAAATGTTATTTTCTTTGTTGCCTTTCAGTCTCCGCAGCCCAGTAACATTAATTGTGAGAGGCCACAGAAATCTGAATCATCTGTGTTTTGTAGAAATGGTGTACTGGAGAAAAGGAAGAAAAATATATAATCTAAACAAATTAAATACGAAATAAATACTGAAATCGAGTAGAATAATATCACCTTAAAATACGCAATAAGAAACAAGGACAGGCGTGCGCACAGCTGAAGTGTTGCTTCCTGATTTCACCACTGCTAAACAGAAAAGCCTCAGCCCCAACTGCAAAGTGGTGCTTTGTCTCTTCAGCAGTGAAAACAGCTTCATTGAAAATGAGGAAGAAAGAGCACAATCCTGAGTGTTCAGGCAGCTGGTGCAAGTCCCTTGCGCCGGCCAAGGAGTGTCGCAAACATTCCGCAAGTCACATCTGCGTCTCCATTTGAGGCTGAGGCAAGAACGTGCGCTGGCCTCTCTGCACTAGATCAAAACCCTGCAGAGGTGAGTTTGCACAAGCGCAGGGGTTGGGGAAGGCAGGGGGAGGGCATTCTGTGAGTGTTCCAGGGTGGGGGGAGGGTGGGCAGTGGGTAGACAGGTGGGTGCTGAGGGCCCAGGAGGGGGTGGGAGCGGCCTCCAGCATTCAGGCTGAATTTGAACCTCCCTCCAGAGCACTCTAGCCTAACACTGGGCTGCTTGGATCTGCACCAGCGATTTAGCTGGCACAGATCTGAGTAGCCCCATTGCGGTGGCTGGAGCAGTGCTTGGGGTAAGGGAAAATAAATTCCCTTTCCTCGAGTTGTGCCACGGCCACTTCTAACCCTTTGCTAGATACAGCGCAGGCCAGCTGGCCTGCCTGTTCCAGTGCATGTTAGGATTGGGCTGTATATATCCTAATGCAGTGGTTTGCAGGCGTTTAGCATTGGGACCCACTTCTTAGAATGAGAATCTTCAGTATCCTCTGGAAGTGATGTCATGACCGGAAGTGACATCATCAAGCTGGAAAAATTTTCACAATCCTAGGCTGAAATCCTACCCACACTTACCCAGGAGTGACTATCATTGTTAAAAGCTTAATACATAGTAGCCTGTTAAAAGTACAGATCTGTAACATTTCTGCAAATGTAGTCACGTACCAGTCTAATATATTAAAAATAAAATATTGAAATGAATGGGGACCCACCTGAAATTGGCTCATGACCCACCGAGTGGATCCCAACCCACGGTTTGAGAAACACTGTCCTAATGGAATCCTAATTGATGTTGGGATATGCCTATATGCAAGGTAAGAGATAGCAGAGGATAGTTGCAGCAGATCCTCAGGGAACCTCCCTCACCCAGGCTGAGAAGAACAGACACAAGGCAGAGGCTTGTCAAATGTGCCGTAAGGCATGTCTGCAAGCTCTTACCACAGATCCAGTGCTGGAGCTAGCCTAGTGTGAACATGTGGCCCGCGTTCCGCTGCCTGGCAGTTGCCTGGTCAGCCGGGTAGGGAGAGGTGAGTGGGGGTGGGGAGAAGATGGGTGGAGGGTGAGGAGGAGGTGTGGCAGGAGGAGGGAGAGGAGCCGGAGGGGGCAGGACCTGTGCAGCATGGCTCCACCAGATCCTGAGCCCTGTGGTGGGCCATGCGGCCCAACATGGGATTCTGATTCTGTGCCAGCTCAAGTTGTTGTTGGCAACCTTCAGTCTCGGAAGACTCTGGTATCGCGCTCTGGATGGTGGTTCTGGCACAGCATCTAGTGTGGCTGAAAAGGCCGATTCAGGAGTGACAATCCCTTCCACACCGGGAGCAAGTGTAGTGTGTCCCTGGTCTGTCTCCCTGGCTGTGGGCCTTCCTTCTTTGCCTCTTTGCCTCAGACTGTTGGCCAAGTGTCAATCGAGTAGCCCAATTGCGGGACTATTTTCCTTAATTGGGGGAAGGGGACAAAAGTTCCCTTCTCCCAACTTGGTGGCAGCAGCTGCCCGGAGCACATAGGATGCCGCGGCCACCATTTTGGCACCACGGGAGCCCCGTGCCCCGCGCTGCTCAGAATAGGGCTGCCCGAGAGGTTCACCTAAACTTAATTGATGGCAAGCCCCGAAAGCTGGCTCACCCTGCAGGCCTCATGCGTTCAGCATGGCCGAGACATGTGAGGCCCTCATTTGCCAATCCTGTCAGAACTCTGGTCTGAGCTGGTCTGAGGAGAAAGGGAGGGAAAGAATTAAGGCCATGATCCCAAGATCCAGCCCAAGATCCACAGCAGACAGAACTATCTGCCCCCTATGGACAGCAGCCAGAGTTGTGCCTACTCCAACAACTGAATGTGTACAAATGCAGGTTCTTTTTTACTTATAGTCCCAACCATAGTGACTGAAAAGAAATGGGAAATGCACGCTGACAACTTTTTAAAAAGTGACCAGACTGCGAGAGAACCTCTGCCACTGCTCTGTTGGGGGGAAAAAATAATATTTTTTTTCTGCCCCTGTTTCTTGCCCACTGTATGCCTCGCCTATTGAAGAATGCTGTGCATTTGCACACTGAAGGCTTTCAGGGATGTGCCTTTACAGGTTTGGTGGTATCTAACACAAAGCCACTACAGGGGAAAAAAATATCATATTCCCTACTTTGCACAACATTCTCCATGCCCTAGATTTGCCTAAGATTCTTCTGAGCAGCGGAGCATGTTAACAAGCCGCTGGCCACAGATGCTATGCGGCTTGAGGGCATTAAGATATAAACTAATGGCCCAATTCTATGGACTTTTTACAATGATGGAACTCAGAAGGAACCCAAGAGGTTCGACACCCCTATTTGCATAGGGATGGCAGTTTTGTGGGGCATTCATGAGGATCTCCCTCAGTTGGAATTGTTTGTATTGCAGAAAACCACATTATTTCATCAGCATTTGGAATGCTTCAGTTCTGAATTCTGGATAAGAGTAATGGCCTCAAGGTCTGCAAAACTACTATGCACCATTTGTGGTATCGCAGATGTTATAGACTCTTGTTCGTGTGGAATTTATATTCTAAAAATTGTTTGCTTCATTTTTTTTTTTGCCTGTTGCAATGAAAAACCTCATGTTTTTGCAATGAAAAACCTCTATTCCTCATGTTGTGTATATTGATGAATACACAGTTTTTTCTTCAGTGTAGGAGATGGGGCAGAGAATAGGGCCAAATGATTATTGTTAAACTTATTATGTTATAACCCACCTTCTGGTTCCAACGTGGGAGGTCCCAGGCCTCTTCCAATTAAATAAAACAACTAACAATATAATAGTGAAACTCAAGAAGAAGCTAAACAATCGATGCAGAAATATGAGCAGAAATGGAAAAAAACTAGAGGAAACTCAAAACACAGTAGTAATACACAAATGTTCATTTACAGCCCAATCCAGGGCTGGGTTAACCTGAGAAATCTCACAATCTGGTGGGGCAAAAGTCACCCTGCCCTTGTGTCCTTTTGAGCCATCGGAGCTAATGGCTGGAGGCTCTGTGTCTGTGTGTGACAGTAACTCCCGAACACCCTGCTAGAGTAGGTAAGGTGGTAGTGGGGCAAGTTTTGGGGAGGATTGGGATAGGCACCTGGCCAAACAGGGGGTGGTTCAGGAGTGGGAGGGGGGAGCATATCAGTGGCAGCAGCGCATGCCAAGATCTTATCCTCCTTTTCCCAGCCTGACATGCCCCCTGGGGTTCCTTGGATTTACTCCACCTAAAGAGCTGGTGTAGGTCCAGAGACCCATTGGAGGCCAAGAAGCTGACAAGGGCAAGCTAAAAAATGGTTTTAAAAGACAGAAGAAACCACTTGGAACCAGGGCCTATCTTAGGACAATGTGGCCTACGTAATGGCATTGGGTCCTGCTCTCTGGGGCTGTGGGCAGATCTCCTGCTGATGTAGCAGCATCTGGCAGCCTGGGAGGGCAGCGTGGCAAGCGGAGTGCGGACCTGCTCACCCTCCCTTGGGACTGTTTGGCCTGAAATGAGCCTCCTGGAAGTAGTTGGCTGTGACATTATGTCACTATGCCAACTATTTCTGGGTGTTATGCTTTGCACACAGCACCACAAGCATCTGGCTCACCGCAGCTGCAGTTACCATAGCTGCCTGGTGAGTGGGGACGGTGAAGGAGCACCCCACATTGGACCCCACCGGTCCTGGGGCCAGCCCTTCCTGGAACACTATTAGTGCTTCAAGCTTGGGCATGGATGAAACCATTGCTTCTAGCAGAGGCATGGCCAAAACATTGTCCTTTTTAGAACAAATGATAAACCCCATCACTGCTGGCACTAAAAAGAGTAGGGACAACAGTGTGTGTGTGGGGGGGGGGGAGATGAAGCATGTGGGGAAGAGATTTGAAGTAAGGGATTAAAGGGACAAATTCACAAGTCAGTCCTTTCTGTAGACTTCTCAGGTAACCAGGATGGCTTTGATGATACATGTAGTAAACTCTAGCTCCCTATCTGTTAAGATGTGTGGGTCTCTGCCAGGTTGAGGAGCAGTACTGCTGTCATATTTCAATCCAGGGCTTCCTAGACATGTGTGATTGGCAACTATAGGAGGCAGGACACCAAATTTGATGGACCTGATGGTGGATCTTATCCTGCTGGATTTTTACGTGCAGAGCAAAGCCTAACAATTGTTAGATATTATTGCTGCTGCTCAAGTTCAAAATCATCATTGTCTGCCTGTCTGTCTGTTTTGCTGATGGTAAATTATTATTTATGTTCTACCTGAAGATTAAAACACATGGGCCCAATCCTAGCCAACTTTCCAGCACTGATGCAGCCATGCCAAATGGGGCATACTTTGCACCTGTGGTGGGAAGACAGTCCTGGAGGTGTCTTCAAGGTAATGGAAGATTTGTTTCCGTTCCTTGAGGCTGCATTGCAATTGCATTGGATAAGATTGGGTCTTATTTTATTTATGACACATATGGCCACTTTCTTCCATCAGGGACAACATACATGGAGTTCCCATGCAGTCATCAGAATTAGACCTTCTTAGCATCAGGAAGATGGCTGTAGCATTGTGCTGCTATTGAGGCAACAACTGTGTATTTATGTGCAATACTTTGTTGAATATTTATCCAGAGCCTTAACCCTGATGGTCAAAATAATGGTTCACGAGAATGCTTTGTTTTTTCCTCCTTATCTGCAGTAAGTGACTGCTGCTCCTGCCATATTTTGCACTGAAAACAATGTTTTCTGCAGTATGGAGCAATGAAAAATCTTGAAGAGCCAAAGGCAAACACTAACAAATTATCAGACTTCAGCACAGAGCAGCAAGTTATATTTTCATGTTGCATATCCTCTCATACACACAATCAACTCTGCAAAATGCAATTTTTTTTTGCACAATCTTCATGTATGTTCAGAAGATTCAGCTGAGTACTTTCTGTTCTAAGTAGTCCATGCAGCAAACCACCAGAAGAGAAAGATACATACAAGGACAACATATCACTTGGGTTTTTGGCTTGGGTCAGGAAGATGTGGCTTGGCTGATGGGGCATGGCTGGGGAGTAATATGAAGAGCATCTACCCTGCAGAATTTATCACCGCAGTATTGACTCTCTGAAAGTATAGCTTAAGCCAGATTGAACTTCTTTAAAATTCCTTGCCAACTTTTTAAAAGGTTGGTAACTCACTCTCAAACACCTTGAAAACTTTCCAGCATTATAAATATCATGAACATTTTTTCCAAGTTATCATCAGTATAGCATGGCACAATCAGTGATGCAAATTATAGCTCAGTCCAATGCAACTACCCAGATGGTTATGCGGTGGTGCCAATGTGGCACTCATTGCATTCCACATGTGAGTTTGGCATCTGGATGCCTCGTTGGGGTACAGGAACGTTTGTCCCATTGCCCCAGGAGATCTACTTGGACCAGCACTAGTTCTATCACGGGTAAAAATCTATATGGGGGTATCGAGGCCAGGAAGGGGTTAGGGTACTTGCACTTATTATTATTATTATTATTATTATTATTATTATTATTATTATTATTATTAATAATAATAATAATTAATACAGGTATTTATATACCGCATTTCTTGGTCTTTATTCAAGACTTTATTCAAGGCGGTTTACATAGGCAGGCTATTTAAATCCCTGTAGGGATTTTTACAATTGAAAGAAGGTTCTATCTTCCAAGAACCACAACATTCAGATGTTTCTTTCTGATCTGGTTCACATTCTGGCCTCCATCCTCCCACGCTCAGAGCAGATGGAATAGCTCGGCTCAGCTTATCAGCTGCTTCAAGGTCGCACGATGCCGGTGGCCTTGAACTGGCAACCTTGTGGATGTTATCTTCAGGCAAATGGAGGCTCTACCCTCTAGACCAGACCTCCTGCCCACTTGCCATAAAATTTTCAGCTAAACTTCATATAATATCATCTTCAGTTTTCATATTCCATGCAGGAAGACTACCACTCAACTACCTTTAAGCTCACCGTTGATAACGATCAATGGGTTGTTTTGATGTCCGCAGACAAGTAAATTAATTCCTCTTGATTCCTCTTAGTCTCTTGTGTTCGGCTCTTCAGCAAGAATGTTTAAGTCAGAAACATTCATGCAGAAAGTGCTTCGACAATAAAACCAAGGTAATGAAATGGGCGGGTGGGCACGAGGGGGGGGGCTATTCATACAGGTGTTCTCTGTATCAACAGTTTCTGTATTTGGGGGGATTGGGACAGAACCCCTGCAGATACAGGGGACCACCTGTACTTGTTAACTAAATGAAATCCCACATTAATAACACTAGTTTTTCAACAGTGAATAAAGTGTATGTTTCATACGAATTAAAGGAAAACAGCACTGAAGGCAAAATTCCTGTTTCTCCTGTCGTTATTCCATGAAGAGTTCATGTAGAAGTAACAAACTATTTTCAGTTTTCTTGGGGATGGAGCCACATCATGGCAAAACAGATATACAGATTACAGAACTTATGCAGGGGCTGGAGAAGATTAGCTTTGAGTTCCAGTCCAATTCTATGGAAACGTTAAATTAATTTTTGCATTAATTTAATCCATGGCCTTTATCAAAGAAACCTTTAACCATGCTGCCAAGCGCATGACGGCAGCTTCTGTGATGTGGATGCCGCAGACTGGCCTGAGATCAATGTTTCGTTTCATTGATTAAAGCTGTGTAGCCATCAGATGTAAACTATTATTGCTAGGAACTGAAGGGAGTCAAATTTGTACTACTGAGCCAAATCAAAGGCATGATGCTCCATTGCCATGCCCCTGAATTATAACTATCCCTGATTACTTGGTTGGTTCTTTACTTCAGACACAAGGTTTTATGAGTTCACAATAATAAATGCATTGGTTATCAAGTGAGATAAAAGAGAATACTGGCAAATTTCATCCTTTGAGTTAAGGTTATCTTTGGTTTAAGCCGCAATATCATCCTTATTGAGCAATGTTCACTGTACAGTGAACACTCAAATTAATGGACCTTGATTTTGCGGATCACGGAAACCAACATTTTCTTCTCCACTTCAAACATATAGTCATATATGTTGTGCGCATGTGTATCTCCACTGACTTCAATGAATAGGGCCTCTGAGAGGAATTTTATCAGGGGGTATAAAGTTTCTTTTGACACCCTTCTTAAAGGCAGAGGGGAGGGGCAAAACAAGATGGGGGAGGGTGAGAACTGGTGCAGGCAGAACAGGGATGAGGAAAGGCAAAACAAGGCAGTGAGAGCCGGAACAGTCTTCAGAGCCCAGGTCTACCAGGCTTCCCAATGTGAAGCCCAGATCTACCTTCCTAGTAGACCAGGCCTCCCAGTCAGCCTAGCCTCCATCTTTCGCTCTCCATGCAGACAGCTGAGATTTTTTATCTCCCCTTCTTTTGGCACCAGGGTTTCCTTTTTGATCCTGGGCCTAGCTGCAATGTTCCCCCTGCACCCCCCCCTCTTATAGGTCCTGTACTGACAAAAAAGCCATTAGCCATTCATTTCCACAAAAGGCACCCCAGCAATGCTGAGTCACAGCCAGTGTGGAGTCGGAAGCTAGATATAGTAATATGGAAAACCAAATACACTTCAAGGCTCTCTAAGATCTTTCACATATAGAAAATCATTGCAGAAGATAACATCATGGTATTTAGGCTCACATTAGAATGGAAAGTGTCCTGTTTACACCAAAACAAACTTCGGCAGCAGCTATAGTCTGACAGCAGTGTTCCTGAGCTCCTATACTCCCCTTCATGGTAAGCAGATCCACAAGCCAAAGAGCTACTGTAGCAAGCAAGTTTCAGATTTGACACTGTGTTAAGGAGTGCTATAAGAACATAAGAACAGCCCCACTGGATCAGGCCATAGGCCTATCTAGTCCAGCTTCCTGTATCTCACAGCGGCCCACCAAATGCCCAGGGAGCACACCAGATAACAAGAGACCTCATCCTGGTGCCCTCCCCTGCATCTGGCATTCTGACATAACCCATTTCTAAAATCAGGAGGTTGCGCATACACATCATGGCTTATACCCCATAATGGATTTTTCCTCCAGAAACTCGTCCAATCCCCTTTTAAAGGCGTCTAGGCTAGACGCCAGCACCACATCCTGTGGCAAGGAGTTCCACAGACCGACCACACACTGAATAAAGAAATATTTTCTTTTGTCTATCCTAACCCACCCAACACTCAATTTTAGTGGATGTCCCCTGGTTCTGGTATTATGTGAGAGTGTAAAGAGCATCTCCCTATCCACTCTGTCCATTCCCTGCATAATTTTGTATGTCTCAATCATGTCCCCCCTCAAGCGTCTCTTTTCTAGGCTGAAGAGGCCCAAATGCTGTAGCCTTTCCTCATAAGGAAGGTGCCCCAGCCCCGTAATCATCTTAGTCGCTCTCTTTTGCACCTTTTCCATTTCCACTATGTCTTTTTTGAGATGCGGCGACCAGAACTGGACACAATACTCCAGGTGTGGCCTTACCATAGATTTGTACAACGGCATTATAATACTAGCCGTTTTGTTCTCAATACCCTTCCTAATGATCCCAAGCATAGAATTGGCCTTCTTCACTGCCGCCGCACATTGGGTCGACACTTTCATCGACCTGTCCACCACCACCCCAAGATCTCTCTCCTGATCTGTCACAGACAGCTCAGAACCCATCAGCCTATACCTAAAGTTTTGATTTTTTGCCCCAATGTGCATGACTTTACACTTACTGACATTGAAGCGCATCTGCCATTTTGCTGCCCATTCTGCCAGTCTGGAGAGATCCTTCTGGAGCTCCTCACAATCACTTCTGGTCTTTACCACTTGGAAAAGTTTGGTGTCGTCTGCAAACTTAGCCACTTCACTGCTCAACCCTGTCTCCAGGTCATTTATGAAGAGGTTGAAAAACACCGGTCCCAGGACAGATCCTTGGGGCACACCACTTTTCACCTCTCTCCATTGTGAAAATTGCCCATTGACACCCACTCTCTGCTTCCTGGCCTCCAACCAGTTCTCAATCCACGAGAGGACCTGTCCTCTAATTCCCTGACTGTGGAGTTTTTTCAGTAGCCTTAGGTGAGGGACCATGTCAAACGCCTTCTGAAAGTCCAGATATATAATGTCCACGGGTTCTCCCACATCCACATGCCTGTTGACCTTTTCAAAGAATTCTATAAGGTTTGTGAGGCAAGACTTACAGAAGCCATGCTGACTCTCCCTCAGCAAGGCCTGTTCCTCTATGTGTTTTGAGATCCTATCTTTGATGAGGCATTCCACCATCTTACCCGGTATGGATGTTAGGCTGACCAGCCTATAGTTTCCCGGGTCCCCCCTCTTTCCCTTTTTAAAAATAGGCGTGACATTTGCTATCCTCCAATCTTCTGGCACCGTGGCCGTTTTGAGGGACAAGTTGCATACCTTAGTCAAGAGATCTGCAACTTCATTCTTCAATTCCTTAATAACCCTTGGGTGGATGCCATCAGGGCCTGGTGACTTATTGATCTTTAATTTATCAATGAGGTCTGAAACATCTTCTCTTTTAACCTCTATCTGACTTAACTCCTCGGTCATGAGGGGCCGTTCGGGCAGCGATATCTGCCCGAGGTCTTCTGCCGTGAAGACAGATGCATATAACTCATTTAATTTCTCTGCCATCTCTAAGTCTCCTTTTATCTCCCCTTTCCCTCCCTCACCATCCAGAGGGCCAACCGCTTCTCTGGCAGGTTTCCTGCTTCTAACATATTTGAAGAAGCTTTTATTATTCCCCTTAATGTTGCTGGCCATGCGTTCCTCATAGTCTCGCTTGGCCTCCAGTATCACCTTCTTACATTTCTTTTGCCACAGTTTATGTTCCTTTTTATTCTCCTCATTAGGGCAAGACTTCCATTTACGGAAGGAAGCTTCCTTGCCCTTCACAGCCTCTCTAACTTGGCTGGTTAGCCATGCGGGCACCCTCCTGGATTTAGTGGAACCCTTCTTTCTTTGCGGTATACACCTCTGCTGGGCCTCTATTACTGTTGTTTTAAGCAGCCTCCATGCACTCTGGAGAGATTGGACTCTTTTTACCCTCCCTTTCAACCTCCTTCTAACCAGCCTCCTCATCTGAGGGAAGTCCGCCCATCAGAAGTCAAGGGTTTTTGTTAGAGATTTGCCTGGTATTCTTCCCCCAACGTGCACGTCAAAACGGATCGCAGCATGATCACTGTTCCCCAATGGCTCAGTAATGTTTACATCTCTAACCAGGTCCTGTGTACCGCACAATATTAAATCCAGAGTCACCTGTCCTCTGGTGGGCTCCGTGACTAGCTGATCTAAGCCACAGTCATTTAGCACGTCAAGAAATCCGGTTTCCTTATCGTGACCAGAACACAAATTGACCCAGTCAATATGAGGATAATTGAAGTCCCCCATGATTACAACCCTGTCCCTCCTTGTCACCTCCCTGATCTGTTTCCTCATTTCAAGGTCTCCATCAGATTTCTGGTCTGGAGGACGATAGCACGCCCCCAGTATTACATCGCTGCACAAGCCTGGTAATTTAACCCACAGAGATTCTACGGTGGAGTCGGACCCACCTTCAATCTCTACTTTGCTGGATTCTATCCCTTCCTTAACATAAACGGCCACCCCACCTCCAACACGCCCCTGCCTGTCCCTCCTGTAGAGTTTATAGCCCGGGATTGCGGTATCCCACTGATTTCTCCGCATTCCACCAGGTTTCCGTTATGCCCACTATGTCAATATTTTCCCTTGTCACCAGACATTCCAGTTCTCCCACCTTTGCACGTAGACTTCGGGCATTCACATAAAAGCATTTATACATGGAATGCCCCAGGATGCGCTGCTTATTCGCTCCTTTGTCCCCGCATCCTCTCATTGTGCCAAACCGTCTATCACATCCCATCACCCTACCTTTCCCAATTTCTTCTCCTACTCTGCCTTTGTCTTGTTGTTCTCTAACCTCCCCATCCTCATCCCATAGGGATGAGGAGTCCCGAACCGGATGCCCCTCGGCTCCTGTCGGCCTTCCCCCAGGGATCAGTTTAAAAGCTGCTCTGCCACCTTTTTAATGTTATGCGCCAGCAGTCTGGTTCCATTCTGGTTCAAATGGAGCCCATCCCTCTTGTACAGGCCCTGCTTGTCCCAAAAAGTTCCCAAGTGCCTAACGAATCTAAACCCCTCCTCCCTACACCACCGTCTCATCCACACATTGAGACCCCTGATCTCCGCCTGCCTAGCTGGTCCTGCGCGTGGAACAGGTAGCACTTCAGAGAACGCTACCTTTGAGGTCCTGGCTTTCAGCTTCCTGCCTAAAAGCCTAAATTTGGCCTCCAGGACCTCCCAGCTACACTTGCCCACGTCGTTGGTGCCGACATGCACCACAGCCGCTACTTCTCCCCCAGCACTGTCTACTAGCCTGTCTAGACGAGAAGTGATGTCCGCAACCTTCGCACCAGGCAGGCAAGTCACCATGCGGTCCTCACATCCGTTGCAAACCCCCCTCTCTATGTTTCTAATAATCGAATCCCCCACTACAAGAAGCCCCCAACCCCCCTCCCATCGAGGAGTATCCCGAGTGCGCTCGGATACGGGCCCATCCCCTGGAGAAGGGGTTCCCCCTAGGGGATTGTTTCCCTCCTCTCCAGGATGACGTCCTCCAGTCCCGAGACTTCTCACCCGGGCAGCCGAGGAGCTGCACGCCTGAGGTTGGAACGAAGCCTGATCGTCCCCGGAAGTCTCCCCACAGTCCTCCTCTGCCTGCCTGCGCTTCTCCAGGTCGGCCACTAAGGCTTCAAGGGAGCGGACGCATTCCCTGAGACCCTGGAGCTCCTTGCACCGAGGACACACCCATGACTTATGCCCAGAGGCATATAATTATACATGTGGCACTCGATGCAGAACACTGGATAGCCCCCACCCTGCTGCTGTCTGTCTGTCTGCATAGCTTTTTTGTTGTTGTTGTTGTTGTTGTTTTATTTAGGGGTCCTTTTAAAAACCGTACACTGGATAGCAGCCCTCTTCTCAAGGGAAGAGGAAGGGCAGTGTAAGGGGCCCTGGCCTCCTCGCCCAGATGCTAAACTCTCGTGCCTTACCTGGCACTTAGTTCCCGAGGCACTTGGTTCCCAGAGGCCACACGCGTCTGTTATGTATGCATCCCTTGGCCTGGTGCATATGGCTTGCGGTAGCCACTGCCACACAGCCCACGGTAGCGCCCCCATCATGCCTTGTGGGAGGCCATGTCCAAGCCAGTGCAGCAGCAGCAGAGGCCAAGCTGTGAGGGCTGCAGGGATCCCAGGCAGGCAGGCAGCGAGGCTGGATGGGATTGGAAAATGTAAGATCCCAGAGATATCTTGGCCCCCTCCTTTGGCTGTCAGGCCCCTTTTTTCACCCTAGACCTAGGTAAAATTTATCCCCTGTATCTCTCTCTCATGGGCCCTATCAATGCATTTGGATTTAATTTTTTTGTTAATGAACATTCAAGTTTCAGAATTTCTCCAAGCACCAACACACACCACACAAATAAAGCACACACTCAAATGGACTCCCATTCCCCCACCCCACAAGCAGCTTACTTACAAGTTCAGGAATAAATAACTCAAAACCAGCACATCACAGGAAACAACTGAAACATGTTCTGAGGACTGTGGAGGGCTCCCCAATTCTCAGAAAGTCTAAGGCTTTCTGAGGTCCCAAAAACGTCACTTTCAGTTTTTCAGGAAAACCAGGAAGTGATGTTTTTAGGCCTTTAAAAGGCATTCTGAGGCTTGACCTCCCCGACCCTCAGAAACCCCCCCCAAGACACAACTGGAGGATAGGTCCAGTAACATTTGGTCAAGTGGTCCAGAGGCTTGCAGGGGGCCAAAGGCTTGTCACGGGCCAGATAGAGGCTCGCCGTGGACCACATCTGGCCTCTGGGCTGGAGTTTGGGGACCCCTGCTCTACACAATGGGAGATTCTACTAGCCCATAAAAATTCTTTTCATGAGAACCCAAAATAAGAGCCTGTTGACATGATTAATTGAAGTGATAAGTTGTTACTTGGTGGTGAGTTCCTTATAGGGGCCCAATCCTGAACACGGCCAGCATCGGTGCTGAGCCTTAATGCAGATGCAGGATGCTGGAAAGCATATACATGGGCACCCAGAAAATAAGGAGCACTGCCTCTGGGCCTGCGCCCAGTGGACAAGCCACCACCGGGGGTAAGTGCAACTGCCAGGCAGTGGTGCTGCCTCTGAGGGGTGGTGGGAGGGTGGGTTGAGGGTAGAGGGAGGGTGGGGACTGGGAGGAATGGGGCCAGAGGAGGTGGGATTAGCAGAACTCTGTTCTGCCAGATCCTGAACTCCGGCATAATAGCTGGCCTAAACTTGAGAAGCCCCATTATGGGGCTTCCCCTGTGGAGACCTCCAGCTGCTTCCCAGCGCCTGCTGGATACAGCAGTAGCCGCTTTGTCACCGCTTCTCCAGCAGACACTGGGAAGCTCAAAATTGGGCTGTTGATCAAGAAATTCCATTACTGTAGCCATTATTGGTAGTTCCACTGTTAGATTGGTTGCCACTCCAGTTGTCAATGTTAGACACATGGAGCTTCTACCATGGGGCTTAGGGGATTGAGGGACACCCATATACACTGTTCCCCCTTTATAAGTACTCTCACTATACAGATTTTCAATGCCATTAGCAGGAAGTATAGGCTCCATTTGTTCATAACAGTTTACTGATGCTGACAAAGAAATCACATCTTATTTAACTGATGTTAAATAAGACTGATTTATAACTGATGAATAAAAATACTGCAATGCAAGGCTCAACGTGGTGAACCTAATGGGTCTGTCCATTTTTTTTCTAAAGTGTAAAAAAAAATCAGTACAAAATGGAAACATTTCCAGATACTTTTCAGAGTTGCTTCTTTCTGAGATGTTGGCACCAGTAGCCAACTGTTATTTATGTTATTCATGTCTGCAATCATTTCATTAGTGAAATTTGGTTTCCCCCCCGACTCATTTTGTAATCCTGATGTCTATTACTTAGTGAAAAAGAAAAGCATAAATCAAGATGACATTTGGGAGGGGAGTAGCTTAGGCAGGCCTCCTAGACACATCTGAACCTTTTTCTCTATTAAATGCTTTATCTACACAGCAGCAGGCCAGCCATTTAGGAAAATTAAATAGGAAGATAGCAGAGAGATTCAAGCAGATGATGACGTGCTATCGTGCATTGTTTCTAGTTACATAGGTAATGAACGTGCCCTTTTCAGTTTATCTCTGTCTCAGCTTATCCTTCATCTACTTAAATTTAAATGGATCAGTCATTATTACAATGATTTTGAACCAAAGTGTTCCAGTTTCATATAACTTATTTGTATGTTTCTTGTAAAGCAAACAGTTTTGGCCAGGCAGGTGTTGTAGATTCTTGCCAGTATAATTTCCTCTAGGATTTAATTTCCCATCACCGCTTCATCAGGAACACTTACATTTAATTGGTCTTTAATGATTTTGCTAAATGGGTTTTTTCCCCTCCCCCAGCACAAGCCATTTTACGACTCTGTTTGATATTACAATTGACAGAATTCTCCCTCTAGTTTCTTTGTTAACTTTTATTCCGTTACCAATTCCTGTTGGTGCCCTTTTAAACTAAACTATACTCCTACACTCTCAAAGAGAAATACCAACTCCCCTGTGAGGTGGAGAAGGAGGAAGAGAAGGTGAAGAAGCCAGAGAAGCCTTTCCATTTGCATTCTACTAACATGTTAAAAACTGTCCAATGTTTTATTTTTATTTATTCATTTACTGATGAATTTTAACATATTAACAGTTTCCTTAAGACAGCGGGAAAAGCAGGATATAAATCTTTTAAATAAATGCATGTAAATCTTTTAAATAAACAAATAAGACTCTCAGTTCTTTTCCATGAAAAGTCCTGGGTGAAAAATTGTACAGTACTTTATTCTCTAAGAAAAAGGATTTCAATGCATTTTTGATGGCTCATGCAGAAAGAGATAATGTTAGTCATTTTCAATACAAGAGCAATGGCCCTCTCTTCATCCTGAAAGTTGTAAAAATATTTGCAGAAGTTGTCTTTTGCAGCCGAGCTAATTCAACTGTAGCGTCACCTTTAATTGGACAGCCCATCTCTGTGTTGTTCTTTGCGCCAAGATGAAATGGATATCTCAAACATCAAAACAATCCAGACTTACAAACTGCTTACCTGATGCTAACAATATGTCTTCCCACCTGTAGGTCACTGGTTCAGAAGTGTCAATAGGTCAATCCTGCCAGCTTTTAAAACCTAAATCTGAGAATCCACTATGCTTATAGTTTTGGAGATCAGCCTCTTCAAATAGCACAAGTTCCTTACTGCAGGTGTACACGTCTATTGAAACTAATTGCTAGAGGAATTGTGGCTTTTTTTTTTTCTCCATGAAGTCATGGTCTTTTGAAGTTGACTTGAGTACTTGTCTGCTATCTTCCTGCTACTTTAGATCCTGGATTACATCATGACAGTGATGCTCACACAATTTATCTGCTCTTACTGGAGCTGAACTGAGGGTGGAGTTAGGACAGAGATACAGTATTGCTCTTAATAATAGCATGGAAACAAAGAGAATTTTTGAACTTTCAATCCAAAGAAGAAAAGGCACTTTTCAGCCCCATTTCCATCCAAATATTCACCCCTCCCTAGAGAATATATTAAAAAAGCTTTAGTCAGTGGGCAGTGTTCTAGGGGTTAGGCACTCATGTATCAGATTAAGTACCAGTGTAAATAGCACACATTTTGGTTTCCCTTCCTAATCTCCCAGTTAGCTCAGAGGTCAGATCACATTTTTTCCCCCCCATTTGAAATGATTGTATGTCAAGGGTAGATGTTCTTTCAAGTTATGAAGATGGTGGATGAAAAACTAGCTGGCTACTGGGAGACAGATGAAAACAGGTTGGAAGGAAGCCAGAACAAAGTGCTAGAACCCAGAGCACCTTTCTTAATTGGCCTTCTTCTAATTGAATGTCACTTATAATAAATTTAATATCAATGTTTTTCTTGGTAATGATGGAACAAAACAGTGGAAGATCTACATATCTGACATGAAAGAACCAGTCCTCATGCTGTAGTTTCTCAAAATTATATATGGCACTTTTAAAATATCACAACTTCGGTTTGCCAACCTTTGCATTCTTTTCTCAAACTGAGTTGATAATATAACTCTTAGAAGTATGTGATTGGGATTGAGTGCTTATACCTGCTAGTTGATGTGATAAACAATAATAGGCTCTCCATATGTCTTGTTTGCCTCCCCAGACATGACAGTTTGCCTGCCCAGACATGACACATTGAAGGGCATCAATATGCCTTTGTCTCCTGGATTCCTGGTTAAACTTACATTTAACCACATAAGCACATACATTACCATCCACATGCATCATTTAAGATGAATGAATAAGACTGTATCACATGCCACTCAAAACAGCAGATAGATAAAATGATACTTAAAAAAACACCAGAATTTACCTCTTGAACTACATACCCCTGCTAATTGGGTAAGAGGCACTTTTTCAAGTGGGTGCTCCTTTTTTTAGCAGGGGGAGAGTAACTGGCCCACCTCACCCCAGCAGTGTCTGTTCTAGTGGCTGTCTGCTGGTATTCATTTGCATCTTTTTAGATTGTGAGCCCTTTGGGACAGGGAGCCATTTAGTTATTTGATTTTTCTCTGTAAACCGCTTTGTGAACTTTTAGTTGAAAAGCGGTATAAAAATACTGTTGATTGACTGTTGATTGATTTTAATTCAGATGGATATAAAAGTTATTGCATAACTGTGACAGGTCATTTTAAAGATATGGGTCTGTTCCAATCACACCTAAAGGGGGGGGTGTTAAGACAAAAAGGACGTATAAGTGAGGTGCATTGAAATCCCTCCCGACCCTCTCATGCCGCCTACCTTCCCAAGTGCTTTTCTTTCAACTGAACATTGTTACTGAAAGAGAAGAAAAGTGGTAGAAAAAATCCAGCACTTTCACAACTTGAGTTGAGTTGTCAGGACTTAAATGCCCGTCTCTGCTTAAAGATAGTGAGTATTCTTAAATTTCCAAGTCCTAGCCATCACTGCCATATTAAGACATCCTGCTGATTTAGGTAGGGGTGAATTAGATTCAATGCTAAGAACAGAGATATTCAAAATAACTTTAAAATGTATATTATCTCATCTGAAATGTAAATCATAAAAGCAGTGCCAGCACTGACTTATTTTTAATAGCTTAACTGTTGACCCTTCAGCCTCTTCCATTGCCCTGGCCATTCTGAATGATAATCCGACCTGCCTGTTCTCATCACATGGGGGGAAAACATGATCACACATATCTTTTCCCATCTAGTGCACCGTGATGCAATGGCCAGAGCGTAACCTGAACTGATTCCATTTTGTATTTCTGTGAAGGACAGGACTGAACACAGCGGATGGAGGCACTGAGCATCTGGAGAAGTGCCCTGCAAGACTTCACAGCTTATTCCACCTGCTTTTGTAAAGGTGGGAAGGTCTGTGCTTGATTCCCCCTTGCCAAATTGCATTCATAATGAGCTGCCCTGAAATTAAAGACTGGTCATCAAATATAAGCCTTGTACATTATAGCATCATAAATATCGCCAAATCAATCTTTCTAATGTTAAAAGAAAAAAGCTGTTAAGGTTATGGGCAGGAAAGCACTGCAGGTATATGAGTACAGTATGGATCATGGGTGTGTATGTGTGAAATCTCACTGAAAAGAGCAAGAAATACACTTACAGCACTGGCGTACCTAGAGGGGGGCAAACAGGTCAAATGCCCCGAGTGCCAACCCTCCAGGGATGCCGCCTCAAGCCTCCCCCCGCCATCTGGCTGCCTGCCTGCTTTTTTCTTTAAAGGGAGAGAAGCCAACAGCTAGAAGGCCTCTAGCCTGGGCTCCCCTGTCATCTCGCTTCCTCGGAGAGGCCTCCAGAAGCAAGAGGGCGGTCTAGAGTGTCAGCGCGACTCCTGTCGTACTGACATTCTAGGCTTCCCAGCCCCGATGGAGGTCTCCTTTAGAGCGGTCTGGGGCTTCTGGAAGCAGCGCCCCAGACAGGTGGGCTTCCAGCAGCCCTGTATTGGAATCGCGGAAGATCTGGTGAGGAGGTAGATGTGGTATCAGCAGTGGCCCCTTTAAGGGTAAGGCGTGGGCATCCAGCAGAGTGTGCTGCACAGCTGCAGCCACTTGAAGGCAATAGGGCCCTCAGAGAATTAAGGAGCATCTGAGGCAGGAAGGGTTTGTGGGTAGCAGAAGGAGGAAAGACAGACTGGATTAATGGACTAAGGAATTGATGGCTAATGGACTGCTGGAACTGCTGATGGACTGATGTGTGAATGGACTTTGGAATACAATGGAGTATTGTGTCCAGTTCTGGTCGCCGCATCTCAAAAAAGACATAGTGGAAATGGAAAAGGTGCAAAAGAGAGCGACTAAGATGATTACGGGGCTGGGGCACCTTCCTTATGAGGAAAGGCTACGGCATTTGGGCCTCTTCAGCCTAGAAAAGAGATGCCTGGGGGACATGATTGAGACATACAAAATTATGCAGGGGATGGACAGAGTGGATAGGGAGATGCTCTTTACACTCTCACATAACACCAGAACCAGGGGACATCCACTAAAATTGAGTGTTGGGAGAGTTAGAACAGACAAAGAGAAAATATTTCTTTACTCAGCGTGTGGTTGGTCTGTGGAACTCCTTGCCACAGGATGTGGTGATGGTGTCTAGCCTGGACACCTTTAAAACGGGATTGGACAAGTTTCTGGAGGAAAAATCCATTACGGGGTACAAGCCATGATGTGTATGCGCAACCTCCTGATTTTAGAAATGGGTTATGTCAGAATATGTAAGGGAGGGCACCAGGATGAGGTCTCTTGTTATCTGGTGTGCTCCCTGGGGCATTTGGTGGGGCGCTGTGAGATACAGGAAGCTGGACTAGATGGGCCTATGGCCTGATCCAGTGGGGCTGTTCTTATGTTCTTATGTTAAGCCATGATGTGTATGTGCAACCTCCTGATTTTAGAAATGGGCTATGTCAGAATGCCAATGCAAGGGAGGGCACCAGGATGCAGGTCTCTTGTTATCTGGTGTGCTCCCTGGGGCATTTGGTGGGCTGCTGTGAGATACAGGAAGCTGGACTAGATGGGCCTATGGCCTGATCCAGTGGGGCTGTTCTTATGTAGCCACACGGAAGTCATTGTGGTGACAATGACACCACCGCAATTACTTCTGGGTCATGGGTTGGGGGGGTGGAAAATGGAGGGGCAAGGGGTGTGAGAGGTGGAAAACTGGTGGTTGCCCTGGGCACCAGGACCCCCAAGTATGCCACTGACTTACAGCACAATCCTATGCATGTCCACACAGAAGTAAAGTCCACAAAGAAGTAAAGTGTTCAGTGGGGCTTACTCCCAGGAAAGTGTGCCAAGGATTGTAGCCCAAGTTGCCTTGAGAAGGCAATGGAAGTTATGTCCAACATTTTTCTGTGTCAAAGCAGACTTTCTCAAAGGAGAGCTCGCAATGATACAGCTTAGCGCAGCCTTGTTTTAGGAAGTAAGAGCCATTAATGGCTATATCTGATGAACCATAGTGAGTGCTAATAATGTCTTAATTATCACATAGCTTATCTCTCTGTTTCTGATTAATCAAAGATGTTCTGAAGTCAACTATTATAGCTGGGTTAGCACAAAGGGACCACACGACTACTGGGAGAAAGCACAGCCTTCGTTATGGAGAGTTCATCCAAATGATGCAGAGTTTGCCTCTTTTATCTCTGGAACATTAAAGAGTCCTTCCTGGCCACACCAGTGCAGTTTTTTCCCTGCCATTTATTATCTCTAGAGTCAGTCCCTTCTTCCTCTCAGAACACTGGTAATTGAAAACCTGACCTGACACAGTAAATCTCAAGAAGAGATGAAGGAAATACAGTACTAGGGCAGTTAAGGAAGCATTTATCATTTTCAAATCTGTCATCTGAACACTGTCAAAGGCAACCCAAAGGCTGGATCTCAGTCCTCTCCTTTCTGCATTTTTCCTTTACTGTTAATGTAATCCATTTTCTTTGAAGCTCCTTTCACAACGCACTCTACATGGTTCCTTTTGCAATGGACAACACATTGGTGAAGACATCATTATTCTTCCCATTCCCTCTAGCCATTGGTTGTTTCAGAGCAACCTTTTAAAGGATTGGTATTCTTGTCAGGATATCGTACTGGAGACCTGTCTGGTTTTTGTAATATTAATAAATTTATTACAATGTTTATATACCTCCTTTCTCAATAGATTCCAGGTGGTTTACACAGGCAGGCTGAACATAAATCCATTATAAGGCTTGGATAGGATTGGGGGAAAGGGACATTTGTCCCCTTCCCCCAAGTAAGGTTGTAGGTCCCGCAAAGGGGCTACTCAAGTCTGCGCCAGCTTTTTGCCTGCGCACACAGAACAGACTGGAGAAACATATCGGGCTTCGCAGTTCAACATGGTGGATAGGATCTGGCAGAGCAGGGCACCAGCCCCCCTCCAGGTTGGTTCCTCCATCCTACCCTCCCTCCACTTGTAACGCCTCCCCACACCCTGAAAAACCACACTGCCGCCCAGCAGTGCGACTTACCCTGGGCGCTCCCTCGGCATTTCTTCTTGGTGCTGAGGCCCAGCACTGACTGGTGCTGGCCTAATGCCAGTGGTCCCTCCTCCCCAGGTGCCATGGATATGCCTTACGGCACATTTGCCGCGCCTAGCACTGGCACTCGAGCTCAGTGCCGGTACTAAGGGAGGTTAGGATTGGTCCCTAAGTGGGTCAGATTTGACTTGCTTGAGCTCCAGCACCTCTCCTTTCGGTACAATCTTATCAAACTCTTAAAGACCTTTGAACTGTATGGAAAGACCATATTGACTTATCAAAACACATATGTTTTAGTTTCCAAATTATTTCAGGTGGTTTTTCTTATCTTTCAATCTAACAGAGATGTAAACAAATCTAAACATTTGCCCCAGAAATGACTAATCTCATTTCAATCTGAGCTAATGCAAAACTGTTTAGCTAGGCCCAACTTGCCTCCCCAGTCGTCCCCCCCCCCCGTATGAATAGACTTTGGAATGTGTGGATCTGGCTCACTTCAAGTGGCTTTTCTCTCCCTTGACTCCAGCTGCAAGCTACTAAACACATACTTTTTAAGGTCATTATGGCCTAATGTCTGTGGCATTACATTATTTCACTGACATATCTTTGAACATACCGTAATTCCAAAAACTGCAGGTCACCCTTTAGCTAAGCGAAAAACAGGATTTTTATATTAACTCCATGCTCTGCCTCTGTCTGCTTCCAAAAAAGAGTGTTGTGGTGTTTCCTTTCCCCATTGTTTCAAATCCCTTCTTTGTAATAACTCTAGAACTTGCCCTATTTGGGAAAACCAGCTTGAGGGTCAAGGAATGTACCACCTCTCAGCACATCTCTTATCCCTTGGTTTTGACATTATTCCAAGACATACAGAACAGGTCAAATATACATTATTAAAGAGATTCCTGAACATGGGAAGACTGGCAAAGACAGTCTTTTCTATGAACACTGCCTAAGAGGGGTTGATATTTAGTTTTAATAAAGGACACGAAAACATCGCACACGCACACGCGCACACACGCACACACACACACACACAGAGAAGAAGCTTTCAAATACATATTTTAGCTCAAGCTTGTTGCATGAAACAATTCTGTGTAGTGGAGATGAAACATCACTGTCACTGGAATCCTAACAGCTAATCAGGAGTAGATTTCGAAATGAAAGACCTATTCCAATATGTTTTTCGGGTATATGGCTCCCAGAGGAATCATTCTAAAAGCACAAGCATACAGGAAAATATTATCTTAAAATCACTCAATTTGACCAGTACATTCCATAAGAACATGGAAATAACCTGTTGGATCAAGTCAAAGGCCCATCTAGTCCAGTATCCTGTTTCCTACAATATTCAACCAGCCAATTCTGGGAAGCCCACAGGCAAGAAGAAAGGAAGGTTTACTTTGCTATCGCTCCCCTGCAACTGGTATTCAGAGATCTACTGCCACTGAACCTGGTGATAGCACATAGCCATCATGATAGACTGGTTTGCTGTGCCATTGTCCAATCCCCCTTTAAAGCCATCCAAACTAGTGGTCGCCACCACATCTTGCAGCAATGTATTCCACAGATGCATTATGCGCTGTGTGATAAAGTACCTCCTTTAATATGTCCTAAATTTTCCACCAGTCAATGAGCAGTCTGATCCAATGCTGCCTTACTGCCAGTGCTGCAGCACCAGTGCTGGGTGTTGCAAATGTGCCGTAAGGCACGTGACATTTGTGCCACCAAAAGAGTAAGCAGTGCAGGTGGGGAGGCCTGCAATGCCCCACTGGCGGCACAGTGGGAGTCCTGGACACTGATGGAGATAGGGTAAGCACCAGATGTGGGAAGGGTGGTGGAAGGGTGTGGGGAAGGTGTTTTGGGAGGAGAGGGTGGAGAGAGGGCAGACCAGGGAGAGGGATCAGTCCAGGAGGGTATGGGACCGGCGGAGGCTTCCTCCGCGAATCCTATCTCCTGTCGGGCTTAGAAGCCCAAATTGGGCTTCTTGAGTCTGTGCCACAAAATAACTGGCATAGATTTGAGAAGCCTCATTGAGCAGGCTGGGGCTTTACTCGGGGTAAGGGGACACTGCAGCCTTTCCTCATAAGGAAGGTGCTTCAGCCCCCTGATCATTCTGGTTGCTCCATTCTGCACCTTTTCTAGTTCAACAGTATCCTCTGAGTGGTGGAATACTCAGAATTCCAAATGTGGTTGCACCACAGATATGGACGAGGCGTTATATTATAGCCATCTTATTCTCAATCCTTTTCCTGTAAGTTTGATACAGTGTCAATATTTTTTTTCATGCACTAGAAAATGCTCTAAAAATGAAAAATAAAAAGAGTCAAACGTGATCATGAGCCTGCACGAGAAACTATGTTTTATGCTTCAGAGTGCAACTACAGAATGCAGACCGTTCATGTCCTCTTAAGCTGTGTCTGTATTTTCTCTGGCTTTTCTATAAATGAAAACAGAATTTTGACTTTATTGCAAAGTAATTGTATAACAATAGCCAGGCGCCATTTTATAAAATACGATTACCTCTGTAATTATTTAGTAAATCTAAACTGTGTCAGAGACCACATGCTGTTCATGGCATTGCTGCAAACAAGCTGATTTCTGGACACTTCATGTCATACTACGGTATGCAAGTTCCTCTTTTTCTTTTCTAAGAAATGAAAATTGAATTTAGACTTTATGCCCACAGTAACTGTATAATAATACACAGACTCCCAATAGGGTAAAGTAAGGTCATCTTTCCAATTACTTCATAAAGTACATATGGGTACAATCCTGGGTTGCCCTTGGATGGGCATAAGTCCCTTGTGTGGGCCTGGGAGTATCACAAACATTGTGTCATGTGTAAGGCATGTTTGTGCCTCCTTGAGAGTCAGGGTGACCAATGAGGAGGCTCACCAGCCTCACCATGCCAGAGCAAGCCCGTGCCAGAGCAGGACAAGTGAGTTTGTGCCATCAACAGACTGCTGGTGATCCGCTGGTGCAGGGGTCTGAGAACCACGGGGGGGTGGAACTGGGGCATTCCGGGACAGTGGAGAGTGGGCAGCAGGTGGGCTGGGCCCGGGAGAGGGGTTGAGCCAGGATCCGGTACTTAGACCAGATCCTAACCCCCCTCCCTGGAGGCCCCACCTAGTGCTGGGCTGCTTGGATCTGTGCCACCTCTTAAGGCGGTGGAGATCTGAATAGCCCCATTTGGGTCACTGGCTCATGACCCAGATTAAGGGGAATTGATTCCCCTTGCCTCGGGTTGCACCACAGTCAGCCCCAACCCTGTGATGGATATGGGGCAGGCCAGGAGGCCTGCCTGTTCCAGCGCAGGTTAGACATTATATACTGTTGGACTTTATATACTGATAGACATCTATCGGTAATTTCCACATTGTGTATTCAGTCTCAGTGAGAATTGAGATTTGTCAGTAACAATGGAGACTGCATGTTAACAATGACATAGGTAGAGTATTAAAGCTACAAAATATTAATCTTTTGGTGTCCTTAAATGTGCAGAAGGAGCGTATTTTTAATCGATGTCCAGGGGGAACAGTGGTCTGCCATAGGTTTCATATGACAAGTCTGTCTGACAATATTTCCCTGAATTACACATACTAATTGCATACTACTTGTTTCTAAACTGCTCTTTTACAACTATTGCCAGACTGTTTTAGAAATGCCTGTATAGCAAAGTACTCCAAATCTAGAGGTTGTAATCAAGACATACCCATTTTTAATTCGTCACGGTTGTACTGCAGAATGCTATAGCTGGGCATCTAAAGGATTTTTACATCCCTCTGGAGAGGCGATCGGTGGGATTTGTTGAATTTTAAATCCAGGGAAAGAAATAACTGTGTAGCTTTGTTATGCTTGCAACTTGATCCTAGATATATTTACTTGGATGTCCGAACCACCATGCTAAGTAACTGTGCGTAGGCCAGAAGCCTAAAGTGAAGATTGAGAGTTTATTTAATCCTTATAACATACACTTTTTTAGTCAAAGAATCAAGGCTCAATTGGCAGTAACACATGGGAGGGCTCTCTCCATACTGACACATGCCTTATTGAAGTCCCTGCTGGGGGATATCTGTATGGCCCCCACTTGGTCATCATTTGTAGGAATGTAAAAACATTCTTAATTTGTCAGGTAGTTGGCCTAGCTGTGCCCCAATGTTGTCTTTTTGCTTTGTGTACAGTTGGTTTCGATTGCTCTGGTGGAAAATGCTTCCACTGTGTGTGTGTGTGTGTGTGTGTGTGTGTGTGTGTATTTTAATTGTGAGCTACCTTGAGTCTCTTCTTTTAGAGAAGAAAGGCAGGATAGAAACTATGGATACAAATAAATAAATATTGATCTGTGTAGGGGATTGTATGAGCAATTGGTTTGGGATAACTTTAAAAGCTTCCATCACTCTGAACAGGTCTGTTTCAGCCAGGCTTCATTACACAACTTCAGCCAAGGAAATCTGGGCAGTGTCCACATGGCTTGCCAACAGTTTGCTCACTCCTAGCACTCAGCGTAGACTTACGCTCCTCCCTAGAGGACCCATTACCAACCAAACACCCAGGTGTTGCTGAGTTTTAACAGGAGAATGGCCTCGGAATGAGTGGAATCCTGTTGCCTACCCACAGCTGCCGGTGCCTTTTGTCTCTTCCCCCCCCCCCATCCTTTTTTCTCTCAGATACAGCCATGTCCCATTTCTGAACAAATGACAGACAGCTCCCAAAACCTGACCACCTGGCTCTTATCAATAGGCAAAACCAGAAAGGCCTACCAAGACCCCAGGCAGATGGAAAGCAAAATTCAGCAGCAAGGATCAAGAAAGGCACTTGAGCACTACAGAGCTGTTGTCTTTTTTTCTTTTTTTCCCCCTGAAAGTCTGCCATTGTTCACTGACAGCTCTGTACTTTCTGAAGGTGAGTTGGAGCTGGGGAGGGGGAATCTCTTTCTAAAGGAATGAGTGGCAGCATTGGGTCACTGCAAGCTAATTGTTACTCACTGCTGATGTCACTCACAGCTTGGCAGCTGGTTTTGTTGATTTTATAGCAGCCTGACTTTGCTTTTCCCCCATTGTTGTTCATGTTATTTTTCATGACAACACATGTGGTCCAATCTTACACATGTCATCAGGAGTCCTTGGAGTTCAGTGGGGCTCACCACCAAAGAAGTAGGTATTGGGAGCACAGCCTCAGAACTCAAAATAGAAAACTGAGTGGACAACTCATAGCATGTAATGTGGTAACTTATGCTCTTGTGCAAGCTGATACAAACCCTCCCTTCACCAGTACTCCTCCCCCATCCCAACCCCACTCATGTTCTCTCCGTTGCATTGCTTTTGTAGTATGAGGAGTTCTCCACTCTGGCTCCTTGCTTCATAGAATTTTATTCTTTGGTACACAGGCACACTATTGTGGAAGCCAGAAGGTAGTGCAGAAATGAATGAGATTTTTTTTCAAGGAAGGAAGACAGACCATTCTTCTCCACTGCCCAACAGTGGTTTGGCGACAGCTTAAGCCCTCCCACAGTACTACCACTTTTCTGAGATGATGATATTTGTTAAAACAGAGTTCCCAGTGAAGATTGGATGGGTGGATTTGTTTCTAACACCCACCAATACGATATGACAGGCCCTTGCAGTCCAATCCTAAGCAGGTCTACTCAAAAGTTAGTCCCATTATGCTCAATGGAGCTTGCTCCCAGGGAAGTGTGCATAGGATTGTGGCCTTAAAGGCTTGCCATCTCATAGATAGTGACAAGACCATTGCATCCTGGACAACTGTGTCCTAGCCAAATGCATCCCAGACATTGATGTCCCTGGGCATTTGTACCCAGTTCTTTTTTTGTTTTTTGTTTTTGCATCCTGAACATTTGTGTCCCAATATATTTATTTTAGATGTTCTTTTTTATTTTTACAGTGCAAAAGTAGGGTTAGTGTTAGACCTGGGATAAGATGCTTCAGATATATAACATGGGGTTTGTTGCCCAGTTATAATTTGTTTGTTGCAAATAACTGGATGTGAATGTCCAGGAACGCCAATAACTGGGGCGCATTTGACTGATCACAATAGTACATGAGGCAAATATCCAATACCCTCATAGATGTCATCTTAAATAAACCATAACTTGCCAGTTGCTTCATATATAAATATATGAGGCTGCATTGGTCTGGGTCTGATCCAAGACAATATTATCTACTACTTGGACTTACAGTGGGCCTCAGTCAGAGCTCTTTCCCATCACCTTCTATTTGATCCTGTTAACTGGAGATGCCAAGGATTGGAACTGGGACCTTCCTACGTTCAAAATTTGTGCTCTGCTACTGACCTACAGCCCCCACCCACCCACCCACACTGTGTCCATTTCATATAATGATCTCTCATGGTGCGAAGGAAAATGCCTGATATATCATGTCTCAAGTCATTTGTCTTATTAATGGTCAAAACGAAGTGTATGAAATAAATTACTACAAATGACACTGGAGATCCTTTTCACAAATTAAATCAATTACTTATGACCCAGTCCTATCCTCCAATTTAAGACAGCAGATCAGTGTCTCCCTGTCATAAAAGCTCCTGTGATCGCGCATGGAGTACACGGCTGCCGGGTTTGTCTGAATCACTGTCAGAAATTGGCAGCAGCAGTGGACCTTTGGATACCAGCAGTACACCAGTGGACCAGTGGATACCAGTGGACCAGCAGGATACCAGTGGACCAGCAGGATACCAGCAGTATCTGGACTTTCAGAAGGCGTTTGACACGGTCCCTCACCAAAGGCTACTGAAAAAACTCCACAGTCAGGGAATTAGAGGACAGGTCCTCTCCTGGATTGAGAATTGGTTGGAGGCCAGGAAGCAGAGAGTGGGTGTCAATGGGCAATTTTCACAATGGAGAGAGGTGAAAAGCGGTGTGCCCCAAGGATCTGTCCTGGGACCAGTGCTTTTCAACCTCTTCATAAATGACCTGGAGACAGGGTTGAGCAGTGAAGTGGCTAAGTTTGCAGATGACACCAAACTTTTCCGAGTGGTAAAGACCAGAAGTGATTGTGAGGAGCTCCAGAAGGATCTCTCCAGACTGGCAGAATGGGCAGCAAAATGGCAGATGCACTTCAATGTCAGTAAGTGTAAAGTCATGCACATTGGGGCAAAAAATCAAAACTTTAGATATAGGCTGATGGGTTCTGAGCTGTCTGTGACAGATCAGGAGAGAGATCTTGGGGTGGTGGTGGACAGGTCGATGAAAGTGTCAACCCAATGTGCGGCGGCAGTGAAGAAGGCCAATTCTATGCTTGGGATCATTAGGAAGGGTATTGAGAACAAAACAGCTAGTATTATAATGCTGTTGTACAAATCTATGGTAAGGCCACACCTGGAGTATTGTGTCCAGTTCTGGTCGCCGCATCTCAAAAAAGACATAGTGGAAATGGAAAAGGTGCAAAAGAGAGCGACTAAGCTGATTACGGGGCTGGGGCACCTTCCTTATGAGGAAAGGCTACGGCATTTGGGCCTCTTCAGCCTAGAAAAGAGACGCCTGAGGGGGGACATGATTGAGACATACAAAATTATGCAGGGAATGGACAGAGTGGATAGGGAGATGCTCTTTACACTCTCACATAATACCAGAACCAGGGGACATCCACTAAAATTGAGTGTTGGGCGGGTTAGGACAGACAAAAGAAAATATTTCTTTACTCAGCGCGTGGTCAGTCTGTGGAACTCCTTGCCACAGGATGTGGTGCTGGCGTCTAGCCTAGACGCCTTTAAAAGGGGATTGGATGAGTTTCTGGAGGAAAAATCCATTATGGGGTACAAGCCATGATGTGTATGCGCAACCTCCTGATTTTAGAAATGGGTTAAGTCAGAATGCCAGATGTAGGGGAGGGCACCAGGATGAGGTCTCTTGTTATCTGGTGTGCTCCCTGGGGCATTTGGTGGGCCGCTGTGAGATACGGGAAGCTGGACTAGATGGGCCTATGGCCTGATCCAGTGGGGCTGTTCTTATGTTCTTATGACCTACACCTGCATGGACTGCGGACCTTGTCAGGGCAGGTAAGTTGAAGGGGAGAATTTCATGGGTAGGGAGGGAGAGTTTATGGGCATAGTGGGGGGGAGGACAGGTGTCAGGAAGCAGGCTGGAAAGGGTGAATCTCAGTGGCAAACAGTGGCAAAGTCCTAATCCCCCTTTTCCAACCTACCCTATGTTACATGAAAATCCCCTTTTTCCTTTTGTTTTCCTTATATCTGGTTATGTATTATGGACTAAAATATCATGCAGGCAAAACCTCAACACATTTAAACTTCTCACAATCAGGTCAAGCCACAAGATCATGGCTGCACAACCTCCACTTCCCTGTGATTATACAGTACATTAACAACACTGGAAGAGTAAATCCGTTGTTTAAATGTCTTTATTTAACTCAATCACTTTAAATGTCTTCTATTGTTGTATTGTTTAACTAAATCACTGCTTATTGTGTAAGTTTCCCTAGCCAGGGAAGCCAGCCACTTGACCCATTTGAACTCTGTTGATAATAGACATCATGTCTCCCAAATTCCCCGCAGGGGCAACAGAAAGCAAGCTACCCCCCCCCCCAGGAGGCCAGTCATGGCTGATACCTATCATCCTGTTTTTCTTGCATGCTCCATGTGCCCCACTGTGTGTAGTGAGCATGCGCATCCAGGACAGCTCTAGGCCACATCCGGGTCATTCAGGTCAGCAAAAACCCTTTTAAGTGAGAGCTTCGCACATGCTAGCTCTCTCTCTCTGGCTGCCCTTCCAAGGCAGAGGTCCTCCATAGGACTCTCCACCCCCCTCCAACTGCTTCTAAGGACAGGTAACTATATGCGTCTGGAATTCCTTCCTTTCTTCCCCCCCCTCCTTTTCTCCCCTTCTCTCCATCTTTAGTTAGCAACTGGGTTATGCAGACCAGGGACCCCTAAAATCCTTTCCTAAAATCTATCCTTTTCTGATCTCCTCGGAATGCACCAAATACACTCCACACGCAACCACCATGAAAGTTAGGTACACTGTATCCAAGTACTAGGATTCAAGTAGACATATACATACCATTTTTCCATGTGCATTATGTATACCTGTGTGTTTTTGCAATAAAAATATAATCCTATTGAAATGGATTATATTTCAAGCTAAAAAGGAATTTCTTTGCATTACGCTGTCTTGCTATCTAGCCTGCGATCCTGAAGTTTCCAAAAAGGGTAGTATATTAATTCCCCTAAACCAGGGGTCGGCAACCTTAAACATTCAAAGAGCCATTTGAACCCATTTTCCGGAGAAAATAAAACCTAGGGAGCTACAAAACCCTTTTGACATTTAAAATTAAGATAACACTGCATATATAGTTTTTTTTTACCTTTATGATCTGCTGCAAGCTCCCCTTCCTGTGCTAACCGGACAATATACTTATTGTCAAGATAGATATTTCTTGACTGAGGGCCCAATCCTATCTAACTTTCTAGCACTGATGCAGCCCAGACGTAAGGAAACAAATGTTCCCATACCTTGAGGAGGCCTCTGTGACTGACTCCCCACTACAAGATGCAGTGCATGCCCCATTAGAATGGCTGCACCGACACTGGAAAACTGGATAGGATTGGGCCCTGGGACGGCACTCTGAGGCACACACAGGGTGACCAGATGTCATAACAATAAAAGAGGACAAGTCACCCCAAAATGTAGGATATTGAAGAAAAATGTAGGACCACAAAATAAAAGCTAAAAACACTCATCTATATTGATTATATATTGATCAATATATAGATTATATATTTATTAGATATTGTATTATTGATCTCATGTGCCTAATTTAAAATTAATTATTGAATTTAAAACTGTATTACATATAATTTATTACTTACAAGAGGGGATGCATTGCCTGCTCACAGGGAAAAGCAGGACATTTAAGTTCTTTTCCAGGACATGGGGCTAAAAAATAGGACATGTCCTGGAAAAAGAGGACCTCTGGTCACCCTGGGCACACACTGGGGCGGTGCATGCTAAGACGGCACCCTTGAATTTAGCACTCTTCATTTTTCCCAGGTCAACCCCCATCTTTCTTGCTCCTGAAAGAGCACCCCTTTCTAAGGCTCCCACAGCCCCATCTCTGCCCTCCTGCTCCCCATGGCACCCCAGAAAAGCAAGGTAAAGATGGAGTTACACAGGCAGCCCTTCCACAGCCTCCCTCTTCCCCAGCCACCCACCCTTGCAAAGTCAACACTCCCCCCTCTCCCACTGCTCTGCCTCACCTATTGCCCTACAAGACAAAAGTGAGGTCATCCCCATTGCCTCACTGTGCCAAGCCCCACCCCACAGCTGTGTGCACAGGAGATGCCCACAAGGGGACTGCAGGCGCCTTCTGCCCTCTCCTGGGAGCTGCCCCTGCCTCCCCCCACCCAGGCAGCCTTGCCTGGGCTCCCCCTTCTGCCTCTGCACCCCCCACCAACCCCCCACTGGAAGCCCACCCGCCTGGCGCCCCCACCCCTTGCCAGCCACACTCAGGGTGGCAGGAAGCCAGGAGGGGAGCCTGGCTGCTGTCAGCCACACTCACCATATACATGACGTAGAGGGCGCACAGTGCATTACGGGAGCAGGCGAAGCCCCAGCACACCATCTTCCCAGGCAGGAGCGGCCAAGCCCCCCTTTAACTCCCCCGCAGCACAAAACAATCTCCCCCTCCGCCCAAGGGGAAAGCAGCAGCCACCCGTCCTGCCCCTTTAAATCCCAGCCTGCAGGAGCCAGAGCAGATGGCTGAAAGAGCTGCATGTGGCTCTAAAAACACAGGTTGCCAATTCCAGCCCTAAACAAAACAGCCCTTTTTGGTAACACCTACCCCTTTCTCCCCATGGTCCATTTATATTGCTGACATAGCTCCAATGAGACCCAAAGGGCATCAGGACTATGCAAAGGTATGGGAAACATTTCTTTCCTTACTTATTGTAGTCCTCTTGATTGCTAATGGCCACTGATGGAATTGCATTGTGGCTGCATTGGCATTGAGAAGTTGGATAGAATTGGACCCTTAGACAAGGATTTTTTTCCCCTAGAACTGTTTCCTTAATGGACCAAACTTGAACTGTGAATGTCAGATGCAACTAGTGGCCCCAGGTGGTCCTGGGCAGGTTACCTGTCAGGTTCCCTGGCGCCCACATGAACTGTCTGATTTTTTAAAAATAGATTTTCAGGTTGCAATAATCAGAGTTCTCTCCCATGGATAGGAATTGATCCATGGATATCCATAGGTAGTGGTGGTGACAAGGTGATCCGAAGTCTTTGGGTAGGAACTGCAGTGATTTTCAGTTATTTCCAAGATACTGTATTATTCACGTATCGGTCCAGTGCAGTGCTTGGAAGCCTGTAATCTCTTGCTCCTAATTAAGAGTGCATCCTAATTAAGAGTTAGATGCCTGCAGGATGCTTCATAAATTACTTTTCCTAAAATCATTATGTGTGTCTTTTCTCCCCAGGTTTACACAAAGAGTAGTTACTGTTATGTACCCATTTCCCAAAGTGCGCATCAGATTTAAGACATATTTTTGGGAATGTCTCCCTCCACGTTAGCCAATCCATCACTTAAGTTCTGGGACAGGGGTGTTGCTTACAGTTTGTTCCATACAGTAGTGAGATTCCCTTAGTGACTCCAATCATTTTGAATTAATTGTCAGTGGAGACCTACCACAGTTCTACCATGCAATTATTTTACTGATGCCATAAAACATTTTTGTTTAGGTATATTTTTAACTGTGCTTGGATGATGACTAACGGAGTTTAGTGAGTTCCTGGCTGCAATCCAGTGCAATAGGAGTTCCTTCAGAATAAACAAGCATAGAACTGGAGTGTCTATTAGATTTTGTAATTTAGATCCTATGATTTTAGTTTCATCCATTGACTGCTTGTTGATTAATGCAACCTGTTTTTTATTCAATGCAATCTGGAATGTTTAAAATTAGAAATGATTGAAATGCTTGAACAGCTAAATGCCATCTTTCATGTGTATTAAGAATGCAGCATATTGGAAACAATTATACAGACTTTCCCCAATATATATAAGGGTTCTGGATATCCTTACGCAAGTTGATTTTTTATGTATGTCTGAACTGGGCTCTGCAAGAGAAGCCACCCAACCAAAGCAAGGATTGGTCCTAGTGCATCCCACTTGTCATCTTTTGTTTAAGAGCCCCTGGAGAGGAAGGAATGAGATCACTGCATTCCAATCTTCAGGTCACAGCAATCTGGTCCCTTGCTTTCTCACTGCTCCCTCCCTCACTGAAGAGGCAAGGGGCCACATCTCTGTGCTCTGAGGATCAGAATGCAGCGATCTCACTCCTTCCTCCATGTGGGCTCTTTAAATGAAAGAGGAAACACAGGACATGCTGGTAACAAGACAAGCTTACAAAGCAAAATGATGAGTGTAGGTGGCTCCTCTTGCAGACTTTATGTAAAATTAAAATTACTTGAGATTTATGTAATTCAGGGACCTGTTGTATGAAGCGGTCCTCACCAATGATGGGCAGCTGTTCTACCAAATCCCAATCCAAGCTCTGCCTGGAGAATTATGCCCACATTTAACTAACTAGCACCCCTTTTTTACTCAAGAATGGCCCTAGTTCTGCCTTGCAGTCCTGCTGGACCCCACCTCCAGGGTAGCTCACCTGTTCAACCTGCAGAGGTCCTCTCTTCTGCCAGCAGCCTCCCACCACTACAGCAGCCCCTTGGTTCTCAGCAGGTCTTGGGCACAGCAGCCACACACCAACCTCCAGTGTCTCCAGCAGTCTCCAAAGTCCATTCACCAATCAGACCATCAACAGTCCCAGCAGTCCATTAGCCACAAAGTCAGTCAGGGTATCCAGGGCAAAGTCCAAGGTCAGATTCCAAAGTCAGTCAGTCTCCTCTCCAACCTGCACTCCTTCTACAACCTACAAACCTTTCCTGCCTCAGGTGCTCCTTATATCCCTGAGGGCCCTATTGCCTTCAAGTGGCTGCAGCTGTGCAGCACACTCTGCTGGATACCCAGGCCTTACCTTTAAAGGGGCCACTGCTGACACCACATCTACCTTCTCACCAGGTCTTCCGTGATTCCAATACAGCAGCCCAATCCTGACCAGCTCTGGGAAGGAGCAGGTTGGAGGTCTCCTCAGCACAAGGTGACATGTGTCCCCTTACCCCTTGTAAAGCTCAGCCTACTCAATGGAGCTACATGAATATGTGCCTGCCAAATGGCCAACACAAGTTCAAGAAGCCCCATGTCAGGCATTCAGGCCTGGGAGTGGGAATAGGATTTGGTATGCACCAGTACTGCCAATCCTGCCCCCCTCCTCCTGGGCCCAATCTGCTCCTGTGTCCACTCTTCCCCTCCCATTTACACCCCTTCCCTGCCCTCCCCTCATCCTCCCCCTGTCCCTGCACAGCCTGGTGGGTACTTACCTACTCCGTCAGGTGTGCTGCCTGGATCCAGTGCAGGCCTGGACAGTGCAGGCCTTCCTGCCAGCATTGTTTACTCTCCAGGTGTCACAACATATTTACAGGTTTAGACATGTTTGCTGCACCTTAGGCCAGTGCAGTGATTGCTATGCTGGTGTAATCCAGGGATAGAATTGTGCCAAAAGTGTCATTAAATTGACTAGTCTCAGAATGCTCCACAATCAAAATGCTCTCCCATTTGCCATATCTATATCCTGCTCTTATTTGGAGTTTCCAGTGGTCTCCCATGTAGGTTTTTTAACCAGGTCCACAGCTTCAGAAAAGGAACAGCATCTGAAATTCTATGACTGTTCACTGGGTTTCACTGTAGCGCTTATTCTTACAGATTAACCAGTCCATGTGTATGCTAAAAGGTGATTACTCACAAACCTTTTATAAGCTGACAGTAAAGAAAAAAACACTTTCTCTTGAAATGAACATTGTGAGAGAATAGATCAATGGTTGTAAATGAAAATTTACTGTGCTATTATTAGGTGGCTGCCTTTAATGGAGATCAGAATTGTTTGCCTTTCATTTGCAGCTGGAAGATGTCTTATTTTCATTAAGTCTTTGAATTTTTAACATTCCAAATTGAATTTTATAGCATTAGCTAGCCACCCAATTGGTTAAAACAAGAATGTTTTACTAAAGCAGACTTGCATATAACTGCACACATGAAACCTTGTTATAGGGGAGCTCAGAGCACATGCTTTGTATCTAAAGGATTCCAGCTTCAGCACCTTTAAGATGGAAAAAGACCTTGCCTGAAAGCTGCCCCAGTCACTGTAGACCATTATTGAGCTAGATGGACCTTATTACCTAACTCAGTGTTTTTCACACTGTGAGTCAGGACCCACTAAGTGGGTCACGAGCCAATTTCAAGAGGGTCCACATTCATTTCAATGTGCATTTTATTTTATGTATTAAGCTAGATGCTACCATGGTATGTGACTGCATTTGGGGAAATGTTACAGATCTGTACTTTTTACAGGCTACTATGTAAATGCTTTTAACAATAAGAGTCACTGGGGATTATGCCCAGGTAAGTGTGGATAGGACTGCAGCTTTTGGGATGTTTGGGGAATTTTTTTAAACAGATCGGCAACTGCTTTGGAGGGTTAGGAGGGTTTGTCTTTATTTTAAATAGATTTTTAAACTTATACTTATTGTAAATGTTTGATTTACTTGCATAATTAAATTTGATTTTTTCTTGAGAGGGTTTTTAAAAAAATTTTCCTGCTTGATGATGTCATTTCTGGCCATGACATCACTTCTGGTGGGTCCAGAGATTGTCATTCTAAAATCTGGGTTCCAGTGCTAAAAAGTTTGAGAACCACTGCCCTAACTGGTATAAGGCAATGCCCTATCAAAAGGTACAAAAGCCTTGCCTGGACATCTGGTTATGCCCGCTATTTACAGTTATCTGCACAGACAACATTTTAAGTACTGAATAGATCATCTATAGGCTGATCTGGTAAACATATTTCTTCCATTTTTATAAGTGCTAGACCCTAAAGCCCATCACCTGAATACTTGAAACTGTTTGTCTATAGCGCAAAAGAGATCTCGAGAATTACAGAACTACAAAAGAGCAACTCCACTGTGTCTATCACAATCAGGCAGAGGATATTTGTCAGTGAAAGACAATTTTTAATTAAATATTTTATGGGGTATGGAAGATTCCACAAAGATATGGAAGAAATAATGCAGCATTTGTCCCACGAAGTATAACCAATGTAGGCCAGATTTACAGCTGAGGTAAATTAGGCTGTGACAGTAGCACAATATGGCTGTAACTCACAGAGCACTCACTCTGCAGTTGCCCAGTCTGTCCCAGAGGACTAAGGGTCAATCTAGTTGTGATGCTGAATAGAGTTGTTGGCAACCTTCAGTCTCGAAAGACTATGGTTTTGCGCTCTGAATGGTGGTTCTGGAACAGCGTCTAGTGTGGCTGAAAAGGCCAATTCGGGAGTGACAATCCCTTCCACACTGGGAGCAAGTGAAGTCTGTCCCTGGTCTGTCTCCCTGGCTATGGGCCTTCCTTCTTTGCAAATATCTTGATATTTGCAATATCTTGATGCTGAATGTGTTACTGTATATCCATTGGGTTATTTTTACTTTTAAAAATAGCAGCTGTGGAGGACAGTGAGCCAATGATTGGGAATGTAGTATGACAGGGTAAAGCCCCTTCCTTCTGTGCTGTGGTCCTGATCCACATCAGCTCCTCCTCCCAGGATGCTTTTTTCAAACCCTCAGGTTCAAACTACATGCCTCACAGCGTTCCATGATTCTTTCCTCTGTGGTTAATTTTTTAAAATTTGAAACAGTTCTATGTTCTTTTCTTTGATTTATAGTAGAAACCCAAGGTTCAGGAACAAAATAGTGGGGCGATTAGAGAATGCAAAATGGGGGGTCTGAGGTCAGTGCCAATCACTTATGAGCTGTACCTTATGAGCCATACACTAGATGGAATGATCTGCATCAGGGCCTAGGAGAGGGGGGAAAAGGGTTTTTTTGCCCAGGGCAAAAAGGGGGGCCCAGGAGCCAAAGGAGGGGGCCCAGAAATTTCCTGGGATCTGACATTTTCCTATCTACTCAGATTTGTTGCCCATATGGGATGCTGGGGACATTACCATGACTGGGGATGCTGGGGACACACCTGATGCCACATGGGTGGGTAGACCTGGGCTCCAAATACTTTTCCAGCAGTCTCTAGCCTCCCCTCACCCTGTTCTGCTTTGCCCCTCCCTGCCCCTATTCTGCTCACCTGTCACCACCCTCCCCTGCTCTGTTTCACACACACCCCTTTGTAAAGGGGCCCAAAAGAAATTTTGTACCCCCTGGTAAAATTCTTCTCGGAGGCCCTGATCTGCATATACTCATCCAAATCTATCTCAGTTGCAAGAGATTGGGGCAGTGGTTCCCAAAACTTGACCTACTGGGCCATTGGCCATGACTCCCCATTAGGGTTACAATCATATACATTGTATAGGGCAGTGGATTTTTTGCAAGGATTTCATGTCTCCCCTGGCTTTTTCATCCCATGGTCCCCAGGGAGCTATGGCTCACTGTCTGGAACCACTGGATTAGGGACTCTAACAGACTATTTAAAAAAAAAATGTTTGTCATTGGAATGGTTAAATAAACAGAGACTCAGATTCAGAAACTCTCACTACTAGCGACATACCAGTAGATCTGGTCTATCCTCTGTCAATACTTTATTTAAAACATCCAATTGTTAAAAAGTGGTATATAAATACTGTTAATTTATATGCATATAGTTTTTCAGACACACACAACACACAATGTCGAAAGATCAGATCCTTATTTTGTTAAATCTTTCTTTTTTTAAAAAAGAAAAAAGGAAGTTAAATGTGTAGATATTGCTATACAAAATTGTCTTGCAAAAAAATAAATAAGCATCCCGAATAATCTTTTCCCTCCCTCTGAGCACAAGATGTTACTAAACTGCTGGTGAACTTTTTGAAGAAACAGACCATGTGTTGACCTGTGCAAAGCACACAAAACCTTGAAAATATTAGGAGGTTGCAGACTTTGGAACTGTGAACCTCAGCTGGAACTTCCTGCTGCCTGCCTGCTTGGATTTGAAGGCATCAGGTTGAGTTTTGTGCTTTGCAGCAAACAGCATGCCTGATCACAGTTGACAGACGACTTTGAAAGCATGAAGCATGGATGCAGACTTCATCGACAACATGAAATGATTGCAGGGGAAGTGATTGACTCTGGTGGGAAGGTCACAAGAGAAAGCAAAGCCCCTGCTGCCCTCAACAAAGTAACTTCCCCTCTCAACAGATTGCCAATAATAAATAATAACAGCATTTTCATCTGGAAGCGGAACAGTGGAGAGGCATTTCATGATTGCTGGAGAATACTTTCAAATATTGGAGTATGTTTTCATTAACTTTTTTCCCTGATATGAGATCAAAGTATGTAAGGAAATGGGTTTCTATAATGGGTTTCTTTACGTGAATCCTGTACTGGCCACAGAATTCTGCAGGGGAAAAAAGATGTTGCATGACTCCTGGGGTTTGCATCTATCACTTGGGCCTACATGTGTGGTCCTAATGCCAAGTCAGTGGGAGAGGGGCTGGAGGAAAATTCAGGCTTCCCATCCTCCAAAGAGTTAATTGGTGTGGTCAAAACTAGCAGCATTAACTGTCAGTTGGAAAGCTTGGCATCCCAACACAAGTACATGCATATCTGTGAACCAGGTCTGGTGTCTATAATATATGCTTGCTTGGAAGAAAGCATCATTGAGATTAGTAGGAGGCCTTACTTCTGAGCAAATGCATGAAGTAACATGCTAGAATTTCAACCTCCATTATTCTCAGATATTTATGTATGCCAGTGATTCTCAAATTGTGGGTTGGGTGGGTTGTGAACCAATTTCTGGTGGGTCCCCATTCATTTCAATATTTTATTTTTAATATATTATACTTGATGCTGCCACGGTATGTGACTGCATCTGGAGAAATGTTACAGATCTGTACTTTGAACAGGCTGCTATGTATATGCTTTTAACAATGATAGTAAATGGGACTTACACCTGGGAAAGTGTGGGTAAGATTGCCTAGCAATCTTACTCCTGGGAAAGTGTGGGTAACAGCCTAGCACTGTTAAAAATGTTCTACTTGATGATGTCAGTTCTGGTCATGACATCGCTTCTGGTGGGTCCTGACAGATTCTCATTCTTAAAAGTGGGTCCCAGTACAAAAAGTTTGAGAACCACTGATGTATGCATTATATACTTCAAGAGACAAACGGCACAATCTTATGCATGTCTACTCAGAAGTAAGTAGAAGTCCTGGGACTTCCTCCCAGGAAAGTGTGTATAAGAGTGCAACCAAATAGGAAAAATCAAAACAGTCCAGTTGCATCAGTGTAGGCTGCACGCCTGTTCACCTTTACCTGGAAAAACCCTGCTAAACAATGAATCATTTGGTAAGGGTGGAATCCTCAAGCACACATGAGATTTCTTGTGATGCATCTGTGCTTCTCAAAAGTAATATGACAGAGGGCCCTGGCAGAGAATAAATTCACAAGCTATAACTATTCAATGCTTATCTATTTTCTTAACAGCTTCCAGTGAAGGCTATTTCCTGTTTCCACATTTTTCAGAATGTAAGTTCATACAAATTGTGGTTTGTAAACCAACTTCTAGCCATGGTTTCAGATCCTGGTTTGCTAACCCCCAAACAAAATGCAGTTTATGAGCAGGCTTGGGTTCAGAGGTAACACAAAACAAATTGTTTCACTAACAAACCATGAGATGGTATTATGAATCCAACCTGGGCATATATGTCCCTTGACCAGTGCAGGAATAGGGTTGATCATGGGGCTACAGAAGTGCTTTGTTTCTGGAGTATTAATTCAGTATTAATACTGAAGGCCTGGCTCCTGTACTGGATTCCTGTACTGAGTAGATATGTACTTTCAAGTAAAACTTAAAAAGAGAAATGAAACAGGAAAATAAGAACAAAGAAAGGAGAAAGAAAGCTAATCACAATTTATTTTAAAATTAATCTGGAAAGCTTACTGTTAAGTATTGTTCCATGAGGAAAATTTAAAAAATATAATACCTGTTTAGTGCAATAATGCATCACAAGAATGCATTCTAGAATACAGGTGTGCGCCACTTAATGACAGGGAAACAGTCTCCAAACCCTGTTGTTATGTGATTAGGTCGTTAAGCGAACATTCAGCCCAATCTAGGGCCTTTGTTGTGTAAACAGACACTCCCTGCCAGAAAGTAGCTGGCTACACAGACTACTGGAGATAGATTGCCATTTCTTTGCTTTAAGAGCCTCTTTGTTGTATAAACAGAAACTCTGCTGCAGGTTATGGGAGACCTGACTGCCTCATTAAGAGCCTCTTTATTGTGCTTTGAACATCGTAGTATATTTGGTTCATAATTAAAAGGAAGGTTGGTAAGTAATGCACACCTGTATTAAGCGTGTGTGGAAAACAAGACCCCAGAGATAACTATGAATTTGTCAACTATACATATAACAGAGTCCCATATAAATATATAGGTATGCAGATCCATGGAAGAATAGTTGAAGCGGCTTGGAGGAACAGAGTATAGCTCAGGTAATTTAAAATGAGTACAACTTATTAAAAAAAAAAAGACAGTTCTCTGCAGGGTCTAAGTAAAGAAGAAGAATAAATAGTGGAGCCTCATTATGATGTGAGAGCTCTTATAATACCACTGTATAGCCAGACTTTCTTTTCCAAACTCTGAAAACCGAGACATGAAGAAATGTCTGCATTTCTAAACAAAAGCAATGTTTGATTAGAATTTGATTACATTGCTCAGGATAGGAGAAACATCCTTTGGAAGCTATGACAATTGCTACAGCCTTAGGGTTGGATAGCACACATGCCACGCCATGAAAGTTAATATAATTTTGCATCATGGCTGATTTCCATTCTGTAGGCTTAACTGATGGCCCATTTCAAATGTCATCCAAAATAACTCCAGGCATTCTTGCCATTTTTTTTTTCTTTTGGCCAATAAACAACATCAGTGAATGAAGAGCCAAATCGAGGCATTTTCTACATGTGTAACTAATAGGAGTAGTTAATGGCTTTCCTTTTCTCTGGAGTGTCAGGGCAATCTCAAACTTTATATTAGTGTGTGTCCAACACAGAGCTGAAGCCAAACCTGACTCCCTTTTAGTAACCTGGTACAAAACAGATGTTCAGAAGTTATGGGTTTTTTTGCATTCACACTTGAGTTTTTTGGATGTGCGCTTAAATGTATGCCTTAAAAATGAAATTTGTCAAGTGGTCCATGTGGGCCACAGTCCCGAGCCTGATGCCATCATCCCCACCCTAATAAGAACACAAAGATGGCCCTGATGAGTTGAAAGGTCCATCTAGTCCAGTTCTCTGTTTCTCAGTGGCCCACCAGCTGCCTCTGGGAAGCCTACAAGCAGGAGATGAAGGCATATGCCACTCCCAGTTTTATTCACTTGCAATTTGTATTCAGTCACATCCTGCCTCTGACCCTGGAGGTGACATATAGCCATCATTACAGGTAGATAGTTATAGACTGAATTTGTCTAATTCCCTTGAAAGTCACTCAAATTACAGCCCAATTCTGAGCTGCCTGGCACCCAGAGGAGCAGCAGTGCCAAAACAGCTACTGCTGCATCCTATGGGCTTCTCTTTGGGGGAAAGGATATCCATCCCCTTCTTCCAGGGAAAGGCCCATGCCCCGCATTGGGACTACTCAAGCTCTGCTCGGCTGGATCCAACCCCCTCTCGCCCCACTCCCTCCTCCTGCCCTGCTTTCCCCATCAGGGGAAGTGCAAGGGATAAATTATACCAGGGCCCAGAATCAAACAAGAGGCTCAGGAGTAAAAAAAAAAAAAGGGGGGGGGCCCAAAAATGTCCAGGGATCTTATATTTTCTGATCTCACCAGGGCCCATGAGAGGGGGGTGCAAGAGGTACATCATGCCTGAATCAAAAAGGGGACCTGGGAACTAAAGGAAGGGACCAGGAAATTTCCTGGGATTTGTGTAAACCCACATAGTTTTATATATGGTATCACAGCAACTATGATCCAACAATCGCATGAAATTATGATCCAATGGAAAGGGGAAGGGGCCAAAAAGAAACTTTGTACCCCCTGCTACAGATGGACCTGACTATACCTCTAGAACTTGGGGGAGGAATATTATCTCTGTTTAACCCTGCTTTTAACTCCCTTTCCTTTCTCTGTTGTCTCTCCCATGTCAAATTGTAGATAATAAGCACCTCAGCTTACCCTAACCCTCACCCTCTTGTACTTCTCAAAGCCCAATGCACATTGATGATGCTAGATAAACTATAACAGTAATCAGAATTACCTGTGTATCTTGTAGGACAGAACAGAATGAGGGCAACAGGTCCATGATTAAAAAGAACAGAAGGAATTCATCAGGTTGGAGCTTCGTGCATCGAAGAGAGGATATTCAGTCGTCAAGTGGCTAGAAGTACATTGAACATGTGAATCCAAGTAAAGACGAAATGTCACAATATTCCACACATAACTGGGAAACAATTCAAATGACAAGTCTGGGGAGAGATTCTTCTCGGTCTAATCTCTAGCTCTGCAGTATGTTTCTCGGGTTCTTGTTTTATTTTATTTGGCCTGCAGCCCAAAGCTTTGTTTCCGGTGTTGATCCTTCCGCTTGAAATATTGATGTCATAGTAAGATAACAGCCCCGTAACAGGACCAGAAGAAACAACTTTGAAAGCTTTCTTTCTTCACTTGCAGATGCAGTTTGTTGTCGACAAGTTTTTCTTCCTAACCAGATGACAGGTTGTAAATTCCCCGCAAATGGATCTTATGTTGGTTTATACACCGATTCGACACAATGGAGTTTGACGTTGACTTTCTGTCTTGGATACCAATGGCTCCAGTGCACACTGCATGAGGTGATGATACCCTGGTGATGTCCACTACTAAATGAGGAATGTTTTTCTACATTAGAACATAATGCTATTGAGAAATTCTGTCCTTTCATTCTCTCTGACTCTTTCTGTGATGTTCTTCTCATTATATCACCTGTCTTAGATCTGGTCTATGAACATACCAGAATAAGATGAGAATGAAGTGGAGGAGTTTGGAAGTAGTAGAATGGACTGTACCAGTTCTGTTTCAGGTAAGGGAATCACATTGCTGATTGATCTCATTGTTAAATGCTCTTCAAACATTAAACCATTTCTGCCTAACATTGTATATATGCAAAAGGGACCAAATTTGTACACCTGTGGGCTGGGCAGCAATGGGTTAAAGACACTGCATGTACAAAATTAGCACAGGAAATAAGAGATTGTACTAGTACCTTTTTTTCTGAAGCATGGTGTCTGTGTGTGCATACGTGTGATTGTACTTGCAGGGCATTTTGGAGAAGGCATCGAAAATAATCTCCCTTTTCTGCAGCCTGAAACATTACAGTCTACCATCTCAGGATTCTACCACATTTTGCCACCTTTGCACACAAGGTGTGCACCGGAAAACCAATCAGGCGCACAGGGGGAATCAGCCAAATATCACCCAAATCAAGCAGCACACAAAAGGCTTGAAAATCCTGGGACGTTCCTTGTAAACCTGGCCCTTGTGTGGGTTGCTAAAGACTCCCACATGGTTCCCTGTGCCTTGGCAAATCAAGGCTCCACAGCCACGGAGGCATAGCTTCCTGGTCCAGATGTGCAAGTGTCACCAATTCCCAAAAACATTCCTCCTGAAAATGAGAGAAAGAGCATCAGCTATTCTATTTGCAAACCCAGAACATGCCTGACCACAAATAAAGCATTAATGTGCAGGCACTGAAGCACAAAGGCCCTCATTAGCCTCATGACCCTAGGGGATCTAGATCTGTCATTTGACAACAAAGATGTTGGAATGAGGGGCAGGAAAGAAACAGGGTGGGAGTGACAGTGTTGAAAAATATATCTTCTTTTGATGATTTTTTGTTTCCTGCTGAAGAAACCGTTCAACCGACATTATCCTCTCTTGTTTCTGACTTTTAATTGAATGCACTTGCCCAAAATGACATTAACATGTACCAAATCTGATTGGCTGTGTAATATTGACACATTATCCTTTTTGCTGCAGGATCCCTGAGTGGGAGGGATAAGCCGTGTAACTAATCTAACAGTTCAAACCTATTGGGCACTTAGGTCAGCAGAACTCCCAGCCCGCCACTGCAAGTGCTGCAGTGAAGCCATGAAGGGTGCGCCGCTGCTGTACGTTTTGGGGCTCCCAGTGCAAATGACTGGAGGCCTTGCATATATGGCGGCAGCTCCCAGATGCTACACTAGAGCAGGTAAGGTGGTGGAGGGGGTGGTTCAAGGGTGGAAGGGGCAGGATAGAGAGCAGGGTGGGCAAGGGAGGGACAGGGTGGAACTCAGTGGTGACAGCAAGATATTAATTCCTTTTCTTCTGGCTCAGCATGCTCCCTGCCTCTCCTCATAAATATGCCATCAAACTAGCTGTTGTAGGTCCAAGAAAACACACCGATAGCCATGTGGCCTAAAGAAGGTCCAGTAAAAAATATTTTTACTTACCTCTTTCAAGCCCTGTGGTCCGTCCCGTCCCCCCCCAACCGTTGCGCGCAGTGTGTGCTCTGCCACTAAGGCTGCCTGGTGGAAGATGGTGGAGAATAGGATTGGGCTCCAAGGAGGAGAAAGAAGCAAGAGCCAGGAGAAACAGCAGTAAGGATGATTTGAAAAAAAGAAATGTGAATATTTGCACAATCTAAGTGTTTTTCAGAAAATATTTCTCCCAACAAAAATTGGTATGTTCAACCGGTAAATCAAAACTGAAGAATATTCAGTGCAGTCCCACAAATTATATACTGATCATGAACAAAACAATTTTCTTTCTATATGAATGAGACTTCCACACGCGCGACTCGTGAGTCAACGAGTCACCGAAAAATGCTCTTTTTCGCGACTTGAGTCCAAGTCCTCGGAGTCAAGTTCCCAACCCTGGTTCTGATTACGGGTTGGTTCATGTTTTTTTTTTTTGTTATATATTGTTGGCCATTTTTAAGATTGCAATCTTTTGCAGTTTATGGGAAAAGTGAGTTTAAAATGTTTTAAAATGACAGATAATAATAGTCTTTGCTTCCAGCCCAATCTTGCATTCATTTTGATTTCAAAAGGTTCAGGTGATTTTCATTTCTTTTGTAATTTACATGTTCCATTTGTACACTTGTGCAACATTTTTTTATTGGGGGGGGGGAACAGTGAAAGGGCAAAACCCCAAGGAGGACACTGAGTCCTGAGTTCTCCCTTTGAAAATGTAACTGAATTAAGGGCACCCTGTAAGATAAGAAGTGATCTTATCTTCCTTCTCTACCCCTTTTTACTGTTTCTGAAGGAGAGCAGAAGAGAGGGAATCTCTCTGGTGTTCTTGGGAGGTCTGGCAGATTTACTCTTTTGGCATTGCACATTGCTGGAGAGTTGAAAAATCATCTGATATTGGATCGTTTCAACCAGATGCAATCATTTTTCTTTTTTGTGTGTGTGCCTGCACAGTTAGACAGCATGTGAGAAAAGAACAGAATCATTTGTGTGAAAATCAATAGCATGGAGCATTCACAGGGGGCGACCACACTTTAAATGTCACCAAGTTTGCTCCTACAACAAAGGTGTGCAATCTGTAATGTGTCTGTCTGTTAAAATGTTTTTGTCGTGGATGACAGCCCTTATTGTCTGGCTATCCATTACTACAGATGCCTTCCCTTGAGACTCCTTGCTTGCACTGACAGAGGAATGGAAAAAAGCAAGGGATAGATGCCCTACATTCTATGGGTGACGTGTATTTTGTCACACATCCTACAGCCTGCAGATTGGGAATTTTCTCTCACCTTTGGTCAGGTATTCAGACAAAGACCTTCTCTGTGGTCAAGGAAGGTGCCAGAGGTTGGCACTAGCTGAGGACCCATGCCCATCAAAGGGCCCTTTCAGCTGGACGGGCTCCAAACCCTAGTACCAGTGGGTACTACTATATTACTCAATGCACCATCAGGAGACTGGTGGGGGAAGTCAGGTTTTGCCCCAAGATTCTCAGCAACCTTTCTTTCACTGTCAGATCCTGATCTCCTACCACTCTTTAAAGTTTTTAATTGCTACTGCATTTTTCAAAATTTCTTTTTAAATGTTATTACAGGTTGAGCCTCATTATTCACATGGGTTCCGTTCCAAGCACTCAGAATGGATGGCAAAAAACGCACTACAGCAAATCAATTTAAAAAACAAAGTTTCTTTGCTCTGGTGATTTAAAAATAGCCTTGCTGACCTTTGTGATGTAAGACAAGAGTCATTAAGACAACAAACCAAGACTCTCTCAAAGTGCTTAGAAAGGCTTCATTCCGACCCCTCCCTTCACCAACGCAATGTATCTTTCTTTCACGTGCTCAGGGAGGGGTCACCTGGAGAGAGAAGGATTGATGAATTGTCAGCCAGCTGCCCCCCCCTCATTAACTACTGTTAAAGGACTGTTCAATTTTTAAAACTGATTTTAAAGGGGTGCATTTTTCCCCTTCTCCAGGGATCAGCACATTCCTTCTCATTTGCAGGGGCCATTTGTGTTGAGTCAAATCCATATTAAAAATCCGTGTATAAATAGGCTGAACCTGTACTAGATTTCTTAGCAATGGGACCAAAAGGTACAACACATTAAAACAAAACTGTATGAACTTTCAGAGTTCAGTTGTCCATGATCTGCTGCTATTCCATAGCCCAAGGAATACTCTGTTATCCTATAAGAGTTTATACTACTACCATATCTTTGAGTTTCCTGGAGTAGCAGTAGTCAAGATTCTAACGATGGTTATGTAGTAGCTCTGTACTATGATTGGAATAAAGGTAAAGGTTCCCCCGGCATTAAGCCTAGTCATGTCCGACTCTAGGGGTGGTGCTCATCTCCGTTTCTAAGCCGAAGAGCTGGCATTGGTCTGTAGACTGTTTCTGTGGTCATGTGGCCGGTATGACTAGACACCTAAGCACACAGAACACCATTGGAATACTATTGCGCACAGAACGATGATTGGAATACCATTGCCCAAAGTGGCAGAAGTGGCTGGTTCAAACAACAGACATTGCATTACGTTCCTCCTAGAAATAAAGGTCAGTGAATGTTTGTGATGCATTTGGTTAACGTGAGCTATAGCCCAATCCTATCCAGAGGAACTCTATTCTGCTGTCATAAATTGACTCCCAGCAGGGTGCACTACATATGACTTGTTGCTCTGGCACTGCAAGAAGATGTGTCTTTTCAAACTTGATGCTGAACAGATGTATGTGGGGTGTGTCTACTTTGGGCAGCCCAATCCTAACCTGCTCTGGAATAAGCAGGCCAACTGGCCTGTGCCATATCCAATTAGGATAGGAGGTGGCTGTGGTGCAATTCAGGGTAAAGGGATTTTTTTCCCCTTTCCCCAATCAATGTCCCAGCCACCACTATGGGGCTACTCAGATCTGCACCAGGTAAATCACTGGCACAGATCTGAGCAACCGGGTGTAAGGCCAGGCTGCTTGGGAGTGGAGTTAGGATACGGCCTAAGCGCTGGAGGCTGGATCTACCCCCCCTCCAACCAGGCCTGGTCTGCCCACTGGCCTGCCAGCCACTCAACCTCCCCCACCCCAAAACACCCCTTTATGCACTCCCCTTGCCTCCCCCAAATTCCTATAAGCTCTTAAACTTATTTTAAGAGCAAGACGGTGGAAGAGCAAGATCTTTTTTTTTTTAACAAATTAACCCTTCTCAATTTTCAAAATGACCCAATAACCACCACAATGTAAGCAGGGCCAGCCCCAGGAGTGATGGGGCCCAATGCATTACATTTGTGTAGGATCCCCACCCTCCCCATGAACCCCCACTTACCACCCAGCCACGGCAACTGCAATGGCATCAATCCCTGTGCTAACGGTACCATATGTGAAGTGCAGCACCTGGAAATAGTTGGCGGTGACATGATGACATCACCATCCAAATTCTTCTGGAAGACCCATTTTGGACCCATTAGACGCCTGGGCAGGCAAGAGGCATGTACAATTCCATGCCAAGGCATGTACAATTCCATGCCAAGGCGGTGGTAAGCAGAAGGCCCTTGCAAAATGCCCTACGGCCAGCCCTGAATGTAAGTGAGAAATTGTGGAACCACAATAGCAGTTCCAACATTAAGGCTCAAAGATGGCTTACATTCAAAACCAGCACTTGAGAAGTCATGTCATGTTGGAAACAGTCAAGGGCATAGCTTATCAACATCCAGTCTGGACAGTGGCAGATAATGATAATGATAATGCAATTACAACATCCCATTTTATGATATATTCATTCATTTCTTTCTGATTATTTATATCTCATTTTTATGATAACCATTTTTCATGAACCTCTTTGAAGCATGTTCATGTTATTGCTTGGCCCCTAGAACCAGTAGAGATAATATTGCAAGCTACAGAGAATGCACCCAAATGAGCCCAGACATTCCAGCATGCTTCACAGCTTCCCTAGAACAAACTGCTCCATAATCACTGACAGTACAGTGCTGGTATTTAGAGAAATCAAATAAGCTCCCTGAAAGATTGATGGAATGTGTAACCAACATCCAAAGGAAAACTCAGTCTACCATCTCTTGGTATGCGGCACTCAAATACCATACGTTGGGTGTTTTACATCTTTGGCCTGTGAGCTCTGTGCTCATTTCTTCAACCACTTTCCTCCACCTGATAAGAGAAAACATTGAGGATACAAGCATAAGGCCCTTGTTATGCTATATGGTGTTCAGAATAGGGAAGATGGGCAGCCCCAAATGGTATTCTATCAGGGATCTCCAAACATTTTGGCCAGGGGGCCGCATCAGATATCTAGCGTGGTGTTGAGGGCCAGGAAAAAAATTCCAATATAAAATTTAAATAAATAAATTGGAGATGGAACTTAGATAAGTGAGTAAATGAATGAACGGGCTCATTTATTCAACCTCTCTGGCTCTCAGAACACCTTCCAGGCACAATCAGAGCACAGTTCTGGTCATGTTCAGTTGAGTGGGCCAGAGGCTTTCAGGGGACAAGAGGTTGGCCGCAGGCCAGAAAGAGACTTGCTATGGGCTACATCTGGCCCCCGGGCCAGGGTTTGGAGACCCCTATTCTATACGATTAAAAAATAACATGAAGAAACCCAACTTGTTTTCAAAGGCATCATTTGTTTTTTCTTGGAGCAATGAACAATCTTTGGAGGTCTGGTTGGTGACGTCACACGCAACAGCTTCCTGTGGGGTGGATCCTGCTCTGTGGAACATCTTCCTGTGTGAGGTCTTTGCTGACCTTCTCTCTGCGGCTTTTTTTTCAGGGAGACATTAAAAATGCTCGTCTTTGGCAAGACATCTGAGGTTTTTGTGGGCTTGTGGTGGTCTCCCGATTATGTTAGCTTTCATGTTTGTCTCACCTGGTTCATGTGGCTTTTGTGAACTTGTTGTTCTGGCTGTGTTGTTGTTGCATTATATTGTGGTATACTGCCTTGACTCTGCAGGCAAGATATAATTTTATAAAAATAAATAATATAGTCTTGTGCATAAGTTATGCTGTCTGCAAGTTAATGCAGATGAAGAGATGATGGATGAAAGGATACAAGGGGGACTTATCAAATTTGTGGATGACACCAAGCTGGGAGGAGTAGCAAGCATAATAGAAGGCAGGGGAAGCCTTCAGGAAGACCTAGAGAAAATGGAATACTGGGCTGAAATGAATAAGATAAAGTTCAACAGGGAGAAATGCAAGGTTCCGCACTTGGGCAAAAATAACCAAGGACTCAGGTATAAAATGGGAGATACCTGGCTTGACAGCACAACATGTGAGAGGGATCTTGGAGTTGCAGTAGATCACAAGATGAACATGAGTCCTCAATGTGATGCAATTTTAGGCTGCATTAGTAGAACCATAGCTTCCAAATCACGAGAAGTCATGGTTCTGCTTTACTCTGCATTGGTTAGACCTCACCTGGAGTACTGTGTCCAATTCTGGGCACCTCACTTTAAGAAAGATGCAGCCAAACTGGAGCGGGTTCAGAGGAAGACAACAAGGATGATCAGAGGGCTGGAGAACAAGCTCTACGAAGAAAGGTTGAGGGAACTTGGTACGTTCATCCTGGAGAAGAGAAGGCTGAGAAGGGATATGATAGCACTCTTCAAATACTTGACAGGCTGTCATATGGAAGAAGGGACACATTTTTTCTCAACTGCATCTGAAAGAAGAACTAGGTCCAACAGGTACAAACTGCAAGAGAAGAGATTCCGATTGGCTCAGGAAACAATTCCTGATGGTCAGGGTGCTTCAGCAGGGGAACAGATTGCCAAGGGAGGTGGTAGATTCTCCCTTACTGGAGATCTTCAAGCAGATGCTGGACAAGCACCTGTTGGAGATGCTCTAGGAGGATTCCTGCTGCAGACAGGGGGTGTACCTTAGGTCCACTTCAACTCCATAATTCTATGAAGTTGCCCTTCTGGTAGGTTTTGGATGGCTGGGTTTTGGATTGGTTCTTGAAGAAATACTAGCACAGTGATTTTCAATGTGCGCCACGGTACACTGGTGTGCCACAAATGGCCTGCAAGTGTGCTGCGGGAGTTTGGTGGCAGGCCTCCAATTTATTAGCAGGGCCATTGGGGTATGTGAGCTTTCCACCACAGCACAGTGTGCCTTGACAGTTGTAAAAAAAAAAAAAAAAGATGGTGTGCCTTGACAATTTTAACACCTTGTAAGTGTGCCATGAGATGGCTAAAAATGGCTAAAAATGGTTACAAATCACTGTACGGTACTAGCATGTCATCATTTTACAGAAGGCTTTAGGAAAAAAAAACCAGAAACAAAAGATAAGAGAAGTTTATCAAGAAGCTCATTATCTCAGTTAAGATCATGGTGGACCACTAGTGATTTAGCTAGCACAGGTCTGAGTAGACCCCCCCACACACACACACACCATGCCACAGAGGTTTACCCCCCCCCCTGGTATAGAAATGATTTTTCCCTTACCCAGAGAAGACCCCCCCCCCCCATAGGCTGCAGTGGTAGCCATTTTGCACTGCTGCATCAGTGGAGGAGGGAATAGGATTGGGTTCATAGTGACATGTATAGGAGTTTTGTTACAGCTGAAAATTAGGACTATAGTCCTGGTGGGAGGTGTGCAGAATAAAACTTTGCAGGTTGAATTTCTGCTGGAAATACATTCCTTAATGGAATGAGAATCCTGAAGCAATAAGGTTACAATTTAGAACAGACAAAAGAAAATATTTCTTTACTCAGCGTGTGATTGGTCTGTGGAACTCCTTACTACAGGATGTGGTGATGGCATTGGGCCTAGACGCCTTTAAAAGGGGATTGGATAAATTTCTGGAGGAAAAGTCCATTACCGGTTACAAGCCATGATGTGTATGTGCAACCTCCTGATTTTAGAAATGGGCTATGTCAGAATGCCAGATGCTCCCTGGGGCATTTGGTGGGCCACTGTGAGATACAGGAAGCTGGACTAGATGGGCCTATGGCCTGATCTAGCTGGGCTGTTCTCATGTTCTCTTATGTTCTTACAATCTCTACCAATGAATACCAGCTGGACTGGTGCCCTGGGCTAAGGACTGTATGCCCCTTTTGCTTCTCACTGAATTTACTTCCCCACCAGAGTCCATTTCAACTCACAGCCTCACAGAGGTGGCTGGTGTCTTGAGACAAGTTTGACTCACACAGAGGTACTCATCACATCAACTCTAAGCAAGCGACATGAAGCTGGCGCAGTGTGGAAAAGGAAATGGAGCAAATATTTTTGTTAGTAAAGTCTGTTTATGTGAAAACATTACACTGTTTGTATAATGCCTTTATGAAATCTGTAAACTTGGCCTGAGGATAAAGGCCTTCGGAGTGATGTTTAGAACATCACAGTCTGTTAAACATGCAGTCCTGTCACTCAAAGCCAGAGCAATTTTGCTGATAGGTAATATACCAGACAAAGCATGTTGTGATGTCGCATATTTGCAGCAGAAGCCTAAGTAGCGCTGCAACGCCTAAGGATTGGGTAGCATATAGAACCAGTGATGTAGCTAGAGGGGGTGCAAAGCACTAAGTTTTGCAGGGAGCCTTACTATGGTGTGCAAGTGGCCCCTCTCCCTCCCCTTTGGAGCCATTCTAGGTGTACACCTCCCTTTTGTTCCCCTGCCCGAAATAGCTGGGGAGGGGGGGCTGCTTGCATGCCATGGTGAGGCTCCCTGCAAAACTTAGTGCTTTGCACCCCCTCTAGCCACACCACTGCATAGAACAACTGCAGTTCCATAGCTACAGGAGGAATCATCCACGGCCAGAAGACTCTTCTCAGTTCATGCATGACTATTACAGCGTGGCTGCTACCAAAAGCTACCTGCACTGAATGTGGACGCAACCATGGAAATCGCCCATGTGATTACAGTGCCCACTTCCATAGGTCATCATTTCTATGTGGAACTTTTCTGTAAATGGTTATTTGGTGACAACCACCCTACAACAGTAGCATACGGATTGGGCCTATAGTTTTGTTTAATATAGTATAGTAGCACCATCTCTCAAACAGACTGTGGTACAAGTCTTTATTTCTTGCCACATCACAACAAAGACTGGTTGTCAAGGGCCACCAATGCATGTGGGGCCAGCACCTAATCCCTGGGGTCAGCATGGCTAGCCTGACCATGAAGCTGACTGAAGTGGTTGCTTGAAGACCCAAATATGCAAGGTGTACCATAGAATCAACATATGGCCCAAATCCATCAAGATTTGACCCAGAGTGTGCCATGCTGCTGATGGAGCATGCTGGCCAGGGCCCAGGTAGCCTGGAGAGGGAAGTAAAGAAAAATTGTACTCACCTCTCCATAGGCTGCTTGATCCCCAGTGGGACTCCTCAGACCTATGCCAGTTCCTTTGCAGGTGTGAGTCTGAAGAGCCTCTGGTCCAGACTGGGAAGGGGTGATGAGATTCAGCATGCATGGCTGAACTGCCCTGAACTGCCCCAGCATGCCCCATCCCTGAACTGCCCCAGCATGGCCCAGTTACCTTGCCCGCTCTGCCCCAGTCCACTCCTGCTGCCAACTAACTAGTGACCGCAAAGGTTCTGCAGGGCACTGTTATCCACATGTGGCATCCCAACCCCTGCGCTGTAGGCAGCTTTGCAGAGCACTTGCTGCACTAATGGTGCACAGGATATGACAGAAGATTGCAAGATTCGCCATTATATCCTGATAGAAGGATTGGTCATTCTTTTGCTCTTACATTTGCCATGTACTCCATGAATTTGAAGAAGTAGAGAAGAATGGAGTGGAACCAGGGCACCATTGGAGGGCACCAGGACGCAGGTTGTGGTCTGTTGTCTTGTGTGCTCCCTGGGGCATTTGGTGGGCCACTGTGAGATACAGGAAGCTGGAATAGATGGGCCTGTGGCCTCATCCAGCGGGGCTGTTCTTATGTTCTTATGGAAGAAGAGAGGAGAGTGGTGGATGCTCGTCTAGTCCCTATACACTCTTCTCCTCCACAGCTCCTCATCCACTTCATTTATTTATTCCAAATCCATGGAGCACAGAAGGAAAAGGAGTGGTGGAAGACAGTGGCTGGCACATTTCCAGGTAAAGGAGAATGAAGTAGCAAAGGGGCTGTGCAAGATGGAGGTGAGGTGGCACTTGGCACACCAGTCACTGGGAGGTCTTGGGCCAGTCCTGAGACACCGACCTATTTGCTACCTGAATAGTAGTTTCCCCCCAGAGAGCAAATAACTATTTTAATCAGGAAAATGGCATAAGAGGAAAGTGAACCCCATTCTCCCTCAGTTCTGTACTGGTGATTCAACTCAAACCTTATCCCTACTTCTGTGGCTGCTCTAAACTTAAAAATCTGCGGGATCCTGATCATAGATCTCCTCAATCATATCTAGCTGTGCCACAAGATTTCCACTGAAATTTTACCAAATGCTATATGGAACAAGTACAGATACTTTATTCATTAGCTGCTTCTCTATTTTCGTTCCGCAGCTAAGAATTTAATTTCAAGAACACAGAGACCTTTCCGAGGTTGCCCTTTGGATATACAATCACTCTGAGTTCCCCGAGGACTTCAACCATCAGAGCATGTGGTATGGAGTAATCCCACTCAAGTCAAATGAACCACTTCAAGATAAGGCCTTTGAAAAATTGCAGTCTATCAGTTGATTTTATCAGACATATGGACACACTGAATTCATTTGCAGTACCTGGAACAGGACCTCCCTCTAATGGCAGCTGGACAGTTATATATTTGGTGGGACACATCCTTTCATGACCAGTTCTGGCATTCTGAATAGGTTCTTCCTTCCAAATTATTTAAAGTGGATTTTGGAGAGACTTTAAAGCCACTTCTCTTTAAATTACAGTCATTATTGTATCATTACAGCGCAATGAAAGGTTTATCATGGGAATTTGATGCAGTATGAAAATCTTTCACCTACCACACTAGATCCTGACATTGCCTCAGTCCTTTGCACCAGTCTTTTTGGAGCCCTGGCCTGTTGTGTCTCAGTAGGTTCTCTCTTACTTCTTTTGCAACTCTTTGAGCAAGTCTTTGAACTCTTCCCTTCCAATATTATGCTACTTTCTGGAACCCCTCCCCAAAATCAGCGCCAATAATATGTCCCACAGATGAATGTGCAAAGATCCTTGCATACCATTGTGTTCATACAACCCACATGAAGATATGCAGATTGGGATAGTAACGTGACACTGAGGAATAAAGAACGAAATCTTTGTTATTATTTCACTCCAATCTTTTCGTTTCTTCGTAAAAAAATTAAGCTTTCACAAATGGTAACCCATCAGCATAAACAATTTTGATCCTGGCCTCTGTGCCACTCAGATCTAGGACTGCAAAATGCCACCCCACCCCCCCCACCTCCATGTGGCCCAGAGGCCTAAAAACGTCGCTTCCGGTTTTGGGAGAAAACTGGAAGTGATGTTTTTAGACCTTAGGAGGGATGGAAAGGCTGCACGTGGCCTCTCTGACCCTCAGTAGGCCTTCTAAGGCCTGGTAAAAGAGCCTGAAGAGAAAAAAAATGGATGGTGGGGAAGTGTAATGGAAGATCAGAAGATCATCAGGTGGATGATGTGGTGTTGACAGTGATCCCATGTTTTGACAGCTGTTTGATAGCTCTGGGAAGGGCAGGGCTGGCTCCACAGCTATAATCAATCAAGGTCAATGGAGACCTGGTTGGACACCTGAGCTTCATTTGACCTTGATGGGGCTTTGAATGAGCTAAGGTGGTAGCTCACAGCTGAGCTGCATTTGCACTTAATGGGACACAAAGGATAAAAGGCAGCTTCAGAAGGACCAAAGGAGCAGGTTGCTGACCCAGCTGGAAGCTGGACGCTGACCCAGAGGGAGAGCTGGAAGCAGGATGCTGACCCAGCCGGACGCTGACCCAGAGGGAGACGCTACCTGACCCAGAGGGCTACCTGACCCAGACCTACAGGAGAAGGGGACTGCCAGGACTCTGCTGGAGGACACAGAAAACTGGGAAGACTGGACTGTGCTTTGGAGACTGGATTGGACTTGAACTGGAGGCTTCAGACCTTTACCCACTGAGTTAAGTGGAGTTTTGGGGAGGGAAAGCCTCTGGACAAGAGGACTTGCAGGGAGTGTCTGTGTTCATAGCAATAAACTTGGTTAGTTGCTATAGATAAGGAGTTCTGTGTTCATTCCTTTGCATACCACAGCTGTGGTTTCTAGGGATAAAAAGGGTGTTAATTAGCCAGAAAGCAGGCATTAGAAGGGAATTGGGATATTTGGATGGGACAAAGTGGCCTAGTCAGCAGGACACAACAGGAAGGGGGTCATGATGGCACCCCTCTGCTGGGAGGCACTCTGGGCATTTCTCTCCTGAGCCCCTCCCCCAGGTAGACCAATGAATGTGAACACAATCCCCGTCCATGCATAGCAGACCATCGGGGACTTAAGTAACCCTGTGGTTGAATTACCTGCAAAAGAAATTTGTTTCTCAAACATATGGCAAGCCACAATACATGTTTGGTGGGTTGTGTTCAGCTTAGATCACAAGCAGTACATGCTTTTATCAAATGATTTGTCAGCAGACTTAAGTAGTGCATAGAATTGCATGCTCTGGATGCAATTCCAGCTCGAAAGATACGTGTTGGGTGGTTGTTTCTAAATTGATGAGACGTAGGGCAGATGTTATCCATCAGCCACTTCTAAGATGCTAATGATACCCTTTCTGTATGCGTATATCCTCTGAAAACATTCACACTCTATTTGTGTGGGTGCTACAACCTCTGCGGAGTCGGGTTCCATCTTGTTGACACGACCAACTTCAGCTGGTCATACAAGAGAGATCTGAGTTTACTTTAGTTCTAATATGGGCAATTCATTACCTTAAGTTGCTCTCTCATAATAGTTCTTTAGTCAATAAGACTCCTGCACAAATTTAATACAATAATGGCTTTCAAATGATAGCAGCAGCCTCAGAAGTACAAACATAATTTAATGTAAAATATGAAATGTCTAAATATAAATTTATTTCAGCATAAACTTTACAGTTGAACAGTAGTCCACAAAGACTTGTGCTTAGGTGGGTGGGTGGGTTGGTTTTTGGGGTGTTCTGAGACTCTTGGTTGTTCTTGCTGCTTAATTATTACTATGTTATTAAGTAAAATAAGTTGACAAATTGGTATTGGCATAGACTAGAGCAATATACAGTTTGCACAACACAGCGAATTTAAAAACTCTCTAAAAATGCAAATGTTTTCTAAAACCACCAGATCTCTTGGGTGTAAGATGAAAGGGGGAAAGACTGTCACTTAATCTTGGTCTCAGTGAGTGCAGAGACTTCTACATGCACAGGTCCTGAACCACTACACCATCCTAGCTCTCAACATGGTGAACACTAGGGCGAACATGAGCCACCCATGACCCACTCCACCATGGTCCCCATTCCAATCCACCCCCACTGCTGGCAGAATCCCACCAGTGATTGGTCTGCACAGAGCCACTGGCAGTGCTCAGTCATCCGGCCCGTGAAACAGCAGGAACACTGCACTGACAAACAGCTAGGGAAAGGGCTATTTGGCCTATACCCAGTGACCTGCTTGTAAGCTTCCCAGAAGGATATACCCAGTTCAGCCAAACCACTTATGTGGTGGAGTGACGCAACCTCCTCAAGATGGTGGAGATGATAGATATGGTGCGATGTTCCTAATTGTGAAGTCTGCTATGTTTTCATCACAGAGTTCCCCTGAGCCAATCAGGGCTAGGCTCTTTGTGATGTCAGAGGTTTTTTCCAAGGAGAGTCCAGGTCAGATCCAGAAACTGCCAGAGCACCTCTTGGTCTTTGGTCACAAGGCAGCCTCATGTTTGTGCTCATGATGGACATGCCCTCCCATGACTTTGTTGCAGGGCTGGAGAAGCTCTTGTTTGTTTCTCTTCACCATCTGGGGATTCAAGTTGGTTTACTATGCTTGGTTAAAGGAACAGCGTCAGTGTGGAAGGAAAGATGAGTCCTGGTCTGACTTAGGGGTCTCCCAGAAGGGTCTGTCAATACTTCACCCAAGGAGGAGTTATTGAACCTGTTCACTAGTGTTCTCTTCTGAATGTGAGAACTAGCTTTCTGGCCTAGACCTGAGGACCATAAAGGAGGGTTGCTGGAACTCCTCAGGTTCAGACCCAAGGACTGTTCATACATGTAAGCAAATGGAGAAGGGCCTGGCAGGTGGAACACCTAGCAGTTAAAGACTAAGTCCTATCTCCTGGCTTCACCCCTTTAATTGGGAGTGAACAGGGAAAAGGTAGCTCACTCTGCCACCACCCGAAGTTAGAGAGCCTACATGGAAGGAATCCTCCTTGAGAAAACCTCCCCCAAATGAGACATAGTCCCCAAATCTGGGGAATCCCCTAAGAATCAAGCAGCAGTGGAATGTGTGTGGCAGTCTGTAATGGAAAAATAACAACATGAATGAAATGAAGACCAGACATCCTGTCCCCCAACACTTCCTCAATGCTATTTTCTTTTCCCATTTGTATAACAGACTTGTGGCCCCACAACCAGGTGCTCAATGAAGAGAGAGATATGGACTGGTGAGCAGCCTCTCTCTTGGCCAGAGACCATATGGGAAGTGGAGGGTCCTCCGGTTTCTTCACTTTCTCACATTAGTTCACATGGTCCTTCGTCTCGTCTTTGTAGTGTTATTGATCTACTCCATCATAAACTGCAGCAACATGTTCTACAAGATATACTGCAGAAAGAACAAGAAGGCTACAAGGGGGCAGTAAGTGGAAGCCAGTGCCCTTTTGCTGCACTCACAGAGAGTGAGTTTGCTCTGAGAGTGAGTTTGCTTACTACCCCATAGCATCAACCTTAGACCAATAAATTTCCTTGTAGGTGTGAGGGATATGACATCATAGAAGCATTATGTCTGCCGTGTTGTGGTCCCTTCTGTGGCTAGATCACCCCAGACATCATTTCTTATATCTGGAGGGATAAGCCCCATTTCACATTTCACGGCATAGATTGTGGGTTCTTTGGGAATGCATATTTGCCTGGAAGAAGCCTCTCTGCAATGCTCAGCTCTGCTTCATTTCCGATCCTCAGGGAATTGGAGATCTAATGCCTGGTATATCTTTGCATCCAGCAGGTGCCAATCTCATTTGTCAAAAACATTCTTGGACTCACTCCACTCCAAGGAGAAACCAGAAGTGATGGCCTTTCTTCTCCCTGGAGGAGGTGCTGGTGGCTTTGCGCCCCGTTTCTTCTCTTGTGGAAGCTCCCCTTCAAGTGGAGTCTCCACAGGAGAAGGAACAGGGGGTGCAAAGTCACAGCACTCAGCTGCCCCTCCTCTGGGGAGAACCCGGAAGTTACATCATGTGATACAATATCAAGGGACCCCCCAGCCACAATTAACCGAATCCGCAGATACCTCTGCAGATACAGAGGCCTGCCTCTGTGTGTGTGTGTGTGTGTGTGTGTGTGTGTGTGTGTTTTATCTGTTCAGTTGTGTCCGCCTCTTGGCGCCTCTTGGCACCTCTTGGCCACAATATAGGCTCTAACTATAGGTTAGAGCTCTCCATGCTACCCTCTCAAGGACAGCTTCAATTGTTGGATGCTCATCTTTGTATCTGTTCTGATGGTATCAAGCCAGCGCATTCCTTGCCTGCCCCTCCTCTTTGTTCCGCTAAAAATTCCTAACATCATTGACTTCTCTAGTGAATTCACACACACGCCGTGTTTTATATATGTCATGGTACTCATTTTAAATTAAAAAAAATAATTATTTTTATTACATTTTTGCAGTTGCATTTTTTGCAGTTTCATTTTTTTGCATGGGTTTGAAAAACCAAACTGTATATAACTTTGCTCTTCAATGGTCAGTACTGCACCCCCTGAGGTCTGTGCTCTAGGCAGTTGCCTAGTTGTCCTAATGATAGCACTGACTCTGGTCACGCCTGTGTACATCTTTCCTCAGTTGTGGCAGGCGCAGCACATTTTCAGCTAGGGAGCTCCTAACAAGGGGCAAGGAAGCAAACAAGAGTAGAACACTCTCTGCAATCCAGGGCTTTCATCATAGTGGAAGCCATAGTTCCTTTTCCTGTACTGCCAGTCAACCTCTGGAAGACTTCTTGACTCTGTAGGAATCCCAGGAGCCCTTGTAGCAAACAGTGTGAGACCTTTCCTTTGAGGCTTTGCCCCTCTAAGGGCAGGAATCTACGTAACCAGTGTGCCCATATCATATGATGCCCCGCTCCAACTTTCCCAGGGGAGTTCTTCCCTTATTCTTTACTTCTGGTTTTAAAGCTAGGAAGCAGGATTCCCCAAACAGGAAACGCTTCTTGACAGGATGTATTTCCCAGCCCTGAGTTCTTGCAAGGATGCTTCCCAAGAATTAAGTGAATTAGGGTTCTCACTGCTGTAACCCACTGGCCAAATCACTGTGCACAATATATCAGCCAACACTCAATACATGCCTCTGCTTCCCTCCCCACTCCTGAAGTTTAGAGGAGTGCAAGAGGTACACAAGGTGGATGGCTTCTCCAGGGGGAACAAGGACTTGGGGGGGCATGGTGCAAAAACAGACATTCCACATACTAAAATTTCACCTGTATGCTTTTGCACACTGGAAAGACAAGTCCTTCAGACCCCACCCCCCTCTCGGCATGTTGTGTAAGAATTAGGCATTATTAAAATAAAGTAGTATTATGAAGATCTGTGTCATCTATCCATCAGCCTTTGTCTAGTCCTTTCAAAGGACTAGACATGCCTCTGTGAAGGAGGCATGTCTGATGAGCCTTGAAAAGCTTCCTCTGTCCCTCTAACAACCACTCTTCCACCTCTTCACTGGAGTTGCTTTAATCCCTAATTGGTGGATTGGCACAGGCCACCATCTGAAGCACTCCACCATAACTGCTGGCCATCTCATCTCATCTCACCACACTCCTGGCTCCTGCCTCCTGGCAACAGCCAGGAGACGTGACCAGCAGAGATGGTGGGCCAGAGGAGAGTTGCCCAGCCAGTTCAATATGGCTGGAGGAACAGACAGAAACATTAACAGGTTGGGGGCTTCTGGGGTGGGAAAGATCACTGGGGCTGCAGGATTGTGTTGGTGAGAGGAGACTGGCTCATTCTGCATTGGGGTATTATTTTTCAAGGGCAGTTAGAACAATTGAATGCCAAAGGGGGAGCAGCACCTGGTCTCATTCCTTCAAGCACCAGGGGTCATGGACTGCACCTGACCCTCAGCATTAGAGACTGTTGGAACCAGAATGCTGGAGAAGATGGACTTTTGACCTGATTTGGCAGGGTTCTTATTTTTAAAGAAATCTAGGTTTAATTATTCACAGCTCAGAGACAAAAAATTCTCTTCTACCACAGGCGAGATAAAATCTGCAGGGGTGGAACCCTACAAAAGGACTCCTTTTGCATCCCTCCCTTGTCACCCCCTGATTCATTTGTGTCCTAATAGTGCTTCCTTCACCCTTTTCTCAGTCACTTCCAGTGATTAAACCATGTATTAAAGTAACTCAGCCAAACCTTCCCTGAGGCTATATTAAACACCCTCTTTTTCAACTGAATAATTTTCTGTCAGTGAGCAGATCAGGTTTGGCAGGGGTTCATTTGAAAAGAATTGTGCTCCTACTGTAATAAATGACAGTCACACAAATCAATGCAGTCGGAGGCAGGGGAGGCAGGTATGTGCGAGCCTCTGTGTGTGTGTATCTTCTTGAGAAGATAAGTAGAATCCTCTCCTTCACATGGAAACAGTAGGCCTGGCTTTTCCATTTTAGTTAAGAAGATTTTAAACACCTTGATCAAAGTGGAGGAAAAGGAGAAGGGAGGTCCCTAATCAGTTTGGGACTGCTGCCATCTCGTCATGTACCAACCTGCCTAGGGGTTAACATCCTCTTCAGCGGCCATTTTACGAGTCCTATGCCATCAGAACTGAGATGGGCAGCAGGGCCTCTGAGAGGAATTTTTTCAGGGAATACCAATTTTCTTTTGGATCCCTTCTTCAAGGAGTGGGGAGGGGTGAAACAGAGCAGGGGGGTGATGAGAGGGTGGGGAGGAAGCCAAACAGGGCAGGGGGAGAGTGGTAACAGCCAGAAAAGTCTTCGAAGCTCAGGTCTACTGGGCTTCCCAGTGTGGAGCCCAGATCTATCTGCCTGTACAGTGATGGCAGCTAGATACAGGAATAAAGAAAACCAAATGAAGACCTTGGGCAGATACCGCTGCCCGAACGGTCCCTCCTGACCAAGGAATTAAGTCAGACAGAGGTTGAAAGAGAAGATGTTTCAGACCTCATTGATAAATTAAAGATCAATAAGTCACCGGACCCGGATGGCATCCACCCAAGAGTTATTAAGGAATTGAAGAATGAAGTTGCTGATCTCTTGACTGAAATATGCAACTTGTCCCTCAAAAAGGCCACGGTGCCGGAGGATTGGAGGATAGCAAATGTCACGCCTATTTTTAAAAAGGGAAAGAGGGGGGACCCGGGAAACTATAGGACTGTCAGCCTAACATCTATACTGGGTAAGCTGGTGGAACGCCTCATCAAAGATAGAACCTCAAAACACATAGATGAACAAGTCTTGCTGAGAGAGAATCAGCATGGCTTCTGTAAGGGTAAGCCTTGCCTCACCAACCTTTTAGAATTCTTTGAAAAGGTCAACAGGCATGTGGATGCGGGAGAACCCATAGACATATATCTGGACTTTCAGAAGGCGTTTGACACGGTCCCTCACCAAAGGCTACTGAAAAAACTCCACAGTCAGGGAATTAGAGGGCAGGTCCTCTCCTGGATTGAGACCTGGTTGAAGACCTGGAAACAGAGAGTGGGTGTCAATGGGCAATTTTCACAGTGGAGAGAGGTGAAAAGAGGTGTGCCCCAAGGATCTGTCCTGGGACTGGTGCTTTTCAACCTCTTCATAAATGACCTGGAGACAGGGTTGAGCAGTGAGGTGGCTTAGTTTGCAGATGACACCAAACTTTCCGAGTGGTGAAGACCAGAAGTGATTGTGAGGAGCTCCAGAAGGATCTCTCCAAATTGGCAGAATGGGCAGCAAAATGGCAGATGCGCTTCAATGTCAGTAAGTGTAAAATCATGCACATTGGGTCAAAAAATCAAAACTTCATATATAGGTTAATGGGTTCTGAGCTGTCTGTGACTGATCAGGAGAGAGATCTTGGGGTGGTGGTGGACAAGTCGATGAAAGTGTCGACCCAATGTGCGGCGGCAGTAAAGAAGGCCAATTCTATGCTTGGGATCATTAGAAAAGGTATTGAGAACAAAACTTCTAATATTATAATACCATTGTACAAATCTATGGTAAGGCCACACCTGGAGTATTGCATCCAGTTCTGGTCACCGCATCTCAAAAAGGACATAGTGGAAATGGAAAAGGTGCAAAAGAGAGCGACTAAGATGATTACTGGGCTGGGGCACCTTCCTTATGAGGAAAGGCTATGGCGTCTGGGCCTCTTCAGTCTAGAAAGGAGATGCCTGAGGGGGACATGATTGAGACATACAAAATTATGCAGGGGATGGACAGAGTGGATAGGGAGATGCTCTTTACATTCTCACATAACACCAGAACCAGGGGACATCCACTAAAATTGAGTGTTGGGAGACTTAGGACAGACAAAAGAAAATATTTCTTTACTCGGTGTGTGGTTGGTCTGTGGAACTCCTTATCACAGGATGTGGTGATGGCATCTGGCCTGGATGCCTTTAAAAGGGGACTGAACAAGTTTCTGGAGGAAAAATCCATAACAGGTTACAAGCCATGATGTGTATGTGTAACCTCCTCATTTTAGAAATGGGTTATGTCAGAATGCCAGATGCAAGGGAGGGCACCAGGATGAGGTCTCTTGTTATCTGGTGTGCTCCCTGGGGCATTTGGTGGGTCGCTGTGCGATACAGGAAGCTGGACTAGATGGGCCTATGGCCTGATCCAGTGGGGCTGTTCTTATGTTCAAATGCTAAGGCTACAATCCTATGCACACTTACATGGCAGTAAGCCCTACTGAAATTAATCAGGCTTACTTCTGAGTAGATAGGCATAGGATTGTGCTGTATGTCTCAGAGGCGTCGCTAGAGGGGGGGCGGTGCACTAAATTTTGCAGAGAGCCTCCCTGCAGCATGCAAGCGGCTCCTCCCCTGCCCTTTGGAGCCATGCGGGCGGGGGTGGGGGAAAGGGAGGCGAATGGCTCCCGAGGGGAGGGGGAGGAGCCGCTTGTATGCTGCAGGGAGGCTCTCTGCAAAACTTAGTGCACTGCCGCCCCTCTAGTAACGCCTCTGGTATGTCTCTCTAAAATATTTTAAATATAGAAAATCATTACAGAAAATTAGCATCATGGTATTTAGGCTCACACTAGAATGAAAAGTCTCCTGTGAATACCAAAATGTACTTCTGCAGAAGCTGTAGTCCCACAGCTGCGTCTCTGAGCTCCTATACACTCCTCCATAGTTAGAGGATCCACAGTCCAAAGAGCTACTGTAGCAGGCCAGTTTCAAACTGTCAAAACAGGAGACAGTTTTGACACTGTATTAAGGAGTGTCATGTATGCATTCCTCTGCCCAGCAGATATAGCTTGCGGCAGCAGCTGATAGTCCATGCCCAACATCCCACACAGTCAGTGAGTTTGGGTGAGATTAGAAAATGTAAGACCCCAGGAAATTTCTGGGCTCTCTGGCTCCTGGGCCCCCTTTTTGACCCTGGGCCTGGGTATAAATGACCCCCTTTGACCCCCTTTCATAGGCCCTGGCCCACCCCATTGTCCTTCAGATGGCATCATCCCTAATTTCTGATAGGCGTGGGGCACACTCCTGCTTCCCCTATCCACAGGTTCACCCAATGTGTGGCTGATAAATTATGGCTTAAAAAGAAAACAATCCTGATCTTCCTTTAGTACCATATTCATAACTGATGAAGTAGGAGTCAGTGCCTTTGCTGAGAATCACTTTTAGAACTATTATATTTTTCACATGAGGGAGGAATTTATCCTGAATTTCAGAATTTTTTTTTGGGGGGGGGGGGCCTTACTATGCTGAACAAAGAAAGGGAGATGTCACATTAAAGCAGTTCTCTGATCAATCTCACTGGGAAACGGCCAGCTTGCCTTAAAACAGAAAAAAAAAACACTATCCGATGTATTTCATTTGGTTCTGCAGTTATTTGTTCAGTATGCAGTGCAAATTTTTCTGGCTAGAGACATGGGATATGGTAAACCTTTGCCTGGATCAATGTCCAACCTCTTTTAAGTTATGGAGTGAGTTACTCTCTCATAAAGTTCAGACCTGCCAGACTCAATAACTCTACAAAAATGTTCAGATGAAAATTGCTTCAAGCAATCCTCGTAGAAAGCCAGCACCTCACCCCTAGTTTAAAGTTATGATCCTTATCATAATTAATTCAATAAAGAAGTAATGTACTTCAACCTAGGCATAGAGAATAATTTTCTATCCTGACTGGTATAAACTTTCAACTAGGGACATTTAAACTCTGGACCTGATCTTTTACTGCAAATAATAAATTACAGATCCCGAGCTAGCAGATTGTAGCTGAAGCTAAACTGCTGTAAATATGTTACTACGCATAAGAGGAAAACAGTGACCGTGTCGCTGTAATAAACAGTATGAAATGATTTTACAAATAGAGAAGAAAGTTTTTCTGTTGACAATTTTGACAGAACTACTATAACGTTTTTAGCTCGGGACAAGCTGTTAGCAGAAGGTTGCATTGGGAAGCCAAGATCCGGGACGTTTGGAATTTAAAAACCATTTTTTGCCACTGAATCGTCTGATGAATGAAGGGTCAAAATAGATTAACTTTCAAAATTGAGAGATAAACTTTTGAATTCTACTTTTGAATATACTACTGCTTCTAATAATAATAATAGCAATAGTAATTCTGAATTTTTGGATGTACAGTGTTCTGATTCCTGATGATTATATTTTATCTTCTGTGACATTAGCATCTCCCTAAAAAAGAAAAGAAAGGTGCTGAATACAAGCGGCTGGATTGTTAATTCCCAATCTGCAGTGAAAAACATGACTATGGGCTCCTCTGTCAATTGGCCTGAAATTTAAGCAAACAATGATCCAAATTCCATGAAAAGTCAGTGAGGAAATTACACATGCCATTGAACCTTATCCACTCTGATACTAGTGGAAGCCAACATGTAGATAATACTACAACAGTTCAGTGCATCATTACATTTATTTTCAAAGGTCTACCACATGTTTGGACATTTGCAGGCCATCTTCTTATTGATAGAAATCTATTGGCATTTCTAAGTTTTTTTTTTGTACCAGCCTTCATATGAACATGTGCACTTTTTTCAACTTCCATGTACAAGGGAAAGCAAATTCTATTTAAAAAAATTTTCCCCCAAAATTTACATTCTTTGAAATGCAAAATGAAGAATCGTTTTCATTATTAAGAATACTTCTAGACTGATTTTCAACAAAAAGTAGTTCACAAAGTGGTTTAGTAGCACATAGCAAAAATAAATCAATACATGATTCCCTGCTCACAGTCTAAAGCAGTGATTGTCAACCTTTTCCATCTCACGGCAGACTGACAAGGTACTAAAATGGTCAAGGCACACCACCAGGTTTTTGACAATTGACAAGGCACACCATGCTGCCAGTGGGGGCTCACATCTCCCATTGGCCCTATTAATAAATGACTTTCACCCAAATTCCTGTGGCACACCTGTGGACCACTTGCGGCACACCAGTGTGCCACGGAACAGTGGTTTAAAATGGCTGGTCTAAAGAGATGCAAACCAGACACCAGTAACAGCCACTAGAAAAGAAACCATGCTGGGGTAAAGAAGGACAGTTGCTTTCCCCTTGCTAAATATAAGAGGACACTACTTTCAGAGGTGCCTCTTTCCCCAGTTAGCAGGGGCAGAAAAGTTAGAATGTGTTACTGTTTCTGTATTCATGGACAGGCTTGCTGTTTTAAACAGTTGCTGAACTATGAGGAAAGGTCCGAAGGACTGCACCATCAGTTTCATGGACACATGGGGAAACTGAAGGTAGTTTCAAAAGCGGTCTGTTACCCGATGAGTGGTAACGGTGGGGTCTGCTGTTTAAAGAAAAAGAAATTCATCTAGATACTTGCAGGTTATTGGGCTCACCCAATCAGCAATTTGAATCCTGACCATATCTACAGCAGACAAAATTACTAATAGTAAAAATGGTGTTTGTGTATACTATGAGTAGCAAGTGTACAATATATATTGCTATTGTTCCCCTCACACACATACAATGAATGTGCACGCAACAGAGCACACTGTCCAAAATCTATGCTTGTCAAAACGCTTACCAATATTTCGAATGTTATGAAAATAAATGCAATGGCTGAATTACCTGGAAATACAATGTGTAGCAGGAGAAATACAGAAAATGTAGCAACTGTGAATCTGCTTGCGGCTATGTAGACATAACTGCTATAGATATTTAGGTCAGATATACTAAGGACTGAGCCTAAACATATCCAGTATTTTGCTCCGGATCAAGGCAGCCACATTAGGTTGTTTGTTAGAGGTGTTATAGCCCACTTTCCCACTAAAATGATTCAAGAATGTAGGAAAAAAAAACACAATAAAGACAATACACAGTATCAAGACAGATACAATAGATTAATTTAAGACATTAATTTTTTAAAGCCCAACAGATCAAGGAGGAGAAAAACTCTGTAGGCTAAATGCTTGTCTATAAATAAAAATCCTTCACTTGAGGATGGAAGGTCATAAAAAGGGGGGGGGGAGTCAGATTTCCCTAAGTAAGTCATTCCATAGCCTAGGGGTAGCCACAGAAAAGTCCCCCTCCCACGCCCCATCCAAGTTCAACTCAGATGTTTGTGGGATACAAAGAAGATTCTCCATAGAAGTTCTGGCAGCCCAATCCTATCTGCACTTTACATTGGTGGATCTCATGGTGGATCTCATGGTCCTGCCATCACTGCAGCTGCTCTGATGGTCTGTAGCCCACAGCAGACTGCAGAGCAGTGCTCTGCACAGGTAGGTTGGTGACAGAGGAAGATCAGGAGCAGAGATTGGGCCTTGCCGGGGGGGGGGGTAGATCGGGGGTAGGGCAGGGCAAATCTTGGTGGCAGTGGCATCCACTGGATGTGGAACTCTCATTCTGTCTCTGACATGCCCCCTGTGGTGGTTCAGATCTATACCAGCAAAGGAGCTGGCATAGATCTGAGTAGGCCCATAGAGGATCATGGAGCAGTGCAGGAGTTTTGTTTTCATTACATACAAGTTTTTCTTATTTACCTCTCCCTGCTGGCCTGGTCTCCAGCTGGCACACAGGGGCAGCAGAAGCTGCAGAAGCGGTCCTGCACCCTGTAGGCTGGCCAAAGATAGGATTCGGCTCTTGGAGAATGAACAGATGGTCCTTCAGCAAGCTGTCTATAAAACTTTAGCAGATGGCAGTCAAAATCAGCACCTTGAACTGGACCGAGAAACAAATCCAGAGCCAGTGAAACTGCTGTAGTAAGGGAGTTACGTACTTGCAACATCAGCTCTGGTCGAAAGTCTGGTTGCTGCATTTTGACTAGCCAAAGTTTCTGGACACTTTTCTAAAACAGTCCCACATGCAGCACGTTATAGTAATTCAAGCATGTGTTAGATCTAGCTATGGTCAGAACTGCATTCTCTAGGAATGTAGGTGGCATACCAACCCAAGCCGGGCCAAGGCAGTTAGACTATTGCCACCACATAAACATCTCTAGGTCATACTAAAGTGGGCTTCATTCAAATCTATGTGGTTTACAAAAAAAACAGCCATTATTATGACTGCATCGCGCACTTACTTGACCATAAATACCAAGGAACCCAGCAGGATTTGCTTTCAAGTAAACATGCATAAGATCAGGCTCCCTATTTTCCTGAAATTAATGTGACTTAAGTGAGTCGGAAGCAAATCCCATTCAAGCACTGTTAGTGGAAATTTCAGCTCAACGTTAGAATGTTAATAAATACGAGGACAGCAGCATCAGCCAATTTTTGTAATGCAGTACGATTATGATTATAAAGACTTACGTATCTATAGATCATGTTAGATGACAGCATGAAGCAATAGTAAAAAGATTTTTAAGGCCCAGGCTATGGGCCCAATCCTATCCAACTTTCTGGTGCTGGTGCAGCTGCAATGCAGCCCTGAGGAACAGGAACAAACATTCCCTGACCTGGAGGAGGCCTCCATGGCTGTCCCCCATCACAGAATGCAGTGCACATACCATTGGTATGGCTGCACTGGCGCTGGAAAGTTACATAGGATTTGTCCCTCATGTCAGACTATGCTTTAGTTGTGAAGCTGAACGATTAGGAATAATAATATTCCTTTCCTACTTCTATCACCAAGGAAATTGACAAAGAAAAGTATATTTAGAGCCCAATCCTAAGCCTGTCTACTCAGAAGTAAGTCCCATTATAGTCAATGGAACTTACTCCCAGGAAAGTATGGATAGGATTGCAGCCTAAAGCTTAAAAAATAAACTTGAAGCAAATGGCTTAGGGCCCAATCCTATCCAATTTTCCAGCACTGGTGCAGCCGCAATGCAGCCCCAAGGTAAGGGAACAAATGTTGCCATATCTTAAGGGGACTTCTGTGACTGTTGCCCCACCACAAGATGCAGTGCATGCCCCATTGGCACAGCTGCATCGGCACTGGAAAATTGGATAGGATTGGGCCCTTACAGTGCTAATGGACTCATTTCCGAAAGAGACACTTGTAATGATAAACAAAGTTTATCAATGAGTTTAAAAGCAACTCATTTATTTCAATCGAGTTCATTTTCAAGTAGCTGTGTTTCAGATGTGGCTGCCTAAACGAAGCGCTTTCAGTTCAAAACAAAAAGTCAAAATATAAATGTTGGGAACGACAGAATATTGTGCCGAGAACTTCATGCTACATGTATTTTATTTTATTTTATTTTATTGCAAAAGCAGCACCCTGTGCAGAAGAAAGTTGAAGTCAGTAATCCGTTTCGTTAGAGGATGCATCAAAACAAGCATCTAGAGAGGACACGTCAACAGATTGGACACTAGCTACATCTGAGCCAAATGTTTGACCAACAATTACAACTCCCCTCCCTCCCTCAAGTCCTCCTTGGATTGATTAAATTGGCTCAAGATGACACCAATAATTGGCTCAAGATGCTGCTTCGACAGACCCAATGATCCATATCTTTGCCTTCCCTACAATCAGTCCTTTTCAGCTCTGTGTTAGATTTAGGATGGTTTACATTGGCTCTGTCACAAACATTTTAATAAAGTCCCAGGGAAACCTCAAACTGGTGACATCATTGGATGGTGTTAAAAAAAAGTTTCATTTTCCTGGTTAGCTGTTAGCTTTTATAATCTCATTGGAGCTTTTCCTTTTCCTTTGTGTTGCTTTGTCATTGCATAATCATCTTCAGCAATTAAGGCAGCAGTATATGAAATGAGAGGAAAATATTGTGAACTAAGAAGAAAAAAGTTATAAATATTTTGACATCAAGTAGCTAAAACATGTTTGTAAAGACTCAGACATCTCTTGTGTCCTAAGGGTAACAGGTTTAATTAACTTCTGGGTGTCTTATTTTTTAGGTATTACAATGCATTAATTGCAATGAAAAGCCCTGAATGTCCTGCTGAGAAACTGACTGTGCAATTTAATAGTATCAGGCTTATCAGAAAGGTTGATTAAACCTGTTTTTAGAAAATGACTGCTAATGAACTCTACCCCTGAGCAAGGACTTTGACATAACCAATTGCCAATCTGGAGGGATTTGATTTCAGGAACCCTGGTGCTCCTACTGGGTGATTGGTGTCAAACAGGGTTGTGTGGTACAGGGGTGACAGGTGAGGCAGAACTGCCATGTTGTTGTCCTTGGAAAAGCACCACAGCTGCTTCTCCTGAGGAGGCTTGCCTTACACTTGCTTTCTTGGCTGTAAGGAGAGTCTCCTCAGGTGTAAGTGGGTGAGGTGGCTGCAGTGCTTTTCCATGGACCATGATGATCCGCCTCATCTGCATTGCATGTCCCTGGTGTCAAAGGCCACAAATGTATTTACATGAGTTGGTCTGTGTACCTCCCTTTTACACTGGTCTTATGGGCTGATGCGACAGTTCTATCCTGAACAGTTTGTAGCCTGATGCTGGGAGCACCTAACACGAGGCAGAACTTTCAGCTCAGTGATCACTCTACAGTTCCTACTGGAACTATAGGAACTCTATAGTTTAAATGAGGTTGCCAAATATCCAGGACTCTCTGAGAGTCTGCCAGAAACAGCAGTAATCTTCTGGGGATCTATGAGAGTAAGCCAGGAAACTTGAAAGTTTCCCACCCCCAGCTCCCTCCTCTCAATCCTGAGATGGGCAGATCAGGTCCCAGGAGGGGACGAGATCCACAGGTACTGATATCCTAACCCCCTTCCCAGGCATGCTCCTACAGCAAAATAGCTGTCACAGGTACAAGTAGACCTGTCCACGCTGGAGAGGCTTACCTCTGGATAAGGGAACAATTCTTCCCTTACCTAAAGGAGGCCTCTGCAACTGCCCCGCCACCATAGGATACAACAGTTGCCATTTTGGTGCCGCTGCATCAATGGGGAATTGGGCATCAATTAATGTTTGGGACCAAAAAAAAAAATCTCCAGGAATGGCTTCAGTCTGTGTTGGCAGCCCTGAAGATGATGATACTCTATGTCTCTTCTTTAATACTATGGGGACTTCTAAGGGCCCAGCCCTTCTAAGGGTCCAATCCATAAGAAACACCCACAACACTCAGTGCCAGGACAGTGCTGGTGCTGGCTCAGTGCCAGTCTGTGCTAAGCAGCACTGGCCAGAGGCCCGCCGCATACCACCCAAAGCAAAGGATGAGTTCTGGGCAGAAGAAAGGTATGGCGGGGTGGGGGGAGGCATTCCAGGACAGCAGGAGGGTGGGGAGCAGGAAGGAACTGGGGCAGGAGGGGGGTAGGATCTCTGATCCACTGAATCCAGAATGCCGCGTTGAGCCAACGTAGGACCTCTCGGGTCTGCACCAGCTATTTAGCTGGTGCAGATTTGAGTAGCCCCATTATGGGGCCTGCTCCCTTACCCGAGGGAAGGGGGACGAATGTCCCCTTCTCCCAAGGAGCCAGTGGTGGCTGCCCGGTATACTCAGGATGCAGTGGTCACTATTTTGACACTGCTGCTCCTCTTGGTGCCGGGCAGCTCAGGACTGCAGCCTGTTCGATTAAAATCTCCTCTAGGTTATACTACAGAAGTCATTAGTGCCACCAAACAGTTCCTTTTCCTCCCAAGGTACAAGTCCCTTGGGAGAGATGCTAAAAATCTATCCTTCCCCGCTCTCCACAAGTGTGTTCTTTCCAAATTTATCTACTCTTTTCAAGAATGACACATAGTGCAGTCACAATTTCCTCCATCCATTCTCTGCTTATTCCAGGAACAAATGGGATGTTGGGTGACCTATACAGAAGAGAACAGATGACAGGACCCAAGGAGAATTAAACTGTTGTTGTTTTTATCATCTTCTTCTTCTTCATCCTATGAGGACAGGAAAGGCAGGGTCTACCTTTTACAAACTAAATAAAAACACCACAAAACAAACTCAAAGCAACAACAAAGAACAAAGAAAGAGCCACCAAAGAAATCAGGAGCCCAGTTCTATGCATATCTACTCAGAAGAAAGTCTCCTTACAATCAGTGGGGCTTATTCCCAGGTAAGCATGTATAGGATTGCAGCTCAGGAGTAACAACATAACACAATTTAACACATTTTCAGCCCCCTCAACAGTCACAATAGAAAAACCTAATTTTAACTTGCCAATAGCAGGAGGGAGGACTTGAGGTGATGTTGGTTTGTGCCTGGTCCTCAGGGAAGCACTGGAGAAGCACTTGTGATCCAGCACCGCTTCCCCATAATGGGGATCTCCATGCCCTCCTAAATATTCTCTAATATCACCAACTCACTTACTTGCTAACAAGGGGGCAGACGGGTGCTTCTTCCACTCAGATCTTTGGGTTCCGGATTTTATCAGTTCAACTCTTGCAATATTTGGGCTGCTTATCTTAATTGCCCCTAAGATAGTTTAGTTATTTCACTGCACTTTCATTGACACTGAACCCTACATGTGGTTCATTGTATAGTAGAACTAAGATGCAAACTCAGCCATATTGCTCCCAGCTCTTGAGGTCTTAGTGCACATCAGGAGTGACTACTTAGATTATTAAATGCGACACTAATGAGTGCTTTTATCTGTCACTACTAGGCTGCAGTTGGTTAGACATTTCTCACTTCCATCTGGTTTTGAATGTGATGAATTTGCACTTTTCTGGATGCTGAGAAAGAAAGAGAAGAGTGGCTCTAAAAACCAGTATTAGGAGACAAAGGGCTGCTGAGTGCATGTGCTTTGCATGCAGGTCTTGGCATCAGTCCCTGGCATCATCAGGTTTGTGTGGGAAAGATCCTTAGCTGAAATTCTGGAGAGCTGCTGCCAATCAATACCAACAGTATTGAGTCAGATGAACCAGTGACCCTACTCAGGACAAGTAGCTTTCTAGGTACAATCAAGAGCTAGATGAGCCTTGCTCTCTTTGAGCTGGTCTCCAGTCAGGTCTCCAGGACACTAGCAGATGATGGGTAGGTAGACAGAGGCAGGAGGGGGCTGGATTCCACGGGGGTGCAGGTGTGAGTGCTGCATTTCCAGACCACGATCACAGAAGCAAGACTTAGCAGCTCTAACAGGAAACATGGCCAAGTCCATGCAGAGATTGCTACCCATCACATCCCCTCCCACAGTACCACCTTTTGTAAGCACCACTTTTAAGAGTGCCACCACAGCACCTACTGATGGTATCCTTTGATGATGCAAAGGAATGGGCAGCTTGCACCACAGCTGGAGCTCCTCCTTCCCCCAACTGTACTTTTGTTGAAGGGCCAGGCAGCTGCACAGTCGCATCCTGTCCACTGATGCAGCACCATCCTACCCATCTCCACTTCCAGCAGGATCAGGTTGGGTGGGGCAGTACCACGTGGTCACCATGACAGTGGGACCAAAGACCACTGGTAATACTGTACCGTGACATATCACAGTAGTAATAGTACAGCTGGTTGAAAGGCACTGGGCCTGCATAGGGACAGAAAGGTTGATAACATTATCAGCCTGTATAAACTGCAAGGACTTCTGTCCAGCTGCAGCAAGGTACAATGCCTGTACCATATGAGTAGGGCTCTTCCTCCGACCCTGCTGTAAGACAAGCCATAGTTACTTCATGATAACTAAGAAGGGAATCACACACTTTTCTATACATGCTGCATCTGTGTAGAAGATCAGAAAGAAAAAAGTGAAGAGTGAAAAAGCACCTTCCCTTTGGCGAAATGAAATTGGCGAAACCTGGAACAGGTCGGCTGGCTTGCCCTGTATCCAGTGCAGGATTGGGGCTGGCTGCAGCTCAGCCTGGGGCAAGGAGAATTAATTCCCCTTACCCTGAATAACACAGTAGTAGCCCCAAATGGGGCTAACTGGATCTGCAGCACCTAAATCGGTGATGCAAATCCAAGCGGCCTGGCACTGCACCAGATTGCCCGGGAGTGGGGTTAGGATCCAGATCAAGTGCAAGATCCTGGTTCCACCATCCCCAGCTCCAGGTCACCCATGGGCCCTCCCACCACCTGCCCTCTCCTCACCCCGGAACCCCCTGTTCTGCTCTCCCCCTGCCCTCCTCAGACCCCTGTGCCTGCCTAATTTGGCCAGTGCAAACTCACCACTCTCCCAGCACAAGAGCACCAGATTCAGGCTCCCAAGGCTGGCACATATCTGTGCACAGGCCTCCTGTCTCCTGAGGTGGCGCAAAAGTGACTTATGGCACTTTTGCAACACTTCCAGGCCAGGATTGTGAGTCAGTGTTGCACCCTTAGCCACCTGAATGCTTTCTCAAATGTGATGACGAGCATTACTGCCCTGCACCCTACGGGACAATGAGATGGTGAAGTCACTACACATGAGTGTAGTGCCTCTGGAATGGTTAGCTTGTAAAGCATTCTAGCTACAGTTCAATGCTGTACACGCTGTAGAAGTGATCAAGGTATGCCATGAGAACAGCCAAGAAATCTAAATACATAGCAGCATTTTGGGAACTGAGAAGGGAGCAGAAGTTCTGTCCTTGATGGTCCCTTGTCCATCTGCATGATGGTGAGGTTGATCATGAAGGATGGGCAACATGGCTCTGAAAAAGCACAGTCTGGGCCATGCGTTCTGAATATTGTCATAGGACCCTTCTGTGCTACATAGTGCTTTCTTTCGAGGGAGTCCTTGGGCACATCTGGATTAGCACAGAGTACCACAAACAGGGAGTTTGAGAAGAGAATAGGAAAGGCAAGATAAGAATCAAATGGACCATTTCCTGTTTGCCAGATTGCTCTTATGCTCCCTAGAAGTGGAAGCATGACTTTGAAGAATTGGTCTTATTTCTTTTTTCTAGACTTCCAAACATACTGTTTTCACAGAAAATCTGTCAACAGCTTAAAATTGTAATCAATTTCCATTCGAGGTGGGCATTCATTTTTAAAATTGTGGCTGCATCGATGCTGGAAAGTTGGATAGGATTTAGCCCTAAGAGTAGAAGAAAAACCAAGTCCTTACACCACATTTGAAGGAGGATATGGTAGGGGCCAACCAGGCCTCTGTTATGAGGGCATAAGAGCCTTCCACTACCTCTAAGGCAGCACTGCTTCTAGTAGATACTTGACAACTTCAGAAGACAAAGTCTTCTGGAGAACTCTCTCAGATGATGATTGAAACAGATGGAAAGGTATATATGAGTAAACATTATCTTTAAAGTATCCAAGCCCTAAAACTCTTAGAACTTTAAACTGCATAAACTTGAATTGAGCCTGGAAATAAATTGGTAGCCAGTGCAACTTCTGCAAAATTGGGGTGATGGGATCATAGCAGCCAACCTCGATTAAAACTCTGGCAGGCTATGTTGCACCAACTGAAATTTTTTAACGCTTTTTGCTTTTTATGCAGAACATGGATAATTGTAGCTAGGTCAAACCTCTAGATGCAGTTGAAGAACCAGCTTACGCTTATAATGGGTGCTACTTGTCACTGATACCCACAAGCCCCTCTTGCCCCTCCCCCTGCATCCCGTTTGTCTCACCACTGCTCCTTTTCCAATTTCCTGATACCCACAAGCCCCTCTTGCCCCTCCCCCTGCATCCCGTTTGTCTCACCAAACGGTTCCTTAAAGGATCTCCTCTATGGAGAACTCGTGCAAGGAAAGCGCCCTACAGGTAGACCACAGCTGCGATACAAGGACATCTGCAAGAGGGATCTGAAGGCCTTAGGAGCGGACCTCTACAAGTGGGAAACCCTGGCCTCTGAGCGGCCCGCTTGGAGGCAGGCTGTGCAGCATGGCCTTTCCCAGTTTGAAGAGACACTTGGCCAACAGTCTGAGGCTAAGAGGCAAAGAAGGAAGGCCCATAGCCAGGGAGACAGACCAGGGACAGACTGCACTTGCTCCCGTTGTGGAAGGGATTGTCACTCCCGAATTGGCCTTTTCAGCCACACTAGACGATGTTCCAAAACCACCTTTCAGAGCACGATACCATAGTCTCTCGAGACTGAAGGTTGCCAACAATACTTGTCACTGAGGCCACCTGATCTTCCTAGAGGGAAGCCCTAGATCAAGAAGCACCCTCAGACCATGAACCTGCTTTTTAAGGGGGAGTGCAGCTCCATAAATAAATAAAATGAAACAAGAAAAAAGTTTTAATCAGTTTTTAAATGATGAAAACAAATGAGTTTAACAGTTAATAAACTGATTTTTTTTTGTGTGTTTTGCACACCTCTAGTTCCTGTTGCACTTCCAGTTTCCTGCATTTTATTGGTGGCTCACTTTACTTTTAGACCTTGATGTTTTTGCATATGCTGTTTTGCTTGGAGGAACAGTGCATCATGGAATTTATAGTCTTAAGACTACATAGATCAATACATATATATTTAACTGCATCATACTGCAATGTGTATTTTGTACAGTTTATACAAGTGGTTCTCAAACTTTTAGCACCAGGACCCACTTTTTAAAATGAGAATCTATCAGGACCCACCAGAAGTGATTTCATGACTAGAAGTGATATCATCTTGTTCTTTTGTGCAAAGTTTATTTATTTATTACAGATACAGGTAAGGAAAATGGGTTAGGGCTGGGACTATATAGGTCACGCATGAGGGTATTGGCCATAGATTACAACATGTCTTAATCCAAAAAAGAAATCAACAACTGAAAAGAAAAATAGTCATTGATACAAAAATTATCATATTTGTCTATATACTAATTAATGATTTAACTAAACAATCAATATCGTTTAACTAAAATTATTTATCCAATCATAAAAAGGCTCAAATTTTGCACATACAATATTCTTGCTGCTATACTAATATGTACAATAAAATGTTTCTTATATTGATCTTCAATTTCTAATATCGCAATTAAGAGGAATATTTCTAGTTTGAATGATACTACACAATTCAATATCTCTTGTAACAATATGTCACTTACCAATATTTCTTTACTTTCCACATATCCACCACATAAAATAAAGAATTCCCTTAATCTCTTTGCATATCTAACAGTTACTTGATGACCCAGGGTACATTTTTGCTACTTCCTCTGGAATTAAATTTTCATCTATAAAACAATTTATATAAAATACCACTTCAATTATCTTAATATTTGTGTTCCAACTTTGTTTTCATTTACATCTGCTTTGATTTGACATAAGTAATGGAATACTCCTCACTTCTGAGGAGAATTCAATCCATTAATATCTACAAAAAAATTCCACTTGTTATTCAGCCATTTTCACTTCCTTTCTTAGTATTTTCTTTGTTCTCTGTCTTGTTGATATTTTCCTTCTTGCTCCTCCCACTGCTCCTTCCACTCCTTCTTCCTCTTAACTCCCTTATATTTCTTGATCCCTCTCTTTTCTTCTTCTTTCTCCATTTTATTCTTTTTGAATTTAATCCAAAGATTCTTCTTCTTCTTCTTCTTCTTCTTCTTCTTCTTCTTCTTCTTCTTCTTCTTCTTCTTCTTCTTCTTCTTCTTCTTCTTCTTCTTCTTCTTCTTCTTCTTCTTCTTCTTCTTCTTCAAGGACACACTCTCTTTCTGAGAGTTCCCCCTTTTTTCTTCCTGAAAATTCTGAGTTCTAATAATAAATGCTGCTTTTTCCATCTCCTGTCTCATTACAAAAATCTCCAATTCTTTAGTTTCATCTGACATTTGGTCCATTCTTTTTTCCATCCCCTCCATACTTTTCTTTGGTTGTCTGTTTGTCAGGGAGGAGTTTATTTGCCTCATTTGTTCAGATAGTTTTCCAACCTCTTGTTTCAGTTCATTTCTGAATTCTCGCAACATATCCATTAATGAGGTTTGGCTTTCACTAACATCCTTAAAAAATTTTGACGTCATTCTTATCAGTATCAAATCAAGCCAATATAACTCTGGCATTCCAACAGGGTGATCCTTTATCTTCCCTTATTTATCTTGTCTTGTTTCTTGCCTTTTCTTCCGATCATCCTTGTTACAAAAAAGAAAAAGAAAAAACTACTCCAGCAGGGGCTTCTTTAAATTCACATTTGCTCTTTTTCCCCTCTGGGTGGCTGCAAGCCAATGTAAATAATCTTAAAGTTTTCTTTCCCTCCTTCCAACCTCTTGATTGAACTGGTTACTCACAGTTAAAGGGTTTGTTCACTTTCATGTTTTATCTAGGCCGTGGGGGGGGGAGTCCTCAGCTGTCCAAATCGTCTCCGAAGATGGCGTCCGGGATACGATGTGATTCAGCACAGAGCAATATCGGGGAAAATATCTCTGAAACTTCCGCCTCAAGAGACTGCCCCGTTCAAGCTCTCAGCCTTCGTTCCTTCTTCTTGGCAACGAAGAGTACCTCATTATTGAGGTCCTTGAAAAACACATCTATTTAGCAGTTCCACCCAGAGCCCTCCAAGGTTCCCTGCTACTTCACTGAGTGTTAGCTCCACCCCCTAGAAGTGACATCATCAAGCAGGAAAATTTTTAACAATCCTAGGCTGTAATCCTACCCACACTTACCCAGGAGTAAATCCCATTGACTATCATTGTTCAAAGTATAGACATAGTAGCCTGTTAAAGGTACAGATGTGTAATATTTCCCCAAATGCAATCACATACCAGGGTATCATCAAGTCTAATATATTAAAAATAGAATATTAAATGAATGGGAATTGGCTAGAGGATCTCAACCTACAGTTTGAGAAACACTGGTTCATGCAGTCAGCAGAATCAAAATGTAAACCTTTCCCTATATTTACTACTTTGAGTTGAAGGTGTGAAGTTGCATGTTTGAATGCGCCATCCCAAAAGAACCCCATCCCCTATATTTCCTAATACATTCCATCTTGATATTATTTTTCTATGACATGACTCACAGACTTAAAACTGTTTAACAAGTTGTACAACTTGCTCTAGGTCAACTGTGGGTCTGGGACCCACCAGCAGGTCATGATGAAAGTTTTGGTGGTTTGTGAAACTAACAGGGCAGATTAGGCTATGTGCATTGAGGGCTAAAACTCGCTGCTACTGGGAGGGGAACACTACTGCTTAATCACCATCCTAGTCACATTCCTTGGCATTTATAAATTAGGCAGCAGCCTCTTGGGCCTCTAATTATTTGGGAACCACTGCTCTAGGTATTTGGTGGGTCTAGAGGTGGGTTTTTTAAAAAAGTTTGGAAAGAGTTAAAATACAAGAAGATTGAAGATAGTTTGGCCCAAGACCATTAAAATATGTCAAGAATGCAGATTTTAAAAAATACATCATACTCATCGTCTGACGACTTCTTGATTCAGGCTGTATGTGGATCATAGTAATCAAAAAACATGCCAGGGTGTCCTCCCAAATCACTGAAGCAGTATTCAGAATAAATGGAACCACAATGTTTGAGCCACCTTCCTTTTATTTTTTTTTAAAAAAAAATTTCAATGGTAAGTCTAGTTTTATGAAGATGGCCACACTGTAGGAGCTTGAATTGACACAATAAATGAGGTCAGATCTTATTTTGGTAGCAAATGTTCCAGTTCTGTTGATGCCCGTGAAACTAAACTTATTTTTGCCAGCTGAAGGGGCTTGTTTGAAATACATGCTCCTCAGCAAAACAAACCATGGGGGCCTAGTGATTGTTATAGTTAATATTAGCTTCCTTCCAAATTAAATACAAATAAAGCACCTAACTATCAAAACAAGGAGATATTTATTCTTAACACATTAGTTAAAGTGTGATACCATTTCTTAGCTAGTTAAGAAAATAAGCAGGATTTCAAAACTTACATCTACTGTAGGAAGGGCAGTTTATTCAGTTGGATGTCTCTACATCACTGCATAGAAAAGTGACCCACAAAATAATAACTGTTCCATTATGTAGCATCAGAGCAGGTCTCGTCCTTTTTGCGCCTCTTATTTCTTACCATCTTTTGCATTGAGAGATGAAGGCTGCAATCCTATGCACAGTTTCCTGGGAGTAAGCCCCATTGAACATAATGAGACTTGCTTCTGAGTAGATATGCCTAGGATTGTGTTGTTAAAAAGGCAGCAGTTCCATTGGGGGGGGTTGCCTTTTCTTGGAAAAATACATTTCTTTTATGTTTTAGTAGAAAGCATCTGATTAAAAATATATGTCTATGTTTTAAATCAGACTAACTGCAAACATATTTCAAAACAAAAATAAAAAAGGTGATTTTTCAGGTTTCAATATGCGACAACTTTTTAAATTATCCAATACGCTGCCTTGATTCTGTACAAATGTTTCTTTCCTTCAAAGAGACAAAAACGTATGTCCTGCCAAATCTGATTGTGTGTTGGGAGTGGATCTGATCCCCTTGTCACTAAGGTTACTAATCAAATTTCCATCCAATATCAATATGCTCATGCAGGATTTCCTGATCAAACACTTAAATCTGCCCCCTCCGCACCCCCATTAGCTAACATGTTTTATATGTACTGGGGTCATCAAAAGTGTAATTCCCTTAAAGAAACCTAATCCTGCCCTCTTGTCAACTAGCAGATAGCTAATAATGCTTTCTATCCTCTATTTTTCCTTACATCAATAGCATGCCAGAAATTAAAATCTTATTTTTTAATCTCACAACAGATGTTTAAAACAAAGGTACCCCATATGCAGACTCTGCATTTAAACCAGACAGGTGAGGAAGACTTGATGCTTCATCTGAAATTAACTTGTTTTTTTTTTTCATTTTTATTCCCAAAGCAAACATAAAATAGATTTGGTTTCACTGATGCTTTGAAAGCATCCATGTACCCTACAACTGGGTAGGCTTTTGTAGCTCTCAGGTTAATGAATTGAAAGGGCAATAACTATAGACAGAACTAGGAGATGCTTCCCAAGCAGACTCAGAATGAAATTGATACAGATAGAACTGATCCATGCATACATACAAAACCACACTCAGTAATTCATCCCGGTGAGGAATGTACATTTTAAAAGCTGTAGTGAGCACATGGATTCTTGACTGCAAACTTTGGGTAGCGTTTGATGCATACCAATCACATTTATAAATGCTTTGGCATCTTCCTCTCATTGGTCTTCTTGACACACAATAGTCATGCACTTTTACTTACTTATTTATAAACATTTCAGCACTCCATTCACAGTGCAAAAGCTCAAAATGACCTGCAGCAAACAGTCATAATAAAATTACAGTGAAAACAAAAATGCTAAGAATCACTGCTGGAGCCGTCAATAAACATCCGACAACCCAGTGAGCCGTGTTCTAAATATTCAGTCAAGTTGTGACACATTTTTTTTTTACATTTTTATACTGCCCTTCCTCAAAGGAGCACATCGTCCCCTCCTTTAGTCCTCCCAACAACCTTGTGAGATAGTTGAGGTTGAGAGACAGTGGCTGGCCCAAGGTCACCCAGGAAGCTTCACAACTGAGTGGGGATTTGAACCAGGATCATCCAGGTCAAAGTTCAACACCAGAATCACTACATCATCACATTTCATCACAGCAGTCACTGATGCCCACTTTGAGATCCCTCTGTCTTAAGTAGTATGATAGTCCTAATCAAATGGGGAACACCAAGAAATATATTTGGATCTATTCAACTCTGGTCTGAACATTTATGGCAGTGATTTTCAACCTTTTTCATCCCATGGCAGACTGACAAGGTACTAAAACTGTCAAAGCACACCTTCAGTTTTTTGACAATTGACAAGGCACACTATGCTGTTGGTGGGGGGTTCACATTCCCCAATGACCACACTAAGAAATTAACCTCCCCCAAACGCCCATAGCACACCTGCAGATCAGTCACGACACCCCAGTGTGCCACGGCACAGTGGTTGAAAATAGCTGGTTTAAGGTCTAGAACAGGGGTGCCCAAACCCCAGCCTGGGGGCCACTTGTAGCCCTCGGAGGCTCCCAATCAGGCCCTCAGGGAGCCCACAGTTTCCAATGAGTCCCTGGCCCGCTATTCTGTGCAGCTAACACCATTTACTCACCTCACCATCTGCACAATCCAGTCAGTTTTGGGAAGCCAGCTTCTTTCTTTTATCGCCTGCAGTGCCCACAGGCTCGTAGAGCATTCTCCCTTGCGAGATGCAATGCATTTCCATCAGCTCTGCTAGCGGGCAGGTTTAGTGGCATTCCCTACTCAGAAAGAAGATGTACCTGTGACAGGAATTGTGTGGAGACATTACATCATATATATTTTTTATTGCCCACTGCATGACACCCTTCGTAAGAACTATTTGGCTCCACTGCTGAACAAAATGCAGGGTTGGGAGGATTCATTTAAATTACAAACCCTTCTTTCTAGAGAGGAAACTGACCCTCTTGACAAGGTTGCCAACTTTGTTTCTGGGATACTGGCAGGACAGAATTCGGGGTCTTCTGCTATATTATGGTGAATGGGGGGAGGGGGTATTGGATGATTATAATTGTTTTATTTTATTGTTTTGTGTGTGTGTGTGTTCTGGATGTTTGTTTGTTGTTCTGTATTTCCTTTATCTATGCCAATAAAGGTCTTATGTATGTATGTATGTATGTATGTATGTATGTATGTATGTATGTATGTATGTATGAGTCTCTGGCCCTCTGGAGACTTGCTGGAGCTCATGCTGGCCCAATGCAACTGTTCTCAGCATGAGGACAACTGTTGGATCTCTCATCTGAGCTGTGGGACGAGGGCTCCCTCCACTACTTGCTGTTTCATGTCTGTGATGCAGCAGTGGCAGAGAAGGAAAGGCTGGCTTTGCTTTGTGCAAGGCCTTGAGCTATTCCAAGACCTTCATTCATTCATATAAGTTCCATCTCTAATATATTCATTTATGTACACTTATTCAAATTTTAAATGGTAAATTAATTCTTTCTTTCCCAGCCCCTGACACAGTGTCAGACAGATGATGTGGCCCTCCTGCCAAAATTTTTGGACACCCCTGGTCTAGAATACCAGCAGTTTGTCAAACAGCAGTGGAATGTATAAAAAACTCTGTCCATCTGACTTAACATTCGCTCCAGGTATTGTGAGGTTTCAGTTGAAACATCTCTGACCATCACTTTCCACTGACTCTGTATATAGTCCTTCCAGTTTAAAGTGTTTCTCTCGGAATAGGATATTGTGTAAAAGTAAAAATGGTTGAAACTGTCTGTCAGCTTGCAGACACTACAGAGTGCAGAGGACTAATTGTGAAGTTCTACCATGTCTACTCAGAAGTAAATTTCATCAGGTTCAGTGAGGCTTATTCCTAGGGCAGCAGGTTTAGGACCGTAGCCTAAGTTTAAAATGCTTGACATCTAGTTACATATAAGCCTTTAAAAATAATATTATCCTTGTAATGATGCTAGGTGAAAATCAACTCAATAGATAGCAAATACACAAAACCTTGCACTATGAAACATGCTTTTTTGGGTTCAGGTTTTTATTGATTTCAAACGACTTTTTAAATAAAGTTAAAGAGGAAATCACAAAGGGCTGATTCAATTTATATCACATATTCTTTGTTCAAAAAATAGCCTTAATGGAAAACAAGCATATGTTCAGCATTTAATATGAATAAAATTTGATACAATACTATATGGGAGGCATCCTGCACGGTAAAAGCATTTACAGACACCCTGGGAATACCATCTATAATAATTTAATCTATTTAGTGTACTAAAATTATCTGTCCATCAGACACAATTTTCACCATTCTTCCAAATGGAGGAGGGTCGGTTGCACAGGACAGCATGTTAGGCGATGGGGGAGGGGGGGAAGAGAGAGAGAAAGAGAGAGAGAGAGATGAAACATATGAATTGGTACATAAAACCTTACCCAGAGTGGAGTTTATACTTATTTAAGTAAACCAATCTGATTTTATTTTCTTTAAATCTGTTTCTCTGTTCCCAAGGAATTCAGGAAAGTGGACTATTTTTCAAATAGGTTTTAGATCAGAAGAAGAACATGGATTTTGCATGGTTTCAATTGTTTGTGCATGAAAGATAAATTGTGTTTACTTGTACGTTTCAAATTTTCTATTAGATTTTCAGTCTAGATTCTTAGATATGAAAGAGGTTGCTATTTTATAGCTTGTAAATAGTACACTTTTACTCTCTTAAATACAAAATACTGTATATAGAGTTGACAGGATTTTTATTTTTTTATTTTCATTAAAAGAACACCTTTTTATCCTCTCACCCGAGCCTTGTTCCAAAACTCTGAATTCCAAAATTGTAATTTGAGCCTAAACTTGAGATTTTGAATTAAAACAAAAATGAGTTATGCAAACGCAGCTGATATTGCATCATGCACTCAAATCTTCTTTAGATTAACTCTATGTCAAGGGGCTCCTTTAATAGAATGTATGTGTGTGTGATAAAAGAAAAAAAATTTTTGAACAGTATCAGCTTACTCTGAGATTCAAAAGATCATTTGGTAATATTCCAAAGAATAACCTCCTTTTTCTTCTCTTTAAAACAAGGATGGAATCCATATATTCATTTAATCAGGTATTTTTCAGAACATCTTTGCAAAGTTTCTCCACTGACATGAACGCAATCTGCAGGAAGACACACAAAATGTCTCTGGTTAATAAGCAACAAAGTTTGAGTTTGTTCTGCGAGCTGTACTATTTATTGGATGCAGAAGTAATTTGCATGTAATTTCTTTCCAGAATATTTTATTTGACTTGCAGAGACAGCTTTGGGTGTTATTGTGGGCTTTTGGTCAACAGCCAATCAGTGGGTCCTCCTAATCTCATTTTACCCCCTAGACAAATGGGGGGGGGGTACACACACACGACAATATTATTACCCTTGAAAATGTACACAGTGCTTTCCTCACTACTGCATAAACACAGTTGGGCTGAAAACATCTGAGATTAAAGGAAAAGATAGTCAGGGCAAAGGGTGTTATTTCCAGGCTGCCTCTTTCATGTGATATATTTGTATTTATGAAATCTCATCTGTAGATCATACCAAGGATTCCTGGTTGTAGTGTGTGGGGATGCAGTGGTGCGTGTGTGGCCCCTCTACAGTCTCTGGGCCCCAGCAAAAGTCTGCCTGCACCCACATTAAAAATGTTCTTCTACATATCACAATTTCATATGTACAGCTATAAGCAGTCCTGAAGATTTCCATTCATTTTTAAAATGACTGCCAAGTGAATGGAGACAATATATATTGTACTCTATATTGTCTATACAATACAGACATCACAGTTGTTCCTTTTGTGATACAAGCATGAAAACTTGGAAGAAGTGTACCCAACAACATTCTAAGCAATCTCAGATGTGGAGCCAACACTAATTTTGATGAGCAGTGATTATTTTAGTGAACCTAAGTAGCAGTTTTTCTCATATATAGGTAATACTGCAAATATAGGCAGGATATCGTGCCTATTTTGTTGCTTTTTAGAGACAGAAAACTGTGGATTCTCCAAGTCATAGTGTAGCTTTTAACACACAAACATTGTTGTCATGTGATTATTAGGAGTTGGTCTTAGAAAGGCGTAACCTATATCTGAGTCTGCAGTCTAGGATGGTCATAATTGGCTCAAATATAAAGAACTTTGTGAAAAATTCCAATTGAACTTCCCCTTGCTGCCCAGCAAACCATTCTTGATATTCAGGAGAACTTTGGGCGTAGCCTCCAAAGCAGCCCATGAAGCCTTGATTAGGAAGAAAAACTAGGGAGACTGGGATGTGAATACAGAAGCCCAAGAGATCCTGACAAAGAATTGCTTTTTCAGTTCTGTTCCCCTCCCTGAAATGTAAATAGTAATTACTTACTTGTCATTTGTATATTCTCTCTATATAAAGAATGCTCTTTTGAAATACCAAGGGAACAAGACATTCAAATACACAATGCTTTGTTTACAGAATTGCAATGGGAGAAGACCCTGTGGTTTTGAATCCCAAAAGGTTTTAAGGTAGTTTTCTCTTCCACTCACATCATGCAGGTCTGCTTTGCACATGCTGTACACATGAGGTGGAAAAACTTTCTGTTTTAGGTAGAGCTCTGCCCATGGTCACAGTTGTCCTTTCAATTACACTTCATGATATGTGACACACAGCCTGCAGATGGTAACTGTTTAGTTTGACATTGAAGTCATCCTTATTCCTCCTACTTTGTATACTGCACACTCTGCAGTGAGCTGTCGAGAGTAGTTTCATGGGTTAAATGTGATCTCCCTTCTCACCAGAGGACAGGAGGTTGACGAGAGTAACAAAACAGTATATTTCAAGCTGGTATATGGTACAATATATTCTATCCATCCACTGAGTTTGTGGGACATCAGGAATTTGGTTGGGTATTTTACACTTAGGAAAATAGATGCTCCAGGAAACTGTACAACTTATTTAAGACCCTAAAAGGAATATAAGTGACACGGGAGGGACTTGCTGTAGCCCACTGTAAGCCCTATTTCCTGTCATGCCCCTTTTTTTCTGTTTTTAGAACAAAACTGACTTAACAGTCCAGTATACTGTCCTGGGGCCATCAGTCCACATTCACCCAATTCAGTCCACAGCACTAGCATAGGAATTATGAACAACTAAAGGGGAAGACCGAGATCCATGAAAGTATATTTATTTATTTTTTAAAAAGCAGAATACTAATGAAGGAAACCATACCATTAAGTACATCTGAGCAGAATGACTTGTGTCTCAGTAAGAAAACAAAATTAGCCAGTAGCTCTTAGTTCATAAGCAAGCTGAAAGGACTGCTCTTCCATAAAAAAGTTGAATGCCCTATTCCTATCCCCCACCAGCTTACATGATGCAGCAACACCAATGGAACATGCACTCCATCCTATGGAGGGGATGACCAGATGGCCTGGGAGAGGTAAGTAAAAAAATTTTTTTTACTTATTTTCCTGTAAGCCACCTGGCCACCAGCTACTTTTCTGGGAAATGTCCAAGATGCTTCCAGGGGTGTGTCGGGCTGGGAAAGCTGGGATAGGATCCTGGTGCGTGTGTGAACCACCCACAACCGTCTCCCCACCCTGACCAAACCAGCTGTGGCATGGCCTGAGTGAGTGACTAGAGTATGCCCTGCCATTTGTGCCAGTGGTCTCACAGTGCACAACAATGGTGTGCCTTCTACACACTGCAACTTCTTGCGTACTACACTGCAACTTACAGTGGCCAATTGCAGGATTCTGCATAAACCCGAGATTGGACTGGGTTGCCCTTCATGGAGCTTATTACAGGCACAGATTAGTTTTGTTACTTTGTCCATTAATGCCACTGTTCTTCTGAAGAACAGGCCTGACTTTCCCCTGGGGTGCTATTTCTAGTGTTGCTGCAAGCAACTAAACAGGAGAAACATATCAAAGCTCTTATGCACAGTGTGATGAAAATCACATTCAAAAATAAAGCATGTTTAGTTCCAACTTGGCTGCATAGTAGGAACAAAATACAATGTGTAATTTTATTGACTTCATTAAAGATTCATTTTAACACTCCCAGGGTCCTTGGGCCAACCACTGCATTCCTCCAGTGTAAAGGGTAAATAACTATCCCACTAGAACAGGGGTGTCCAAAGTTTTTGGCAGGAGGACCGCATTGTCTCTCTGACACTGTGTTGGGGGCCAGGGGGGGGGGAAGAATTAATTTACATTTAAAATTTGAATAAATTTACATAAGTTTACATAAATGAATATATTAAAGATGAACTTATATGAATGAATGAAGGTCTTGGAATAGCTCAAGGCCTATAAAAGGACTTGCACAAAGCAAGGCTGGCCTTTCCTTTGCTTCTGCTACTGCATCACAGATGTGAAACAACAAGCAGTGGAGGGAGCCCTCATCCCACAGCTAACATGAGAGGTCAAACAGTCGCCCTCACTCTGAGTGAGTGTGAGTCGCCCTCACTCTGGCCACTCTGCATCGGGCCACTCTGCTTCTGGGCTCCAACAAAGCTCCAGAAGGCCAGAGGCTCACTAGAAACTGGGGGCTCCCTGAGAGCCACATTGAGTGGCCTCGAGGGCCGCAAGTGGCCCCAGGGCCGGGGTTTGGGCACCCTTACTCTAGAAAGCAGACCTTGCACGCAGCTCAGAAGTGTCTGCTGTGTTGGCTTTCAGTCCTCTATACCCACAACAGAAACCAAAACTTAGAATTAGCATGGAGTATATGCCACCTGGAATTAGAAGTTTTTTGGACTTAGAAATACCATTCCAACAAAACATACCAACATTAAATATAAAGACAGTATATTAAATATTTATTTATTAAATAGAAAGACAACACCCTATGATGTACTGAGGAGCATAGAGCTCCACATGCACAAAGTTTTTACCATTTCCTTAAATATGGAAAAATCCTCATGTCATAAGGATGTATTATATAAATAAAGCATTAGGGAACATACTCTATCAGAGTAATTCTCTGCTTTGTTGTTCAACAGCTCCAGGATTATGCTGTTAAAAATAATACAGGGTGGATTCATTCTCTCTGCTGGCTCAATATCAGTGGAAGCTTCCAATCATATGAGAAAAGAAATTTTAGATGTTCCCAGAGGATACTTTAAAAAAAAAAAATCCAAATGAATTCAATACAGTCTGCCTTAAGCTAATTTCAGAATTTGGAAATATATCCAAGGTGGTCAAACAAAAATCACAATAGATAGAAAATGGGCTCAAGAAATTATTATGAAATCAGATGAAGGGAAAAATGGAACAGAATTGAGAAGGGATAGTTGTCAGCAACATTAAGCAAACTACGATCTTGAATATGGTCAAAGCATTACAGGTGTCACATGCACTACAGTGATGAACTATAGGCTACATATGAAGAATAGCAAATAGTTCCTCAGATACTAAACACCTACATGAGTGAAAGGCATTCCAGATCTTGGAAGGATGACCACATATCTAGTTCAGGAGGCTTTTAGCCGTTCAGATGCTTGTTCTACTCCTGTGATATTCCCTAGTGGAATTCTGTTTGGAATGCTGTAATCTAAGGAGCAGAGTAACTGCATGAACTTTTGGAGACGGGGGGGGGGGGTGTGTGAGAAGCAGCAGGCTCTTTCTGGATGCATTTCTCAAATGAACTTTAAGAAAGAATCATTATTTTGCTTCTTTAAATTGATGCTACAAGTCGGCATGTGCCGACCTCTTACATAATGAAGTCCAGGGATCCCTCTGCAGAGTCCCATTTCACCATCAGGGGGGTCCTTTCAATCTCTCGCTGGAGCCTTTTGCCAAGGATGGAGGTCAACTGTTTTCTAAAGTATTTGGTTCAGTCATCACTCACTCACTGCCTTTTCACAGGCAGGAGCAAAAAGGAGACAAGGAAAGAGGAAAAGAGTAGCACTGAGTAATGCTCAAAGTGCAGCAGAGACAAAAACAGAAAAAGGGAGGAAAGCAAAAAAGAGCTGGATGCTTTTGCGATGTAGTCAGAAGAATATAAGGAAATTTACCACTGCATGCTAATGCCTGAAATGTCAGGCAAGCAACTAAGGATTCTTTCTTTATCCTGAAGGCTTAAGAGGAAAATTAAGATTGTTAAACAGTAGATCTACAACATTCCTATTGATTAAAACATGTTCACTAAAAAGGTGCCCGCAATAAGCAAGCAGATTGCTTCAATTGTATTATTTTTAATACAAGTACTTACAGATTGCAGACGGCAAGCTTGCATCTTAAAAGAGGCACCCCCCTCTAAGCATCCCCCTTAAAAGAGGACATCCCCAGGGCCTAAAACTGATAGGACTCATTGATTGAGAGATCCTGAATTGAGTGACAATTCTGAATATAATTTTTTTTAATTTTCATACAGACACACACAACTAGATGTATTGATATGTATTGATTCACTGGATATATGTCCCCATTATTTCCCATCATAGGATGCAAGGAAGGATGCATGAGATTCCCAGGCCATCATGCAAAATGAAAAGAAAGGAGAACACCACATCTGCATGCTGGGGGAAAAGACCGGGTGTCTCTGTTGACTTTCAAGAACCAGGCAGCATCCGTATCCGTATCTGGTCATTCTGCATCAGGCCGTGCAGCTCAGTAGGTGCTTGCCTTGCCCACTTCCACCACCGTTACTCACAACAGAACCGACCTACTTGCTGTGCACAGAAAGGGCAGGAGCATCATTCTGAGACAGATCAGCTTATTGCAATATCTGAATGACAGTCTGCAGCTGAAAACGTCTGGATGAACTTCTTTGAAATTTTGGAGCATGCTCTAGTTTATACAATAGGAACTTAGGAAGCTGCCTTATACTGAGAGTGCAATCCTGGATCGCATTTAAGCCAGTACAAGTTTTTTGCGCTGGCTTCCAGGTGTCGTGAACATCAGTAAAGCAAGGACATGCGCTGGCCTCCCCATGCCAGAGTGAACCCCAGCAAAGGTAAGTTTGCACCGGGGCAGGGGTTTGGGAAGGGCAGGGGGAGGACATTTCATGGGTGTTCTGGGGTGGAACAAGGACAGGTGGGCAGGTCGTGCCAGGGGGGTGGGGTGGGACAAACCTCCAGCATATAGGCTGGATTCTAACCCCCCTCAAGAGCAGCCTGGCGTAACACCGGGCTGCTCAGACCTACACTACGGATTTAGCTGGTGCAGATCCAAGTAACCCCATTGTGGTGGCTGGGACAGTACTTGGGATAAGGGGAAAAATATTCCTTTGTCCTGAGTTGCGCCACAGTCACCTCCAACCCTGTACTGGATACAGCGCAGGCCGGCCGGCCTGCCTGCTCCAGTGCAGGTTAGGATTGGGCTGCCCATTGGTCTGTCTAGCTTAGTATTGACAACACTGACTGGTAGTGGCTTTCCTGGACTTCAGACAAGGGTCTGGGAGGACTGAACCTGAGACCTTCTGCATTCAAAGCATGTAATAACTACATTTATATAACACTTTTTGAGTATAACTACATTTATATAGCACTTTTTGAGTATGCAAAGAGGCTTCACATGTATTATCTTGTTTTACTTGCAACAACTCTGTAAGGCAGTGGTTTTCAAACTGGGGCGTCCCAACACCCCAGCCTGAAGGCCCTGGCCTCTGCCCCCTTAAGGGGTGGGGGCAGCGAGGAGGCAGCGATGCAATCCCCAGGATCGTATTGCGTAGGGGGGTTGCAGGGGCTGGGATGCACTCACCAGTCCCTACAGCAGCCGTCGTGCGGTGCGGGGAGCCCTGCGTGAGCATCTGCAGGGCTCCCCAGCTCGTCAGAAGTTAAAGTGGAGTGATTGTGCTCCACTTTCGGTTTTGTGGAGGTGGAGTGCAATAGCTCCACTTTCACTTTTGGAAGGCTGGGGAGCTCTGCAAACGCTCGCGCAGGGCTCCCTGCACCCCTGGAAGGCTGCTGCAGGGACTGGTGAGTGCATCCCTGTCCCTGCAGCCCCTTAGCCCCCCGCCCCCACCAAAGTGCAGTTCAAACTCTCCCTGAGAGTTTGAAAACTACTGCTTTAAGGTAAATATTTATTATTCTAGTCTGAGGCTGATAAGGAATACCTTGCCTAAGGCCACCTTGTTAGTTCATGGCAATGGTGACATTCAGATACATGAAGCCATCCTGATTCACAACTTATATCAGTTATGACCGTGGAACAGACATTCCCACTGACATAAAGGGCCAGATGGCAGCCATTTTGGAGCTGTTATTGCAAATGGCAGCGGTGTCAGCAACTTGATTGACACTACTGGCCACATGTAGGAGTACAGTTAAGTCAGCACAGGGGGCTGGTGTGGATGGGAGGCGGAACAGGAGAAGGAGAGGTGAATCCTGGCAGTAGCAACATGTGCTGAAATCGTGTTCCCATTCCCTCTCCTCTTCCTTCTCCCTTACTCTCCTTGGACTTATGCCAGCAAACTAGCTGAAGTAGTTTCAAAGAGACCAATTGAGGAAGTGAAGGTTGAAAAGTTACCTTACCTTGAACTGGCCTCCAAGACTCTCTCCTCCCCCCACTTCAGGATACAGCATAGCATTGTCCCTGGGGAAATTAGTTAGGATTGGGCTCTCAATCTCTTACACCTCAATGGTACGCATGTTTACTGAGAAGTTCAACTTCGTCCAATGGTGGGACATAGTCTCAGATTAGTGCATGCAGGGATGCAGCCTTAGCCATTATACCGGCTTTCCAAAGAGCAGAGCTGCAAAATTTCACTGATGAAAATACAAAAAAAAAAAGTGACTAGAGAAGTGGCAATGGTGGTAATAACATCAGATTAAACCTTCAGAGGTTCACAGAGGTCAAGGTGTCAGAAACACAAGTGCTATAAGGAGAATAACATGCTATAAAAAATAACAGTTGTTATGTGTTCCTGCCCTCCCACCCTCACTCCATACTACTACTTGCTGCTTCTGGAAGCAAGAAGGCACAAAAAAGACACCATCCTATACGCACTGTCCTAGGAGTAAGCCCCATTGAACACAATAGGACTTACTTCTGAGTATCCATACATAGGATTGCTCTGACAATGTAATGATGGGTGCAATCCTAACCAACTTTCCAACACTGGCATAGCTGTGCCAGTGGGGCAAGTGCTGCATCCTGCAGTTGGAGGGCAGTCATGGAGGCCTCCTCAAGGTAAGGCAATGTTTGTTCCCTTGCCTCGGAATTTCATTGCCCTTACCTCGGTGCAGCAAAGTTGGTTAGGATTGCAGTTGATGTCACCTAGTCTTGAAGGGCTTAAATGTACATGCATTTGCTCTATCTGGAAGATGAAAGGTAAGGGCAGAATATTTTAAACATCTGATGCGCAAGCTAAATAGCAAGGAAGTGCAAATTGTACGCTCATTTGCTCTTACTTGAAGTGAGATTGGAGGCAAGAGTTAAATCACAAGGGTTAGGAATGAACCAACTCTAAATTAACATATTTATATTTTGAAAGGGTAAGGAGGTGCAAATGACTTGTAAAACCCTGTTAGAAAATTCTGCATTTCTTGCAAGGGAGTAAGTTTTTACAAGCCCTATAATTACCAGTGGTATTAAGAGTAAATCCACTTAGCAAATGTAAATACTGAAGAAGCTAAACATATATGGTACCAATTAGCTAACATCAGAAAGCTTGATTAAAAAAAAAAGTCATTTCATTACTGTGGTTTTTGCTTTGCTTGAAGGTTTTGTTCAGGGAAATAACTAGACTAGAGAGAGCTGGAACAATACCTCAGTCTACTTATCTTCAGGACTTAAGACTGAGGCCCACCTGTGCTTTGGGTCATCAGCATGCAAAAGCACTTCTTGGATGGAGGAAAGAAAGAGGCCCTAATAATATCTACAAACCACCCCCAACACTCCCAACTCTATCTGATGTTAGCTGCATCCTGTCTCTTTGTAGTCTTATAAAAACTGTAGATAAGGAGGCCATCACAAAACGTAAGGGATCCAGCAGCCTTCTGCCTCTCCTGTAAACAGCCACTTTGGGTTGTTTTTTTGGTCACTGAATAAAATGCCTAAATTTGATGACGTCAGCTATTGTATATGAAATAGGCTTTTGTCGTGCAACAGTATATTTGATAGCTTTTAATGTGCCACCAGACTCCTGATATGTGACTGATTACATATGAGCAACTTACTAGACAATGATGTTTTAACGCCTTTAAAACTCTGCTAGTATGGTGGGTGCATAAGTACGGGTCCAATCCTAAAGTCCAAAGCCCTTTACAGCTGCGCAAAAATTGGGTTACTGTTGTACATTTCCGGGCTGCTGGTGCAACTGGGCAGTGGTGTGGCATGCATAGCAGCAATTCCTAGAAGCTCTGCTGCTTCTGGTAAGTCGGTGGCAGGGGCACTTCATGGATGGAGAGGTGGAGAGGAGGGTGCAGTCAGGGGAGGGAAGGGATGGATCCTGACTGCAGTGCCTTGAATCCATCCCACCCCCTTTCTTCTTCAGACTATATAGCTGGCAGGGGTTCAAGGAGACCCATAGGTCACCAGGTAGCCTATGGAGAGATAAGGGAAAAATATATTTCCTTACCTCTCCCAAGTCTCCTGGTTGCCCCCCCCCCCCAACTTTGGATGCAGTGTGTGCCACATTGTGTTGCCAACAGTGGGGGATAGAGAGTTAGCATTTGTAAGTTAGCATTCATATAATGCATTGATCTTCCAAATGCATGTGCATGCAGAATTTCATGCAGTCAGAAGCGTTGCATGCATGGGAGGGGTGAAGGTTGTGAGCCACCCTATTGTTTGTATGAGACACGCAGGCACACATTATGAAATAATTATGTTGCTCTCTTCAGAAAGAAGTGAATGGTGAAAAGCAAAGCAAAACAAAAAACAAAACCTTAACGGATCGGAGCAGAAATGCAGAGTCTTGCCAGCCAAGAAGTAACAGCACATTGCCTAACACAGTGCTTCATCGTCAGCCCAAGTGTGAGTCTGGGATCCATTTCAAAAAGGTTGTTTCTGAATACCATAAACATGAAAGCGACAATTTCCTTAATGCCAGCAATACAACGCAATACATATCCTCCCCAATGTCGACATGGCATGTAATCGAGAAAAAAATATAACACTGGAAAAGCTCTCCGTGCGCTGTTATGAAATGTGAGAATGGCAGTTGCAGAGTGTTACATTTTTGTTGTGTGGTGCTTAAGTGAATGCTTACAAAATAAAAGCCCGTGGCAACTGAGATCACATGGCCAGATGGCGGTGCGTTTGGTGCGTGCTTTTCAACAGTTGTCCTAGGCGAGGTTACTGCTGAAAGATTACTAGGATGCCTCTGTGTGCAACATGATGCATATAACACCATTTTTATTAGCTTTTTGATGGCAGGATGCTGTCCGCCTTACTAGGTTACTGAATCTGACAACTTAACTAGCGTAAATTGAAATCTGAAAATACTGAAGAGCTCACTGTTGGGGATTGACTTGCGGTATGTGCTAACTCATGCTATCTAAATCCAAAGCGTGTCCTTTTATAGGCTGTGGGTTATATTTTGAGGTTAATTTTTCAAAATGCTTTGGGTGGAGCAGGCCACAAGACCTCATAGAAATGGCAGTCAGCCTGCTGGTTCCCACATGAAGCATACCCATTTTCTTTTGCCACATGCTCGAGGGTATCCGTTAGCTTCCTGTTAGACCAAAGGAGACCCAACAGAAGATAATGCTGATTTAAAGCATTCAGGGACAATATCCAGTGGCATCACTAGGGTTTGTGTCACCCGGTGCGGGAGGCCAGCGCGTCACCTCCATGCAGTGGGCGGGGCAACACCCCAGGTGGTGGGTGTGGTGATCTACCATCGCCCCGCCCCCACTGGTTTTTTTGGCTGTACCTGTTGATAGAATAAAGATATTTCAACGCAGTTTGTTTCATTGCATTCTGCATGAAATTACACATTGATTGTTATATAACTTGACGGTATTATTTTTGCAAACTGTGATTTTGGTCACTAGTGGTGTCACCTGCCCCCAGGGTGTCAACTTACTAACACCTTATTGGAGCAGTTCTCAAGCATTTAGCACTGGGACCCACTTTTTAGAATGACAATCTGTCCAGGACCCATCATAAAGCAAATTAAAATAAATAATTATAAATAAATTAAAGTAAAATAAATAAATAAGGGAAAACCAGCCCTGTTCCACCAGGTGAATTTTCTCTGTAGCCTGCCTGCAATAGCGCACACCCCCCCCCCAAAAAAAAAAAGCATCAGTAAGATTTTCACCTCTACCCAGTACCCAGTTCAATTTAAGTTCTTATATTTCAGGCTTATCACTATCAGGACCCACCTTGCTTTACAAGTCTGAGAGTCCAATCCTATGCCTGTCTACTCAGAAATAAGTCCCATTATAGTCAGTGGGGCTTACTCCCAGGAAAGTGTGGATAGGATTGCAGCCTAAAGCAAAAAGATTCACCTTATCCTGTCAAGCCTCTGTTTCATTCTTTTTATTGGGGGGGGGGGGGGGGCTGACTTCTTGAGCATTTGTTGAACTCCATTTGCATCAAATCAGGACCATTCTGGTGGCCTCACATTTCCCTTTGCCTAAACGGCCCAGGAGCCAAGGCACATTTGCTTACTTGCGAGTAAACGCGACCGTGTGGCTTAGTTTCATTTTCCATAGGGCTCAATACATTCACCAACTTGGAGGGAGGGACTTCCTTCTCGGGTGTTTTTGGGGTGCTACATTCATTGAATCAGGACCATTCTGGGGTTGTTGGATTCCTCTCAGCCTGCTCTTTCAGACAGACTAAGGCACGTTCGCCTACTCATGAGTAAACACACAATACGACTCAGTTTCACTTTCCATTGGGCTCCATGCATTTTTTGTTTTCCGGTTGTTTGCCAATAACTTTTGTTAGTAAGCAGATATTTCACTCCTGTTTTTTGCATTGCATTCAGCTGGAAATTCCACCTCCAACAGTATATAACATGATGGTGATACTCCTAACCACCACAATTTTAGCGCATCACCCTCCCAGTGTGTGTCACCCCCCCTTGCGCATCACCCGGTGCGGCCTGCACCCCCTGCACCCCTCTAGCGACGCCACTGACAATATCACCCCCCCCCCCCAATTCCTTGCTTCCTGTCAGATACTGTCATGTTTCTATTCACACAATGATACAATGAGCTTCAGAAATAAAAGCAAACAAATTCCCAGGTACTGTTTCAGTACCTGAAAAAATACCTAAACAATAATGCAGGCTCTGGTTCCACTCTACTTTTTATTAGCTCTTATTGGCAGAAACCACTGTATGTGATTGCCTAAATGAGTCCTCCTAATCCTCTTTCCCATGCACTTCCTGACCCTTGGATAGAGGAACTATCCAAAGATATACTTGGAACTCAAATATCAGAAACAAGTTAGATTTCCATGTGTTCAGAGCCAATTATACCCAAGGATATTTTCTAATACAGTGTTTCTCAAACTGTGGGTCGGGACCCACTAGGTGGGTCCCCATTCATTTCAATATTTTATTTTTAATATATTAGACTTGATGCTACCACGGTATGTGACTGCATTTCCGGAAATGTTACAGACCTGTACTTTTAACAAGCTACTATGTATATTCTGTTAACAATGATAGTAAATGGGACTTATGCCTAGGTAAGTATGGGTAGGATTGCAGCCTAGGATTGTTAAAATGTTCCTGCTTGATGATGATGATGATGATGATGATGAAATACCTGTATTATTATTACAGGTATTTATATACCACCTTTCTTGTTCGTCAGATTTCTCCTCAGACTTTAATTCAAGGTGGTTTACATAGGCAGGCTGTTCTAAATCCCCGTACGGATTTTCACAATTGAAGAAAGGTTCTATCTTTCAAGAACCACAACATTTCAGAATGATCTTTCTGATCTGGTATCACATTCTGGCCTCCAGTTTCTTCCCACGCAGGCTGACAAGCAGCTCCTTCATCTCTCACTTGAAGGGCGGCCAAAGAGCAGGTGGAATAACTTGGCTCGGCTTGTCAGTTGCTTCAAGGTCTCGCCATTCATGGTGCTTGTGGCCTCGAACTGGTGACCTTCGGATGTTATCTTCAGGCAAATGGAGGCTCTACTTCGGCTGGTGCGCCAGCTGCAGCCATACTTGGATCGTGCAGACCTGGCCACGGTGATCCATGCCACGGTGACATCAAGATTAGATTATTGTAACATGCTTTATGTGGGGCTGCCCCTGAAGACGGTTCAGAAACTGCAATTAGTGCAGAATGCGGTGGCCCGTGTGGTCACTGGAGCTAGGCGGTTTGACTCGGTCAGTCCGCCTCTCCAGGGGCTACATTGGCTGCCCATTCGTTTCCAGGCCCAATTCAAGGTGCTGGTTTTGACCTTTAAAGCCCTATACTGCTCTGGGCCAGGGTATCTTAGAGATTGCCTACTTCCGTACAATCCGGCTCGTCCTCTTAGGTCATCAGAGAAGGCCTTTTTATAAGTGCCGCCGCCTAAGGAGGTACGTGGGGTGGCAGCAAGAAATAGGGCCTTCTCAGTAGTGGCACCAACATTATGGAAGTCCCTTCCCCTTGACTTAAGAATGGCTCCCTCTCTTGAGACTTTTCGGTGAGGCCTGAAGACCCTTGTGTTTAAACAAGCCTTCTGAGTTCATGGCCTTTTTAACATCTTTTCTACATCTTTTAGTATTTTTTACAGGCCTGATTCCTTTAGGATCTGCTGCTCTATGCTCTTTTTTACCTGACTCTTTATCTGACTACTGTTTTTATGATATCTGTCAATGTGTTAATATGCTTTTATCTGTTTGTTAAATTATGTTTTAATTTGTTTTTCACCTGTTGTAAGCCGCCTTGGGTCCCTTTGGGGAGAAGGGTGGGGTATAAATAAAGTTATTATTATTATTATTATTATTATTATTATTATTACTACCCACTAGACCAGACGTCCTGCCTTGATGATGTCACTTCCTGTCATGACCACTTCCGGTGGGTCCTGACAGATTCTCATTCTAAAAAGTGGGTCCCAGTGCTAAATGTGAGAGAACCACTGTTCTAATATGACCAAACAGAAGCTGCCACAGGATCACATGATAGTCACAAAATGTCAATCGAATGGAACTAGTGCTGCCAAAATCCAGTCCTCAAACTGGATTATGATTTTTCAAAATGGGGTGCCTCCAAAACCTTTCACCTCCAAAACAGGTGAAAGGATATTGCTTCCACAGAACTATAAACAAGGCTGAAGGTATGAGAGTAATGATCAGTTGCAACTTCCATGAAGATAGAGTACAGGAATCTGGAAGGAATTCTCAAAGTGTACACACCATGGTGAGGTTGCTGGTTTCTACCCTTTGGGCTAATAGAATACAAATAGTTTGTGGTGGTGAGATCTTGTCACCTCTTGGGGGCTCATGAGAGATTCTGAATCTCATTGAAAAACATATGTGAAAAATCCAGATTTTTTTTTTTTAAATCTGGGGAAAAGGCAGAAGATACCTACCATCTGTCCTGGTAATTACCCTTGTCCACCTCGCTCCTCAACTTGTCTCCTACCTTCTTTCTGCTGGTCATTACACTGCTCACAGAATTAGCATCATTTCTGGAAGTCCAAAGGACCACTAGATTGACAACTGCAGACAATGCTCAAATTCCAGGTGGGCTGCCTCCCTTTTTTTTTTTTTTTTTTTTTTTTGATATTCCCTTTGTTCAGGGATGTAGTCAAAGGTGGAGCAGGCATAATGCAGGCCCTGGACTTGTATAGTATGAGAGGTGATTTCATCAGCAAGAATGCTCAGGTAATTGTGGTGTGCTTTTCTTTCTTTTTTCCTCAGATGCCCTGGGATAAGAAGAAGCATCAGGTTCTGCAGGATGCAAACTGAGAAATTTGCCTAGGGGCATTGATGTCAATCTACCCTGCTTCTAGATGCAGTGGATAATGGATGAGGAGGGGAGGAAAGAAAAAGGCCTGATGGAAGGAGAGGAAAAAGTAAGGCTGGCCCTAGCTAGGAGAGTGGGAACTTGCTGCATTTTCTTGGATGAGTGCCCCTAAGAGGAACAGGTGGTGAAAGTCAATGGTCCCTTGTTATCTGGTGTGCTCCCTGGGGCATTTGGTGGGCTGCTGTGAGATACAGGAAGCTGGGCTAGATGGGCCTATGGCCTGATCCAGTGGGGCTGTTCTGATGTATGCCTTAGTAAACATGCAAGGGACTGAACTCTAATATGCCTCTTATATTTATTTGGGCTTTTTAAAATCCCACCTTTCCATTTCTATACATTGGTTCTAAACAACTGCAACCCATTCCAAGAGTTTAGAATGAAGCAAGTGGTGTTATATAATGAGTTTCAACTTTGAAAGAAATGGCAGAAGAAAACACACTAATGAAGAAATGAAAAGTTGATTTTTGTTGTACAGTGTTCGTTGTACATGGCTACAAGGAGTGTCATGCAATCCAAAATTTACCAAAATATACTCATGCCACTCCTACAATCCAGAGTTTATCAAAATATACTCCTGATACAATTTTCAGAAGGCTACAAGGCGCATGTTCAGCTAAAATTGGAAGGAGTCAGGGGACAGAGCCTGTGGATTTCATAATCATCTCAGTCCTCAAAAAGTAAATCCTCTAAAAACTTTTTCTTTGTATAATTTCTAGTAAGAACCTGTGAGAACTTTTGACCACACATCATTGCTTGAGGAGGATCATTACCTTGTTATACTGCTCTGAGTAGCACAATCTAGTCCAGCATTTCTCAAAGTGTGTTCCTAGAAGTCCTGGGATTCCCTGAGACCCCCTCCTTCTTCCACCTCCCCTGTTTGTGGGTCTCATTCCCCTCTTGTTCTGGCTCTTTGCCAGTATTCAAGGTTGGGCTCGTTGCTGCATCCCTGCATGCATATGCAGGTGCTCTGGCACTCTGCATGTGCCAGCGGGACTCCCAGAGACTCCTTTTAGGAGTGTAAAGGACTCTAGAAATGTATGAGAACCACTGATCTAGTCCATTTATAACAATTCCCCTGGATTAAGATGATTGTAAAGGAATATGAAGGGGAAAAACCCCACCACTGATTAAGAAAATATATCCAGAAAACAATATTTTTAAAGGTATCAGTTAGACACATTTAAAAAACCTTAAAAACACTAAACTCTTTTGCAGCCTTAAAAGGGATCATTGAATTCCAAATATCTTGGTAAAAGGACAGGATTAGGTATACTGTATTTAATCCGGTTTGCAAGGCAAAGCTTGAAATCTAATTGAATATGAACAAAAGTTTAAGCAATTATTTAAAATGTGACAAACTAAGCTATGATTTCATTTGAAGAAAAAGATGTGGATAGTACAATAGTACATTAAATTTCAGGCTTTTGACTATGAAAGAAAGCAGAAGTGCTGTGTTTTTGCCCTATTAAGTACTGTACATTTTTACAGAAGAGTTATTTTTGGGGAAACATCCTGAGGGCATCCGTTTAATTTCATACCTGCTATTTGATACTTTACCTAATTTTTTCTCCATTTGCCTCTTCCCCCTCTTCTTTGTTCAGCGATGGTGCGACAGGTACAACAGGGGGATATTAGGATGATATCCTAGTTAGTATGTTAGGATGAAGCTTTTTTAAAGTACTCTCATCTTTTTAGTCCTGAATCTATCATACTTTAAACAGCTTTCTTGTACTGATACCATGTTTCTGATGGATTGCTTTCTCTTTTCAGTTAATTGTATTGAAACATGTTCCAAGAAAGGGCAGAAAGGTTAGGGGTATAAGAGAAGGGAAAGTTTTCATCTTGTATCAAACGCTTTTCTCAACAAAATGTAAATATCAAAACAGTGGTGTAGGAAACAGTGCAGCTGCATTACAATTAAAAATAAAAATAAACCGTTACTCATATTTGTACGTATGTGAAAGTATTGCAAAAGCATTTCCAAACAAGGGCTGAATTTCAAAGACCTATTTATTATCATGTAAACAGTTTGTGATAACCCAGTGGAATTATTTTTTCCTCTTCATCCATATGGATGGATGAATGAAGGAAACTTCAACCATTTCACAAGCAGTTTGTCATTGTGGGGAGAAGGGGGGGTTCTGCTCAAGAAATGCAAGCAGAACAGTCCACCAGTTACAAGCATAGTGGTCTACCAGTCTGATCCTGCCCAGGTTGAAGTTTCCCAAGGGTTACACAGATGTGCTTTCTGATACCAAAAGCTTAGTTCAAGAATTGCTGCTGACATGCTGAATCCACAGAATGAAATGCAACGTCTAAGAACACAGCTTAGCATTTTTTGGAGCCAGTTTGGTGGAAATGTAGAAACCACATAAACCAAAAACACAGAGACCAATTGGGTAGCAATGAAAACGTATGATCAAATGCGACATTACCAATTGATAAATACCTGATCACATTAGTTACAATGACTGAATATTAAAACATGCACATGGATAATATTTCATCAAGCTCATCAAGCATTTCATCAAATAAGTGTTCCAAAGTCTTAATAGCAAACACACCTGTTATTTGACAGTTGGGTGTTTACAGCATTTACCTTGGAGACAAATGGTTGAGGCACTGATTGGCAGCTCTCTGTATGGGCCACCCCCTCCGATAGTCCACTTGTTCTTTTATATATCACTTCTATGACATTCTTATAGCCGGGTCTAGGTCACCCAAATATTAGTTGATTAACTCTCAATGTGTTTTCGACTGCAATCCAATATGCACTTACCTGGGAGTAAGTTCCATTGAGGTCCATTGAGGTCAGTGGTACTTACTTTTGAATAGACCAGCATAAGTTTGCACTGTTAACTACTGGTTTCTTGATTAATTCTTTGAAATTAGGTTTGTTTCCCTTTAACCAATGCTTCAATAGGTGTCCTTAAAAATATTGACTGAAGATAAGATGAGATTTAACAAACAAGCTACTAAGTATTGTCAGTCCATCCTTGTATTTTCTGTCTATTTATTCCCTATTATAACATATGAGAACTAAAATATCCTCAAAAGATAAACAAGTTTGCCCTTAACTCTCAGTCCCTCAGAATAAAATTCACTTTCACCAATGAAAAGTGGCCTCCTGGGTTAACGTACAGGCTGTTTTCACAGAGGTCACCAGGAAGAAAAAGTACAAGAAAAAGCACTTGACAGAATGGTAGAGTCACCAGATAAAAAGGGGAACAGAGTGCCTATACCTTTAACTATTGTATAGAAGCGGGAATTTGGGCAGGTGCAGTTCAACATGAAAGGGTTTTAAAAGCAGCATCTTCCCAAATTCCCACTTTGTACAATGGTGTAGAAGAACCTGTGGTTCTCAAACTTTTTACAGGCCCTAGAGTTTGCTGCCTGATTCATAAATGCCAAGGGATATGGCTTTAATAATGATTGAGCAGCAGTGTTCCCAAATAGCAGCTTGATTAACCCTTGATGCACATAGCCTAAACTGCCCCATCAGTTTTGAGAACCCCCAAACACTGGGTCATGACCCACTGGTGGGTTGCAAACTCACAGATTGAAAACTGCTGCACTACACCATCCTGGCTCTCTGGGTTGCAGGTCATAGGTGATTATTTCTGAGGAGCCCTTTTATTGCTCTTGCTCTCTCTCTCAAAAATAATACAACAAATGCTTGTTGTGTAAAACTGACTGGTTGTTTTGTTGCTGATATATCTGAGCTACAGGTTTAATAATCAGGCATGCTATAGAAAGGAAGAAAAAACAACACATAAACATCCTCTAACAATTAGAAGACTGAAACTACCTGATAGAGCTCTGTGTGAAACTGAAATTGTTTTACTCTTTGTTTCATAAGAAAGGAATTCAACATGCAGACCAGTCAGTCATTAATTTCAAGGTATTCAATTTTCTCTCCTTTTTTCCTTTTGCTTTTTGAAAGGAAAAAAAAACACAACTGGCTTTCATTATATTTAGCTGCCACTTTAAGAAAATTTAATCAGTTTAAACTGTTTAGTCTTTTTCCCTGATGAAAATCGTAAGTCAAATTCAAATTTGAACCAGTTTAAACTGCAGCTCCTGTCAGCACCTTTGTTTATGTTACCAATATAAGGCATGAAACTGACTGAAATAAAGGTAATGATAAAATGCCTTTAGTATATAACATTAACACAAGTCTCACACAGAAATTTAAGGTGGAAGATTGTCAGTGAATTTGATGCATACCTATATGTACAGGTGGGAGAGGAATGGGAGTGGTGGAGTCCTGCTCCACCATATCCTGTCCTCCATGTCAGGTTTTTCAGCCCGACATGGTGGTTCTCAAGTCTGCACTGACAAAGTAGCTGGCGCAGACTTGAGAAGACCCATTGTGGGGCGTGGGGCTTTCTGCAGGAGAAGAGGTCAAGAGAAGAAGTTCCCTTCCCCTGAGAAGATCTCTGGCGGCCCCGACAGTGCCACTGGATACAGCGGTCGCCATTTGGGAGCCAATGCACCCAGCAGCTCCGCAAGGGATAAGATTGGGCTGCGAGTCCCCTCCTTTACAGAACCGCAGCTCCAAAACGTATTTGGGGAGGTAAAGTGACTATTAAATCCTCTTAGATCTGTACACTACGTACAGCCTTAGAAAAAGGTTGTCAAAAGCCTTGGGGATCATGTCCGTGGGGATCTTAGTGGGATTTAATGGGACATCCACTAAAATTGAGTGTTGGGAGAGTTAGGACAGACAAAAGAAAATATTGCTTTACTCAGCATGTGGTCGGTCTGTGGAACTCCTTGCCGCAGGATGTGGTGAGGGTATCTGGCCTGGATGCCTTTAAAAGGGGATTGGACAACTTTCTGGAGGAAAAATCCATTACGGGTTACAAGCCATGATGTGTATGTGCAACCTCCTGATTTTAGAAATGGGCAATGCCAGATGCAAGGGAGGGCACCAGGATGCAGGTCTCCTGCTATCTGGTGTGCTCCCTGGGGCATTTGGTGGGCCACTGTGAGATACAGGAAGTTGGACTAGGTGGGCCTATGGCCTGATCCAGCGGGGTTGTTCTTATGTTCTTGTCTTGGCCGTGTCATGGAAATAATCAATTTGTCGGGCAGCCCAATCCTGAGCTGCCTGGAGCTGCAGGACCCGGCAGCTCCACAAAGGGCTCCTGCCAGATCCAGAGCCTCCCACACTACTGTGGGAGGCTCCTTGGGAGAAGGGAACATTCGTCCCCTTCCCTGAGTAAGGGAAGCAGTCCCGCAATGGGACTACTCACTTTAGCGGCGACTGTTTGGTCGCCACTAAAGTGAAGGAGTTTGTGTAGGGCAAGCAGCCCTGCCCGAGCGCCCTGGATCCTGCAGAGCTCGGCTCCGCGGATCCGCCTCTCCCCTGCCCCTGGGAACGCCCCCGACCACGCCTCCGCCCTCCCCGGATTGCCTTCCTCACGCCCCTGGGAACGCCCTCATTCCCTGTTCCGCAGCCCAGTGGTCGCAGGCACCACCGAGCTGCGGAACGTGGGCACCTGCTGGGCGGTGGCTCAGCACCAGCCGGAGCTGAGCCACCTCCGGCAGGAGCCCAGCGGTAAGCCCTGCAAACGTGCCTTACAGCACATTTGCAACTGTGGTCCGCGCTGCGGGGGTGCTGCACGAACCACAGGACTGGGCTCCAAGCCTGCAAAAGGTTGTCCCAGTTCCACCTGTCAACAAGCAATACAAGTGCAATTAATCTTTTTCGCTTTATTGAGTTTGGTGGACAGGTCTGTAGGCATATTTTGCTGACTGTACTCATCGGAATTTTTTTTTTTCTAAATAGACATGCCAATCCAGTCATCCAGTGTGAAAGAAAAATTATGAATAATTTTTTTAAGGAGACAAAATCAACTCATGATTTTTTTACTGAGTTCCTAAGCTAAGAAAATGCATTAAAATTATTTATTGGTGATTACTACCCATGCCTTTTCTCATTTCCTCATCATACATTGACTCTAATCCAGTCACAAATCACAAGAGACTACAAAGGCTTTACAGGCTGCACTTCCAAGGCATCAGAAGTTACAGATTCCTGTTGGCAACTTCACATGAACTGAAAGTGGTCCAGACTTCTTAATTATGTAAGTTTCTGTACACTTGAAAGGTGAGGCTTTTCAACTTCTTGAAAAAAAGTGGGATTTTGGTCTCCAAATGCATCACTTACAGTATTTGGAAGAGAATTTCACAGGGCCAAGCATCTCACTTCTTTTTACTATTTTACAGATAAATTGAATTTGTGGTCAATGTCTACAATACATTTTGTAGCACACCATCATGAGTGTCCCTGATGATTCAAGGTTATAGATCGTAGTCCCTGTCATATGATCAGTTCTCATTCTTCATGACTCCATCTCATTTGCTTCAGCCAGACAGTGATATGGAACAAATATATTAACTGCCAAGTTTCTTGGAAAGGATGAGAAGGCAAGCCCATGGAATGTCAATGAGATCCAAATTCCAGCATGGAAGACTGTGTCCCTGGTGCCTCCTGTTATCAGTCATGAATCCACCCTTATTTAGATTCACATGGAACTGTGGTTCTGGTTCTTTACTGTGAACCTGACCTGCCCCAGCTGCAATTCACTTATCTATATTTGATTTCACTCTCTTTTTTCCACCACGATCTTCAGCACTAACATTTTAATTGCTTGGAAAGACTGAGTTGTTTTGGTGCGGTCAAACCACAAAGGCGACATTTATCACAGCCTGTTACACAGCGAACTGGTTCAGTTCTCACCATAAGGAACTGTTATTCCCATCAGTGACATTTTGTTCTGAAAACAAGGCTACTGATTTGGCGAAAGAAAACAAAACTGCCTCTCTCATTTAGAGATAGCTCCTAGACGCTCATTTCCACTCTTTTCTAACAAACAGGGAGCTACCAGTGGGCCAAGGATACTATGCCATTCTTGGGGGATCATGCAACTGATATAAGGACTCACTCCGAATAAATAAGTCAAAGAAAGCTCCTTCATTAACATCTGGTTTTTTCATGAATAAAAAAAGAACTTTATGATCTTTTCATTAAAAAGAAAACCACACACAATATGATCCATATTTATGTTAAGGCTACTGTAAAATTTAAATAGGGTTTAACAATACCACTCCCACATTTTAAAAAAAAAGATGATGCTAATGTTTAGACTAGAGCTTGGAGAAGGAGAGGTAAAAGTTAGAATTTTCTCCCCCTACCCAAAAAAAAAAAAAAAGATTCTTATATGGGGTAACCCATCTTAAAGCCTACTGAGACAATCATCTCTGGCAGTAGATTGCTGCTTCTGGAAAAGGAAGCAGGGATTGGGAAGAAAGAGTGGTGAGCTAGAGTGTCAAAGGCTTCCTTTTCTAATCCAGGAAGAAGCAGAGGCTGGTACATCATCAGGTATAGGAGGGGACAGGCATTGGGAGGTTTTGAGACTAATTAAGTTAGGACTAACCAAGGATCATCAATAACAACAATAATTCTCTCTCTCTCTCTCTCTCACACACACACACACACACACACACACACACACACACACCATGACTTGCTTTCAGGTTTTACAGAACTTCTCAGGTTCCGTATTAAACAAACAAACATATGAAGAAAGAGTGAGAAAAAGATGTTTCCAAGTTGGAATACCAGTCTGCAGTATTCTATAGTATTACAATCGTCCTGGCTTGAACATCACAAACACCATCTTTGGTAGGAACTTCAGAGTCAGCCTTAACAGAACGTTAACCTTTTCATCACATCATCATCTTGCTAGAGGTAGTGGCAAAAAGAAATATGACTTATTTCATATGGCTGCATCCAGCGCAAGTTTGGGGCTGACTGCAGGCCAGCCAGGGGCAAGGAGAAACGTTTCCCCTTACCACGTGTCACTCTGCAACAGGCCCAGTGGGTCTACTCAGGTACCCAATGGGTCTATTCAGATCTGCGCCACCTGATGAGGTGGTGCAAATTCAAGCAGCCCGGGACTGCCGGGAACAGGGTCAGGATCTGGCAGAACTGGTGGATCCTGGCCCCACCTCCTGCTCCCTGCCCACCCGCCCGCCCACGGTCCTGCCAGCCCGCCCAGGGTCCCACCCGCCGCTCCCCCTCCCCCCTCCCCAAAATGCAAACAAAAATAGAACTTGGAAAGCTGACATAGCAGCCTCGTGAACCTTCAGAGGAATTGAATACATCTTTGGTAGGCAGTTCCGACAATTAATAAAAATGATCTGTAGACCTGTAGATCTGCAATGAGAAACTGGGGCAGAATTTCTTCCTCACACCTATGAGTAATGCAAATGTTGTAAAGCTTTCCTGCACATAGCCAAGACTTCTTCAATATCAGGAAAAAATACAGTTATGATGGGCCCAAGTTGGGTGTTGAAGAAGTTCAGATTTTGCTACCAAGCTAGTTCTGAAGGCAGGACTAGTTTCAGCATCCTGCCCTAGATTAGGAACAGCAGGAGTGGAAACCAATGTTGTCTTGGCCACCCTGGTTCAACTAGAATGTTCTCTTTGTGTTCCCTTTGGTTCTTGATTATAGTCTTCATTAGTAATTATACCAAAAAAATTCAAATACCTATTCATGCAATCTGAAGATATCTGTGAACAGGAGCATTGCTCACTCTGTTGCAGAATGTGGCACATTTTAGCTGGTTGCCTCCATGACATTATGAAAAATGGTGACCTTCAGAAATGTGCATGCCACAGTGCTTGCCTTGCTCAATACATCTGCCAGTTGATTGTCCTTTATTACAACATGACCCAGTGGCAACTGGAAATAATGCTGGGCTATGCACCACTGCCAAAGTCTGAGAGCTTCTACTCACACACAGACACAGACACAGACACAGACACAGACACAGAGGAGTGTGTGTTCTTGCTTGTTGTTATATAGCACTTTATGGTGGTCACTGTGCACTTGATGCACAGCCCTCTGTTCTATAAGACTGATGGGAATTCTCTAGTTGAACATAATTTTTGCCCATGTCCTGGCCATAATGGACCCCCTCTATAGCATATCTAATGCAACACTTATGTCCATTGTTTCGGGCAGACAAAATCTGATGACTGTGTTGCCACCAACCCTCAGAGGAGGGCAAGGAGGCAGACAAAAGTCACAACTTTCAAATTCTCTCCAGATCTCTCTGTCTGTAGTATGTTGGTGTTATGAAGAAACTGCATAGCTAACAGCCCAAGCATATGCATGTCTACTCAGAAGTAAGGCCCATTATAGTCAATGGGGCTTATTCCCAGGTAAGACTGGATAAGATTGCAGCCAGAAAGTGCAAAAGTGATAGAAGTTGCAAACCCAAAGAGCTGTTGGAAGATAAGGGCTCTTTAAAAGATTCTTGGCAGAAATACATGACCAGATTCATAATATTATTGGCTGTCTGATATTTTGAAGGGTCTGACCTTAGGTTGAGGTCCATCCCCACATATGAGAATTGTTGGAACTATAGTTAATTTTGAAATAGATTTTTCTAATTGATGGTGAAACCAAGTGCAGATTGCCACAGTTACCGAAAGATCTCATGGCCAGGGAGACATGTTGAGTCCAGAAGAATCATAGCCCCTAGCTTATGCCCACAAGTTGGATATTCAGGACCACTTTAGTAGGTCAGAGGGTTGGTGGGATGCTCAGGTAGTCAGAAAAATGAAGCAGTGACCTCACCTAACAGAAGTTAGTTAGGTAAAATCTAAGGATTCGGAGGGATGTGTTTCAAATTGTCTCTCTCAGAGAAAGAACTCTGTGTATGGCCAGATATGTCTGTCTCCCAGAAGTTTGGAAATATATAATGGAGTCCAGAAAGCAGTTGTCTGGTATGTTCAGGGTGACCAGATACAATGGAGGACAGAATACCTGCACCTTTAATCAATGTATAGAAAAGGGAATTTTGGCAGGTGCAGTTTTTTAAATCCTTCCATGTTGAGCTGCACCTGCCAAAATTCCCTGCCTATACAGTGGTTAAAAGGCTAGGTTCTCTGTCCTCCATTGTGTCTGGTCATCCTGGGTATGTTCAATTGGAGATTAGAGAGAAAGACGCATAAAATAATTATTCTAAGTATTTGCCTACGATAATTATGTGTAGATTCACAGCTGGCCACTTCCAGTGCTCCAGCCATTCTATCAACCACTTTTTGTCTTTCTTCATTCTTGATGGCAATGGTGATGGTGACAACAACAGTTAACAGGGGGAGAGGAGCTATCCCCACTCATTCCAATACAGCGTCCCATCCAGTGGGGCCTTTGTGTTTCTTTTTAGATTATGTTTCTGTGAGACAGGAATAATAATAATAACAACAACAACAACAACAGGTATTTATATACCACCTTTCTTGGTCTTTATTCAAGACTTTATTCAAGGCGGTTTACACAGGCAGGCTTATTAAATCCACGCAGGGATTTTTACAAATTGAAAGAAGGTTCTCTCTTTCAAGAACCACCACATTCAAGGTGTTACACTCCGATCTGGTTTAACATTCTGGCCTCCATCCTCCCACGCTCCAAGCAGATGGAACAGCTCAGCTGCAGCTTGCCAGCTGCTTCAAGGTCGCACGGTGCCGGTGGCCTCGAACTGGCAACCTTGTGGATGTTATCTTCAGGCAGACGGAGGCTCTACCCTCTACACCAGGGGTGCCCAAACCGTGGCCCGGGGGCCACTTGCGGCCCTCAAGGCCTCTCTATGTGGCCCTCAGGGAGCCCCTAGCCTCCAATGAGCCTCTTGCCCTCCAGAGATTTGTTGGACCCCACACTGGCCCGATGCAACTGCTCTCGGCATGAGGGCAACTGTTTGGCCTCTCGAGTGAGCCGTGGGATGAGGGCTCCCTCCGCTGCTTGTTTTTTCACATCTGTGATGCAGTAGCAGCAGGAAAGGAAAGGCCAGCCTTGCTTCGTGCAAGGCCTTTTATAGGCCTTGAACTACTGCAAGACCTTCATTCAGTCATATAAGTTCATCTTTAATATATTCATTTATGTAAATTTATTCAAATTAGAAATGTAAATTAATTCGGCCCCCAACACAGTGTCAGAGAGATGATGTGGCCCTCCTGCCAAAAACTTTGGACACCCCTGCTCTAGACCAGACCTCCTGCCCATCTTCTCATTCTGTTTGCCATGTAAACCTCTTTGAAAACTTGTTCTATGTAAGTATCAATAAAAATAACAATAATAACAATGGAACAAGTTGTTCATACAGTTATCCAAAAAGCCATTCCCAGGAACCTTTCATGAAAATGTGAGGTTAGTCTAATTAAAAATTGCCCTAAATAAAGAAGGATTTTGGAAAAATACTAAAATTAGTTCATGTTTGCTCAAAATAAGTCACTCAAATCAAAATGAATGCAGCCTTGAAACCACTTCCCTTAATGTAGTAATGCCGCAGTCCTCAGCAGTTAGTCATAGGCTGCACCCTGAAGGCACTTAAGCTCAGTTCTACGCTCATCAGTATGAAAGTGAGTCCCACTTAACTCTATGGGACATATTTTCAAGCAGGCATGCATCATTCTGTGGGCTCAGGGGATTCCTTTTCTTATACCTATTTATTCATATCATCATTTCTGGAAGATTTATTCATATGCTGTTTGAGAGAGAGAGAGAAGGAGAGGAAAGCATAGCCACACTTCAGCAGTCCAGGACAGGAAACAATGAATATCATAACCAGCTGAAACTACAGAGAGAATTAATATTAGTAGGATATAATTAGACACATTGGACTTTAGCCAGGACATTAGGGTCAACACTCTTATGCTTGTAAAAAGTACCATGGGATCTTTAATAACCACATGTGGTTAGAACTTTAGGTTTTCTCTCCTCTCAGAAAAATACAGACTTGTCAAATGTTTAAGAATCCCAATTCTGAACATAATTAAGTTGCACTCTCAGCCTTCTCAGTGTGAAGTTAATCACACTGTTTTGCACATGGGTTGGACCCCTTTTTAGGCTACATAAGCACACTTTCATGTGGCCAAAGCACAGCACATTTGCCAAAAGGACACCACTGAAAGCACCACTTTCCATGGAAAGTGAAGAGCCAGGATGGTTTATTAGTTTAGGAGTTAGACTTAGACCTGAAGATCCAGGTTCAAATTCCTGCTCAGTCATGAAGCTTCCTGGGTGATCTTGGATCAGTCTCTCTCTCTCTCTCTCTCTCTCTCTCTCTCTCTCTCTGCCTCACCTACCTCACAGGGTTGTTGTGAGGACAAAAAGAAAGGGAGGAATCATGTGTGCCACCCTGAGCTCCTTGGGGGAAGGGTGGTATAAAAAGATGAAAAACAAACAAATGATTCTCATCCCACTCTGTGACATTTAGAACTACTTAAATGGATGTCTGCCATCATGTTATGACACCCAGTGTGACACCCAGTATGACACCAACGTATGACTGTAAGAAAAACCTGGCAGGATCAAGACCATTTTGTGTAGCAACTGGTATTAAGGAGGACACTGTCACTGAATTTGGAGGTAGCGAAAAGTCATCCTGACCAGTAGCTGTTGACAGATCATTCTTCATGAATTTGAGTAAACCCTTTTTAAAGCCATCCAAGCCAGAGGCTGCCACCACATTTTGTGGCAACAAATTCCACCAAAAAAAGTATACACTGTGTGAAAAAACTACCTCCTTTCCTCATAAGGAACGTTCTTTGGCCCTCTCATTATTTTGGTTGCCTCTTTTGCATCCTTTCACAGCTGCATGTGAATGAAAGCAAAAGTCATTTCACAGTTAAGATTGGGTTATACATTTCTAAGTCCCCAAATGTCAGAACTTTGAAGGAATTCTTTAGTGGAATGTTGCAGGGGAGTAAACCCCAGACATAAACATGCTCATCCCAAGTTATCTGTAAGAAGTGTATTCCCAGTACACTTGGTCCTCTACTTGGCTTTTTTGCCTTTGTAGAGATAGCTGTTAATTGCTTCAACTGATTAAAAGTTGCACCTGCATCTGGGGTGTAGGAGCTCCTTAAAAGGAAGTTTTTAAAAAAAAACACAATCAGCAAATAACTTTCTAGGGAGGGGGAAAGCCATTTGGCAGACACATCCACCCTTATACAAAGATTTTTTTCTTATTTATTATTCTTGAAAAATCTTGCTGAATACAAGCCAATCTCATTTCAGGATTATGGGTGTATTTGTATTGTGCTATCAGCATACATAGTGGTTTACTTTACAGTACATGAAAACTCAGGTTCCATCCCAGGGACAGGAAGGTGGCTGGAAATTAGAAACAAGATAGGGAAGAATATATGATTATTTCATTGCTCACACTGAAACTTACAATAAATTAAGGCTTCAATTTTAAGTGGACTTACTTGAAAGTAAATTCCATTGAAATCAATGAAATAAACATGAAGTAAACATGGTTATAACATAAGGGTACATGCCTTATGAATCAGTTCTGACACAAACTAAAACCAGACTTTTATCCTTGATATCACTTTGGATGATGGAATGGGGGAGAAAGAAATTATGCAAGAGCTCTGTCTTTCTCTATATGGACTGTGTGCATTTGTAAGAGTCAGCTTAGGGCCCAATTCTATCCAACTTTCCAATGCTGGTGTAGCCACAATGCAACCCCCATGAAAGGCCATAAACATCCCCTAACTAGAGGAGGCCTCCATGACTGCCCCCCTACTACAGGATGCAGTGCATGCCCCGTTGGCACAGCTACAACAATGTTGGAAAATTGGATAGGATTTGGCCCTAATAGTCTTGGGCGGCAATCTGTACACAAGCACACTTTCCTGGAATTAAATTTAATGGGACTTACGATAGGCATAAGATTGTGATTGTGATGTTTCCAAGTAGCCTTTTAGATAGGGCCAGCCAGGGCTCACATGTCACCCAAGCCAACCATAAAATACTGCATATCTCTAAGAACATAAGAACAGCCCCGCTGCATCAGGCCATAGGCCCATCTAGTCCAGCTTCCTGTATATCACAGTGGCCCACCAAATGCCCCAGGGAGCACACCAGATAACAAGAGACCTGCATCCTGGTGCCCTCCCTTGCATTGGCATTCTGACATAGCCCATTTCTAAATTCAGGAGGTTGCACATACACATCATGGCTTGTAACCCGTAATGGATTTTTCCTCCAGAAAGTTGTCCAATCCCCTTTTAAAGGCATCTAGGCCAGATGCCATCACCACATCCTGTGGTAAGGAGTTCCACAGACCGACCACACGCTTAGTAAAGAAATATTTTTTTGTCTGTCCTAACTCTCCCAACTCTCTCTAAATATATAACTTTCTAAATATAGCTAGTATGTAGTAATAAGGAAAAATGATGTGATCATAGGATAAGGATCCTATAAGGATCCTAGCCACCTTGGGTACCCTTCGGGGAGAAAGGCAGAATACAAATAAATAAATAAATAAATAAATAAATAAATCACTTCATGATTCAGGCTGCAAGCCTATATACATGATTTTAAATAGGCTCCACTGGTAGAAGACTCCACTGAACTCAGTGGGACTTATTTCTGAGTAAACATGCATAGGTTTGGGCTTCACAGCCCAATCCTATCCAACGCTGGCACTGCGGGGTTCCCCAACCCATGCCGTATCCAGCATGGGGTTTGAGCAAGTGGGAGGTTTCCTCACAGTAAAGGAACATTTGTAGTACCCCAGCCTGCTCAATTTAGTTGACACAGAACCAAGTAGCCACATATAGGGCTTTCAGGCTTGGGAAGAGGGTTAAGATACAGAAGAGGCCTGCTCCACCATTCCTGCCCCTTCCCAGTCTTGAACCAACCTCTCCCATACACCCTCTATGCCAAAACACCCCTCTCCCTGCCTCCATCTACATCTAGAGTTATGAATGATTAAAGATGAATTAGGAACTCAGAATTTATACGTAAATATAGAAAAATATATTTATACCAGTGTTTCTCAAACTGTGGGTTGGGACCCACTAGGTGGATTGCGAGCCAATTTCTGGTGGGTTCCCATTCATTTCAATATTTTATTTTTAATATGTTAGATTTAATGCTACCATGGTATGTGACTGCATTTGGGGAAATGTTACAGATCTGTACTTTTAACAAGCTACTATGTATATGCTTCTAACAATGATGGTCATTGAGGCTTACTTCTGGGTAAGTGTGAGTAGGATTGCATCCTAGGATTGTTAAAATGTTTCCTGCTTGATGACGTCACTTCCCATCACAACATCACTTCGGGTGAGTCCTGACAGATTCTCATTCTAAAAAGTGGGTCCCAGTGCTAAAAGTTTGAGAACCACTGATTCATACAGTACTACAGACTAAAACTGGTTTCATAATCTTTCCTGCTCTGCAGGGAATCCTGGGATCTGTAGTTTCTTTTGGGAATAGAAATATTCAAAATTGTGAAACGGGAACCTTAGCACTGTGAAAGAGACTACAGATCTCTAGCAGAGTATCCTCATAGAGAGATGCTCTTTTCCCTCTCACACACCAGGACCTGGGGACATCTGCTAAAACTGAGTGTTGGGAGAGTTAGGACCAAAGAAAATATTTCTTTACACAGTGTGTAGTTAGTCTGTGAAACTCCTTGCCAGAGGATGTGGTGATGGCACCTTGCCTAGATGCCTTCAAAGGGGGATTGGTCCAAATACCTGGAGTATTGTGTCCAGTTCTGGTCGCCGCATCTCAAAAAAGACATAGTGGAAATGGAAAAGGTGCAAAAGAGAGCAACTAGGATGATTACGGGGCTGGGGCACCTTCCTTATGAGGAAAGGCTACGGCGTTTGGGCCTCTTCAGCCTAGAAAAGAGACGCCTGAGGGGGGAACATGATTGAGACATACAAAATTATGCAGGGGATGGACAGAGTGGATAGGGAGATGCTCTTTACACTCTCACATAACACCAGAACCAGGGGACATCCACTAAAATTGAGTGTTGGGAGAGTTAGAACAGACAAGAGAAAACAACAACAACAACAACAACAACAGGTATTTATATACCGCCTTTCTTGGTCTTTATTCAAGACTTTATTCAAGGCCGTTTACATAGGCAGGCTTTATTAAATCCCTATTAAATAGGGATTTTTACAATTTCAAAGAAGGTTCTTTCTTTCAAGAACGACTACATTCAAGGTGTTTCATTCTGATCTGGCTTCACATTCTGGCCTCCATCCTCCCACACTCAGAGCAGATGGAATTGCTCGGCTTCACCTTGTCAGCTGCTCCAAGGTCGCACGGTGCTGGTGGCCTCGAACTGGCGACCTTGTGGATGTTATCTTCAGGCAGACGGAGGCTCTACCCTCTAGACCAGACCTCCTGTAAATATTTCTTTACTCAGCGTGTGGTTCATCGTCACTGAGCTGCATGAAATCCTCTGACTTTGCTGGAGAGAAGGTGGAGTACCTCAAGACATGAGGGATGCAAACATCATCACGCTGTACAAGAACAAAGGCGACAGGGGTGACTGCAACAACTACCGCGGCATCTCTCTCCTTAGCGAGTAGGAAAGCTGTTTGCCCGAGTTGCACTAAAGAGGCTCCAGGTACTTGCAGAGAGCGTCTATCCAGAATCGCAGTGCGGATTCCGAGCCAACAGGTCCACCACTGATATGGTATTCTCCCTTAGACAACTGCAGGAGAAATGCAGGGAGCAACAACAGCCACTCTTTATAGCCTTCATAGATCTCACAAAGGCTTTCGACCTGGTCAGCAGGGACGACCTCTTCAAGATTCTCCCCAAGATTGGATGCCCACCCAGGCTCCTCAGCATCATCAGATCTTTCCACAAGGACATGAAAGGCACTGTTGTCTTCTATGGCTCCACATCAGACCCCTTTGACATCCGAAGCGGAGTGAAGCAGGGCTGTGTTCTTGCGCCAACCTTGTTTGGGATTTTCTTCGCTGTCCTGCTGAAGCATGCCTTTGGAACTGCAGCAGAAGGCATCTATCTCTGGACCAGATCAGACGGAAAGCTCTTCAACCTCTCCAGACTGAGAGCAAAGTCCAAAGTTCAGCTGAAATGTCTGCGTGACTTCCTCTTTGCCGACGATGCAGCTGTCACTACCCACTCTGCCAAAGATCTCCAGCAGCTCATGGATCGTTTTAGCAAGGCCTGCCAAGATTTTGGACTGACGATCAGCCTTAAGAAAACACAGGTCATGGTTCAGGATGTGGACTCACCTCCCTGCATTACAATCTCGTCGCATGAACTGGAGGTTGTCCATGACTTTGTGTACCTTGGCTCAACGATCTCCGACACTCTTTCTCTCGATACCGAGCTAAACAAACACATCAGTAAAGCAGCTACCACGTTTTCCAGACTCACAAAGAGAGTCTGGTCCAACAAGAAGCTGACGGAACATACCAAGATCCAGGTCTGCAGAGCTTGTGTCCTGAGTACACTTCTGTACTGCAGCGAGTCATGGACTCTTTGCTCACAACAGGAGAGGAAACTGAACGCATTCCACATGTGCTGCCTCCGACGCATCCTCGGCATCACCTGGCAGGACAAAGTTCCAAACAACACAGTCCTGGAACGTGCTGGAATCCTAGCATGTATGAACTGCTGAAACAGAGACGCTTGGTCATGTCGTGAGAATGGATGATGGCCGGATCCCAAAGGATCTCCTCTATGGAGAACTCGTGCAAGGAAAGCGCCCTACAGGTAGACCACAGCTGCGATACAAGGACATCTGCGAGAGGGATCTGAAGGCCTTAGGAGTGGACCTCAACAGGTGGGAAACCCTGGCCTCTGAGCGGCCTGCTTGGAGGCAGGCTGTGCAGCATGGCCTTTCCCAGTTTGAAGAGACACTTTGCCAACAGTCTGAGGCAAAGAGGCAAAGAAGGAAGGCCCATAGCCAGGGAGACAGACCAGTGACACACTACACTTGCTCCCAATGTGGAAGGGATTGTCACTCCCGAATCGGCCTTTTCAGCCACACTAGATGCTGTGCCAGAACCACCATCCAGAGCGCGATACCATAGTCTTTCGAGACTGAAGGTTGCCAACACAGGTTGGTCTGTGGAACTCCTTGCCACAGGATGTGGTGATAGCATCTGGCCTGGACGCCTTTAAAAGGGGATTGGACAAGTTTTCAGAGGAAAAATCCATTACGGGGTATAAGCCATGATGTGTATGCGCAACCTCCTGATTTTAGAAATGGGCTATGTCAGAAGGCCAGATGCAAGGGAGGGCACCAGGATGAGGTCTCTTGTTATCTGGTGTGCTCCCTGGGGCATTTGGTGGGCCGCTGTGAGATACAGGAAGCTGGACTAGATGGGCCTATGGCCTGATCCAGTGAGGCTGTTCTTATGTTCTTATGTTCTAAATTTCTGGATGGAAAAGTCCATCATGGGTTACAAGCCATGATGGGCACATACAATCTCCTGATTTAGGTTACCTCTGAATGCCAGATGCAATGGAGGGTACCAGGATGCAGGTTATCTTGTGTGCTCCGTGAGGCATTTGGTGAGCCACTGTGAGATACAGGAAGCTGGAGTAGATGTGCCTATGGCTTGATCTAGCAGGGCTGTCTTATGTTCATCACAAACTTTATTATTGTTGGATATTGTTTTATTATTTTTTATTGTTGGATATATTAGTTTCTCTGGGGGCTACTCTCACCTCTGGTCAAATAGGCATTGTGAGTTGTTTTGTTTTTTTAAAATACAATGGAAATTAGGAACACCCATTTTGTCTGATGGGGTGTCAGATTCTAAAAGGCTATGTAATACTCTCCCCAGAGGACACACTGGCCTTATAAACATAAGAACAAAATACATGAAAAGCCCTGTTAGATCAGGCCAAAGGCCTATCTAGTCCAGCATCTAGTTCCCACCTCTAGGTGCTGCACAGCCTCTAGGAAGCTCACAAAGAAGACTACTGCTCTCCCACCATTGTTGCCCTGCAACTGGTATTCAGAGGCATAATGAACCTTCAAGTAGAATGTAGCTATCATGACTAGTTGCCATTGATAGACCTGTCCTCCATTACTATATTCTACCTCTTTAAAGCCATCCAAGCTTGTGGTCATCACCATATGTTCTGGTAATGAATTTGAAAGACAACTAATGCACTGTATGAGGAAGCACATGTGACGATTTGATTGGTGTTTGGGGGGGGGAAGAGGAGAATGGTATATGTTTTCCATGCTGTTACAGAGTCAACATATTATTTATGTTTATTTCTGTTTAATGCAAGGTGTGCAGGAGACATAAATAACACCGGCCTACAAAACTGAGGGTCAGAAAAGTTCTTCCCAAAATTTATGGTGGTTTGATATGAATTTGAGGTGCCGATTCCAAAAATGGCATCCGTTTTGCCCTATTACTTCTAGTTTTGGAGATATAGTATAGCCTCATTAGTGAATGGTTCAAGCAGCTTCCTCATGAGGAAGCCATGGTGTAGGCTTCCTCATGAGGAAGCTGCTTGAACCATTCACTAAAGAGGCTATGCCGTGTCTTCAAAACTGGACGTGATAAGGCAAAACAGATGCCATTTTTGGAATCAGCACCCCAAATATACCCAGGAATTGGTGTAACGTTTAAGGAAGCAAAATGTGTGTTGGCCTGTGTAATTGGCCCAATCCTATCCTTCCCCCTTCCCTTGGCAGGGCATCTATGCTAAAAAGGAACATGCTGTATTCAGCAGGGGAGGCAGAGTGGAAGGCTTTTGAAGGAAAGTGGTATTGAAATCTCCTTTCTCCTCTGTAAGCCTAGCACATGTACTTGGCACTGGGTGTCTTCCTAGAGAGCAAAGGACCAGACCAAAACCATGACCATTAAAAGGACTGTTGGCAAGAGGCCACAGTTCCACAGGCCAGGAAGGCCATTAGAAGGCCATGTAATATTCAATCTCTTTAACTGATCTGTGGAATTCAGCACTCCAGATTTGAATGGAACTTGCTTTCTGCTTAACTATTAACACAGTTTTCATGCCTCCAAAATGGAACTGAAGCTTTCCAGCTCTAAATCATGCTGGAATAGCAGATTTCATGGTTCAGCCAATTCCTTGAATTCCTGAATTGGGGAAAAAAAACAACACGTTTTGGTGGGCCGCTGTGAGATACAGGAAGCTGGACTAGATGGGCCTATGGCCTGATCCAGTGGGGCTGTTCTTATGTTCTTATGTAAAGACAACAGGAAAGGTTTCCCACCTCCAACAGTCTTCACCAACATCACAATGAAGCTCAATTTAGGAAGTGATCCCCATGCAGCAGCTGGAAAAACAAGGGAACATTTGGAATGGCCACTGGAAAGAAGTTCTACTGTAGACTTTATTGCACTGGTACATAGGAGTGGATGGCTTGCACACTGGCAGAGCGCTAGAGTGTCAGTATTGAAATTGAGTTCCCAGTCGGGTTGCCCTCTTTTCTGTGAAACTGCTGTGAAACTAATGTGTGAAACTGCTCCCTCTTCCCCTGCCTGATTTATTCCCCAGGCAAGCCGTTTCATTGCATGTATTTATTAGGTTGTAGTCTCTTCAACATTATAGAATATAATATCTTGGGTAACAGTACACATATGCTGCTGATGATAAATTCACTACCAGCAGGCCTCCCCCAAGGTACAACTGCATTCAAATCATGCACAAACCAAAATGGTTTATTGGCAGTTAAAGGGTGTTTTCACACGTGAGGTGCCTACTTATTGATTGATTTATTTATTTTATTAGTAGAATTTTTTATTCCACCTTTCCACTCCAGAAAGCAGCACTTAAGGCGGCTAACAAATAAAATATGAAAACCATGAAAAATGTAAATATACTTCCATCCCTTTGTAAACCTGCATGGGCTGGTATAATCATGTGTCTTAAATTTGCTTAACATCTGTATTCACAACCACCATATCTTACTGCAGTGAGTAGAGAAATGATTTAAGCCCTAGGTATGAAAGCACAATAAGAAGAGACCTTAAACTGGTGATTCCAGTTGTCAGAGGGAGATAGTGGCTATGCGAATGAACTTTGGGGTAGTTGTGTAGCTGAGGTGGGTCACAGGACCCAGGTGGCACTCCACGGGGGATGGCAATGCTGCCCCCACAATGGCCACTGGGGTCCTGCCCTCCTTGCTTTCAACAGGCCCCCTCCAAAACATGCCTGACCCAGTGTTCCAATAGCATCTGGAGCGTGTTCTAAGGCTTCCAGAAGGCCTTAGAATGTCACTTCCAGTTTTCCAGATCTCTGGTCACATTCAGAGGGGTTAGGTAAAGGGGGCAGCCCAGGTCAGGGTGTGGTCGGTCCTGAAAGGTGTGCCCCAGGGCAGCACTCCTTCCAACTGCACTGCTGCTGCAGTGTAACGTAGCATAGTGGGGCAGATTGTTAAATATTAGGAGTATCTGGCAGAAGGGCTTTTGGAGGTTCAGAGAGCTGCTGGGAGTATAGCTGAGTGCCTCAATTCCCAAGGGATATTTGTCCACTGCTGGGCTTCTATGATTCACTCTGTCATCAGGATTTCAGCCAATTCATGCTTAACTAGCAGAACTGGATGGGAATCTTGCTCCGATTGCCTGTAGCATTTTCTAGATGTTTATCAACTTGGAAGTCTTTAACTCTTTTATGGATCTGAGCTGGATTTGTTTTAGCATCCAATTCACTTGAGGAAGATTTTATTTTAAAAGCTTTTCGGTATCTCCTATCCAGAGTCTTCTTTTCTATGTGCAAGTACATTACTCTTCCTGTATGGGCACTGACCCATAACTGTGAACAGATGTGCCTCTTTGGAATAGACAGAGATTAGAGCTGTTCTCCTGCCAGAAAAACTGCTGTTATTTCAGTGCAGCAAGAGGAACTTGGAGCACCTTGACCCATCCAAGGAACACCTTAGCCTTTGCTTTGCTTTGCTGCCAGCTTTTTCTTCTTTTCACATAATGTCGTTGATGAAGCTCAAATGTGTGGGAGGCAAGGCTATTGCTGCTGTTTATCAAGCACTCCAAAACGTCCAAATGCCTTGCCAGAACTGAGAAGTGCAAGTTTTTTTTTGTTGTTGTTGTTAGCTGACTCTGCAGTGAACTTTATGCAAGGAGGTGGCTTTTCTCCCCATTTTGTGGCTGGCATTATAAACAAGGCAGCAGCCGCCACCAGGGAAGCAACACAGTTCAGATTACCTGTAAACTGCTACCTCATCAAGTATAGATGGTGTACAGGTTTGGTTTGGAGAGAAAGCAGTTGTTTGATTGGTATAGAGATGTAGTGAAGGGGACATCTTGCCTTCTCCCAGATCTGCCCCAGTCCAGGGCAGAAATGGAAGACAAAAGCAGAGACTGCCTTTGAAAACCTCTCTCCCAGTTGCATGGGTCCCTCAAAACCCATACACTTGTGTGCAGCTAGTAGTTCAGGAAGTTTACAGCAAAGCTCTGGCTGAGATCAACTGAGAGCAGGCAGGTGAAGAGTTAAAACATTTAATAGGAAAGAATAGCACAAAGAGAAATATAAAAATTAGCAAGCAGGTTTACAAAAATGTCTTGGGTGTTGGACATGCCCGTGTTCATCTTAGTAAAAATAAATCAACTCTCAGATTCCATTACACCTACCTCCAGGGAGCAGGTAGGTCAAGCCTAAGGATGCTCGTGTATGTTCTGATCTGACTCCCTCAGAGAGAATCTGCATGTGACTAAGTCCACCTTCTCCCCAGAGGTGGAAAGTGTAATGGAATCTCCAGAGGTGGAAAAGTGTAATGGAATCTGAAACTTGATGCTCAGAGTAGGTACAGTTAAGGATCAGAGAGCTAGATGCATATGGGTATTATTTTGACTTAAGTGTTTGAGCCCATAGTTGGCTATTTTTGCTAAGATCCACACTTGGCTGTAAGTTAGATGAGGTTATTACTTTATCCAGTTGGGTGATGACCACCTGGGCACTCAACATTAACCTGAGCTAATGCTGAACTTGGATGCTCTGGGTGTCTCATTCCAGTCTCACCACATGGGCTGACTGGAGTCTATTACTCTTCTGTTACCAGTCAAAGTAGACAAGCAATACAGAGACAACTTTTCTGTTATGATAATGATCTCAAAATTTTTCAGTGAAGCCTTGCATGGGAGAAAAGGGGAACTCAGTCATCACAAGATGACCTGTTCTGAAGCTAGGCCCCCACATGGTTGTGTACATGTGAAGGTTTGCTGGTAGTATGCCCAGCATAGCACCTCTCCCACCACTGAGGATGGAGCTCCATCCTCAATGTTTGTATGCAATGACAAATGTTGAACACAGAGAGAGCTCTGTCCTATGATCGTCACCCTGGTACATTCTGCATGCAGGTAACACACAGGCTCAGTGGACACACAATGGGGTGGCCTTCACTTGAGCACTCCATCAAATAATGTTAGCCCTCTGCCTCCACCAGAGTCCTGGAGCATTACAGTGTTGCACTCCAGCACATCTGCACCCCTGGCTGGCACCAACTGCTATTTGCCTCTTCCTTTCCAGAATCTGTCTCCCTCAGTGGCCATTCTACCTGGACATTCAACATTTATGTAATTTTTGGAAGAATTGGTGCCTGACTTTTCTTGTTTTCCCTATTCTATCCTTTCAGTTTTCCTTTTGGTTCATATAATAATAATAATAATAATAATAATAATAATAATAATAATAATAATAATAATAATAATAATAATAATAATAAACTTTATTTATATCCCGCCCTTCTCCCCAAAGGGACCCAGGGCGGCTCACAACATATTAAAAACAGATTAAAAACATAATTTAACCACAAATAAAAACATATTAAAAACACATTAACATATACCCATAAAAACCATAGTCAGATAAAAAGTCAGATAAAAAGAGCAAAATGTAGCAAATCAGAGGAATCAAGCCTGTAAAAATACTAAAAGATACAGAAAAGATGTTTAAAAAGGCCATGCACTCAGAAGGCTTCTTTAAACAAAAATGTCTTCAGGCCTAGCCGAAAAGTCTCAAGAGAGGGAGCCATTCTCAAGTCAAGGGGAAGGGACTTCCATAATGTTGGTGCCACTACTGAGAAGGCCCTATTTCTTGCCGCCGCCCCACGTACCTCCTTAGGCGGCGGCACTTGTAAAAAGGCCTTCTCTGATGACCTAAGAGGACGAGCCGGATTGTACCGGAAGTAGGCGATCTCTGAGATACCCTGGCCCAGAGGATGGTGTAATGGTTTTGGAGCTGGACCCGGAAGATCTGGGTTCAAATCCCCTCTGGTATAAATCCATATCTGGTAAAATGCAAACCTGTGGTCAGGGTCTGTGTTGTATTTTTACAGTTTTGTAGCACATCTAGAAAACATAAAGCACTGTCATTAACAACCACCACAACCAGTGACATAGCTAGAAGGGTTGTAAAGCACTAAGTTTTGCAGGAACCTCATTGCTGCATGCAAGCAACTTCTCTCCCTCTTCAAAGCCATTCCAGGCCGATAGACCAAAATGAAGGAGACACCTCTATTTTGCACTAGCGGCCCAGATTGGCTCTGAAGTGGAGGAGGAGGGGCTGCTTGTGTGCCGTGGTGAGGCTCCCTGCAAAACTTAGTGCTTTGCACCCCTGCTAGCTACACCACTGACCACAACCAAGGAAATCTCATTTTGTGCCTGTCACAGAGGTTGGGAAGTTAAGTTGCCAAGCTCAGTTCACAGGTATAATCTCAGGTGCTTTGCTCCATTGGGCAGACAATTGCTGCTCATTTAATTATAGAGTTGGTAGCTCAGTTTTGTCGTTTGTAGCTAGGTCGTTCCAAGAGATAGTTGGATCTCTTCTCAACAACCTTACTTGCTAACATACTTTTAGAAACCGAAGTACATACATATGAAAAAGAAAAAGCAATGGTATCATTTGGTGAATTGAGAGTTAAAATATTTGGAAGAGGAGCCACATTTATTTATTATTCACATATCTATACTGCCCTTCCTCCCATGGAACTCAGGGTAGTGCCCATAGTTCCTTTCCTCCTTTTGTCAAGATCATCCAGGAAGCTTTGTGGCTGAGAGGGGATTTGAACCCAGATCTTCCGGGTCCAGCTCCAAAACCATTACACCATCCTGGCTCTCAGCTTCCTCTGAAGCTTGGGATGAGGAAGTCATTTAGAATTTTGTAAGATGGCTGCTGCAGTTATTGCAAATAGTGGCTTTGATCTACCATTGTTGTGTTACACTGAAAATAAATAGTTTGTGGGGGTTTCAATATGAGGTGGATGTTTGTCTTTTGGGAAGCAAAAAGGACCTATCTAAAGCTCTATTACAACAATGCAGGCATACTTGAGAAAACAAACTGCAGCCAAAAGTAATATTGTAATAAGTGATGAATGAAACCTGCACAGTCAGGCAATGATGTGCTTACTGAGTCCAGGAAATTCTAAACAAAAATGCTACAGTCTTGCAGAAAGTGATATCACGGTTCCTTGCAAGTCAGTGGCTCAGTGACTGCTAATTGCACTGAGTGAACTGAACGCTTTCACCATTCAAAAACCCATCCATTCTTTTATATGAAAATTCAGATAACACTGCTGGATCAAATGGATCAATAAGTGCATGCGTAGGGCAAAGTAATCCATGACTTGACTTCATGCACTTTTGTCTAGACCAAAGATGAACAAGTCTGCTTTCTTCTATGTGCAACATTTTTGAAAGCTAGTAAAATGGTTTTACGCCTTTTTGCAGTCCTTTCAAAGAGTGTACAAAACAGTGTTTCCATTGCATTCCTGTGTCCATGTTTGCAATGGTCTCCTACTTGAATATATTGGGGGGGGGGGAATTAAAAGGAGGGGAGAAAAGACTCCCAGCTGTGCCAATTAAAATGAAGGGGGGAAAAACAGAAGATAGAAACTAGCACTTTAATAATGTGTGGAAAGCAAAGGGATGTTCCAGGTGCTCCCAGCTGTTAACAAGGACATTTCTGGTGGGATTCTATCAGAGCTAAATGCTCTCCGACATACCATTCCTCCCAGGTCGCCACTTAACTGCTACTTGGTCTTACTTGGTCTGCTACAAATGTGGCTTCAGATTTATGCAATATGGAAAATTTGGACAACACTAAAAACATTCCAGCATTCTCTTTATTTGCTATTAACATGTTTGTATTTCACCCTTTGTTGAAAAGCAGTATATAAATATTCTTAATAAGTAAGAGTAGCTTAAAGGGGTTAGCTTTTTTTTAATCAACACAACGACCCTGTAGGGTGAATTGGGCAATGATTTCTCAAGTGTTTCTCAAACTGTGGGTTGGGACCCACTAGGTGGGTTGCAAGCCAATTTCAGGAGGGTCCCCATTCATTTCAATATTTTATTTTTAATATATTAGACCTGATGCTACCATGGTATGTGACTGCATTTGGGGAAATGTTACAGACCTATACTTTTAACAATCTACTATGTATATTCTTTTAACAATGATAGTTAATGGGACTTACTCCTGGGTAAGTGTGGGTAGGAGTGCAGCCTAGGATTGTTAAAATTTTTCCTGCTTGATGATGCTACTTCCAATCATCACTTCCTGACAGATTCTCATTCTAAGAAGTGGGCCCTGGTGCTAAATGTGTGAGAACCACTGGCCTAAGGCAACCTCATGGCTGAACCTCATGGCTGAGCAGGGGTTTGAATCTCCCACATCCAACGTTACCAGTTCTACCCACTTTAGTCTGCTGGCTGTCCACAAAGAAATCTCAGAAGAATTAAAATGAACTGGTCTGAAAATGTTAGTACAACGTAGCACCACTTGTCAAAGATAGAATCTTAAGGACGATTGGGAGCACTGGGGACAACAACCATATTTCAATATACAGTGAATATATAGCAGTGAATAAAATCAAAACATGGGAAACAATCCTACAGTGTTCTCCAGACTCAAGGAGCTTTCAATCACATAGTGTTAGTTAGACTAAATATAGTAAAGGTGGATGGATGTAGCAATGATTTGATCATGGTTAAACCATGGCTATAGCTATCCTCTTTTACTTGGTCTGTAGTCTAACACTGTAATTGACTATGATTGATCCTTGAGTCTGCTTAAGAAATAATGTTTAAAAATTAGCTTCGGGAGCATGATCTAGGGCCCAATTTTATTCACCTTTCCAGTGATGATACAGTGGAGCCCTGAGGCAAAGGAAGAAACATTCTCTTACTTTGGGGAGGCTCCATGACTGCCTCCCCACTTCAGGATGCAGCAGATGCCTCATTCATATGGATGCATCAGTGTTGGAAGGATAGGATAGGGCTGGACCTCTATAGCACAATCCTATGCATCTCTACTCAGAATAAGCCCCTTTGTGTTCAGTAGTGCTTACTCCCAGGAAAGTGTGTACAGGATTGCAGCCCTAGTCACTGTTATACATGCACTGGTGACATTTTGAACTATTCCACATTCCTAAACGAGAGACTTTCCTTGAAGACATACTTTTGAGTGTACATGCTTTTGCTACATTCATTCCCTCTGCTCTAAACACCAGCACACAGAGACTGGGCATGATGAAAACATGTAATTACCTATGCATAAATATTCTTATTCTCCTCCAATCAGACTTGGCCTCACCTAGGGACCAGATACAAGCTGAATGCTGCTGTGACCTGACCTAGGAAGTTACTTATATTGACATCTAACACATTGCCAGAAATGTGATGACACGAGGCATGTCAATAACCGCATCCTCTCTGTCAAATAATCATGGAGGGCATTACAACTTCTCTAACAGTAAGGACACCTGACCAAAAAGAACACTGGACTTAGGGAGGTCTCAGGTGAGTGAAGAATGTCCTAGAATGCACAGCAACAAGGGAACAACTGGGCAATTGCAACTTTTCCATTCCTGCCTGCCCCTGATCTTCATACATCCCAACAAACCAGCACCTGATCTTCATTCACTCTCAGTTGGTTCCTCACATCTCTTTGACCCTTTGAACTTGAGAACAGGGCAATACACTGTGGAACCCTCAGAGGTAGTACACAAAAAAGGTAAGTGGAAATTCCAAAGCTTTGTTACATAAGAAGTGCCATAAAGACCCTCTGAGTCTTACCGGTCCAGCTTAGGTTGGAATTTGTACAAGTAATGTTATCTAAAGGAGAAACATATGAGGGCAAATTGAGCAGCACAGAATGAAAACGATTAAAGCTGAACCTAGAGGCAAAGTGCCTTTAAAGGATCAGCTACGCAGCGCGATCTTTGAAGATCTGGCTCTCGAGATACTGTGATTTGTTTTATGATAATCAAAGGTATTGGTCAGGTTCACCGAAGTGTCCTTGTGGCATCATCCTGAATCGGTCTCAGCCGCACACGCAGTTTGCATTAACCATGGCTATAGGTTCAAAGAGGTCTGGTTCTTGAAGAGCTGACAAATGATGGGCAAAGGCATCAATATTTTATGCTACAAAATGCCGCACATGCAAAAAATTCGATCTGTACTGCTGAAACCAGAAGGGCACTGTCAAATCTATTATTTTAGTGTAGCCAATTAAGAAATGATGCATACCAAATTTCTCCACAGTCTGTCATTTAAATTAGGGAATATAGACAGAATGGGTGGATTGGCAGAAAAAGTAACAGTTATCCATTGATTCAATATGCGTGGTTAATGTAAAATATCTGCGTTTACTGGTATAATACAATTGCATGCCTAACACTATGCTATATAATATAGTATGTGGTAGGTTTAAAGATGTAAAAAGGAGAAAAAAGAGAATTCTATTCTCCTTTTTGCTTTCATTGGCTATTTATCTGAACAGAGTGCATGTATGTGCATAATATATACACCAGTGGAGTTACATGTGCATGTTCTGGATCTCAGGCAATGATTTGGTGCAGAAGTTTTTAAAAGGGCTCTTGTTGGGAAAGAGTGGTTTCCCTTCAGAAAGGACAGTGGAAGGGGGAAGCCATAAGGCAAGTTTAAGAGTTTTGTACAGACACCTTTTGAGACACGAACTTGGGAAAAAAATCTGATTGTGCATGCAGATTTTGTGCATGTGATACACCTTTCTGGATTTCAACCTTCATTTATCTATGCATACTACGTATTAATTTATGCAGAGGAGTGTGTTTGCACACTTGAATAGATCACAGATCTCCAGTTTCTCTTATTTGTGTTCAAACATACCAAATGTCAAGGGTGCACCAGGCTACTTAGTTTAAAAAAATCCAGGATTTTTTTTTTTCCAGGAAAGACGTTTCAGTGGTTTTATATCTTCCAGTGTTTTGCATGTAAGAAGTCACCTTATAGAGATCAGGTTGATACTGGCAGGGCACCATCTATTTAAAAAAAAGAAGAAGTAATGATTACAAGTTGCAAGCATGTGTCCAAAACCTGTATAGCTATTTGGGCCACAATCCTAACCAATTTTCCAGCACTGACATAAGGGCAATGCAACTCCTAGGTAAGAGAACAAGCATTGCCCTACCTTGAGGAGGCCTCCATGACTGCTCCCCCAACTGAAGGATGCAGCACATGCCCCACTGGCACAGCTATGCTGGTGCTGGAAAGTTGGTTAGGATTGCGCCCTTGGTTGATCAAAATGGTGTGCTATGCGCTACTCAAGCAGATACATACAGGCAAGACTCAATATGATCGTTTTTTTGTTAATGACCCCTTCAAAGTGAAAGAGCAGGCTTTTTTTGTGTTGTAAAGTTGATGCTAGTTGACTATGACTTTATAAAGCAAAAACACTTCAATCTGGTCATGAAAATCCATGTACACAAGCAGGTTGCTATCTTGAGGTTCCCTTCCAGGATGAGAAACAATGCCTGAAGATTGGAAGCAGATGCTCATCTGGACCAGGATGCACATCCAGAAAAGATGCACTTAATATAATGCTGCACTGTAAGGTATAGGTGGGGAGGTACATGATATAGATGCAAATGTGCAGCCCCGTTCACTGCCTTGGGCAACAAGTCACGGGTAATAAAACAGCAGCATGCAACTGATCACCCAATCCTATCCTACTTTCCAGCACTGATGCAGCCATGCCAAAGTGCTTCATCCTGCAATGGGGGAAGCAGTCATGGAGGCCTCCCCAAGGACACATTTGTTCACTTACCTTGAGACTGCATTGAGGCTGCATTGGTGCTGGAAAGATGGACAGGATTGAGCCCTAAATCAGAGAACTTGGTTTAGAACAGATTACTGATATTTTTTCATTTCTGTGTAAAGTTCAACTACCTTAAGGATTGTTCAGTACTAGTAGGATGCAATCCTAAACAACCTTTCAGCCAGTGCAAGTCCCTTGCACTGGCCAAAGAGTGTCACAAAAGTGCCATAAAGGACTTTCACACCACTCTTCAGGGAGATGGGACCAGGATCTGGCACTTATACCAGATCCTAGCCCCATTTGTGAGCGGCCCGGGGCAGTCCTAGGCTGCTCAAATTTGTGCCACCAATTCCGGTGGCACAGCTCTGAGTGAACCCATTGGGGCTGCTGTGGCAAGGGGCAAGACTTTCCCCTTGCCTCAGGCTGAGTCTCAGATAGCCTGAAACTTGCGCTGAATACAGTGCAGGCCCGCCGACCTGCCTGTTCCAGTGCAAGTTAGGATTGCGCTGCCTGTCATGCAGTCTTACAAATACTGGTGCATTTTTTCCTCCAATGGATCATGCTTCCATCTAAATGATTTTGTTCCCCAGATATGCCAGTACAGGTCCTGCATATATTCTCTGCATTCTTCCCTTTCATACCTAAAGGAAACACTGTATACATTGCCATCCTTCAGTCTTGGAAGACTATGCTATCGCACTCTGAATGGTGGTTCTGGAACAAAGTGTCCTCTCCAGTGCACGAAGCCTGGGTAAAGTAGATATGGAGGATATACTGTTTCCCATGCAACAAATCCCCCCTCTCCATGTCACTGAAATGGTCCAATGGAAAGGCAGAAGCCAATAGGGTGGTTCCAGCGGCATCATAGGAGTTGCCAGAGCGTGACTATGTTCAGCTATGAACTGCCTCAGGGACTCCGGCTCCGGATTTTGCCTCGAGGTTGACTCCTGAAGACTTTTCCGTAACTGGATGTAGCCACAAAGCAGTGTAGGTTTGGGATCAGAGTTTTCCTTCTCTCAGATGAGCTGCCTTCCCAGGCTAACTACCCAGTCGTATCTACCCAGTGGCTGTTTAGTCACCTCTTACGACAAGTACAGCCAAACTGAGGGCCTATTCTTATCCCCAGCCCCCAGGGGACACTGTATATTCGATCCACAAGTAGCCATGAAGGCAGGTTTCAACTCTAATCAGTGTTAGCAAAACATTTGTTGAATTAACTGCATGAAAAGCAGTAATGGTGATCCTCAGTCCCACCAGCCAACCATGTCATTAAATTAAGTTAATCTAAATAACAACAACCTGGCTCAGTAACTAAAGCTAGCAGAAAGAAAGAAAGAAAAAATCATAGTGAGCATTGCTTCTGGGGGTTTGCAGTGAACACTAAATAAATAAAATTAAATTTTATAATTAAAACAAATATCAGGGTAAGCAAATGAAATTTAGATGGCAATCACCACTATAACAAGGAAACTATCTTGAAATGAGAGACCCTGAATTGCTTTTGTGATTTGAATTAACAAGTGTGAAAAATGTCTACATCACTTCATCAGTCCCTTGGTTTCATTTGTTATAAATGACAAATTGTTTGTAATGATAATGGTTCGAGTTAATCTAAAAAACAGTTAGATGATGCTGTGGAGTAGAATGCAGACATGCCAGAAGCACATGGTGCTTTGCTTTAAAATGCATTGGTGTATACATTTGCAGGAACATTGCTAAAGTTTTTATAACACATGGAAGGAATCAGAACAAATGCTTCCATGGCTTAATTTGCCATTCAACCTTGACTACCTGCACTAACAGGCCTTGGGATCTTGTGAAATCTGTCCTGCATTCTTCCCTACACCCATCACAGTGCCCTGGAATTTGAAAAGGTGCACATGATGCTAAGAGTCTAATACAAAAGAAGTTCATAGGGACTAGTGCCTTGGCAAGTAACAGCCCAATCCTGTGCTCTTCTTTGCCAATCTGTAAGACACGTTTGCGAAGCTCACTGCCAGGCTCCCACCTGTGCTAGCCCAGTGCTGGCCAGAGCTGGGCTAGTGTGGGGCGGTCGCCCAGCTTCTGCGGCTCAGCAGTCTCCCAGACCGCCGAGCCGCGAGCCGCGGCACGGTAGGTGGGGTCGGGGACGGGGAGGAGGCATTCCGGAGAGGGGGGAGGCCAGCAGGGGTGGAGAGAGGGTGGGAAATGTGTGCTGGGGGGCAGGCTGGAGGCGTGCCGGAGGGAGGGAGGGAGGCGGGTCCGTGGAGCTCCGCCCCACAGGATCCAAGGTGCTTGTGTAGGGTGCAGAGCCCTACACGAGTACCTTGACCTTACCGCCGACAAGGTCGACAAGGTCGGCGGTAAAGTGAGTAGCCCCATTGCGGGGCTGCTTACCTTACTTGGAGGAAGGGGACAAAAGTCCCCTTCTCCCGAGGCACCTCCTGCAGTAGCCCAGGTTGCACAGGATCCGGCAGCAGCCCTTCTCGGTGCCGCCGAGCCTGGGTGCCCCGTGCAGCTCAGGATTGGGCTGCCTCTCAGCAATGTTTGTGGCCAAATAGAGCATCTTGTAACCTGCAAATGTAGCCAATGCCCTGGGTCACTTTTATGGAAAATTTCAAACAATGCTTCCTTTCTGTCAACTTTCACTTCATAATTCTGGATCATTAACCAAGGGCACAATCCTAACCAATTTTCCAGCACTGAGGTCAGGGCAATGCAACTCTGAGGTAAGGGAACAAACATTGCCTTACCTGGAGGAGGCCTCCGTGACTGCCCCCCCCCCCAACTGCAGGATGCAGCACATGCTCCACCGGCACAGCTAGGCCAGTGCTGGAAAGTTGGTTAGGATTGAGCTCCAAGTTAAAGAAGATATAAGCTTGGAAAATGATTTGGATTTTAATATATATACATTTGTTAAATGTTTGACAGGAACTGTCAGGTTTAGCCTGGAAACAGGAACCTGCAGATCAGTGCACTGCTGGAACAACAGGTCCTAGAGTTCCCTGAGCAGTAAAGGGCTCTGAGTGACTTTGCCCACTGGCTCCACCCCTCACTGAACCAGGGTGGAGGGGGCGGGATCAGCAGAGCTCTGCGCTGCTGTAAACTGAACTCTGTGTCAGGTCAGAAGGACTGTCATGGAATCTCTCAAGTCTGTACCGGCCAAGTATGCTTCCAGAGGCCACATTCAGCCTGTGGGCCTTCTGTCTGACAACTCTGTTATACGAGTTGTACATATGAATGAGGGCCGATGATGACATCTCAGAAGAAAGCCTGGGTTGTCCTGGCACAAGCTAACAGTATACTTCACATTCTGGATAAGAGGTTTTTCATGAGCTACGTGAAGGTTTGCTCTTTAATGCATCATAAGCACATAAGAAGAGCCCCACTGGATCAGGCCAAGGGCCCATCTAATCCAGCTTATTTTATCCAACTTTCCAGTGCTGATGCAGCTGTGATGCAGCCCTGAGATAAACGGACAAATGTTTCCTTACCTTGAGGAGGCCTCCGTGACTGCCCCCCACTGCAGAATGCAGTACACACCCATTAGCATGGCTACACCAGTGCTGGAAAGCTGGATAGGATTGGGCCCTAAATATTATCATCCCCATTTTGCAGCTAAGGCTAGGAGGGTATGATTGGCCAAAGACTATCTAGTGAATTCATGTTAGAGGTGAAGATCTGAACTGAGGACTTCCTGATTCATGGCTTAGCAGTCAGTACACGACCTCAGCATTCACACATGACATGAACATTCCATTCATTTCCATTCATTCATTCATTCATTCATTTGTACTTTCATGGGGTACAATCCAACCAAAGTCAAGCATCTCTGGATCCAACTGCAATGTATGGGGAAGAGTTAGGCATAGCTTGACTTTCTCACTGAAAACCAATTAACTCCCCCACTGAAATCAATGGAACCTAAAAGTACTTAACAAAGTTGGCTGGATTGGGTCCCATGAAAGTTCATACACACACAACTTGTGAAAGCACATCTACCTTGCAGGCAGTACTGTAATGGAGCAGTGAGAGAAGTGACTCCACTGTATTCAGCGTAATCACCCCCTTTGGATTGCATTGGCTAATTAGCTTTAATTCAGACATTCTTCATGCACAGGGTGAGGAAACTGTTGACCCTAAGTATTATGCTGCCACAGAATTAGGCACATTTTCACTACAATAAATCCTGCTGTGTAGTAAGCACAATACTGGCAGATGACCCAGTGTTCAAGCTGTTTTGTGCTATGACCTGACAACTATCAAAAGATACTTGGCATTAATCTCCACCAGATCTCCAGGACCGTTTTCAAACTTAGATGAAACACTCTCTAATCAAAGCTGACTTTGGGGGAAATGAAATGCACAAGGAAATGACAAGCTAGCAGAGGGCTAACCACTCATGTGCCCCAGAGACAGCTTCAAAAGTTCACAGCCAAACCAAGACCTGGGTGTTGACCCCAAATGTCTCTCCTGAAGAGATGTGACCTGCGGTGTGACATCTAGATGACATGGTCAGAGTACCTGGAGGAGAGGGAACACTTGCACAGATCAAATCTGTGGAATGCCTTTCAATTCCCATGGCTATTAACAAAGACCTCGTATCCTTCGTTTTGCCAAGCATCTGTCTTGTGCTCGACTTGAAAGGTAACCCCCCCTCCAAATCCCTTTAGGGTGTCTTATTCTTACTTTAAATGATTTTTTTAAAATCAGTTATAGTGATAAGGTATAATTTAATAAAAGAAGAAATGATATTTAATGAAAAAAATCTTTGCTTGCTTAAAAAGAAATAGAAAAACTATTTAATTCACATAGAGATGTAAAAATAATACACAGGTGCACAGTGAATACTCCCCTTGATGCCCTTTTTGGAGCGTTGCAAGCAATTAAGGCTTTCTGAGGAACAAAGTTAGTGTGGTCCAGGGAACCTGGCAGAGATATGGACTCATGAATCAATTCCCACTGTGCATTTTATATTCTGGACACCCAAGTACAAAGCATATTATCAGGTGTGAAGGGCACACGTGTGTAAAATTTGGTGCACGTCACTTTAAAATATATCCAAGAACAAAATGAACAAATATCTCAATAAGTGCAAAGGGCACACCTGTGTAATAAAATTATGTGTGTGCCCCTTTAAAATATTCAGAAGTTGGAGCTCAATCATTTTTGAAGCACCACTTCTAAATACTTAAAGCAGTGGTTCCCAACCTTTAGGAGCCTGCAGATCACCGAGACAAAAATTGGAATTGTCATGGACCACATGCAACCCTCCCGCCCTCCTCTCACCACAAAAAATATAATTACATTTGCTGGTCTGTGGGGGGGGGGGGGCAGTTGGCAAGATGCTGGAAATATCAGCTATGGCTTTAGAGGTCCGTTCTCTGCCCTCACTGGTGGTCCATAGGGAAGCATCTCCCAAGCGAGTGCTCCCCCACAGACAACCAGAGAAGGTAGAGTGCCCACAGCCACAGCTGACACATCAGAGACTAGCAAGACACTGAAGGTGATCAAAGGCAACCCTTTCTTCCCCTGAGACCTCGAGGACCATTTCTCAGGGTCTTGCAGAGTACCTGCGGTCGATAGACCACAGGTTGGGAATCAGTGATTTAAAGAGATGTGTCACATTTTACAAATTCATGCTGGATACATCAGACGTCCATAGAACCACCCTGAGGTCCTTGGAGGAACAAGGGGATGTGTGTGTATGTGCATGCATAAAGAAATTAAACATTATCTTTGATTGCCATCTTATGTACACTTACTTGGGAGCATAGAATCATGCATGACTTAAGGAAAAATAGTTTCCTCCCATTTGTTCAGCTGATTGCACTTGGACATCTTTATGAGATTCATTCATTATCTTTCCAGAGCAATTCATTTGTCTGCAGGGCTCCTTTGTGAAGCAACCACTGACACATACACTGCCTTGGTTTAACATTCATTTAATTTCATTTTCCATTCCAAGGATATTTTACTGCATGCTCACTGCTGAGACCTTCAGCTATGACCACACACATCTTGATGGTATTTACCCACATCATCTGGGACTCTTCCTTATGTTGGAGCAAAGTAAATTAAAAATGCATTAAACATCTTTTACAGAAAAAGAAGCCATATGGACTTTTTGTCTAGCCAGGAACTCAAGTCACAAATAGGAAATGCTACAGCTGTGCATTTACATAGGCCTCAGCCCCATCAAACACCGAAGGACGAATGTCACAGTAAACATGCAAGGGAGAGAGGGCTGCAGATTTGTGAGTGGCCCTATCACTGGATGTGAACAAACACATACACACATGCTGATCTTCTGGTCTGCCAGGAAATCCAGCTTACCACCGCTCAGGATTTCCTGTTTCTCTGAAGGACATTGGCTGGCTATTCTTCATCCCATTGCGAGAAAGAACTATCCGTTGGGTTTCTACTATTATAAGTCAGCAGTCACTGTGAAAGAGCGTTTTTGGTGGGACAATAAAAATAGTAAACAGGTTAAAGTGGGAAATGGAGATCTTTGGGGCTTTAATAACACTCAGGACCTTTGAACTCAGAAAACCAATGGTACCTTTAAGAAATGTAGGGATGTAACTAGTTTTTCAGTGATTTTCCCAGAAGATTCATATTGGATCCCAAGAGAGTGCTTATGGATGGCTTATCTACAACTTCAGGGTTCAGGCAGGTTTCCAAGCAAAGGAAAGTCTATGAAGGAGGTGTACAGATTTATTCTGTCTGCCATTTTGGCTAGAATGGAAGGAAAATTTTCTGACTGGTCTACAGTCAGGATGACTTTGTTTCCACCTGCTAATGAATGTCTATGGCTAATTTTTAGGGGGCAGAAAATGAACAGTTTGTAGAATGAGCTGCCTGTGGAACTGCAGGATCAAGGAAGAAAATGGGGAAAATGTATGCTTAAAGCTATGATGTTTGCAGTACAGTACAGTAAAATATCCTTGGAATGGAAAATGAAATTAAATGAATGTTAAACCAAGGCAGTGTATGTGTCAGTGGTTGCTTCGCAAAGGAGCTCTGTAGACAAATGAATTGCTCTGGAAAGATAATGAATGAATCTCATAAAGATGTCCAAGTGTAATCAGCTGCACAAATGGGAGGAAACTATTTTTCCTGAAGTCATACATTATTCTATGCTCCCAAGTAAGTGTGCATAAGATGGCAGTCATAGCTATGATATAAGGGTTTTGACTTGTAATTAGTTAATATCCATAACTGAACAAGAGGTTTCCCACTTCACCCTTACACTCCTTGCTAGTGTACTACTTGCTAGAGGGCTATGATGACAGGGTACTCATTTCTTGCTTGTCCATTCTACAATGTCTGTATTCATTTATAAGGGAAATTCAGGGCTTAATCTGAGCTGTGGTTCATCAAGACTCAACTCTGGATCTAATCAATAGGTATTAATATACCCACTGGAAAATCATCATCGGAGGCTAGTTAATAATAAATAAGTGATGACACGAAGCATGCACAGAGTGCCTTTCATTCACCATTGAATGCTCATATGCAACCCCTATAATGAACATATGCCACAGCCTTATACTGAATCAGACCATTGGACCATCTAGCTCAATATTTTATATGCTGATTGGTAGTGGCTCTCCAGGGTGTCAGACAGGAATATGTTATCTAACCTACCTAAAGATGTCAAGAATTGAAGCTGGGACTTCTGCATACAAAGCATGCTCTTCCACTATGGCCCCTCCTAGGATTAGGAGGGAAGGCTTCTCAGTCATCGGGAATGACTTCAGACCAGGTCAAGTCAAAAGTATCTTTCTTATTTTAGGAATTAAGTACTGCTGAAATGAAGTAGCTGTTCCTAGCATTTCACCCTATAACAATCTAGGATGTCAATTCTTTCAACTCAGCACTCCAGAGAAGGTCTGGTCTAAATCTTGTTTTTTGGGAACCCTTGTCAAGATGCATCTTCCCCCTTTCTTCTTGAACTTTATCATCCAGGTTCTCCCTGTCTGTTGCTAATTATGGCCAGGCCATGTCAAGTCAAAAAAAGCAGAAGAACAGAAGTACAAAGCTCTGTGTCGTGCTTAGCAAATTTTCTGATTGCTCTACATTGCTATAAAATACGAGTGCCAACTGCTTCCCAGGTTGGGTTTATAGGAACTGCAGTGTGCAAAAACCTGTGATATGTTTCACATACGATATGTTCTGAAATCCTGGTTTGTCACCTAAACTCCTTGACATTGTGCCAGTGTAATACACCTGCTTGTTGAATTCACAACCAGTTTTAGGTGTACATATATATTCCTAATTTTTATGATTTCTCTATCTATGCCTAATAAAAGTTTATTCATTCATTCATTCATATTCCTAATTATGATGACGTACAAAATGCACTTCCATGATGATAAGGATTGCAAACCCTTGACTTGATAGTGGTTTTATTTAGTAGCTGTGAGTTAATTAGATATTTGATAGTGATGATTCTGTCCCAGCTATCACTACTATTAAAAGTAATGTGACAAAATGCTTTGTGCAAACCGCTTCCTGAACTTTTTGTTGAAAAGCAGTATTTAAATACTGCTAATAATAATAATATGAGAAGCAGCACCTACCAAATTAGCCTTGGCAGTAGAGATTAATTTCTTTGCTGTCCCAGGGATTATTTGAGGTTCAGGGCTTTGCAATCCAATAGAATCTGAAAGTCCATCTTGTGAAACCGATGAAGTGGGTCAGCTCCAAAAATGTTACACCATTTACAGCACAATCCTAAGGCTTGCTGAGACAGTGCAGCCATCCCCAAGCCAGTTCAGAGTGTCACAAATGTGCCATAAGGCATGTGTGGGGCAACTTGAGAGCTGGCTGCGGTGGCATGAAGGCCTGCACTGGCTGGGCAGTGCCACATCTCATGCCCCCACCCTACCCCCGACACAGGTAAGATTACACCATGTGGCGTGGTGGCTGGGAGAGGATGTGTTGGAAGCGGGGAGGGGAGGGGGTGTTTTGAATGGGAGGAGGGCCGAACAAGGGGAGAATCAGGCCAAGAGAGGCGTGGGATCAGTGATAATACAAACTGTATCCAAACCCCCTTCCTGGACCGGGCAGTCCTACATGGGGCTTACCAGATTTGCACCAGTGATAGCTGGTGCAGATCTGAGCAGCCCCATAAGGGTGGCTGGGGCTTTACCCAGAATAAGGGAAATATATCCATTTTTCCCAGATGGGGGTAAAAATCTGCTGTAATTATCTTTACCACTCTAGTTTCCAGTGATCCGTGCAGCTTCAATATGGCATCCATTTGGAATATTTGCATACAAAATGTTAGTTAAACTGTAAGCTTGCACCCCTTGTAGTCAGTAGGATGACAACTAACAGGCTTCCTCATTCAATGTTTGTGTGTGAGCAAGCACATACATAAGGAAGGACTGAGTGCCCTCTAGCCGATTAGCTATACCCCTCATAATGTTCACCTCTGCTAAATCAACCTTGTATCCTAAACCCAAATAACTTTCTAGGACACATAATTTTCCCTGTTTACACACTTTGCTTTTTACAGACAAACACGTTTATTCAGAAGAAAACTCCAGATTTCAGAGAAATTTTTCTTCCACAAAATTATGCACTGGAGCTTGCAATAACTGCATTTAATTCTTTTATGCATGTCTACTCAGAAGTAAGTTCTATTGTGTTCAATGTGATTTACTCCCAGAAAAGTGCATATAGGATTGTAGCCTTAATGACTTCTGTGCTTTGGCAATGGCAAGCCACTTTTATCCATCAATTTCTACACTTTTACATCAAATTTGGGGGGGGAAAAAAAAAAAGAAATTCTCATGTGCTTTTCCTCCCTTAAAGACCCAGAACTGTGTAAAAGGGACATCTGAGTCCCAGCTATTTCATTCCTTCCTGTTGTTTAATAAGGAATGTTCTGATGATATCAGCAACTGAAAATTCCTCTGCCTTCTGCTCCAGCCTTGTATCTAGGCTTTCCTTTGCCAAGAGGAAGGCACACTCTGAATTCATCCTTCTTGAACCATCAAATAATTTTTTAGTTTTGATTAAACTACAGCAAGCAAGGAAAAAAAAAAAACAAGACACGAGAAGTTATTTGGCAAGAAGCAAATGGGCAGCTTCATGGTTTGCTTTCACACTAAAAACATAAAGTAGTACAGAAGTGTGTATGTTTTATAAGAAATATATATATTTTTGGAAGATTTTGCAGTGTAATGAAAGCTGCTGTAGCTCTTGTCCACCACATAAAGTAAGATAGTGCCCCCTGGTGCTCTTCTTGGGAAAAAACATCCATACTGTACTTTAAATGGTCTGCAATTTTTGTCACACTTTCAAAAATACACCATGCCAGGGCTGACCCATCCATTAAGCCAATTGACACAGTTGACTCAGGCAGCAGCTTTTTAGGGGGTGCCAACCTCTGTCCCTTCCCACTTCCACTGGGAGGCATGAAGGTTGTCACATCACTTGCTAAGGACAGGGAGTGCATTTAGCCCACTGCCTCAGGTGTCAGAAGGTCTCAGGCTGGCGCTCAACTCCAGGGTACACACAACCTGAAAGTAGGAAAGACCTGCACTGACATAAGAGACAGAAAGGCTTTGAATATATAGCTGTCGCAGATCCAAGATGCCCCATAGGGGTGCCTGGAGCTTTACCCAGGGTAAGGGGAAATATATTCCATTACCCCACTGCAGCCACCTCCTAAGCTACAATGGATGCAGTGCAGGCCATGCAGCCTGGTTGCACAAGCACAGTTTAGGACTGGGCTCTTAGATTATTTTTAGCAAATATTAAGAGTGACTAGGCAAACAATATGATGTGCTTTATGGCAAAGGAGATCATCCAACACATCCCTTATCAATCCCTTATTATTCCCTTACATCCAACACATCCCTTATTTTGTTGTGCTATTGCCTAGAATGTGCAGAAGAGATTCTGAAAAGCAGGGTATAGTGATCCACTCAATAACACATCATTTTTGCTTGCAATTAAAGGGCAGATGTCATAATCCATGGCTCCATTTGTCTGAGCTGCTGCTGTCATCAAAATTTGCTTGATGACCATTTAACTGATGGTAAATATATCATTTACACCAGTGGCATAGCTGGCGGGGGCAGTCCACCCCGGGTACCACCCTTGGGGGGGGGGTGACACCAGAAATGCCCCAACATCACTAACATCATGAAGGTTAGGAGTAATCCCATCATGCTATATACCGTTGGATGTGGAATTTGCAGCAGAATGCAATGCAAAAAACCGAATTGAAATATCTCATTTTCATCAAAAGTTATAGCCAAAACACTGGAAACAAAAAATGCATGGAGCCCTATGGAAAGTGAAACCAAGCCATATCGTGTGTTTACTCGTGAGTAGGCGGACGTGCCTTAGTCCATCGGAAAGGGCAGGCTGAGAGGAATCCAACAACAACAGAATGGTTCCTATCCAGTGAAAGCTGTCCCCATAAAACACCCAAAAAGGAAGCCCCTCTCTTCAAGCAGGTGAATGTATTGAGCCTTATGAAAAGTGAAAGTAAGCCACATGGTCGCATTTACTCACAAGTAAGCAAACCTGCCTTGGTTGCTGGTCACATCAGGCAAAGGGGAATGCAAGGCTGGTTGTATGGTCCCAATCTGATGAAAGTGGAGCTCAACAACTGCTCCAGAAGGCAGCCCCCCCCCCCAAGAATAAAACAGAGGCTTCAGCTGGTAAGGTAGGCACTAGGGAGGGCTGAAAATCTCACTGATTTTTTTTGTGGGGGGGTGTTATTACAGGTAGGCTACAGAGAAAATTCACTTGGTGGAACAGGGCTGGCTTCCCCTTATTTAATTATCTGTTTTCCTTTAATTTAATTATTTATAATTATTTTATTTTGCTTGATGATGTCACTTCTAGCCATGACATCACTTCTGGTGGGTCCTGGACAGATTGTCATTCTAAAAAGTGGGTCCTAATGTTAAAAATTTGAGAACCACTGCATTAACTCAAAACAGGCCAATGAGACATCCAGGGGGTAGGGGGGGTGACATCCTAGTGACCAAAATTCAGGAAATCATGGCTTTTAGGAATAATACCATCATATTATATACCATTTGATGCAGAATTTCATCCATTGCTTGTGGGGAAATATTCACTGCATTTATTTTCTGGCCATTATTATTATTCATTTCATAATATTATCATTTCATAATATAATTATTATTCATTTCATGACTATTACTATCTCTCAGTCTCACCTACCTCACAGGGTTGTTGTGAGGACAAAATAAGGGGAGGAATCATGTACACCACCCTGAGCTGCTCAGAGGAAGGGTGGTATAAAAATGTGAATTAATTAATAAATAATAAATAATATAATTACTAATTAATTAATTATGTCATAGGGGGTGACAAAAATTTATGGGCCCCTGGTGTCAAATGACTTAGCTATGCCTCTGATTTATACACGCACACACACACACACACACACACTTACTTTACCATGTATGAAATATATACCATATAAAAGATATGTGAGATTTTACCACGTGCTTACACTTTATTGTAGCTTGTTTTATTTTATACTGGTTTTGGTATAATCATTCCATGGTTTTGGTCATCAGCTGATACATTCATTCTGAATGAATGAATGAATAAGAATCAATTATTTCATCATAGAGTGTTTACTATTAATTTTTACAGCACCTGTAAACAATAAAGAAATGCAATTTTTAAAATAGTATTTAAGATAAGTAACATTTTTTGAAATTGTGGTTCTTTTTAAGAAAAAAACAACCCTAAAGTCATTATATAGGATCAAAGAAGTGTTTGGTTGTTATTTAGACACAAGGGAATCAAGACTAGGCTAAACATGGTTTATAAAGCCATGCAAGCCACCATTTCATCTTGCTTTGACCCTAACTATTCTGAACCTTCAATTGTTGTTGGATTTCAGTTAAGTCTTGATTTTTTTTTTTTCACCTGCCAAATCTTGTCAGTTTTGCAAACATCTCTCAGGTGTGGAGGGGTACGGACAGTAAGACTGCTAGCAAGATAAAAATCCAAAGGCTCAACTAAAGTCCCAATCCTATCCAACTTTCCAGTGCCTATGTAGCTCTGAGGTAAGGGAACAAATGTTACCTTAACTTGAGGTGGTCTTCATAACTGCCCCATCACTGCAGGATGCAGCACTGCCTGTTGACAAGGTTGCATTGGCACTGTAAAGTTGAATTGGATTGGGCCTGAAGTAAGACAGTTTGGAAACAGGCAAACTGCTGGGCCAGCCTTGCCCAACCCAATGGTAGGCTGCAATCCTATCCACACTTACCTGGGAGTAAGCTCCATTGACTAAAATGAGACTTAATTCTAAGTAGGCATGCATAGGCTTGGGCTCTTTATATTCTAAAAGGAGAATGTAGGATCTCCACTGAATCCCAACACCAATGAACAAACTACTGCTGCTAGATTCACAAGGACTCTATAAAGATATAACAGCTTGAGAAGAAGGAATGAATAGTTCCTGTATATAATCCATTAACCAGTTAACAAACAGCTGTTAGAAATATGTGAGAATGTTACTCATTGTGAAGAGAATGGGCTGTGACCCCTCTTTGCCAAAAGGCTACAAAAAAAAGCTTAAAAGGAGCCATGTTGGATTGGGCCAAAACTAGCTCGTTCTAGTGTGCTAGTTTCTTAAACCCTGTAATAACTACTCAGCTTGAATATTTTGAGCTAGGTTATTACAAAAACATCATAATAATCCAGGAATAAAACTCCGAGCTTCTGCCAAGTCTGCAATGGATTCTGATTTGTTGTTTTAATGCTTTTTATCCTGATGTTTGGCATCTTTCATTATTGTTCTTATTGTTACTATTACATAATAGCTGGTTTGTAAACCACTTTGAATGGCTGTTGGCAGGAAAGCAGGCTACATTGGAATGAGTGATTGAATGAATGGATGAATAAAACTGTCTTTATGTTAAAAAACAAAACAGAGACTGCTTCCACAGATACACAAAAGCCTCTTCTCTACATGTTAAGAGTTGCTAAAATAATATTTATAAAATATTGGAAGGTATGATTAATACCTGAGAAAACAGAGTGATTGGGGAGATGCTTGTGTTCATAGCTCAGTGGTACAGCATATGTTTGCAGGCAGAAGGTGCCAGATTCACTGCCTGGCATCTCCAGGTAGCTCTGGAAAGATCTGTCTGAAAGCCTGGAGTGGCACTGTCACTAAGGGCAAATGGTGAGCTAGACTGGCCAGTGATCTGACACCATCTGAGTCAGTTTCCTCCCTTCCTAATCTAGTAAAATTATCAATTTATCAAAAATCCAGTGTCAGGTACAAAGCTGTAATTGAAGATCATTGGGGTATGTACATAAAATTGTCATCATCACAGCACACCAGATGTTTGGACTGAGATTTTTGAGTGCTCACAAGACTAGTTGGCAACCTTCAGTCTCGAAAGACTATGGTATCGCGCTCTGAAAGGTGGTTCTGGAACAGCGTCTAGTGTGGCTGAAAAGGCCGATTCGGGAGTGACAATCCCTTCCACACTGGGAGCAAGTGCAGTCTGTCCCTGGCCTGTCTCCCTGGCTATGGGCCTTCCTTCTTTGCCTCTTAGCCTCAGACTGTTGGCCAAGTGTCTCTTCAAACTGGGAAAGGCCATGTTGCACAGCCTGCCTCCAAGCGGGCCGCTCAGAGGCCAGGGTTTCCCACTTGTTGAGGTCCACTCCTAAGGCCTTCAGATCCCTCTTGCAGATGTCCTTGTATCACAGCTGTGGTCTACCTGTAGGGCGCTTTCCTTGCACGAGTTCTCCATATAGGAGATCCTTTGGGATCCGGCCATCATCCATTCTCACAACATGACCGAGCCAACGCAGGCGTCTCTGTTTCAGTAGTGCATACATGCTAGGGATTCCAGCACGTTCCAGGACTGTGTTGTTTGAAACTTTGTCCTGCCAGGTGATGCCGAGAATACGTCGGAGGCAGCGCATGTGGAAAGCATTCAGTTTCCTCTCCTGTTGTGAGTGAAGAGTCCATGACTCGCTGCAGTACAGAAGTGTACTCAGGACGCAAGCTCTGTAGACCTGGATCTTGGTATGTTCCGTCAGCTTCTTGTTGGACCAGACTCTCTTTGTGAGTCTGGAAAACGTGGTAGCTGCTTTACCGATGCATTTGTTTAGCTCGGTATCGAGAGAAAGAGTGTCGGAGATCGTTGAGCCAAGGTACACAAAGTCATGGACAACCTCCAGTTCATGTGCAGAGATTGTGATGCAGGGAGGTAAGTCCACATCCTGAACCATGACCTCACAAGACTCACAAGTGCTCACAAGACTTTAAGAAAAAGTGAGATATTGCCGTATAATGTCTCATCTTCCTAGTAGTGCAGCTCCTTATAGTTGTTCAGCTGTTATCTTGTCAATGCGTATACTGGCCAGACATTTCTTAAAGGCAGTGGGGTTGCTAGGCGGGTGCCGGCTGCACTGGGTGACACACATGGGAGGGCGACAACACTAGTGGCCAAAATTGGTAAAATCTTGGTACTTTCGAATAATACCATCATGTTATATATCATTTGATGCTTATTTTCATGCAGAAAGCAATGAAACAAGCCATGTTTAAGTATTTCTATTCTATCAAAAGTTATAGCCAAAAAACAGTGGGGCATTGCAATGGTGCATCACCATGTCCACTACCCAGGGTGTTGCCCCACCCACTGCATGGGAAGAGGTTCATCACGGGGGTGATACTCTGGCTTCCTGCACCGAGTGATGTAAACCCTAGTGACGCCACTGCTTAAAGGCCTTAGGCAGTGGTTCCCAAACAGTGAGTCATGGCTTCCCCAGAGAGCCATGGAAACCAGCTAGGGAGCTGCGTAATCTTCATGAAAAACCCACTGCCCTATACAATGTAGCCCTACAGGGGAATTGTTGCCTGTGGCCCAGTAGGTTAAGGAAGCCATCAGTTCAAAAAATTTGGGAACCGCTGACCTTGGGGATTGTACCTAGTGCACCAATGACAATTTGGGGGGGGGGTTGTTGTTTTTATCCCCCAAAGGCACTGAATTTCAATTTCCTGGTCTTTGTATTTTGTCATCTTTTCCCAGTGTTTCTCTTCAATTCTGCATCCACCTGGATTGGTGGTGGTGATGGTGGTTGTTAACAGTAATAGTAATAATACTAGAGCCACTCTATCTCCTTTGTGAAAGGTAGCTTCCATCAGGATGATTGCAAATGGGTGGAAACGATTTCTAGCTCGGGCGAGAACATCCCTGAGGAAGAAGAAAAATCCACACAACTGCCAGCACACAATTTTCCTGTTAAAATGAGCAAGCCAAACACTAATTTTTTATAACAGGTCATGCCATGAAATGTGAAGATATGGCTAACTGACACAGGCCAATCTCTTTTCTCATAAACAACAGCTGGAAATCTCGGACAGAATCCAGTCAGCCTGAGTACTGCTAGGTCCCATCCACTTCAACAGGAGATGGAGAGCCCAATCCTGAGCTTAGCGTTTCCGGCTTTCCAGCAGAGTGCACTGCTGCAAACGTACCATGAGACACGTCTGCGAGGTTTACTGCCAGGCCAGCACCCGTGCTAGGCACTGGGGCACAGTAAGCAGGGGTGAGCAGGGGGCGGGGAGGAGTCATTCCAGGGAGGGGGGAGGTGTGGGGAGGGCGGAGAGAGGGCAGTTGGGAGGCATGCAGTGGGGAGGGAGCCGGGAGGCAGGAGGTGGATCTGGTGGAGTTGAGCTCCACCAGATCCTGACTGTTCAAGTAGGGCTTGGTGCCCTACTCGAATGCCTTTACTTTACTGCCGACCTTTTGGTTGGCAGTAAAGTGAGTAGCCCCATTGCGGGGCTGCTTCCCTTACCCGGGGGAAGAGGACAAAAGTCCCTTCTCCCGAGGTGCCACCCACGGCAGGCTGAGGCATGCAGGATGCAGTGGCAGCTGTTCTCAGTGCTGCTGCAGCCGCGCGCTCCAGGCAGCTCAGGAATGGGCTGCCTGGACCCAATCCTGTCCAACTTTTTAGCACCAATGCAGTCACAGTGTAGCCCGGAGATAAGGGAACAAATGTTCCCGTACATTGAAGAGGCCTCCATGACTTCCCCATCAGCACAGGATGCAGTGCACACTCCATTAGCACAACTGCAACTGGCACAACTGCAAGATTGGATAGGATTGGGCCCTTACACCCATGCTTAGGCTGCAAACTTATATCACTTCCTTGGAGTAACACAATGGGACTTACTTCCAAGTAGACACACCTAAGCTTGCACTGTTAAACTTCTCCTGTTTAACAGTATTCTTCAAGTTCTTCAACTTGAAGAACTTGGGGCAGGTCTGGTCTAGAGGGTAGAGCCTCCGTTTGCCTGAAGATAACATCCGCAGGTCGCCAGATCGAGGCCACCGGCACCATGAATGGTGAGACCTTGAAGCAGCTGACAAGCCGAGTCAAGTTATTCCACCTGCACTTTGGTGTGAGCAAAGAAGTGTCTTGGCTGCCCTCCATGTGAGAGATGAAGGAGCTACTTGTCAGCTTGCATGGGAGGAAACTGGAGGCCAGAATGTGATACCAGATCAGAAAGATCCATCTGAAATGTTGTGGTTCTTGAAAGATAGAACCTTCTTCAATTGTAAAAATCCCTATGGGGATTTAGAACAGCCTGCCTTTGTAAACCACCTTGAATAAAGTCTGAGGAGAAATCTGACGACCAAGAAAGGCGGTATATAAATACCTGTATTATTATTATTATTATTATTATTATTATTATTATTATTATTATTATTATTATTATTATTATTATTATTATTATTCAACTTGCTTAATTTTGCAGGATTTCACCCTTTTGTTTTCCTATTGCAGTAAGATCTCATTCTATGTGACATTTGATTCACCTTTAGATTGGGATTGAAGGTCAAGCCGTGCAGTCCTAATTTTGCATATGAAGTTGCCTTATACTATTGGTCCACTTGGCTCATCTACATTGACAGGAAGCAGTTTAACAGTCCTCTCAGCCTTACCCAAAGATAGCAAGATTGAAACTAAGACCCTGTGAAAGCAAGCTATGTATTCTTTTGCTGTGCTACGGAGTCACCCCCAATTACGTTGGGGGTGCAGCTCAGGTCAAAACAAACTTGATAGAGCAGCACTGTCTCTTTTAATGCAGTTTCTTTAAAGCTTCATGGGAGAGCAGTCAGTTCTTTGGTGCAGCAGTGCCTCATCAGTGTCTTCTGTGAATGGACAGAGACTTCCACCTACACAAAGCTCTGGATGCTACCCCATGTTTTGATGTCATGTAAACATCCTAATCCCTATCCCGGGCCTGTAAGCCATACACAGGGCTATTCAGTTCTGCACCACTGATTTAACTGGTGCGGATCCAAGTAGCCCCATTGCATAGGCTGAGGCTAGACATGGAATAAGAGAACAAACATTCCCTTACACCAGGGGTGTCCAAAGTTTTTGGCAGGAGGGCCACATCGTCTCTCTGACACTGTGTCGGGGGGCAGGGGGGGGAAGAATTCATTTACATTTAAAATTTGAATAAATTTACATAAATTTACATAAATGACTATATTAAAGGTGAACTTATATGAATGAATGAAGGTCTTGCAATAGCTCAAGGCCTATAAAAGGCCCTGCACAAAGCAAGGCTGGCCTTTCCTTTGCTGCTGCTACTGCATTACAGACGTGAAACAACAAGCAGTGGAGGGAGCCCTCATCCCACAGCTCACGCGAGAGGTCAAACAGTCACCCTCACACTGAGAGCAGTTGCGTCTGGCCAGTGTGGGCTCCAACAAAACTCCAGAGGGCCAGAGGCTCATTGGAGACTGGGGGCTCCCTGAAGGTCGCATTGGGAGTCCTTAAGGGCCGCATTGGGAGTCCTTGAGGGCAGCAAGTAGCCCCAGGGCCGGGGTTTGGGCACCCCTGCCCTACACCAAGAAGACATCCCACCTGCCCAAATCCAGTGCTGGATACAGTGTGGTCCAGCAGCCCCCTGCACCAGAGGTGGATAGAATTGGGCCATGGGTCTTTCTGTAGCACCTGCTATTAGTGTATTGGCTATGTATTAACCCCTGCTAATTGGGTAAGAGGCACTTTTTCAAGTGGGTGCTCCTTTTTTTAGCAGGGGAAGAGTAACTGGCCCACCTCACCCCAGCACTGTCTGTTCTAGTGGCTGTCTGCTGGTATTCATTTGCATCTTTTAGATTGTGAGCCCTTTTGGGACAGGGAGCCATTTAGTTATTTGATTTTTCTCTGTAAACCGCTTTGTGAACTTTTAGTTGAAAAGCGGTATATAAATACTGTTAATAATAATAATGTGTCCTCAAAGTGTCTTCAAACTACCAAGTAGAAATCTACACAAAGCTTTGTAGTACCGTGCTGATTTTTCCTCATTCTGCCAGCACAGAATAATTGCAAACCAAACATAAAGACAATATAAAGTGATTGAAATAATAAGTATTCAAACTGCAATCCTATAACACTTACCTGGGAATAGGGACCATTGAACTCAAGGGGGTTTACTTATGAGTTGGCGTGCATAGGATTGCACTGTTAGACAGAAAAGCAGCTACAATTAAGTATTTTTCGATTCATGTGGAAATATTCTAGCCCAGTTTTGTGACATCTTAAAACATCTGGCCATTGATTAAAAGAGAAAAGAATAGCTGAACTACATTAGCTTTCAGCCATGGCTCCTTATGGGCAGGGCACATGTTGTCCAGTGTGTTCTCTGAGTTGCTTTGTTTCATTCTGCAGATTTTTGTAAATATCTTGAAATTTTTTTTTAAAAATGAGATTTTTAAAAGTGACATTTGAGATTCAATATATGAATGGTTTCTCATTCTTTAAGCCATTTCTGCCCATATATGCAACAGGGATCAAATATGTACACCTGTGGGCTGTGCAGAAATGGGTTAAGTAACTTTGGCTGCAATCCTAACCACACTTTCTTGAGAGTAAGCCCCATTGAACAAAATAGGACTGAGTAGACCTGGTTAGGCTTGCACCCTTCAAGTGTGAAAAGTCACCCCGAGCAGTTATCCGCGGGAGAGCTATCAAGATCTGAATTTCAGCTGCATAAAACTTTATTTGGGGGTAGGGGGAGGCTAGATCCTAAGATTAAAGACCATTCTATTGAGCACTTGATCCTGGCAAAATGTCTTAACATTAAATATAGAATACAACTTCTCATCCAAATTACTGTCTCCCTTAATGTATGTTTTTCTTTATTTGGAGATGTATATTATTTTTCCCCACCATGCATGCTCATGTATAACTTAATGTTCTCTCCATTATGAACTCACTTCATGTTCTTCAAAGTGACTGCAGAGTGGTGAATCCATACATGATTTAAATAAGTGTTCTTTCTTAAGTGCTATGAACTAAATATACCTTGATCTATTGGGGGAGGGTGTGTACATGTATGTGTACTACACTACCTTTATCTCACACAACAGCAAGGTTAATTCTCCCAGCAGCTGTTACCACTCAAAGTACAGAATGAATATGAATTTAACCTCGCCTGGATCTAACCTAATAAATTCTATTGTTTTCCTAGGCACTTCTGTGAATTAAAATGAACTCTGGGTTGCCATCCAAATGCACGTACAAGGCTGGAGTGGCTTTTAGGCATGGAGCCAAAGAGCTTCCCAATTCCCTAATAGGGTATAGACCTCACTCCAGAAGATCTGCCTCAAAAGTTGAAAAACAAGATCGTCTCCATTTCCCTTCAGTTAAAACACACACCATGTCTCAGTGTTGTCTCAAGGGGCCCAAACTGCCTTTTCATGAAGCACTGAAAACTGGAGACTTTGTGTCTCCACATAGCCCTGTGAAGTACTCTTCAGTTAATTTTACACACTTTTAGCTCAGAGATGCATGATCAGTGATCACCGAGGATACGAGTTCTGGAAGGAAACTTCTGAATGAATTGAGCAGTGCTTTCCTTGTTTGATTTAACTGAGCTTGTGTTGCCTGTTGAACCTTCAAGCTCCACAGAGGTTTATTAAGGGTGCAATCCTAACTGCACTCTAGGTCCAGGAGGGTCACAAACATACCATAAAGCATGTTTGCGCCTCCTCAGGAGTCAGGTGGGCCTGCACAGGGATGCATGTCGGCCCACAGGGGTCTGGGGAGAGCAGGGAGGAGGTGGAAGGGAGGCATTCCAGGGTGGGGAGAGGGTAGGCAGAGGGCGGTCTCGGGGCAAGCGGGTGGGTAGCAGGAGGTGGGGCTAGGACACAGCTGTTATGCTGGATCCCAACTCCATTCACCCAGCAGCACGGAGTGGCTCAAAGCCACTCCATTCTCCTCTGACTTGTGCCACCTCCTGAGGTGGTGCAAGTTCAAGGAGACCCATTGGGGCCCTGGTGGCTTACCTGGGGGTAAGGAAAAGAGTTTCCCCTTCCGGCTGAGCCACTTTTGGCCCCAATCTTATGCTGGATACAGTGCAGGCCTCCTGGCCTGCCTATTCCAGTGCAAGATAGGATTGCACTGCAGCACTCCTACATCAAGTTCCTTAGCAGGTTCTTATTGTAGCCCTGCAGGAACCCCTGCAGCAGGGTTACTTTCTCCTAGTCCATAGGAAGAGAATGAGCATTCTGGAGGTTGAGGGGTGAGGTACTTAAGGGTGCAGAGCAAAGGCAATTCATATGCAACTGAACTTTTTAGTCACTGCTCTGAGTATCTCCTCCCAAGGCAAGTAATTCTGCAGTATCTGCCTCCCGCAGTAGTGGGCTCTCCCTCTTTGGATGTTTTTAAGTAGAGCCTGGGCAACCATCTGTCAGGGATGTTGTAGCAGTTGCCTGCACTGTGCAGAGAGTTGGACTAGATTGGGGTCTCAAACTCATTTCATACAGCGGGCCAGATAGTATTCATGGAGCCTGCTGAAGACCGGAAGTGACATAATTAAGCAGGATGTGATGTCATTAAGCAGATGGTGATCAGAAATAAGCATTTTGTTTTCATTTAGGAACTCATTAGTTGCAAATGACAGAAGTTGACAGACGCAACTAATTAGTTACAACTATATTTTCAAGATATGGGAGAGCTCTGTTATGCTGGGAGAGCCTATAATCACATAGTCCACTCTTTCAGCTGCACCACTTCTGCTGAGGCATCACTGCAGCTCAGGTACTCTGTGAAGTGACATCTCGGCAAAAGCAGCACTACTGAAAAAGTGGCACTGGGAGAGCCCAATCAGCACGGGGGTCAGATAAAGAGCTTCCACGGGCTATATGCGAGCTGTGGACCTTATGTTTGACACACCTGAACTATTATGATAAGAACATAAAAACAGCCCCACTGGATCAGGCCATCTAGTCCAGCTTCCTGTATCTCACATCGGCCCACCAAATGCCTCAGGGAGCACACCAGATAACAAGAGACCTCATCCTGGTGCCCTCCCTTGCATCCGGCATTCTGACATAGCCCATTTCTAAAATCAGGAGGTTGCACGTACACATCATGGCTTGTAACCCGTAATGGATTTTTCCTCCAGAAACTTGTCCAATCCCCTTTTAAAGGCGTCCAGGCCAGATGCCATCACCACATCCTGCATCAAGGAGTTCCACAGACCAACCACACGCCGAGTAAAGAAATATTTTCTTTTGTCTGTTCTAACTCTCCCAACACTCAATTTTAGTGGATGTCCCCTGGTTCTGGTGTTATATGAGAGTGTAAAGAGCATCTCTTTTCTGACTGATTTCACATCCAAGGAAGAATTACAGAGGTTGATATTCTGCATGCAAACTGCCTACTCAACTACAGAGCCATAGCCCCATCTCCAAATTTCGATTCCTCACATACAAATAAACCAAATTAGGCTGCAATCCTATGTACACTTTCCTGAGAGTAAGTCCCATTGAAGACAATGGAACTTACTTCTGAGTAGACAAGCATAGATTGGGCTGTTATCCCACTGAAAAGGCATCATCAGTAAATTCAGTTCGTTCCTTCCTTGTGCGCATTCTCTGGAAGCAGTCTAAAATCCATGGGTTTCAAGTTTTGTTATCAGAACATTTTATAGATGCCTAGCTCAGTTATGTTCAGTGTGATTTACACAGAGAAAAGGTCAAGGATGGCAGTACTAGCAAACTCATCTGTATGTTAAAGCAGAACAAGGACAGTCAAAGAGGCCTTTCATGCAGCAGTTTACATGGATGAAATGCCTTTCAAGACCATGAAAGCAATAAATGTTTTCCAATTTTGCTTTTCCAGCATACACCTAAAAGTGCAAATGTGACAAAAATGTGTTTGCACGGGTAGAAATGGAAAACTGGAAATGGAAAAGGTGCAAAAGAGAGCGACTAAAATGACTACTGGGCTGGGGCACCTTCCTTATGAGGAAAGGCTATGGCATTTGGGCTTTTTCAGCCTAGAAAAGAGGCTCTTCAGCCTAGAAAAGAGGTGCCTGAGGGGGGACATGATTGAGACATACAAAATTATGCAGGGGATGGACAGAGCAGATAGAGAGATGCTCTATACACTCTCAAACAACACCAGAACCAGGGGACATCTACTAAAACTGTTGGGAGATTTAGGACAGACAAAAGAAAATATTTCTTGACTCAGCGTGTGGTTGGTCTGTGGAACTCCTTGCCACAGCATGTGGTGATGGCATCTGGCCTAGATGCTTTTAAAAGGGGATTGGACAAGTTTCTGGAGGAAAAATCCATTATGGGTTACAAGCCATGATGTGTATGTGCAACCTCCTGATTTTAGAAATGGGCTATGTCAGAATGTCAGATGCAAGGGAGGGCACCAGGATGCAGGTCTCTTGTTGTCTTGTGTGCTCCCTGAGGCATTTGGTGGGGCCACTGTGAGATACAGGAAGCTGGACTAGATGAGCCTATGGCCTGATCCGGCAGGGCTCTTCTTATGTTTTCATCTTCTTAAGAGTGGAACTAGAGACATTATGCTCAGTTCCATGATTAGCATCTAGGAAAGAGTTTCTCAATGTTTGTCCCTTCCTGTACCACTTCATGTCATCTATTTATTGGAAGTACCACCAGAAGTAACTGCCAGTGACATCATCACCAGTTGTTTTGAGATTGGGAGGCCAGATGCAATGCAACAAACAGCTTAGGGTGGACAGAAAGACTTTTTTGAGCATGTAGAAAGAGTAAGCTGGAATTCTGCCCACCGAGCCAAGCTGCCTACTGCTGTTTATTGTGCTGCATTGCTGGTTTCATTGCCAGATGGCAGAGGTCTGGGGTACCTCTAGACACCACCTCAAGTACCACCAGTGGTAAAAGTACCACTGGTTGAGAACCACTGTACTAGGACATTTATACGGTATATACCATTCATTTACTAATGCTGTAATGTGAAGCGGACAATGAAGATGAGTGAGTGGAAATAAGGGGATCTGCCTTTTCCCCTCCAGCAGTTTTTGCTGAAAATTGCCCCCGTTCTCAAACTGCATTTATCCCCACTGGGAAAAGGATAAGAGTATAATAATGCCTCCACTGGATCCGGCAGGAAGAAAGCATGTAAGTACATGCAGCTGTAGCTCCCTCTGTGGCAAATTCAGGTTTGTGGTCACATCATAATGTGAAACAGGCTCAGGTAGAGAATATGAATTACAGTGGAGACAGATGGGACATCATGCCTTCGCTACTCTTCCAAAGGCAGTAGCAGGGGTGGGAGGGATGTACGGTATGTGACTATAATTTGGGGGGGTGAAGAGGCAGGGGGATGCGTGGATTCCTGTAACCCACCCACCCCCTTTTTCCTCCCATATTTTGAGCACTAGCACCAGGACACAACCAAATCGGGGTGATAATTATTTTTAGTGATTATATTTTCTTTGCAACCCAGTTTCTTTGAATGGGGGGGGGGGAGCATTTCAAAAATCTAGTAAATAATAAAATATTTTAAGAATAAATAATAAGCAATTTTTTAAAAATTAAGACAACAAAAATTAACAAACACAAACCCAGAAAACTTTGAACATACAGTAACACAATTGCAGTCTAAGAACATAGAGCAGACAAAATAAATAACTGATAGTTTAAACATATTTTAAAATATATTAATTAATTAATTAAAATAAATTATAATAGCCAACAATTCTATTAATTATAAAGAATTAATGCTTTAATGCAATGATTAATGCATCAATGCAATTATTAATTGATTAATTAATGCAGCAATGCAATATTTAAATATTGTGTTAATTACTTAATTAAGTAATGCATTAATTACTTAATTAATGCATTACTTACTTAATGTAATCAATGTATTAATTGTATGTAATCAATGTATTAATTAATTAAAGCATTAATGCAATATTTAATTACTGCATTAATTATTTGTTGCATTAATGCAATATTTAATTGATGCATTAATTAATTAAATATAATAAGCACTTTGGGAAAAGTATGTTTTCCCCCTTCCAAATTAGTTTTTGCCCACGCAGCCCTCCAGACAGGGCAGTCTAAGCACTGCTTGCCCACAATCAGAATGCAGGAGAGGCAGCTACTTGGACAGGGACAGGCAGGACTTGAACCTACAGCAGCAGCTGATTGGCCAGGCAGAACTTCTCTTCTGGACTACATTTCCCAAGATAACCTGCGCACCCGCCCATAAGTGTTTCCAGGAGCGGTTCCGGGTCATTTAGCCATGGCTGCGCTGGGAGCGTCGGGCTGCTCGTGGAGCGGGCGGTATGCTGTGCGCTCGCTGTTCTCCTACTACCGTGCCCGGCCGCGCCGAGCTCCGTGGGGGTGGCGGGGGCTGTGCGAAGGCCCGGAGACGGGTGAGTCTGGCCTGGCCTGGCCTGATCCCTCAGAAGGAAACGGTCTCCGCACTGGAAAGGAATGCGCGCCCTAGAGCGAGGAAAGGACAGAGTGCTCCATCTCGGGGTCTTTCTAGGTCACTTCTGGGTTCACTGTACAGGTGGCTTTTTTTATGAAGCAGTGAGAGTTGGCAAGGCAGTCAATGGAGTTACAGTCAGTTCTCCATATCCACTTGGGTTCGGTTCCTGGAAACCCTAGCGCAGTGTTTCTCAACCAGTGGTACACATACCACCTACTCAAGGTGGTGCCCAGTGGTACATGCGGGACCCCCCCAGACCCCCGCTGTCTGGCAGCCGGACCCGCAATATGACAAGGAGCAGTAGGAGGCTCATCGTGGGGGGCACAGCTCCAGCATGCACTCTTCACATGCTCAAGGAAGCCCTTCCATCTACCCTGAGCCTCTTACTGGTGTTTGTCGTGTCACACCTGGCCTCCCAATCTGGAAGGGACTGGCAATGTTATCATCGCCAGTCCAGTAGGCAGTCCATGCAAAGTGGTACGGTGGGGGACAAACATTGAGAAACGCTACCCTAGTGGATAGCTAATTTGCAAATGAACCATTGATCCTATGCGATCAATATGCATTAATATCCTATGGAATCAATAGGGTGAGGTACAAAGGGTATGGGGGGGTGAAGAAGACCATCAGAAGAGTACCATCAGAAGAATTCAGCAGAGACCCTCAGGAAGCCAGCAGAGTGCAGCAGCAAGTTCAACAGTACTTCTACCAGCTATTTTAAAGGGGTCCACTCTGGTCACTGGTACCATTCTGAAGGTCCCTGCAGCCTCCGGAAGGTCTCTGCATCGAAGGTAACAAGAAAAGGTAGCTGTTCTGCCCCTTGAGGGTTGTCTTCATGCAGTGCCTAGAATACATGAGTAAGTAGCCAGATGTGTGAGAGACTGCAATATGAAAGTTACATTAATATACACAGACCATTGTGATTTTTTCCCCCCATCCAGTGGTGAACTTGAACATGTAATATATGGAACGGGATGCTTGAAGAGTGTAGCTAAAGAAAAGTGTCTGAGCTTCTGCAGATTGCATTTTTCCTGATCACTGTGTAATTACAAACAGACCTAGGATTAGAGGAAGGGAAGGTCATCTCAGTCTCGCACCTCTCATTTTAGCACTGCCTAGGAAGTTCATGATTCCCCTTGTCCTTCATTCTAAACTGAACCATTTGAACCAAGATAAATGGCTTAAGGCAGTGATTCTCAAACTCTCTGGGAGAATTTGAGAGCCAGTAAGTCTTTGCAGGGGCGCGGGGAGGAGGCAGCGGGGGCGGGAAAAGGCAGCGGTGCGATCCCCAGGATCGTGCCGCTCAGGGGGCTCCAGGGGCTTGGGTGCACTTACCCAAGCCTCCTGCAGCCTCCCTGGGGTGCGGGGAGCCCGGCGCAACTGCTGGCAGGGTTCCCCGCAGCAGGAAAAGTGGATGCGGAGCGATCGTGCCCCACCCCGAAGTGCAGGTTCTGGGGATCGCGCCGCTGCCTTCCCGCCACCTCTAGGCTGCCCCTGCCCCTTAAGGGGGCAGAGACCAGAGCCCTCAGGCTGGGGCGTCACGATACCCCAGTTTGAATTGCACTGGCTTAAGGAAAGGGCCTTAGTTCAGTAGAAGAGCATTTGCTTTGCATGTAGAAAGTCCCAGGTGCGATCCCAAGCATCTTTAGGTAGAGCAAACCTCAGACAGCCTCACCAACCAGGAGCAACAATACTTAGCTAGATGGACCAAAGGCAGTGGTTGGTTTGCCTCACTGTGAGGCATCTTCGTCTGTTTTATATTTTTGTATATGAATATAGCACTGTGCAGAATGTTTTTCACAGGATTATTTAGCTCTCTGGATGGGAAATTCAGCCAAATATTTTGTACCCCAAAGTTTCCAAGTAGCTTAAGCTGTTCCAGTTATATGGGACAGTTGCTCAGACAACTAACCTCAGTATTTGAAAGCCATTGCACATGTAAGGATATTGCTATATAAAGGCAGTGTGATTTGACTAATCTGGTATGGAATTGTAACTATTGTTTTCTCGCCTCTTGTCTCAAAACTGCCTCTGATGTATTCTTTGCTCTTGTCATTTCCTTTCTCTGTTATTATTGAACTGCTGTATTTTCCCATGTAAGCCTTTTTGGTTAGGAGCCATGACTGAAACTTGGTCTCTTGTAAAACCCAGATCACACTTGGCACAAGTTGAAGAGTTACATCTATGTTTCATCTTACCGTTTTATTTTAAGCTGTTGTATTCTAGTGTTTCTGCTCTTTAGACTAATTCTTTGTGTTTCCAGAGAGGGAGAAATTGGATGTGCTAAAGCCTCACTTTACAGATGAAAAAGTTCAGCACTTGCTCTATAAGATGACAGGGCTGAATTTGCAGAAGGTTTTTAAGCCAGCAAAACAGGAACTGAAACCTCCAGTCTATAAGCTAATGACAGAATTGCAGCTGGAAAAGGTATTTCTTCACCAGTTTTCTAGGACTGTACATTTGGTTTAAGATGTGAATAGGGAACAATGACAGTGTGTTTGATTTATTTGTTTCAGCCATGGGCCATATCAAGAGTTAAGAAATACAGAAAAGGGGTAATTTCAGACAGTCATTTCTTGTCCTGAGTAGCCCCGTGCAATTAAAAATGTGGATGAAACACCCCTCTATGTGCACTGCTAAAACCACCTCTCGCTTAACACGGAAAGGAGGAGAGCAGGCAGAACATGTGTTCAACCTTTTTAAACTCGTGGAGCTAGAGCAGGGGTGCCCAAACCCTGACCTGGGGGCCACTTGCGACCCTCAAGGGCTCCCAATCTAGCCCACAGGGAGCCCCCAGTCTCCAGTGAGCCTCTGGAGACTTGCTGAAGCCCGTGCTGGCCCAATGCAACTGCTCTCATTGTAACAACGACTGTTCGACCTCTCACCTGAGCTGTGGGACGAGGGCACCCTCCACTACTTGGTGTTTCACATCTGTGATGCAACAGTGGCAGCGAAGGAAAGGCTGGCCTTGCTTTGTGCAAGGCTTTTTATAGGCCTTGAGCTACTGCAAGACCTTCATTCATTCATATGTTCCATCTCTAATATATTCATTTATGTAAATTTATTCAAATTTTAAATGTAAATTAATATTTTTTCCCCAGCCCCCGACACAGTGTCTGAGAGATGATGTGGCCCTCCTGCCAAAATGTTTGGACACCCCTGAGCTAGAGGATGCTCCAAATATCTTTCAAACTTTAAAAAAGCATTCTTTTTTACTGAATTACTATTCAAAACAAAAACGTATGCATTTTTTAAATATGATGGCTGAATTAAAAAGGCACTATTATATAGTAATTATAAGCATAACAAAATGCTAAAATTGATTCAGAGAAATGTTTTGCATAAGAAATGTTCAGATAATCTAGTAATGGTCCAGATGACACTGAAGGACATGTGGAATCCCATCTTGTCAATGAGTGGTAATACAAGCTGAGCGCAGTCTTCTAGCTAACCAAATGGTCTATATCAGTAGTTCTCACACATTTAGCACCAGGGCCCACTTTTTAGAATGAGAATCTGTCAGGACCCACCAGAAGTGATGTCATGACCAGTAGTGACATCATCAAGCAAGAAAATTTTTTTAATAATCCTAGGCTGCAATCCTACCCGCACTTACCCAGGAGTAAGCCCCATTGATTATCATTGTTTAAAGCTTATACATAATAACCTGTTTAAAGTATAGTTCTGTAAGATTTCCCCAAATGCAGTCACATAGCATGGTAGCATCAAGTCTAATATATTAAAAATAAAATATTGAAATAAATGGGGACCCACCTGAAGACTTACGACCCACCTAGTGGGTCCCGACCCACAGTTTGAGAAACACTGGTCTATATGTTATAAGGTAGACAAATAGTCATATCCCTTTAAAAGAACAGAAAGGAACTTATCCAGTCCACCTGGCTACCTCATAGCTAAAAGTTAAAATTTATATAAATGCAGGTCAGTAACAATGGGTGTCTCTTATGTCTAAAATGTATATATGTCTCACTTGTGGTGGTGGTGGTTTGTTTATTACTAGCTTATTTAAGAACTGTTGGATTTTTTTTTCCAATGCAGTAAAAACAAATAATAAATTGATGTTTTTACACTCTTGTGTAATTATAGTAACGCGTCTCATGGCCTTGCTGTATTTTGTTGCATATTGCCACAGTGAATTATCTTCTTTTAAAGCCCTGGTATTTCTAATGTATGGTTGCTGTTAAACTGGTCTCTTGAATATTATGTTTTGTGATACAACTATCTCCTATTTTTAGGCTACAAGAGAAACTGCTGAGAAGGCCAAAGAGAGACTGAAAATGCCTCCTGTACTGAATGAACGGGAGCCAATAGATGACATATTAGCAGAAGACACAATTCTTGATGGCGTTGAACCTTACAAATATGTATTTACTGACCTAACATATTCCACACCACACCGGGTGAGTCTCTCACTTGCTCTATAACAGCCCTTAACTCTAGTGTGTCCCATCTTAGCTAATAATTCAGAATTGGCCTTCTTTGCAATCTAATAGGCAGGCACAATCATCTAGAAGGAAATGCATTTGCAGCATGTTACTTTATGTACAGGAGCACAACAGTAGGCATAGTGGTTTATTTTGACCTAATTTCTTCTAACAATCCATATAATGCCTTTTTTAATGCTTTATCAAGATGACCATAGTTAGAAAGGGTTGTTTAAGGTTTATATGGGTTCAGCCTTTTCTGGAAAGAAGTGGGATCAGACAGATGATATTTCCTGCACAGTGGACAAAGATCTGTGTGGTATTTTTTGAGTGATTGAACAGAGTACTTTCTCTTTGCGGGAGGTAGACTTGCTCATTATGAATGTTGCTTCAAGATGTTATGGCCTCTTTGTATAGCTGAGTTTAAGAATGGGTTTGACAGATTTTCTATAAATGGTTTTTGGCTACAATAACAGAATAGAGTTTCTGTCTTCTGAGGCAGCATCTCCAGTTACTAGACTCTGGGGATAAATAGAGAGTGGCTCGGCCATGCCTTATTTGTGATATTCCTTGAGACATCTATCCAGCTGCTGTTGAAGGGACAGAACTGGACTAGGTGGATTTTACCAGCAAGGCAGTGCTTCTAGGTGGTTGATCTTGTTTGCTTCCTGCCTAATCAGAACTGAGCCGAACAGCAGTATCAGCATGTATCTAAATGAGTTTCCAATTTACAGTTGTCCAACGGGCAATGTTCTAATTGTGCTGTTCAGAAAACCACATGTTACTTTTTCAGACACATTTCTGTGACTGTGCTGAGAACCAGTTATTGGTCTTTTGGGTTGGTATCATTCCCTATCCATTCAGAGTTCAGAAAATTAATGGACCTGATGGCAGAGGCTGCAGTTCTGTTTACATTTTTTCCCTTCCCAACTTCAGGAACGTTTCATTGTAGTTCGAGAAACAAGTGGAATATTACGCAAGGCTACCTGGGAAGAACGAGACAGGATGATACAGATCTACTTCCCAAGAGAAGGACGTAGACTTACCCCTTCGTCTATATTCAAGGATGAAGCCCTTATGGTAAAATCTGATGTTGGACTTGTGAAAAATCAGTCATTACTCGTGAGCAACATTGAGTCCACTCAACTGGCCTGTTTAATGTCTGACACACTCCCAGGCCCCTCTGCCTTTGTTTGTATGTCTCTGCCCCTGCGGTTTTCAAACTCTCTGGGAGTTTGAAACCCGCAGTAAGTCTTTGCGGGGGCAGGAGGAAGAGGTAGCAGGGGGCTGCAGGGACTGGGGTGCACCCTCCAGTCCCTGCAGCAGCCGTCCCTGCATGCGGGGAGCCCTGTGCGAGCACCTGCAGGGCTCCCCAGGTTAGGGAAAGTGAGAGTGGAGCAACTGCGCTCTGCCTCTGCAAAACCAGAAGCATGATCTCTCCACACTCACTTTTCCTGACCTGGGGAGCCCTGCAAAGACTTGCACAGGGCTCCCCATACCCAGGGATGGCTGCTGCAGGGATTGGAGGGTGCACCCCAGTCCTTGCAGCCCTGTCAGAAGGGAAAGTGGAGCGATCGCACTCCACTTCCAGTTTAGCGGCGGTGAGGGGCAATTGCCCCACTCTCTTCCCCTGATCTGGGGAGCCCTGCAGAAGGTTGCGCAGGGCTCCCTGCACCCCCAGGAGGCTGCATGAGGCTTGGGCAAGTGTACCCAAGCCCTTGCAGCCCCCCTGAGCGGCGCGATCCTGGGGATCACGCCACAGCCTCCTGGCTGTCCCCACCCCTTAAGGTGGGGAAAGATTTTAAGTTATATTGCTGCTGCCTAGAAGAATGCTGTTGCTATAGTTTTGATATGGGATGATATTTTTCATTGTGTGTGTTTTAGACTGTGTTTCTTCAAGACCGCCATGAAGAGCTCCTTGATCTCTGCCTTATACAGTTTGAGCCAGATTCACCTGACTACATCAGAGTGAGTTGCCAGCATTGGGGGGGGGGGAGTAGCAGCAGCTTTCAAGTAGCAACTTGTATCTGATTCCCAGTTCTTGTGACAGGTTCATCATCGAACATACGAGGATATTGATAAACATGCAAAATATGATCTTCTGCGTTCAACAAGGCATTTTGGAGGGATGGTGTGGTACCTTACAAATAGGAAGAAGACAGATGGGTTGCTGATAGACATGATCCAAAGAGATCTGTAAGTGCTGCTGCCTGAGTTAAAATTATTTATGTACAAGGGAATCAGTGGGGTCAACTTTCACTTAGAACTATAAGCTTGAGTGAATTGGTACCCAGACTTCTGATAATCCAGCACTTCTGGAATCTAAGCCATTTAGTTACTTGATTTTTCTCTGTAAACCGCTTTGTGAACATTTAGTTGAAAAGCGGTATATAAATACTGTTATTATTATTATTATTAAGTGGTACTTGATTATCCACCAGGCCATTGGGATGTACCACAAACTGGCAAGTGCTGGGAGGCTGGGAAGGAGGCCTGTTGTGCAGTTACAGAGCTGGGGCAGCCCCTGGTGGCATAAACGGGCAGCTCCTGCTCCTCGCAGGCAAGTCCAGGGCAAGAACGGAGTGCATTTGGATGGTGGCAGCAGCTCAGAATGATTGCCAATCCCGACTTGCCTGGACTTCTGTTTTTGAAGTTGTTCAGCAAGTTAAATACCATATATATGGTTCCCAAACTGTATGGTTGTGACCAACCAGCCTGGGATGCACTTAGCTCTGGCCCCTTAAGGGGTGGGAGAGGGGAAGGCAGCAATGTGATCCCAGGATTGCACTGCTGCTGGGGGAAGGTTTTTTTTACTTTCTCTTGGCAACTGTGGGGGGAGGGGGAGATGCAGGAAGCCACACAGACTTCTCTGCAGGGCTCCCCAAGCTTCTGTAATATTTTTTTTTTAAAAACTTGATTGAAAGCCATTTCCAGTTTTTTGATAAAAAACAAAGTGGCTTTCAATTGAGCTTTTAACTGTTTTGGTGGCTTGGGGAGCTCTGCAGAGGTGTCTGCAGGACACCCCCCCCCCCAGGCTGGCAGTTGCAAAGGTGGAAAAAAAACCCCTCCCCTGCCAGCAGCGCAATCCTGGGGATTGCAGTGCTGTCATAGCCCCTCCCCTGCACATACTTAACAGTGCTCCCAGAACTCCCTTGCAGGAGTTTGGGAAGCACTGTATTACAATCTTAAATGTGTTTTTAGTTTTATAAGGAAGGCCTTAGTTCTTAAGAAAAAACAAACAAAATGGAGTACATTGCTCTGGTGGCAATCTGAAATCCATGTTGATGCTGGACTAGCAGGAGGGCCATAAAATTGAATGCCAGACTTTGGAGTTTTACTGTATTTTGTGTGAGGCACTTGTTCAGTTAACATTTTTCTTCCCCACCAGTCCTAACACTTTGGTATAGCAAGTTTCACCAATGTTCAGTTCTACACCTCTCTCTTGAACCTTGGTGAAGCTGAACGTGTACATATATTTACACACAGTATTAAGAAATGCTCTTAATGTGAATAGTTCTGTAGAGGTAGGTCTGTGTAACTATAGAAATCCTCATGAAATTTGATTGTCCCATTGCTGAAAGTGGTGTGGTGTTTTTTGTAAATGTCTGAACAGCTGATACTAAAAGCAGTTAGCTTTTTTCAGTCTGATTTGTTCTGAGAGTTATGATGGGCAGAAAATATTTCCACTGTAGATAATACTTGATAGGTGAGATCTGAGGTTTAAATGGTTGTGATAATCCTGTGGAGATGGACATGAAATAAAGTAACCAGACAGTGAAATTTGTGCTGTAAACCCACCTCAAAAGTGAAGTTTTTTGCTGGAAAACAAACAAAACTTTTGAGAAGTAAAGAACTCATCCCACTTATATATTATGCTTCCAGCAAGTAGTAACTAGCTAAACATTTCTAATGTATTTTAAATGAACTTTATTTCAGACTTGATGATGCTATAAGCTTAGTTACCCTTTATCATATGCTACATCCTGCTTGCCAGTCAGCAAAAGAAGCCCAAGAACAAGATCTCCAAGGACTAGACTTAATTAAGGTATACTATAATTGCCTGCTTGTGAATGTAAGTTTAGAGAGTACCCAGAACACATGTGGAATATTTACCCAGTTCTGCCAATCAGTTGTATAGAGGTACAGGAAGGAGATGGTTACGTGTTTGAGACACTTGCTGAAGCTGCAAAATGCCCATTATGTGCCTCTGCACATAACCAGAAGTAACTTGTCCATGGAGAAGCTTGCTTTGGGGTAAACCTACTATACAGAATGTAGAATTCCCTTCCTTGATTGACATAGCTACAAGCTCCTTAAATCCTTCCTAATGTTCACAAAATGACAACTGATCAAGCTAGAACTTTAACACCTTGAACAAACAAAAATGGTCTAAACTTAGGTGCTTGAAGAGCTTTCAGACTGCCTCACTGTTTTAATTTTTTACAGACTTTCATCAAGTCAGAAGCACAGAGAGCTGGTTTCATTGAACTTGCCCTTCAGGCTTATCAAGCAACTTTGCCTCAGTCTGCAGCATCATAAAGAGATGTTTAAAGGAATTGATCTAATGTACATAATTTTAAATAAAATACATTTTCACTGTACAGAAAAGTTCAGCTGACTCAAAACACAAGTGGCTTGTTTTTGATCAAGTTATCTGTGAAATTAAACCATTCTGGGGGTATAATAAACACATTGACAAGAAATGGTAAGACATTTATTTGGGGGGGTCTGTCTTCATGTGACCAGATCTTGCAATATTTAAAAGGAGATTAACAGAAATGGACTAATGCATTTTACAGGTCTACTACTACCTACTTCATCAGCTTAAGTATAAAAATCAGCTTTTCAGCATGAAGACTGCACTAATGGAATAAAAAAATTCTTTTAAAAATTCAGTCAGACATCTCTTCATCCAAATCAATATCTGTAGTATCAATATCCGCCAGGTCTAAGTTATCCAAATCTTCATCCAGCTCCAATAAGGCCTAGGGCAGGAAGTACAGAGTTAGATACCAGATATTTAGTAAAGCATGGTCTTTCTATCAAAACTCTAGATCAGTGATTTTTCAGCCTTTTTCATCTCATGACAATGACAAGGCACACCATATTGCCAGTGGCGGGGGGGGGGGTCCACATCCCCCACTGGCCCTACTAGTAAATGACCTTGAAAATGGCTGCTCTAGATCTTCAGTTCTGCTTATTGAGGTGAAGAAAAGTCAAGTAACATGTACCTTGTGATCTTATTTAGTGCAGAGTTGAAACGCTAAGATTATAGCTGTACTACACGCATACTAAACATTAATGTAGCAATTATCAACCAGTGTGCCACAATGGTCTTCAGGTGTGCTGCTAGAGTTTGGGGGGAGTATTTTGTTAGCCATTGGGGGATGTGCGCCCCCCACTAGCAGTGCAGTGTCACTTGTCAATTGTCAAAAACACTGATATGCCTCGACAATTTTAGTGCTATGTCAGATGCTATGAGATGAAAAAGGCTGAAAATTGCTGAATTAACATCTCTGCAACTCCTTAAATCTTTATAGGTTATACAAAAGTGAGTACACTTAGCATATAATCAAATTGCTATCCCACATATGCGCTCTTTGGCAGTATCAAGCTTTCTGTGGTTATAGAAATAAGAAATTGTATAGTACAATGATTCAGGAGCAGGATTTAAAGCTAGAAAACTGCAAAATGGTAACACACCCACCTATTAAAAACTAAATTATCCATGATTTATAGGCATGATAGATCAATATTACACAGAAGGGGAAGTTGGTGGTTTTTTATTTGAGATTTCCCATGTCCTATAGGGGTAGTACAGAATCTAGAGGGAACAGTGCTGGATTCCAAAAACTATTTTAGTCAAAATAACCAGAATCTGAGAACACAGAGGGTAGCCTTTCAAGCTTTATGCCTGCCTGGCTTCCTTTTTGAAACACTAAGTGTATAAAAGGCAGTAAACTAGGAGGCTCAGATTCTAAAACTGGAATTTTTATGTGGCATTTTAACTGTGGAATGGAACTGTGGGGCAGGAGGTCTGGTCTAGAGGGTAGAGCCTCCATTTGCCTGAAGATAATATCCGAAGGTTGCCAGTTTGAGGCCACCGGCACCGTGAATGGCGAGACCTTGAAGCAGCTGACAAGCCAAGCTGAGTTATTCCACCTGCTCTTTGGCTGCCCTTCAAGTGAGAGATGAAGGAGCTGCTTGTTAGCCTGGGAGGAAACTGGAGGCCAGAATGTGATACCAGATCATAAAAGATCCATCTGAAATGTTGTGGTTCTTGAAAGACAGAGCCTTTCTTCAACTGTAAAAATCCGTATGGAGATTTAGAACAACCTGCCTATGTAAACCTCCTTGAATTAAAGTCTGAGGAGAAATGTGACGACCAAGAAAGGCGGTATATAAATACCATTATTATTATTATTATTACTATTACTATTATTATTTTGTTTAGCATCAAAGCCCAGATTTTACTTTGGACATACAGGGTTGAATAGGTAATTTGTTTTAGCACACATCTGAAAGATCACAGCAGAGTTGAATATTCTTCCTAAATCAAATTGCATTTGATAAGGAGAAAAAAATGTATTCATTGATAATTAATGTTAGGCTATGACAAGGAAGCAATCAGTGGTGAAACACTGGTCAATTTTTCATTTAAAGTGTAGCCATTTTTCAGGATGTGGTTAAGTATGCATTTGATCTCATGGTCAGATTTTACAAGCAAGATGCATCATGGAAGAATGACAGGAAGAATTTTCGCATCATTGAGCTGTGGGGCAATAGAGCTAGGAGCAGTAGGCTCAAATGGTATTGTTTTGGATTGTATTAGTCAGATTAGTTTTTTTAATACTTGTCACTTGGTTTTCTCCCCCCCCCTTCACCAAAAGTAAAGCAAATAAAAGGAGAATGAACTATACAAATTTAACTCCTTCATAGATACAGTAGTCTACTACAGATAGGGGAGCATTAGAGAACAATGTAGTCTCAGACCTGTAGCCTTTAAGATTCTGCAAACTTGCTCTCCTACCTCATTCTGGCTTATACTCTAAAGGAGCACATGGGGAAATATCACAAAAGGGAACTTCCCCAGCAGAGCCTCAGCACAGCAGCACTCTGTGCCCATTGCAAATCTGCTCTGAATAGTCAGGGGGATAGACTGCCCCCTCCCATAGTTTGCACTGTTAGAAGTGCCTTTGATTTGTGGGAGAAACATAGAAGCCATTGTTTCTCCCTGCAGCAGCCTTCCTGGGGTGTGGGGAGCCCTGTGCAAGTGTCTGCAGGGCTCCGCAGCTCGTCAGAAGTGAAAGTGGAGCAATCGCGCTCCACTTTCCTGCAGACGCTTGCACAGGGCTCCCCGCACCCCAGGACAGCTGCTGCAGGGACTGGCGAGTGCATCCCAGTCCCTGCAGCCCCCCTTAGCAACACGATCCTGGGGATCACGTCACTGCCTGCCCCCACCAAGACTTACTGCGGTTCAAACTCTCCCCGAGAGTTTGGAAACCGCTGGGGTAGGGGATTGCACATTGTGGGGACCACCAACTAAACTTTAAAAATTGGTGTGACAGGCAACACAGTCTCCTTCCCAGATTTTGACAGATGGGTAGCATTATACCATGGAAGATGCAGGTATCTTGGTACTAAGCCATTTAGGGTTTTAAGAGTAATCAGGAGCACCTTGAATCACACCTGAAAGCCCACTAGTAGCCTATGCAGCTCAAACAAAGGTGAAACATAATCATGTTTTTCTGTTAGGTACACTTGAGTTTTTACCTTGTCATCTTTTATTATTTCAGTGGGGTCCTTCTCTGCAACTGGAGGCACTATCACAGGCTTAGCAGTTGGAACTAGTTCTTCTTTAGATTCCTTATGATGAAAAATAAGAGACTTTAAAATATTTCGGTCTTTTCTAAGGAAAAACTGAATCCCTGGTTAATCTGGGCAATCTTTCCAAATAACACAAATTTCAACCAATGCAACTGACACTAATTCTGCATAAAATCAAGTCTGAGAAAAGGAGGAGGTACAAGTCCCCCCCCATCCCATCCTTCTGCCCTTGTTGCCCAAGCTCTGCCTTTACTCCTACAACTATAACTACTATACTTGGGTCTCCTGCTCTCTTAAAGGACTGTCTGGAATATCCTCCCAGACCTTTGTTGCCACACCTCTACCCTAGACAAGTTCCTCCCTAGACCCTTTAGAAGGTCATTATCAGTTGAAAACAAAGCTTAACTGTGTACAATAGCATTTGCTATTCTGTTCCTTCCAGCCTCTCTCTGTACCACATCCTGCTGTCAAGGGTCCCCCAACCCTTAGCAGCAGCTTTTCAGGGCTGCCCAGGATGGGTGGGGAAGGTGGCTTGTACACTGCACGAGTATAAGCTGTGGATGCTACCCCTTTCTGCAGAAAAACTAACAGGCTCTATAATGTGCCATAGAAACAGGTGATGCTGCATAAGTAATAAACAGTGACAGAGCAAAGCCTATCTCCTTGGCAGCAATGGTCAGATCACTTTAGGAAGAAGGGATAAAAAAATCCTTCACCGGCAATGCTTGGATATGTAGCTACATCTATTTTATTTGTGATCATACAAGCTGAGAAAGTATGACAATATTCTTCTACCTACACTGCGACGTCCCTTCCAAGTAGTAGTACTAGTAATAAAAATATATATTTTTGAAGTGTACACTAAATTGCTTATCAACTGTACATTTATCTACCAACATAAAATATCTGCTTTAACAACCCTGGTTTCATCTACCAACTACACAAGGAGTTAAACTCTTTTTATATTTAGAGACAGTTTAGGGATGCAACACTGCTAATTGCATTACTTCCAGCTAGCCATTAAAGATTCAGAGCCTGACATTTACAGGACTGCCAGTGTTATTTCAGAGAGCCTGAAGTTACTTTGAAGAAGAAAACTACAGCAATGTTGAGGTTGGACATGATTTATTCAGGCTACAGAAAGTTAGGGAAGGTTGTAGCAGTACAGTTGCACTGACGAAAAGTGCCATTCAGCATTTCACACACAAGACCTTAACTGCCCATTTAACACACCTAGTTCCTACATTAATGTGCTCAGTCAAGCAACAGAATTACAAAACAGTCTTATCACCAAAGTGAATCTTAAAACATGTAAAGACAAATTTATTTTGAGAAGTTTCTCTTTTTCTGGTCCTTGAAAAGCCACAGGCTACACTCTTGAAGAAAGGATGGTGAATGTTCATTGGACACAACCTGGTTATTCCAGAATTTCATTAACACTGACCTGCAAAACTTCCTCATGCTTCAAAGGTGTGAAGCCTTTGGCTTCCTCCAGTATGTTTCTCTCTTCATTTGGCTATGAAAAAAGAGAAAATGTTATGCAAGCAGATACATGCTTGCTGTAGAGATTACATAGCACGACACTCAAGATTTCTTGTTGCCTGCCAGATTTCACATGGATTTGTCCAACACTTCCATCTACTTACAGTGACAAGTGGATATTCACTGGCTGGCCGCAAGTCAGTATGCGTTTGCTTGATGAATTCTTCAGCAACAAAAGCTTCTTTTAATCCAGGGAACAAGTTTTCATATTCTGTGGGATCAGCGAGGGAATCTGCAGCTTTCTGGTTGACTTTAGAAAGATTTTCTCTCCACAGCTTTACAACCCTGGTGACAGAACAGATGGTCACTGTAAGCTGTTCAGTTTTAAAGCAAAACAATGTGTGTCCCCCCCCAAACATGCACTCTACATTTTACCCCCAAACACACACATTTTTGTATTACCTTGAAACTTGGCTTGGCAAATATGTTCGTGCTAAGAAAGCCGCTTCTGGTAAACGTCCAGTTTTAATCAAGAGTTCAAGACAACTGTCAAGCCTAAAAGATAAAATTGGAAATGGCAGTCATATTTTTTGTTCGTTTGGGTATTATTGTCACAGAAAAGCTTTAAAAAAATTGTTTCTTCTTCTGGAGTATTCCATGAATGTGATATAATCTACTATAATGCTATTTTAGGAGGGCAGGAGGTCTGGTTCAGTTGGTAGAGCTGCCACCTTGTATGCCTGAAGATCTGAGGCTGCCAGTTCGAAACAACCTGAAGTACCCGAGAACTGACAACATGCTGATATACTGATGAGCTGACCCTCGGTGGCAGAGAGGAGCTGCCGGCAAGTGGAGCATGGGAGGCGAAGGGCCAGAGAGAGGCCAGACTGGGAAGGAATCCAGCTGGAACGAGGAGTTCTATGAAAGACTAGAACTATTCAATTGTAAAAATCCCTATGGGGGTTTAAAACAGCCTCCCTATGTAAACCGCCTTGGATTAAAGTCTGAGGAGAAATCTGACGACCAAGAAAGGCAGTATATAAATACCTGTATTATTATTATTATTATTTTCCTTTATAATAATTCAGAACTAATCACTGCTGGATACCCCAATGCTATGGAGCAGTGGTCATAATGTCATAAATAGGGTCAATACGCAACATCTGATTTTAAGGCTAATTTGCCACTAGATGAAGCCTTTGGCACTACTGTATCAGAACTTCTTTCCAAGCCTTTATATGATTCAGAGTTTTGTCACAAGAACCTTAAAAAGTCATTCCATGAGTAGGACATATAGTATTGTGCATCCTATGGTCCATTCCCAGACAAACCTAAGCCAGCCAAAACTCTCAGAACTTGGGAGAATATAGGGTTTTTCTAGGAAGGGATTCTGTCTCACAGGCGTTGGATTACTATTCATTTTTAAAGTGCTTCCAAAAGCTAGGTCCTGTACATACAAACATGCAAAACAAACTTCACTTGTTGGTATACAATTTATTAAGAAGGCAAGGAGATAGAACCACAAAGCTGGAGACATCAAAAGGCCTTTTGAAACCATTTAAACAGAATAGGAATGGAAAATCAACAGAAAGATGGAAGTCCTGAATGATCCTGTTAAGCATTCAACAAGTTAGAGCACAATCCTATGCTTGTCTATTCAGAAGCAAGTCCTATTGTCTTCAATGGAGCTTACTCGCAGGAAAGTATGCATAGGATTGCAGCCTTACTTCCATAATATTAACAAAAACTACAATACTTCAACACAATTTACACTCACACACTCTCTTATGTAAGATGCCAGCCGATGGTGCTACTTATGCTAAAAAATTTTATTTCCAAGTATTTGCTGGGCTGTTTTAGTTTTTGTTAACTATATAGCTCAGCATGATACAGTCTATTGTGGAAAAAGTAGGCAATTAGTACATTTCAGTAATTCACAGTTGACAGCTAATCTCCAGATTTTTATTTCTGTCAGCATAACAGACTTCAACTTTTGCTATGAATAAAACACCAAGTCAAACGAATTTGATAAAAACTCCCTAAAGACATTATGTGCCCAATTAATTTATAGCAAGCATGTAACAAAATTTGACAGACTGCAAAGCAGCTGACTTGATATTTTTTCACTCTCTCTCTCTCACATTAATTACATTCCCTGTAAATCTTAGCTAATATGGATTAAAAATAGTGGCTGGCTGAAGTGACCTAGTTAATTTTGCCAGCTCTTAAATTCACTAAAATCCCTACAAACCCCCGTCCCCCATCCCGGCACCTTTCCAGATTCCATAGGCCTGGACTGGCTAAATATTCCAAACAGATGCTACAGGAACTCTCAGAAGCCCACATGCAGAATCTCAAAGTAATCTTGGAAATATAACTGGGTGAATGAGTGTGTGAGAATTGCCACATTGTATAGTGATGTGAACACACCTATTATCTGATCACTTTTAAAGTTCTTATAAAGATACCATCCAGTTTGAAAAGGAAATCTTTTCTTCTCCCATGCTTACAAACATTCAGATAATGCTGCATCTGGCCAGTTTTTTGCTACTTACTTTCCTTGGAGGAAGTAGCTCATAAATGCTACATTGTTCTTGCCATCTTTCTCTGCTCCCTCTGCAAGCTTGTTCACCATGCTGGCATTTCCCGAAGTTGTGGCCAAAAGAAGTAAGCCACCATAGTCTTGTGCATGATGCAGGCACTCCTGGGCAAGGCCAAACTGGCACTTACTGATGGCAAGCTCAGCCAGCTGCTTCCATTTCTGTTCAGACTGCACACAGGGAGTGTAAATTTAAGTACTTTTCAATTATATTGCAAGTATACCCGACTTTAAAACATAAGGCAATGAAGTGGCTTACAACAACCAATCACCAAAATATAATAACCACATCCATAAATAGAATTTAAAACAGATTACAGGGTAATTAAAATAAAAGATAGCCCACCTCAGACTTTATAAAACAAAAACCTGTTTCTTAAAAACTTCTAAAGAGGAAGTCAACTCAGTTTCCCATTGAGATAGAATTTTTGCCTGCATAGGTTGGGCACCATCACCAAGACCACCTGCCTCTGGTATCCAACAATCAAATTTCCATCAGTGGCAGGTGAGCAACCATAGCTTCCACAGTTAAGGCTCAAGGAAATTCATATGGGAGGAATCAGCCCTTAAGGCAACCTGAACCCAGATAATTACACCTTTAAATTGTGAGGTACTTCAGATTAAATATAGCTCAGGCAGAGGTCTGGTCTTAGCCCTCTTAGTTTAGTCTGTAAACTAAATGTTTAAGGAAAACAAAAATGATGCCATTATTTTGTCATTTAGGAACTGTGGGTAGATACGTTCTCTAAAACTAATTCTTGATTAAGCTACAGAAAGGTCATCATGCAGCAGGTTAGTACAGTCATTTCTTACTGTATAAAAGCCTCTCTCAGCAATTATGAAACTAGTCAGATTTAGAGATCACCCCAGACTTCAGCTACTTGGATCTTGAGACACTGATGAAGAAATCTGGACATACAATAGCCTTTCCCAGAGTGTGACATAAGCTTCATTCAAGTTTAAGCTTCTGACGCTGGTTATCTTGCTGTTCCTTTAGCATTATTACAGAGCCAAGTGAAACATGATACAACATAACCTGAGCCTCTAAAATTCAGAACTACTGTAGGAATTCCGCATGCATCAAGATTTGCGCAGATTCCTCCCATAGTTGTTCCTTGAACTCAGCTCAAAACTGACAATGAAAGCGGCCCAGGAACTTTCTCCTTTGCATTCAGGACTCCATTTTTCATATGCCTGCTTTTTGACATCATAGCATAAAGATTTTGCTTTTGAGCCCCTTTGGTGTTAGTAACATTTACAAACATACCTCTGCTTCCACTGCAAGCTGACATGCAATCTTCAACTCTCCCAGCTGAAGAGCAAGCTCAAAGCGATGTTCAGGATCTGTAGATACTGCAAGAGCTTGCTGCTTGAAACCCTGAACACAATTTTAAACAGGAAGTCAAATCAAGAAGGAAAATTTATGAGCAACTTGTTAAATTAGCAAGTCATAGAATCTACATTTGAAGCACCAGCACCAGCACACTGAATTTAATCTAGTCCAAAACCCACATTGTTTGTACTAATCCAAGAAATACTATTACAGGTGGAACCTATTTATATGCATGAGAAAAAACACTTGTGCTAAATTCCATAGAGTTACGCAAAAACACTGCAGCCTGACACTTGGGACTGGAAGGAAACTAAGGCAGCTGTTATCTATCCCCTCCCCTCCTTGGTCCCTCACCAAAGGCTACTGAAAAAAACTCCACAGTCAGGGAATTAGAGGACAGGTCCTCTCATGGATTGAGAACTGGTTGGAGGCCAGGAAGCAGAGAGTGGATGTCAATGGGCAATTTTCACAATGGAGAGAGGTGAAAAGCGGTGTGCCCCAAGGATCTGTCCTGGGACCGGTGCTTTTCAACCTCTTCATAAATGACCTGGAGACAGGGTTGAGCAGTGAGGTGGCAAAGTTTGCAGACAACACCAAACTTTTCCGAGTGGTGAAGACCAGAAGTGATTGTGAGGAGCTCCAGAAGGATCAGGAGCTCTGGTCTAGAGGGTAGAGCCTCCGTCTGCCTGAAGATAACATCCACAAGGTCGCCAGTTCGAGGCCACCGGCACCGTGCGACCTTGGAGCAGCTGACAAGCTGAAGCCGAGCAATTTCATCTGCTCTGAGCGTGGGAGGATGGAGGCCAGAATGTGAAGCCAGATCGGATTGAAACACCTTGAATGTAGTAGTTCTTGAAAGAAAGAACCTTCTTTGAAATTGTAAAAATCCCTATTTAAAATAGGGATTTAGATAAATCCTGCCTATGTAAACCGCCTTGAATAAAGTCTTGAATAACGACCAAGAAAGGCGGTATATAAATACCTGTTATTATTATTATTATCTCTCCAGACTGGCAGAATGGGCAGCAAAATGGCAGATGCGCTTCAATGTCAGTAAGTGTAAAGTCATGCACATTGGGGCAAAAAATCAAAACTTCACATATAGGCTGATGGGTTCTGTGCTGTCTGTGACAGATCAGGAGAGAGATCATGGGGTGGTGGTGGACAGGTCGATGAAAGTGTCGACCCAATGTGCGGCGGCAGTGAAGAAGGCCAATTCTATGCTTGGGACCATGAGGAAGGGCATTGAGAACAAAACGGCTAATATTATAATGCCGTTGTACAAATCTATGGTAAGGCCACACCTGGAGTATTGTGTCCAGTTCTGGTCGCCGCATCTCAAAAAAGACATAGTGGAAATGGAAAAGGTGCAAAAGAGAGCGACTAAGATGATTACGGGGCTGGGGCACCTTCCTTATGAGGAAAGGCTACGGCGTTTGGGCCTCTTCAGCCTAGAAAAGAGACGCCTGAGGGGGGACATGATTGAGACATACAAAATTATGCGGGGGATGGACAGAGTGGATGGGGAGATGCTCTTTACACTCTCACATAATACCAGAACCAGGGGACATCCACTAAAATTGAGTGTTGGGCAGGTTAGGACAGACAAAAGAAAGTATTTCTTTACTCAGCGTGTAGTTGGTCTGTAGAACTCCTTGCCACAGGATGTGGTGCTGGCGTCCAGCCTTGACACCTTTAAACGGGGATTGGACAAGTTTCTGGAGGAGAAATCCATTACGGGGTACAAGCCATGATGTGTATGCGCAACCTCCTGATTTTAGAAATGGGCTATGTCAGAATGCCAGATGCAAGGGAGGGCACCAGGATGAGGTCTCTTGTTATCAGGTGTGCTCCCTGGGGCATTTGGTGGGCCGCTGTGAGATACGGGAAGCTGGACTAGATGGGCCTATGGCCTGATCCAGTGGGGCTGTTCTTATGTTCTTATGTTCCTTCACCTCCCCCTCCTCCACTCCGTACTCAGCCCTCCCTGTTGCCAGCTGTCCCCACTCCTTTCACAGGTGGGATGCTGAGCTTTTAAGAGTCCAGTCCTATGATTGTCTACTCAGAAGTAAATCCCATTCTAGTCAATGGGGCTTGCTCCCAGGAAAGTGTGGATCCGATTGTAGCCTAAAATCTCATGCTCTGGCTTACTGGGCTGTTTTGTTTCCGTAGGGTGGAGGACTAAGAGCCTGCACCATCTCAGTCTGAAGGGGGAGGAGGGAATTGGGAAACACTCCCCGGGTTTTTTAAAGCAATCCCCCCTGTTGCTACCACACCTGCCCGTGTGAGTGTGTGTGCTCGCTCCACCTTGCTGCATGTGTTCTGGTTACAGAGGTTTTCTGCCCTCCCCCCTTCAGCCTCTTTGCTGGCTCAAGGGCTCTAAGAGTGTTACTGTTCCTTCGCAAGGGGAACCTTTCCAGGGCTCCAGGGCTATTCCCTGCCTATGCCAGTTGGAGCCTTTTTGCAGTGTTTTGGGCTGCCTTGAAAAGGAGCCAGACGCCAGCGCAGGGCAAAGGAGGCAAGGTGTGTTCGACTTTCAATTCCCCCCACCCAATTCTTGTTGAGACAAATTCAGAGATAAAAAAATTTGTGGATAAATAGCTTGCACCTGTATAGTATTTGTATACAAATATATATTTGTATACTATATATTTGTATATAGTTTCTTATGTCCATATCTCAATGGTGCATCAAATTTCATTGTGTATTAAGTACAATAATAAGTAATCTAGATATACAGTGCCTAATTCATATCTATTTACAACCCAACCCTGCAAAGTTATATTAGCAGCCATTTCCAAGCCTAGCATGTCAGATTTTTTTTTTTTAACCAAGATTTAATTTGGTAGACTTTGACAAATGTTTTTACCTGCTTCTCAAGGAAATGTGCAACTCTGGTCCTCTGTTCTTTTGGAATGGTAGGAAGAACTTTGTCAGCCATACTGAAATCCCTCCTCATCACTGCAGTCTGGTACTCAAGCACTGAGACTAACAAGGAGTAACTCACTATGTTTAATTCTTTGTCTCCAAGGTACAGTCTGTTGTCTTTGGGAATGTACCCAAGTAAATACATTGTCCTTTAAAACAGGGGGTGGGGAAAGAAAGCATTAATTTAACAAAGATGTAAAAAAGAAGGCTTAAACATCTATAACAAATCATTATAGGCTGCAATTCTACACATTTACCAGGGAGTAAGTCTCACTTAACTCAATGGGGCTTACTTCTGAGTAAATGTGCACAGGATTGCACCATGGTAGATATGGAAGTTATGCTCTGAAGCTCTGTGCTGACATGACAAAATATACCATCTAAAAATTTCCAGAGTGGTCTATAATATATATTAATCATAAGACAGAAATGCACAGTCTAGGAGAATGTAAACAGCAGTAGCAAGAAAAAAATCAGATTAAGATAGTCCAATAAAAACCACAGCCACGAACCAACTATTAAAAGCCTTAATACTATGCAAACTTACTTGGGAATAAGTCCCACTGATCCTGAGTAGACATGCATAGGATTGTGCTGAAAAAGCCCTAACTTGATGTTTAAACTATTAAATGGTTGGTGCAGCTTGGTTGATCCCATATATTGAGGATACAGGCAAGGAACAAGAATGCAGAGGCAGAGAATGCCCAACAGATAACAAAGGGCATTTTCTTCCACACTCACTGGCCAATTCCCTAAAATTAACAAAGGCAGGTCCTTTTGGACATGCTGCCCTTGATGGAGGTGAGAGGGGTGGGGACAAGCAAAAGGACCTTCTCTGTGGTGGCACCTCAATTATGGAACTCCCTTTAATTTTCTAAGGAGGGTGCTGTTCTTAAATCAAACTTTCTGGCAGGGTGTGAAGACATTTCTTTTTAGGGTTGTCTTCTGATGGATTTTATATGGTTATCATGGCTAGTTTTGGATAGGATATATCTGGGTTGCTAGAACCAATCTATTGTATTTTATAGTTGCTCTGTTGTTTTATGCACTGATTTTTTTAAACATTATGTTGTATGCTCTTGCTGCCTCTTTTGAATCTTTTAAATTTTTACACCTCTTAAATTTGGTTCTAAGGCATTGTTGATTTTATTATGTATTGTATGGTGGGTGGTTTTATGGCCATTATTTATATCTATATTTGTAAGCCTCTTTAAGTGCCCCTTATTGGAGAGGATCATAAGGTATATATTGGTTAAACAAACAAAACCAACAGCAGCAGAAAAGTCACGCGGCACATATGTTGAAGGGACACTGCTTTAGTGACAGAATTTCTATTTCTGTAACTTTGGGAAATTTTTTCAATTTCCCATGGAGAGTGGGAGGAGAAAAGGGATTTATTTATAGCCTTATGTGAAAGAGGCAAGAAAATCTGTAGGAGGACAAGTTGCATGGGTATACAAAGGTACATTGCTCAAATGGCAGAGTTGGAGTCTACATTCTAACTACCACTCCATGTCCAAGGGCCATATTCCAATTAGGATTTGTTGCTCAACAACCTCACTCAACATACACTGAACTATTATGAAAGTAGAACATGCTGCAAGACCACCAATGATAAAATGACTGCACACTAATTAGAATTCTGCTACCTACTCACCGGTCCAAATGTGCAATGGTGACAATTTCTCCTCCAACGTAATAGTTCAGTCTGTTCACAGAACTGGTATAAATAAAGCAGTCGCCCACCCACAATCCTGTTTTCACAATCTCCTGAATTTCACCAAGGACCTGGGAGAAATAAGGACTTTGTATGAGCCATTCAAGTGGGCTGTATCCACCAAAAAATTATTAAAATAAACCAGAGTTTTGCCATGTGGCAACCTAGTGGATTACTCAATGGATTTGCAAGCAAAGTGTTCCAAACAATACAGGCTTGGTTTAAAATATGAAGAACTTACTAAGCAATTAAATACATTTATTTTCAATGGGGTTGTATCTCCACTTCAACTTGAAAGAAAATCTACACAAGATCAAATATGCTACTCACCACAGTGCCCTTAACAAGGGTGTGGCATCATACAGAATATTTAGAAATGAAAAGATTGAACTGCATTGGAAAAATAATTTACAAAGATAGGGTTTATTTACTAAATCTGTCAAAACAATATTTATATAAACTAGACAGCTCATAAGATTCTTAATTATTGGGCATATATATTAATAGTCATAAGCTGCCCAACAGCTGACGTTCAATGTCAGTCTTGTCAGTTACCAGAATCTGAAGCCACTTAGGCCACGCTGTTAAACTGCTGCATTCCAGTAAAATAAGAGAATTGTGCACTCAACTCTATCTCTTTAATATGCATCACTACTATATGTATCCATATTCCATTTCAATTAAGTATGCGATCCTAATTGCCTATCACTCACTCAAGTGCAGTTACCTCAAAAGCATCTTCAATGCCATCTTCAGTGACTCCCTCATGTGTCTCCTGTGCTGCTGCAACTTTCTCAGAAAGATATTTCAGAATGAAGAATGATTCTTCTGTGGCTATGCAGACAAGTTCACCAGAGTCAGACCAGAAAATCTACAATCAAAACAAATAACCTTCAAAACACAGGCTGTGACATGAATATTAAGCCTATAAGTGTACTGAAAGGACAGAACAGACAGGTTTCTATTATTACTATTTAAAACATTTCTCATTCGCTCCAAAAGTAACTAAATTGTCAACAGCTGGGCTTGTATGAAATGTGCTTTAATTCTGCAAGACGAAACTGAAACATAACTCACGTGTTTGGGCTGGATTTCAATTCTGCGTATGAGTTCTGTATTTTCCCAGTCATAAAATGCCAAGCCATTGACAGATCTGACTCCCAGTAAGAAGCCACCATAGATACCTTCAACGGATGTAAATGAAAAAAAATTAGTGTTTCATTAGGAAATGCCCAAGTTAGCTAAGATTGGTATTAGGCATAAAGTGCACAACACACCTTCTGCTCCAAAGTCAGGCTTAAATGACTTCTTCTCTTTGAAGTTTTTAAATATCTTGACACTGCTATTACTTTCCCTGATTGCATATCTACATATAAACAAAAAGAGTTTAGTGCTTACCCCTCACAGGACAAGGGTCTCACCAATGGTCATTCCTGTACATTTATTTATTGAAGAAATTTATACCCCGCCTTTCCTATGCTGAAGCAAATGCCCAAGGCAGCTTACAGAGCTTTATAATCAAGTAATAAAAAGTCACAACAAGTAAAAAGCATCAAATAAGATATTAAAACATTTATTTTAACATGGTATGGACAAAAACAATATCAAAACAGAGCAGAAAAAACATTTAAGGGAAAATAACTCAATGAGCCAATGGGGAACCGATGAGTCCAGAGAGGCAATCAAGTCACCACAATGTATCATAGATATAGGACAAAAATCCACTCAGCGGCTAAATGCCTGACGAAACAGGAATGTTTTGAGGCTTTGCCAAAAAGCCATGAGAGAGGGAGTAGTTCTCAGTGCCTCTGGGAGGGCATTCCACAGTTGTGGTGCCACCACAGAGAAGGCTTGTCCCCAAGCCACCAGCCCCTCTCACTCGGGACAAAAGTGGCACTTGTAGAAGAGCGCCTTCAGCTAACCTAAGAGGACAGGCTAGAATGTATGGAAGGAGGAATTCAATATTCTTGAATTCATCTTAGTACACAGATTCAACAATGGAAATAGCTACCAAAACATTACCAAGTTAACATTTAACTACACCACTTACTCTGAAGAATCATGTGCCCAGGCAAACTCCTGTGCAGAACCAAAACTCTTATTTCTCAATGCCATAGCTGTGTAAATAATGTATTCACCATCCCCGCATACAACCACAAACCTGGAAGGTAGTAAACACAAAAGTTCTAGTAAGAATTCAATTAAGAATGCAAAAAAAAAGTTGTGCACAAGAAAAAGCACACAACAGAATAATCAAGTAGAAGGACTTAACATTTACGTTCTGAAAAAGAAATCTCTTACCGTCCATTAGGATTGTGCTGAATAGTCTGAGGATATATTTCACAACTGCCCATATCCTTCACAGCAAGAGGCAATCTCTCTCCATCTTTAATTTCAGCATCTCCCATTGCTTTCAGATTAGCCTGCTGAATTTCTGAGTGCTTAGCCCAAATAATCTTTCCATTAGCATCCATGGACATGGCTGGTTCTTCACGGCCAAGCTAGCATGTACAGAAACCACAATGGAAGTAGAAGTACATATGCAAAGTCTCATGCATCTAATATAGCAATTTGCTTAAAATTCTTTTTTGCATTCGTAATGAACAGGCAAGTCGCCAATGCAATGTCCCAAGAATGACTTCTGCTGCTCATTAAATTGAAAAAAGGTAAAATAATCACTGATCAATCAGTGGATGTCCAACACAGTGATATGTTTTCTAAGATACATACCTTAACTATGATGCTACCTTCATCATATCCTAGAGCCACATTATTGGAGCCTCTCAGGCTTGCGACACACCATACTCGCTCCATGCCATAATTCAATGTACTTTCCAGGCGGTAAGTGCTTGAATGCCAGATCCGAACAGTTCCTTTAGAAAGGGGACAGAAGTGACATAATTTTAATCTATCCTTGACTGAGTTATCATATGTAGTATTATTATTGAGATGCTTTAAAGATAGGTTTTTTGTTTTTTTGTTTTTAAAGAGGAGCAGTGTGACTAGGAACTGCCCAACACTACTGCCCTAGGTCTGTCACAGCTGTCTCTGTGGTGGTGCTGCCTTGGTGTGGCTTTGGGGGTGGGGAGGCCCTTAACATGCTCTGTCACATTTTTCCACAAACCTAGAAATGCAGTGCTTCTTGTTTTATATGAAGAGATTATGCTAATGAAGAAGTTCCTTCATTCATGCTGTCTCTATAAATAAAAACAAAAATCTCAATTCTAGTTTTGTGAAAATGGCACGATGGAGCATGGTAAGGAAGTGGATGATATGCATTCACTTACTTTCAGCAAGTGGGAAGCTGATCAAAGTGGTTCACATCCATGGTGGGCTGGAGAGATGAAGGGTGCCCCAAATCTGCTGCCCCCCTCTCCCCCCAAAATCTGCTACTGACACAGGCTGCATCACGTTGTGTCATGGCTGAGCCAGCTGTGACTAAACGTAGGCCTATATGCTTCACATTCTCTTCCTCCTATGCACTGTTCACTTTTGTTACCAGTGCATTTGTTATTAAAGGGTTGTTGAAAGGGAAGACTGAACATAACAGTTCTAAACTGAAATAAACTTTAAGATCAAAAACCGCTATGGAGTAATGATATTACCATCTTCAGAGCCAGTGATGATAATGGGAAGTTCAGGGTGGAAACTAACACAGGACACATTTTGTGCATGTCCCTCCAGAGTTTGCACACAGGTTTTATTCTGGAAGAAAAAATAAAGATGCAAGTAAGACTCAATACCACTAGTTACATGATTAGGTTAGAAACCGGTAAACTCTAAAGTGCAGCAAAACTGACAGTCTTGTAGCAACAGAATTAACACGGCCACCCCTCTTTCAATTTATTGAAAAATGAGTTTCTCCATTAGTTTTCAGTTCCAATCACAAGGACAATCAAGGTGACTTACAGGTAAAATTCACTACAAAATAATCCAATAAAATTTCAGCAATATTAATATAATTTAAAATACATTCAGGAAACCAGCAGCAGATAAAAGCAAAAAAAACTTAGGGGAGAGCAAAATAAAACAGAAATGTTTTCATTCTGCCTGAAGACGACACCCTCAAGGCCAAACATTTTCACAGAGGAGACATTCCAAAGGCGGGGGGGGGGGGGTATCATTGAATTACCCACTCCCTGCCAAAAGAACATAAGAACAGCCCCACTGGATCAGGCCATAGGCCCATCTAGTCCAGCTTCCTGTATCTCACAGCAGCCCACCAAATGCCCCAGGGAGCACACCTGATAACTAGAGAGCTGCATCCAGGTGCCCTCCCTTGCATCTGACATAGCCCATTTCTAAAATCAGGAGGTTGCACATACACATCATGGCTTGTAACCTGTAATGAATTTTTCCTCCAGAAATTTGTCCAATCCCCTTTTAAAGGCATCTAGGCCAGATGCCATCACCATATCCTGTGGCAAGGAGTTCCAAAGACCAACCACACACTGAGTAAAGAAATATTTTCTTTTGTCTGTTCTCCCAACACTCAATTTTAGTGGATGTCCCCTGGTTGTGGTGTTATGTGAGAGTGTAAAGAGCATCTCTCTATCCACTCTGTCCATCCCCTGCATAATTTTGTATGTCTCAATCATGTCCCCCCTCAGGCGTCTCTTTTCTAGGCTGAAGAGGCCCTAATGCCATAGCCTTTCCTCATAAGGAAGGTGCCCCAGTCCAGTAATCATCTTAGTTGCTCTCTTTTGCACCTTTCCCATTTCCACTATGTCTTTTTTGAGATGCGGCGACCAGAACCGGACACAATACTCCAGGTGTGGCCTGGAGCAATGGGATGCAATGGTGGAGCAATGGGATGCAAACTAAAGTCTCTGTCGATAAACATAAGAGTATGCGCAGATTCATCAGGAAGATAGTGGTCCTTCAAGAATCCTAAACCCAAGCCAAGTTGTATTCTATTTGCTACATTAGAAATATGACATGGAATTAATCCTTAACTGAATATGGTTCAATTACAAACATGTCCACATATTTAGTTCTCAGTTAAATACATCTACATAATGTTAGCCTATTACATACACCTCCAACATTTTTTTTTTAAAAGGCAAGACACAACATACCTGATAATCCCAGATCTTAACAAGGCGGTCATCTGCCCCTGAAATTAAGTACGGTTTATCTCCTCCACTGTAGTAATCAATGCAATTTACACCCTTCTCATGGCCTTCCAAAGTGAAGTTGGGCGAGGATGAACCAAGCTGCCATACCTTCCAAGAAGAGGAAATCAGTCATTTGATGAGTCTTGCCAAGTCAATACCAAGCAAAAAAGAACCTTTTTCAAAATTTCAGAGAAGGGCAAGACAAAATAAACTGGCTTCATAAATTTAGTACAGAAAATAAAAGTCAAACAGGTTCTAAAGCTTTGGATTCAGACTAACTCAGATTTTCTCCCCAAATCCTCCTAAGTAAGACCAAGCACCAATAAAATAACCCAAGCACATTTGCCTGAGCATTACATTTCAGAGGTTGTAAGAAATTAGCAGTTTCTTCAGATTTCTAAATGTGATTATGAAGAACCCAATAAATAATTCAGGAACATGCTGAAACAATATCAGCCTAAGCTCACACCAAGGCCCTTAGGTTTTGCCTTGGATGCCTCACCTTCACGGTCCAGGACATATTGGTGGAAATAAAAATTTAGTCTGAAGAATTACATGGTATAATAATTTGAATCACTTCCTGAACTCTGCCAGTTTGTCCATAGATAAACATCTTCAATGTAAAAAGAATGCACTGTATTTCATTTCAAGTTGAACGTACTGAATTTTCAAGTAACACATCACTGTACCTTGATTGTCCTGTCCAGAGAGGCACTGGCAAACTGGTTATTGTCCTTGGGATTGATGACAATTTGCATTACATAATGAGTGTGCCCTTCAAACACTTGAGAACATGACCATTTTTTATCCCAGTCCCATAGCTTAATAAGCATGTCATCTAGATGGCAAAAAAAAAAATGTAATCAATATGTTTGTTAATTTGTCTTGTTTCCCCACTCACCCAAGTAAATTAGCAGCAAAGCCCTATTTTCATTTTTTCTTCTTCTTGTACAAGTCTGAAAAGATTTGTGACACTCTAAAATAAAACTTAATCACCACTCACTACCTCTACTTTTTAAATCAGTAACCACTTTTCCAGAAAATTAAGATTGCAATTCTTTCACTTTCCTGGGAGTAAACCTCACTGAACACAATGGAACTTACTTCTGAGTAGACATGCATAGAATCATGCCCTAACTTGCTCAGAAGTTAATGTTGAAATTTCTACTATTCACAGATTCCCCAAGCATGTCTTTGGGTTTCTTTGAAGTCCCATGATGTTTGAGAACCGCTTCACAGTGGGAGAAAGTTGCTAATGGAATACAGATATCCAGGATTCTAGCCACCTGTACAAAGAAACCTCCAAGATCGTGGAATACAACTAGGCTTAAGTTAGACCAGGGGTGCCCAAACCCTGGCCCGGGGGTCACTTGCAGCCCTTGGGGGCTCCCAATCCAGCCCTCGGGGAGCCTCCAGTGTCCAATGAGTCTCTGGCCCTCCAGAGACTTACTGGAGATCGTGCTGGCCCAACGCAACTGCTCTCAGCATGAGGACAACTATTCAACCTCTCACCTGAGCTGTGGAACAAGGGCTTCCTCCACTACTTGCTGTTTCACATCTGTGATGCAGCAGTGGCAGCGAAGTAAAGGCTGGCCTTGAGCTACTGTATGACCTTCATTCATTCATGTAAGTTCCAGCTCTAATAAATTCATTTATGTAAATTCATTCAAATTTTAAATGTAAATTAATACTTTTTTCCCAGCCCCCAACACAGAGAGATGATGTGGCCCTCTTGCCAAAATGTTTGGACACCCCTGAGTTAGACAGTCTGATGTATGAGGCCAAACAAGCACTGGCACTAAATATAGTGAATAAAATAACTGAGAAGACCATGAGGTGACATCCAACCTAACAGCAGTCATCCAATTCTCAATGTTGAGGTGCTGTAGCCTTCTGTATCAAACTCCAGAGTGCCCGAATGGGATACTTCAAGACAATACAGAGCTCAATATCTTAAAATTAAAAGCAATCATTTTAATCATATATGCATTATTATTATTATTATTATTATTATTATATGAACAGCTGACTATAATTGAGATAGCAATAAAATTAAGCAGTTAAAGCCTTACCACTGCTAGTTAGAATGAACGGCTGTGTAGGGTGCACAGCAATGCACCGGATATAATCTGAATGTGCTTCAAACATGTGGACTCTTTCCAAGGTATTGTAGTTGAAAACTCTAATTTGCATGTCATCCTATAGAAGAGAAAAAAACCCCAATGATATCAGCTTCTCTGTGTATGAACACTAAGCATTCATCCTGAATTTACAACTCTGAATCCCAACTTCAGTATTCATGAATAGAAAAAACAAGTGAATACCCCTTCAGGCTTTTAGTAAAAAAATTCAGAAGTTTTTATCATTACTTTGCATTCAGTTTGGTGTTGTCTATTTTTTTAAACCTTCTGTTCTATCACTGTAGCTCCCATTAGCACACATAGTAAATCACTTTTTGAAATTCCCAAATCATGCTCACACTAAATATAAAAAGCAGTTGGAGAGTTCAGTGCAGAAAAACTATAGCAGCAGAGGTCAAATACTAAAGTACAGTATAGAGAAAGTCCTGTAGAATACAACTTGTGTACAAAGTCATAATTATATTTCACAACTTACATTTTACTACTAAGCCTGAATTTCAATATCTTTCATGTATTAAGCCAAGTAGCAGAAAGTTTCCAGATATAACAGCAGCCTGGGTCCAAAAAAACTCATATTGTCCAGCATCCTCTTTCACACAGTGACCAAGCAGATGCCATACAACAAGTAATCCAGTAATTCTATTAAGATACAGAATGTACAAGACAGAAAAAAATTGACAACTTACAGCTCCTGTAACAACCCAATTCTTTCTCGCTACAAATTTAGCTGCTCTGACTGGAAGGTCACATACTTCAAAGGTCTTCACAAGTGTCTGAAAACAAATTATATAAAATGTTAACACAATCGGGGGAAAAAATGACATCACACACATTCAAAACGCTGGATGCCTTTAAATCAGCACTCTCCCTTCAAATGGTTTTACAAAACTTCTGAAACCATCCACAAGCATGTGGATGCGGGAGAACCCTTGGACATTGTATATCTGGACTTTCAGAAGGCGTTCGACACGGTCCCTCATCAAAGGCTATTGAAAAAACTCCTCAGTCAGGGAATTAGAGGGTAGGTCCTCTCCTGGATTGAGACCTGGTTGAAGACCAGGAAACAGAGAGTGGGCAATTTTCACAATGGAGAGAGGTGAAAAGCAGTGTGCCCCAAGGATCTGTTCTGGGACCGGTGCTCTCCAACCTCTTCATAAATCACCTGGAGACAGGGGTGAGCAGTGAGGTGGCAAAGTTTGCAGACAACACCAAACTTTTCTAAGTGGTGAAGACCAGAAGTGATTGTGAGGAGCTCCAGAAGGATCTCTCCAAACTGGCAGAATGGGCAGCAAAATGGCAGATGCATTTCAATGTAAGTAAGTGTAAAGTCATGCACATTGGGGCAAAAAAATCAAAGCTTCACATATAGGCTGATGGGTTCTGAGCTGTCTGTGACTGATCAGGAGGGAGATCTTGGGGTGGTAGTGGGCAGCTCGATGAAAGTGTCGACCCAATGTGCAGTGGCAGTAAAGAAGGCCAATTCTATGCTTGGGATCATTAGAAAAGGTATTGAGAACAAAACAGCTAATATTATAATGCCATTGTACAAATCGATGGTAAAGACACACCTGGAGTATTGTGTCCAGTTCTGGTTGCCACATCTCAAAAAGGACATAGTGGAAATGGAAAAGGTGCAAAAGACTGCAACTAAGATGATTACGGGGCTGGGGCACCTTCCTTATGAGGAAAGGCTATAGCGTTTGGGCCTCTTCAGCCTAGAAAAGAGACGCCTGAGGGGGGACATGATTGAGACATACAAAATTATGCATGGGAAGGATAAAGTGGATAAAGAGATGCTCTTTACACTCTCACATAACACCAGAACCAGGGGACATCCACTAACATTGAGTGTTGGGAGGGTTAGGACAGACAAAAGAAAATATTTCTTTACTCAGCGTGTGGTTGGTCTGTGGAACTCCTTGCCACAGGATGTGGTGACGGCATCTGGCCTGGATGCCTTTAAAAGGGAATTGGACAAGTTTCTGGAGGAAAAATCCATAATGGGTTACAAGCCATGATGTGTATATGCAATCTCCTGATTTTAGAAATGGGCTATGTCAGAATGCCAATGCAAGGGAGAGCACCAGGATGCAGGTCTCTTGTTATCTGGTGTGCTCCCTGGGGCGTTTGGTGGGCCGCTGTGAGATACAGGAAGCTGGACTAGATGGGCCTATGGCCTGATCCAGTGGGACTCTTCTTATGCTCTTATGTACATACAGTATTACAGAATGGGTAAAGGACAAAGGAGTGATCCTTAAATTCTAGGGCAGAGAGGGGAAACAAATGTTTCAAGAAGCTTCTCCATCCATTTTTCTCATACAAATACTATCTTAATACTCAAAACTCCAATTTAACTAGGAGTCACAAGCACATTGAAGCAAAGCTCCATGCTCAGATCTCATGCTGGATGAGGAACCATACATGTAATAAAGTGCTGTGGACATGGTTCTTACCACAAAGCAGCTGCCAGTGCTGTTTGCACAATAACCTTATTAGAAATACAGCAATAGCACATTTGGCTATTTGGAAGACAGAATGGAACAGAGATGAATTTAGTTGCAACACGCTTCCCTGAACAGCTAATCACGGCAACTGCTTTGAAAAAAGCTTACATGTCCTACAAAGCTTCCTCTGTTCTAGTGGCATGAATAATAGACCCAAATAAATATACAGAACTACAGAGTATCCTGTGTGTTCAGCAGCTATATAAAATTAAGTTTTAAAAGCAGCAAATAATTTAAAACCACATTAGCATTTAAAGAATTACTGTAAGTTCTTCCATTTTTATTCTCTTTAACATTCATTTCACATCTTGTTGGCCACACATTAATACCAACCATACTGTTGCAATTTTTCACATAACACAGTGTTTCTCAAACTGTGGGTCAGGACCCACTAGGTAGGTCATGAGCCAATTTCAGGTAGGTCCCCATTCATTTCAATATTTTATTTTTAATATATTAGACTTGATGCTGCCATGGTATGTGACTGCATTTGGGGAAATGTTACACATCTGTACTTTGAACAGGCTACTATGTATATGCTTTTAACAATGGTAGTCAATGGGACTTACTCCTGGGTTAGTGTGGGTAGAATTAAAGTCTGGGATTGTTAAAAGTTTCCCTGCTTGATGATGTCACTTCCAGTCATGACATCACTTCCAGTGGGCCCTGACAGATTCTCATTCTAAAAGGTGGGTCCCGGTGCTAAAAGTGTGAAAACCACTGACGTAATATATTGTATATCAGATCTTACCTGTGTTTCATGGTTCCAAACACAGACACTGCCATTATAAAGACTAGCCAACATCCATGGCTCCGTGGGGTGCAAGTCTACACTCTTCACACGGTCAGATCGAGCTGTTAGTTTACGCTTTATATCAAGTCGAAGAGGCTAAACAGCAAGAGATTTAAGACTATAAGATCATTTTGAACACAACAAATATCAGTTAAAATAAAAGTGAAGATGAGAACTACAACAGGCCTAGTCAGGCAATTGATCTTCCCAAATATAAAGATTACACACTGTAACCATAGTTATGCAATCTTGCACCTATCCAGATAAATTTTTTACAACCTTAAAAAAAGTCATCTTGCACATTCTTAAATTTTAACAACTTACATCAATTTTAGCACAGGGACAACTAACAACATCACTATCATGCAACTAGTCCACTCTGTGCCAATATCTGAACAACACCATGTCTGAATTTTCATACAACACTAAACATGAATAAGCTAGTAGTACAAGGTAACTGTTCATGCTGTACAGCCTACATTCCCTACACCTACTGTCAATTTATCTAATTCCTTTTGAAAGTCCTTTATAGCCTGTACAACTGATGATTGATCACTGCCACAGGATGTGAACTCTATACTGTGGCAGCGAATTCTACAAGTTAAATGATGGAAATGATGCGTTATGTAAAAAAATAATTTCTGTCCTTCCTGCATCTACTGCTAATCAATTCTACTGGATTACCCTCAAATGCTAGCATTATGGAATTGATTTTTTTTCTCTTTCTATCCACTTTATAGCATGAAGTTCAATAAAACTTTTCAATGGCTCCTCCTTTTTCTAATCTAAACTAAAAAGTCTCACATGATTTAGCTCTTTCTCACTGGAAAGGTGTGCCAAACTTTTGATCATTTTGTTTGCCCTTCTCTAAAGCTTTTCCCACCTTGCAATCTCTTTTGTGAGATTGGGCAACAAGAACAGTGTGCAGTACTTCAAAGATAGCAACACACTAGATCAGCGATTTTCAACCTTTTTAATCTCAGGGCACACTGACAAGGCACTAAAATTGTCAAGGCACAACATCTGTTTTGTGACCATTGTCAAGGCACACCATGCTGCTGGTGGGGGGATCAAATCTCCCAATTACCCTACTAATAAATGACTCTCCCCAAAGTCCTGCAGCACACCTGCAGACCATCTGCGGCACAGTGGTTGAAAATTGTTGCACTATGTATACAGAGGCATTACAATACTGGTTGTTTTATTTTTGTTCCTTTCCCAATTGTTTTTTACTTTTAAAAAATGAAGCTACAAATAACGAGTTCACAGTTCAACTGAGCCAGCAGAACTTAAAGATCTACTTGCTGAGAAGTCACAAGTGTGCATAAGCGATACAGCTACAGATACAGTTTGAGTGGGAACAGAATAGGACACACCTCCCACAGACTCAACATAGGAGCAGGCTGAGAGCCTTCAGTCTGTTATTTACATTCTGTACAGCATCGCAGGTGCAGGTAAAGATAAATCAACCTAACACTACAGAAGCCACCACTGTAAAGCACAACCTCTGTGGTAACCAATGAGAAATTAGACTACCCCCCCCCCCAAATGAACAGATTCCCGTTCCATAGATAATGGAGTTACAGTCAGAAATCAACAGGTAAAGCTTTCCCTGCCTTTGCAACCTCCATGCTGGGAAAGAAACATAAGAAGGATCAGGGTAAAGTGGGCTCATCAAAACCAGCCTCCTGCATCTCCCAGTGGCCCACCAGATGGCTCAGGGAGTGCACAAAACAACAGGAGACCTGCATCCTGGTGCCCTCCCTTGAACCTGGCATTCTGTGGCAGCCCACTTCTGAAACAGGAGGTTGCACACATCCACCATGGCTTGCAACCTGTGGTGGACTATTCCTCCAGAATTCTGTCCAAACCCCTTTTAAAGACATCCAGGCCAGATGCCATCACCACATCCTGTGGCAAGGAGTTCCACAGACACACCACACGCTGGGTGAAGATTTTCTTTACAGCTTTACCTGGTGAATGCCAGCCTTGCTATACTGCTTTTATAGACACAGAAACTTCTTCCCTTAACAGAGGGCAACACCAGCTACATCAGCATGGAGGGGATGGACAGCAGCGCCCTGGGCCGGCCTGCCTGCCCTTCTCCCCCTGAGTACTCCTGGCAGGCCTTTCCCCCCTCCGTCCAAGGCCTGCTCCCCCTTGACCTCCAGTCACATTCCTCCCACCATACCAACCCCCTCTCTTCGGGGGGGGGGTTACAGCAGCCCACAGCTCACCATGACTTCGGCTCCCTCTCAGGGCTGCAGCCACCCAACCAAGCCAGGAGGACTCCAGCTCACTTCACCTACGTGGAGCTTCCGACTTCGGAGTTCTCGCGAGGCTTGGGAGGGAACAGAGAATTTAGGAGCAGGGCTTCTTCCGCCTGCCAAAGGAATCCACTCCATAGGTAAACTAATGAAGGTGTAGAGTCACGTTGCACACCCACCGCTCTCATTGCGAGGTCCGTGTGGTAGACTAAAAAAACGATAGAGTCACACTCATTGCTCTCATTGCGAGATCCCTGCTTCAGTCCAGCTCCAATTTTGAGGCTGTTAGACTGGATAAAGTGCAACGTGGCTCCTTTCAGCTGAGCTCTGGCTGTGGAGGGGGCTTGCTTTTAAGGGGGCAATTATTGCAGTCCTATGTGCACAGTTTCCTGGGAGTAAGCCCCACTGACTATAATGGGACTTACTTCTGAGTAGACATGCATAGGGTCGGGCTCCCAGGCTGCAATCCTATCCAAACTTTCCTGGGAGTAAGCCCCATTGACTATAATAAGACTGACTTCTGAGTAGACAGACAGAGGCTTGGGCTCTAACACATGCACTACAAATTGGGAGAGTTAGGACAGACAAAAGAAAATATTTCTTTACCCAGCGTGTAATTAGTCTCTGGAACTCCTTGCCACAGGATGTGGTGATGGCATCTGGCCTAGATGCCTTTGAAAGGGGATTGTACAGGAGGGGGCTTGTATCCAATCCAAAAATGGTACTGTCTTATCAAAAATGAGTTCTTCATATAACCCTGCGCAGCCTCTTTTCTTTTTCTTGCCCTGCAGCGCTTAAGGCTGGTCGGGCTCAGGGTGCTACAGCACAGGTTTGTTGTGAAGACACAACAGTCGGGGAAATGAGGTAGGCAAGGGCCAAGGCAGGGGTGGGCGAACTGGATCCCAGCCTGGGGCAAGATCAGCAGTGGCCCCCATTCTGATTGGGGTCAGGGCATGAAAAGGTTGAAGACCACCATGCAATAACATTTTCTTTTGTATTTGAGAAACATAAACAGGTTGATCCTCCTTATCTGTGGGTTCAAGACCCATGGATTTGTCGGGCCCCAACCCATGCCTCACCATGCCTTACCACTGAAGGGCCTCACCAAACGACCCAGACATGTCCCAAAAGGGCTCTCAATCTTATAAGAAAATGTTCATTCTAATAGGTTCCAGATGGTAAGAGATTTAAGCATTTTATCATACAGTAGAAAGACAAAAGCTAGGATCACTTCTGCATGCAAAACACAAAAACTTCTTCAGATGTCTTCTTAGAGATGGCCAAGAAGGAAAAGAGAGAGACAGAGAGAGACAGAGAGAGAAGAATGCTCAGTTGCTGAAAGACAATAAAACCTAGTTTAAAAAAATGACTGTTGTAGTTGTGGGTAGGTGCCTGCTTGTATTCTACTACACTCATTGTCTATACAAAAGTCTTCACATTAGTCAGTCCCTTAACCAAATTAACCAAATTTTTCTGGGACAAAATAACTCATTGAATTTCTCATGAGGTACCCTACTGACTTGCATATCACATTTTTTCCCCCTATAGCAGGAAAAAACCCCAAACCCCAGCCCTGGGGCCACATGCGGCCCTCAAGGCCTCTCAATGCAACCCTCAGGGAGCCTCTAGTCTCCAATGAGCCTCTGGTCCTCCAGAGATTTGTTGCAGTTCGCACTGGCCCAGCACAACTGCTCTCAGCGTGAAGGCAACTGTCTGACCTCTTTGCATGAGCTGTGGGATGAGGGCTTCCTCCACTGCTTGCTGTTTCATGTCTGTGATGCAGTAGTGGTAGCAAAGGAAAGGCCAGCCTTGCTTTGTGCAAGGCCTTTTATAGACCTTCATTCACTCATATAAGTTCATCTTTAATATATTCATTTGTGTAAACTTATGTAAATTTATTCAAATTTTAAATGTAAATTAATTCTTTCTTTCCCTGGCCCCCAAGGCAGTGTCAGAGAGATGATGTGGCCCTCCTGCCAAAAACTTTGGACACCCCTGCCCTACAGAAAACCTTGATTTCAATATTTCAATAAGCTTTACATAAATAGATTTACATATCTTGATGAGCTGTTGGCTTTTACTTGTAAACCACCTTGCAGATGTTTTTTAGATTGAAGTGTGGAAGATAAATTGATAACAAAAAACAAACAAATAATTTCTGCTTCTCCTCCACCCCACTCATGAAGCAGCTGTTTAGTTCCGATGGTATAAGTCTGGGTCTCACTCAGCCATTATTCTGCTAGACACCTGCAAACTAGAGTTAGGTTATGGTATATTATTAGTAGCGTAACAATTGCTCCAAAGGAGATAAAAGTGAGAGGAAAGGCAGGGCAGACCCTCATCTCACACATCTCAACTAGAGACACAGATTTGTGAACGTGAATTACTGGGACACACTGGAATGTATTCTGGGACACCATGACATCCTGCAAATAAGGGGGTCTACATTGGCAGGGTTTCTGTAAACCACTCTCAGCCTTTCTTCATCAACCTTTATTATGAAAGAAATAATATCCAAGTGCTTTATGTCTCTCCTCCTAATGCAGGAATGGCAATTTCTAAAAGTATTTTATATATATTATATATATAAAAATATATATTAAAAAACATTTATTCCTACACATAATCCTTGAACCACTAAACTTTCTGTAAAAGTATGGATTAACATACTCTGCACTGAAACATAAATGTATAAGTATGCCATTAAACATACTTTCATCCCAAACCCATGACTTAGCCTGGAATTAATAGTCATACCAACCATTTTATCATTTGGTAAATTAGATTTTTAACAGCTACTACAAATATTATGTCAATAGAGACAAACATCTAAAGATTTGGCAGGTTTTGAGCTGGTCCATGCTGGAAGCCATGCTTTGAATTGGCCAATGGTGATTATTCATGCTGACCTCTAACATATTATTAACAGTATTTATATACCACTTTTCAATGGAAAGTTCACAAAGTGGTTCACATATCCAAGAAGAACATAATATAAGCAACTTCTTTTTATTTTTATTTTCACCACTGTCAAGATAGAAATCATTCTCAAGGTATAGCATGTGTGTTTGCAATGCCAACCTCATTATTCCAGTTGTAATTATCTGAACTCGATGCCCTACTGTTGGCTGGAGGCAAGACAAACTTATTTTACAGAGGTATTTGGTTCTTGGCCTCTGTTTCATAGCTTTCAGCGAACTAACTAACCAGGATGGCGGGTTCAATGGCATCTGTCCTTCAAGTGGCCTGGGCTGACAGGATATCAATCCACTTGACTAGCCCCTATTGAACAGATGGGAACTGCTTTCAAAGATTTGGGATGAATTCAGCATAGTGCTCTAGATGTGACAGCCCATTATCCATCTGCCTAGCCATCCCATTGTCTGACTGTAACTGAGCACCAAGAACACAGCAAAACATAGGACTTGTAAGAATTGTTGTTCTATTGTAATACTCTAGGATAAAAGAAACACTAATTACCATTAATGTTTTAATCTTTGATTTCATTTGGTTTCATTAAAAATGCCTAAGCTTAAGGATTTTGTATGTGGGTAGAGTGTGGGCAAGTAAAACATCAGCAATGAGTTGATAACATATACATTATAATTTGAAGACCCAAGTCTCATACCAAAAACCTGAGGTCTGGAAACCAGGTTGGGCACCAACTGATGGTCTACACCAGCAATTTTCAACCACTGTGCCATGGCGCATTGCTTTTCCGTAAATGGTTCGTAGGTGTGCCGCGGGAGTTTGGAGAGGGTCATTTGTTAGTAGGGCCACTGGGGGATATGAGTCCCCGGCTGGCAGTGCGGTGTGCTTTGTCAATTGTCAATTAATGGCCTTGACAATTTACTGTGAGATGAAAAAAGTTGAAAATCACTGGTCTACACCCATCAGAAGGCCCACCTGGCCAGCCAACCCACTGAATCTTCCAACTGCAATCAAGCAGCTCTGAATATTCCCCCCCCCCAATTTGCCAATGGGAGGGTGGAGAAGCTGCTGCCTTTTGCTATCACATGTACTTTGGGAAGGTGCTTGCCTCTAGCAATTTAGCAGTGGCACTGCAGTCTGCATATCAAGGACATGTATGTGCATGGGATCTCCCTGTAATCAGGGACTCTGCCAGGCTGCCTCCTCTATTCCATTCCCTTGTGGTCATATAAACAGGGCTATCATTAAAACTGTTTGGAAAATAATTTGCTTAACATTATAGCTACTATCCATTTCCACTATAAATATATTTAAAGGTCTATGAGTCTATTCTGGAATATACATTTTCCTAGATGGAATCCCTAGATGAAGGAGGAAACAATTCCAGAAATACTCCAGTAAGTTGTTTGTGGATTGTCACATACACTTCTCCAAAAATCATTGCCACAGCAACTGAGTCAGACGCTGCTGAGCAGCTGCATCAATATGGGTTTTCCTTATTAAAAAATAAAAGAGCAGTTTATTTTATCTGTAATCAAGCAGTATATGCTTCAAGTTGCAGTAATTAGGTTTTGACACTTGAATTTTAGAAAGTATAAAAATGACAAATGCTTCAGAACTGCTCTGTAATGGTGGGGACTTTGCATATTCTATTATTAACCAACTTACTGTGATTTAATAGAAGGGATGAAGCCACAAGGAAATTGAAAAAGGCTTTACAAAGCTGGAAGGCAATATCAGCAGTGACAGGGGTGAGAGCCATGCACCCTTCCAGAATTGCTGAAATATTTAAACTAGGGATTTGGTACAGATTAGAAAATTGGACGTCTGGATATAGCAATATATTGGCAAAACACTTTGCATTGTACATCTATGTACAATGTATATCTTGTATCTATGTATATCTTTGTACATCTATGTAGTTGCAAGTCCTGTTGAGTTCAGTTGAGTCCTGTTGAGTTCAGTGAAACTAATGCTAGGATTTTGTAAACATCAGGTATGCAGAATCAGTATGTGCCCAGCATCCCACAGCACCATATGTGAAATCCTGTGCAGGTTGCATGTGGGCAGTGTGGTCTGTTGTATTTTGGCTATTGGATTCAGGCCCCCTCATCTGTATTGGTAACTGATTTACACAGAACCAGTGTCTGCAGCAGGCATGTCCAGAGAGATTAGAGCACTCCAGCCTCCAACAGAGCCCAACACTGATTGCTGAGGAGGCACAGTTGCTGCCACCGCTTGCCCTTTCTCTATAGGCCCCTCAGCGATGGCTGGATAGAGATGATTGGACCATGTCTAGTGGAGCTCCCCTTCCTCCTCAGTGCTAAACTGCTGGACATGCTTCCTGTACATCACTGCTCTTACTCAGCTTCTGCCACCACTGATTTCCCACTCAGTATAGCAGGCAAGCGAGCAGTGACGGAGGCTGGCTGCAACCAGCACTCATCCACATGCTTTTCCTGGCAGCAGCTACCTAGCTGCCTTCCTGCCTAGTGCCTATTCTGGTGGGTGGACAAACAGTCAACAGTGTCAGAAGATCATGGCATAGGAGGAAGCAAAGCAGCTGCTGCTTCTTTCCCAGAGAGTGGCCATTCACTAATACTCTTGCAGATTGCTTCAGTGTGCAATCCATAAGGGCAGGTAGAAGCACCTGCTGATGGTCCCCTTTCCATTGGCATTGCTTTCTACACCCGCTGGTAGGAAATTTATCACTGACTGCCTCAAACCTGAAACATGCCTTGGATTTATTCACAAAGTTAGGTGTAGTGCCCTGGCAAAGTGACATCATTAAGCAGAAGGAGACACTGTGGAAGTGCATCATTTCACAGACCACCTCCCAGCTGCTGAACTGTGCTGTGGCAGAAGCAGCGCTGCTGAAAGGGCAGAGTGTGTGATAGTAGTTTAGCCGTAGTAGCAGTACTAGTGATTGTAGTAGTATATAATATAGTTTGAAGAGCATCACTGCCTTGGGATATAAACTCGCTACTACCACTGCCACTGCCAGTTTTGTTCTACAAGTACAGGACATGCAGTGCAATTCTAGGCATGTCTACTCCAAAGTAATTCCCACTGAGTTCAATGAGATTTACTCTCAAGAAAGCAACCTCAGGATTGCAGCCAAAGTTGTTCCAGGTGTCTTTCTTCCCACTTGGACTACTGGGAGGATTTATGAGTAGGGTTACTAGATACAAAGTGGGACAGAGTGCCTATACCTTTAACCAGTGTACAGATTCTCCCTGCTCCCCCCTTCACCAGAGGCCAGCCCTTTTTTATCCTACTAATAAGCCTCCTCTCCCTCCTCAGTGTTACTATCAAGTAAGTGTAACTAGGATTGGAGACACCTTTTACATGAAACAAGGCAAACTGTGATCCACTTCTGAACACACACACACACACACACACACACACACACACACACACACACACACACACACACAGGGGGGGGATATTAAAACCTCCAAACCATCTGGTAATAAGCTCATATTTCCAGTTAAGTAAAAGTTATATCCTCCTACTTTTGGAAATGCTCTAGGCTACAGTTTCGTTTTGCTTCCAATGCTGGAAACAAATGAAGCATAACATGTTAAAGACACATATTTTACCATGCATTATTTACAAGACACATATTTTACCATGCATTATTTACATTATTTACAATGTAGTCACCGAAGAAGCACTGAACAACATTGAGTGCCTGCCTGTGCTGGAAGAGCTTGACAGTGAACCAACCCTAGAAGAACTTCACGTGGCCCTGGACTCCCTTGCCTTTGGCAAGGCACCTGGAAAAGACAGCATCCCTGCTGAAGTCCTAAAATGCTGCAAAGAGATCATCGTCACTGAGCTGCATGAAATCCTCTGTCTCTGCTGGAGAGAAGGTGGAGTACCTCAAGACATGAGGGATGCAAACATCATCACGCTGTACAAGAACAAAGGTGACAGGGGTGACTGCAACAACTACCGCGGCATCTCTCTCCTTAGCGTTGTAGGAAAGCTGTTTGCCCGAGTTGCACTAAAGAGGCTCCAGGTACTTGCAGAGAGCGTCTATCCAGAATCGCAGTGTGGATTCCGAGCCAACAGGTCCACCACTGATATGGTATTCTCCCTTAGACAACTGCAGGAGAAATGCAGGGAACAACGACAGCCACTCTTTATAGCCTTCATAGATCTCACAAAGGCTTTCGACCTGGTCAGCAGAGACGGCCTCTTCAAGATTCTCCCCAAGATTGGATGTCCACCCAGGCTCCTCAGCATCATCAGATCTTTCCACAAGGACATGAAGGGCACTGTTGTCTTTGATGGCTCCACATCAGACCCTTTTGACATCCGAAGCGGAGTGAAGCAGGGCTGTGTTCTTGCACCAACCTTGTTTGGGATTTTCTTCGCTGTCCTGCTGAAGCAGGCCTTTGGAACTGCAACAGAAGGCATCTATCTCCGGACCAGATCAGACGGAAAGCTCTTCAACCTCTCCAGACTGAGAGCAAAATTCAAAGTCCAGCTGAAATGTCTGCGTGACTTCCTCTTTGCCAATGATGCAGCTGTCACTACCCACTCTGCCAAAGATCTCCAGCAGCTCATGGATCGTTTTAGCAAGGCCTGCCAAGATTTTGGACTGACAATCAGCCTGAAGAAAACACAGGTCATGGTTCAGGATGTGGACTCACCTCCCTGCATTACAATCTCTGAGCATGAACTGGAGGTTGTCCATGACTTTGTGTACCTTGGCTCAACGATCTCCGACACTCATTCTCTCGATACCGAGCTAAACAAGCGCATCGGTAAAGCAGCTACCACGTTTTCCAGACTCACAAAGAGAGTCTAGTCCAACAAGAAGCTGACGGAACATACCAAGATCCAGGTCTATAGAGCTTGCGTCCTGAGTACACTTCTGTACTGCAGCGAGTCATGGACTCTTCGCTCACAACAGGAGAGGAAACTGAGCGCTTTCCACATGTGCTGCCTCCGACGCATCCTCGGCATCACCTGGCAGGACAAAGTTCCAAACAACACAGTCCTGGAACGTGCTGGAATCCCTAGCACGTATTCACTGCTGAAACAGAGACGCCTGCGTTGGCTTGGTCATGTCGTGAGAATGGATGATGGCCGGATCCCAAAGGATCTCCTCTATGGAGAACTCGTGCAAGGAAAGCGCCCTACAGGTAGACCACAGCTGCGATACAAGGACATCTGCAAGAGGGATCTGAAGGCCTTAGGGATGGACCTCAACAAGTGGGAAACCCTGGCCTCTGAGCGGCCCGCTTGGAGGCAGGCTGTGCAGCATGGCCTTTCCCAGTTTGAAGAGACACTTTGCCAACAGTCTGAGGCTAAGAGGCAAAGAAGGAAGGCCCATAGCCAGGGAGACAGACCAAGGACAGACTGCACTTGCTCCCGGTGTGGAAGGGATTGTCACTCCCGGATTGGCCTTTTCAGCCACACTAGACGCTGTGCCAGAACCACCTTTCAGAGCGCGATACCATAGTCTTTTGAGACTGAAGGTTGCCAATACAATACAATTTACAAGGCAACATATTCATGAAGGAAAATAGTCTGTGGCAATTTTTAGACGCATCCAAAATGTATAATGAGCGGGGGAAATGCAGCTATATGGGAGAATCAGCTTCCTGGACAGGATGGACACTCAGATCATTAATACAGACTAGTTATATTTCAGTTTTTTACAGTTTATTTTAACTCTCCATTTATATTCACAGAGCAGTTAAAGTGTGGATGGAGAATGAAGTTGGTTTAATCAATGATTTGGTTTAACTCAACTGTTTGGTATTCCATGTTTGTAATGTAATAACTCAGTTCGAGGTTGACATATTGAAATGAAATTTGCTCAACATTCTGTGTTTCAAGGCTGAGCACCAGTTCAACACCCATTCTTGTTTGAACGTGGAATGAGGTTCCATTCCATGCACATTGGGGCAAAATATCAAAACTTTAGATATAGGCTGATGGGTTCTGAGCTGTCTGTGACAGATCAGGAGAGAGATCTTGGGGTGGTGGTGGACAGGTCGATGAAAGTGTCGACCCAGTGTGCGGCGGCAGTGAAGAAGGCCAATTCTATGCTTGGGATCATTAGGAAGGGTATTGAGAACAAAACGCCTAGTATTATAATGCCGTTGTACAAATCTATGGTAAGGCCACACCTGGGGTATTGTCTCCAGTTCTGGTCGCCGCATCTCAAAAAAGACATAGTGGAAATGGAAAAGGTGCAAAAGAGAGCGACTAAGATGATTACGGGGCTGGGGCACCTTCCTTATGAGGAAAGGCTGCGGTGTTTGGGCCTCTTCAGCCTAGAAAAGAGACGCCTGAGGGGGGACATGATTGAGACATACAAAATTATGCAGGGGATGGACAGAGTGGATAGGGAGATGCTCTTTACACTCTCACATAACACCAGAACCAGGGGACATCCACTAAAATTGAGTGTTGGGCGGGTTAGGACAGACAAAAGAAAACATTTCTTTACTCAGCGTGTGGTCGGTCTGTGGAACTCCTTGCCACAGGATGTGGTGATGGCATCTCACCTAGATGCCTTTAAAAGGGGATTGGACAAGTTTCTGGAGGAAAAATCCATTATGGGGTACAAGCCATGATGTGTATGCGCAACCTCCTGATTTTAGAAATGGGTTATGTCAGAATGCCAGATGCAAGGGAGGGCACCAGGATGAGGTTTCTTGTTATCTGGTGTGCTCCCTGGGGCATTTGGTGGGCCGCTGTGAGATACAGGAAGCTGGACTAGATGGGCCTATGGCCTGATCCAGTGGGGCTGTTCTTATGTTCTTATGTTCTTATGAGGTCATTATTTTGGAAATGGCACCACTCACGAAGAATTGAAATTGTATAATACAATTTGTATTCATCCCTTCTTAACCAAAATCTGCCTTTAACAAACAACAGCTTTGAATGACTGATCTTCAGGCACCAAAGATAAAATGAGACCCTAAATCAGTGGTTCCCAAATTGGGTCACAACCCAATTTTTGGTGGGTCACAAATCAGACAAGCTGACATGGAAAATGTATTGAGCCCTATGGAAACCGAAACAGAGAAGCACTTGCACATTTACCCAGGAGTAGGTGAATGTGCCTTGGGACTGAGTTACAATCCCCCTCCCCAGCCCAGGTTCTAATATCATTCTCAAGGGTCTCAAAAACAGCCTGCTGTTTTTTGCATCTATTTGATTTACATTCAGCTTCCACATCATCCAGTACATTGGACTGTGGATTGCCAGTGCTGGCAAAGAAAGAGTAAATAAATTCCAAATATCCCTGATATGTGCATGCATTGCTGGACTCTGGCAGGAGCACTAAGCAGGGGGCACCTTATAATGGCTGCCTATACCAAAAGAAGTGACCAGACATCCTCTTTTGCAGGACATGTCCTCTTTTTTTAACCTCATGTCCTGGAAAAGAACTTAAGTGTCCTCTTCTTCCTTATGAGAGGGGCCCCTGCAGGCAGCCCATAGCCTAATTACTTATAATTAATAAGTTATATGTATGTATGTATGTATGTATGTATGTATGTATGTATGTATGTATGTATGTATATTATTATTATTATTATTATTATTATTATTATTATTATTATTATTAACAGCATTTATATGCCACTTTTCAACAAAATGTTCACAAAGTGGTTTACAGAGAAAATAAAAAAACTAATGCTCCCTGTCTCCAAAGGGCATCTAAAAAGATCTAAAAAGATGCAGAAGACAATACTGTTTTAAATTTAATAATAAGGAATATAGTGTTTAAATTGACCACATTAAATCAATATACAGGTGTTTTTAGCTTTTATTTTGTCATGTCCTACATTTTTCTCGTATGTCCTACATGTTGGAGTGCTTTGTCCTCTTTTGCGGTTATGACACCTGGTCACCCTGACTTGGGTGTGAGATTTTTGCACAGTGAACATGAATCGCTACATGCACACTGGTATCCACAATTGTACATCAATGTTCCCCATGCAAAAGCACAGACAAGTGTATGTGAATTCTGAAGCTCTGTTTCACACTGCATGCACAATTTATGAGTGTGTGTGTGTGTGTGCGTGTGTGTGTGTGTGAGAGAGAGAGAGAGAGAGAGAGAGATTGTATGCACAATTTGTGATTTTGCTTGAGTGTGTGAGAGAGAGAATAGGATTCCTTTAGGACCCTGCGGTGACCACTGCACCCATGTGGTCCTTTTCCTTTCCTGCTTTTGTTCAGCCCCTTTGCCATCAGAGTCAGCCATGAGTTTGCAAGCGATTCGGTACCGCAGGGGCTCCCTGCAAATCCTCAATCAGCTCCTGCTGCCCCAGCAGAGCCTCTATGAAGAGATCAGCAGCGTTCGCCAGGGCTGGGAGGCCATCCGAGCCATGAAGGTGCTGCGGTTGGGACGGGAACGAATGGCTGCTGCGTGCCTAGTTCAGTCTGGTGCTTGAAGGATATAAGAATTGCTACTATGTTACTCTTCCGATTGGGGTCCTGCACCTTTAAGACGTGGCAGGCAGTCCTTCAAGAGGTGAAGCCTTGGCAGCATAGTGTGACAGTGATGGTCAAAGCTTGTGTCTCTGCCCATAGTCTGCTGTGCTCCAAGCCCTTCTAGAGAAAAAGGTGGAAGATAAGCAAAGGGAAGAGAACTAGGATCTCTTGGGAAAGGCAAAAGTTACTTTTAAGTGCAAGTGGCCTCATTGAACAGTGCTAGACTGCCTTTATACAGGCACCTCTCTCTGTTTCACCACACGTGTTTGGAAGCTAGCCACCTGATCTCTGCAGAATCTGTGGAACTCCTTGCCACAGGAGGATTGTGGTGATGGCATCTGGTTGCCTTTAAAGGGATTGGACAGATTTCTAGAAGAAAAGACCATCACAGGTTACAAGACCAAAATGATTACTGGCCTGGGGCACTTCCCTTATGAGGAAAGGCTACAACGCTTGGGGCTCTTTAGCCTAGGCCAGTGGTTCCCAAACTATGGGTCAGGACCCACTGGTGGGTTGTGACTTGATTTTTGGAGGGTGATAGAAAGATCAAATAACTAATTGCCTCAACCCCTGAGGCTATTCAAAAATCAGATACTGAAGCTGGTAATTATCCTGCAAAGAGCTCAGCTCCTGCAGTTTGCAAGCATGTGTAAATACAGGGAGCTAAATGTTTGAGGGTCTTTTTCTGGTTATTATTACTTATACATAAATAAAATATTTCTTTCTAGATTTTTTTTTAAAGTCTGGTAACTAAGTGGGTCTTAGTTTAAGGTGTAAGTTTAAGATAAGAACCCAAAGAATTGGTTTCTGGTGCTAAAATGTTTGGGACCCACTGGTCTAGGCACTTGAGGAGGGACATGACTGAGAGATACAAAATTATGCAGGGATTGGATAGAGTGTATAGAGGGATGTTCTTTTTCTCTTACACAACATCAGACATCCACTAAAATTGAGTTTTGGGAGAGTTAATAGAGACAAAAGAAAATATTTCTTTACCCAGTGTGTAATTAGACTGTGAAACTCCTTGCCACAGGATGTGGTGATGGTGTCTGGTCTAGATGCCTTTAAAAGGGGATTGGACAGACTTCTAGAAGAAAAGTTCATCACAGGTTACAAGGTTTGCTGGGCATGTACAACCTCCAGGTTTTAGAAATAGGCCAGCTCAGAAGGCCAGGTGCAAGGGAGTGGCACCAGGATACAGGTATCTTATTGTCTTGTGTGCACCTAGAGGCATCTGGTAGGCTGCTGTGAGATACAGGAAGCTGAACTAGATGGGCCTTTGGCCTGATCCAACAGGGCTCTTCTTATGTTCAGAATCACCAATTCAGCTCGCATTCAACAACCCTTTCACTGTATGTGGAAAGTTAGCAGGAAGATTTATTCTGTACAACACATGATTCTGCAGATTTATATATGACCATTCAAACATTTCATATTCCACTCAGTAGTTTGAAGTGGTACAGTCTAGTAGTGGCTGCCCCCCCCTTGTGATTTTGTTGTTTGGTCCAACTCCATGTGAGTCATGCTCTTTAATTTCTGTGCTCCTTGCAATGAAGACTGATTTTAACTTGCAAGCCCTGCATAGAGGTCCTTGAAAACTGTTTACATGCTGTACATATGAGAATATGTGCAGCATTTCATTCTAGCACCACATGTCCCTGAGGTTTACTGGCATAGACTTTGCTATATGTATCTGGTTCAAGAGACAAGAGTAAGAACATCATAGGTACTGCATATTAATCTTAAGAGGATGATGATGTGCAGAAACACTTTTTAATGGACTCCGCAGAGGGCCTGTAATATAAAAAACAGCTCAGAGAAAGGAATTAAAAGAAGGAAGGGAATGTGAACAGGGCAGATGTAAGCTATGCTCTCTTGATTAGCCTTTTATAGTATTGTCATGAAAGGGGGCGAGACTTCTAGCAACCACCCCTAATCCAGGGCAGTGATGTCTAGTGCCAAGTTCTCACTCCCTTCCCATCCCCCACTCTTCCAATCACTTGAACATGCAGCTTGGGACGAGACCTGGTAGATCTAGTCCTCTGCCACCAGCCCAAGAGATCTAGTTCCCAGAGGGGTTCCCTGGGCAAAATCCCTCCCCAGGAATGCTATTTAGGATTGTTAAAATGCCCTCACTCTGACAGTAGCACCTGTAGAGCAGGGAGGCTGACAAGTCCACTGAATACGGCAGAGGTTTTAAACAAAAAGGTTTTATTAACAGGTAGGTTAACAAATGAGGAAACAACAATGTAAACAGGGCTCAATCCTAACCAACTTTCCAGCACTGACCTAGCTGCAACGCAGCCCCAAGATAAGATAACAAACATGCCCTTACCTTGAGGAGGCCCCCTTGACTGCCTCCTCACTGCAGGACGCAGTGCACACCACATTGACACAGCTATGTCAGTGCTGGAAAGTTGGTTAGGATTGCACTCTTGGTTTCTCACAGATAAACATCCCCTGAATGGTGCTGGCTCTGCAGGGAAACTTCACGAGAGCAGGCTTTGCTGGACCAGATGGAGAGCCTGGATCCCATTCATCCTGGCCTGAGCTGAAGGGACCAAAAGCCTCCAATGTCTGGAGGACAGACCAACATAAACATAATCTAACAGTCACTGGCTATTACTTGGTCCCTTTCTATGTACCTGGGGGCTCTCCCCAGCAGCCTTCCACTCTGATCCCCAGAGAGTGGGCTCTTGTTGTCTTGTCGAGTCAGAAGTGCACAGAAAAGAGAGAGAGAGAGAAAATTTCCTCAGGCCTGGTGATCTTTTTCCCTGGTCCCATTCCCCCAGCTCTCTAATTGGCTAGTTCCCCTTGAAATTTGAAGCACCTCAAGAGTTGGAGAGAAAATTCTCAACAATAACCACAACTGTTTTCATCACATGTAGTTACTACTGTGCTCCTATGTTCACATGAACAAATGTATCCTTGGGGTTGCACACTGGTGTTTCAAGACTCAGAGCACAATCGTGTACTTGTTTACTCAGAAATATGTCCCATTGTCTTCAGTGGGGCTTACTCTGTGGAAAGCATGCATTAGCTGGTTTCTGCTGCACACAGTGTGCTATAAAAATGCTCTTGAATAAGATAAGTCTGGAAAGAGTGCTTTAGGCATTTGTAGGATGTACTATTAGTACTAAGCACATACTATTCCTCTCATGCCTTGAAGGCTGTGGATCCAATCATGAGTGCTGTCATCTGTCTTCAGAACTTAGCTTCCTTAAAATACCAGCTAGCGGGAAAATCCAGAAAGCCTTTGCATAAATGAGTGTGCCTGCCTTTTGGGCACAGAATAATACCCTTCCAGGTAATACCTTAAACTTCTGATAGTGGCAATATGCTGTGCTGGCAAATATGTGCCATGTCTTTCCATCCACAGTTTCGCTGATGTCTAGGGTTACCAGATATAAAGGGGGACAAAGTGCCTTTACCTTTAACCATTGTATAGAAGAGGACGTTTTGGCACGTGCAGCTCAACATGGAAAGCTGCCCCTGCCAAAATTCCCTCTTCTATACCTTAGTTAAGGTAAAGGCACCTGTCCCCCTTTATAATTGGTAATCCTACTGATGTCTTATGTTACCTGCTCACCTTCCTGTAGCATGGCAGCTCTGTGGTCCATAGAGCTTACCAGCATCACTTGTCCTTTATGGACCCCCAGGCATCTTCTTCATGTGACTGTGGCTGTGTTAGTCCTTGCCACTATCTCACTAGTTATTGTAAGCCACTAACACTGTGGCTGTGTTAGTCCTTAACCTCTATCAAACCTCTATCAAAGCCAGTCCTTAACCTCTATCAATACCACATTTCCCATGTATGACAATAAAGAAGTTTCTTTTCTTTTAGGTGCGAGGTGCCCCAGCTATTGCCATTGTTGGTTGCCTGAGTCTGGCCGTGGAGTTACATAATAAAGGAAGCTCAGAACAGAGTGTGAGTGACCTGGAGCACTGGGTGCTGGATTCGCTAAGCTATCTAGTGAGTGCCAGACCTACTGCTGTCAACATGGCTCGGGCAGCTCAGGAACTGGGCCACTTTGTCCGCCAGGAGGCCAAGTGTAAAGAGGCTACAGCCAAAAGATTGCAAGAAAGGTGAGGGTCTAACACCTTGCCCTTCTTTTCCTGCCCCAAGAGTTATAACTCTGAGAGAATATACACGTCAGTATCACTTCTCATCACAGTGTGATCAGCTGGGCAGAAGCCATGTTGGAAAAGGACCTGAAAGACAACAGAAGCATTGGGGACCATGGGGCACAGCACCTCCTCCAGCAGGTAGGACCAGGCAAGGTGACAGTCCTGACCCACTGCAACACTGGCTCGCTGGCCACTTCTGGCTATGGCACTGCACTTGGTAAGTGACATCCCCATGTATGCAAGAGGCATCCCCAAAAGATAACAACCCAGTATCTAGAGGTGGGTTTTTCAGTGATGACTAAATAAAAACACATAACACTGCTTTCAGTACCTCTCATTTTTGTAAAAAATAAAAAACCCAAAATCTGCAAAAAAAAACAACACCACTATCTAACACCTTAACATATTCTCTTACACCTCTACATGCATGTGGTTGCATCTTTTGACTCTATACCACCTAAATCACCTACCTGGTATACTTTAAAAATGATTATAATTTATAATTTTTATTTATAAAAATACGTCTTTGGAAGAAAAATACTTAACACCACTTTTTGCACTCCTAATTTTGAAAAACACCAAAATATGTGAAAAAATAAAACTGTTTTCACCCACCTCTACCAGTATCTTCAATCATCACTATTACCTTTCTCAGGCATTCCGACTCCCACTCTGCTGATTTTTTTTCTCTTTCTCACTATTCTTCCCCTCTGAGCTGGGGAAAGTGCCTATGAATTCTAGTAGCTTTGAATTTCTATTCAGCCACACTGAATAGAACACTAGTTTATCATCCTTTCTAGGGTGATAGTTCCAAACTTCTCTCTGCTTTAACCCCAAATAGCCTGTTCTTTTAAAAAATATTTATGACATTTACCTTGCAGGTGTCATTCGCTCCCTGCATGCCATGGGCTGCTTGGAACATGTCTACTGCACAGAGACACGGCCATATAATCAGGGAGCCCGGTTGACTGCATATGAGCTAGTCTACGAGCAGATTCCTGCCACACTTATTGCTGACAGCATGGCATCTGTGACTATGAAAGAAAAAAAAGTATCAGGTGAGTGCTTTTGTGAGCTCATCTTTCTGCTCACTTCTGCTTCTGTGCAGGTCTCACTGTGCCAGCAAATTACTATGGCAGGTTGGGTTTAGTAATCAACTGTATATACAGTCATTCATGTCACAGTTGGGCTTGTCTCTGCAGATTGTGTTGATGTCTGAACAAACTGTTGATAGCAAAAGCATAGCTCAGCATCGCTTGGGTGTTAAAAGAAAAAATGAGACAACTGTTGTGGGTGACATGAAACAAACAAGGGAAAAGAGGGTCTCAGGAGGCCCTACTGCTAACTTGGTTTCAATCTTGCCTGCCTTTGCAGTTGATTGCATCCAAGTCCTGGACTTTGGGGCCTTTTAAGCTGGACCATATTGGCTGATTGATCATGTCTAGCTTATAAGCAGTGCTTTCTTTTCCAGCGCTTCTCTCCCAAGAATCTGCTGTTAACTGGAGAGGGCAGAAGAGCTCTATGCTGTTGGTAGAAATCCTTTTCTCTTGAGGGGCAGGATAGAAAATAATGTGTGCATGCAAAAAAAAAAAGAAATAGTCCCGTAGTCACTGCATGCATAAAGTGGCTAGATCTTAAAGCCACTGGGACTTTCCTATGGGTTTGACACATATGTGCCCTGCCCTTCCTCAAAGCAGCCTAGAGAACCAGGTAGAGATTTTTTCCATTTTATATTTGTAGCAGTCCTGTGAAGATTGAGACCAAGGCAGAGTATCTTCATTGAGGCCATGTATCAAATTTCATGCTGAGTGGGGATGCTGGCATGCCTTCAGGTGCATTAATTAGCACTGAAGTTTGGTGGAAATTGTTATCTATGCCTGCTTTGACTGCTGATATTCTAAGGCTGCAATAATGTACACATTTTCCTGGGAGTAAACTCCTTTCAATACAATGGAACTTCCTTCTGATTAGAGATTCATAGGATTGTTGCCACAAGCTGTGATCATGGGTGGTGCTTCACCCAGTTTGTGATGGGGAAATTCTGCTATGTTCTGGATTTTAGGGAATTTTAAAGGAGCCATGATGCAGGATGGCTGTGTTCGTTCCAATCAAAAAATGCCAGGAGCTGTGCGTGTCAGTAGGGCCCTCCTAGCTGGCTTTATCTGTAGCTTATTCAGCATAATGGTTAGTCTGCTTTTGACAGGCATTGGATAAAGGTCTATGTCGTTGCTTTAGAGTTTTGATCTTTTTTGTACCCAGCGGTCTTCGTAGGAGCAGACAGAGTTGTTGCTAATGGCGATACTGCCAACAAAGTGGGCACCTATCAGTTGGCCATTGCTGCAAAGTACCATGGGATTCCCTTCTACGTAGCAGCACCCAGCACATCATGTGACCTGAGCTTGAAACATGGGCGGCAGATTGTTATTGAAGAGCGACCCAGCCAAGAACTGACGGATGTCAATGGCGTGCGAGTTGCAGCACCAGGTACTGAAGTGTCAAAAAGGCATATACAAAAAATGCAGAATATGATGGGACATCTACTTGTTAAGTTCTAGCACCCGTGATTTTTACAGGGAGATGCAGCTGGCTACGTGGATCAAATGTCTCAAATTTTTACAATAAGACATTCTAAGTCAAGAAAAGATGGTTTGGTAGCTTCTGGCATATCAAAATCCAGGGTTGTTGGATAGCATGGTAGTGGCATCAGCCACGTCTCATCTCCTTTCACTCCAGGGAAGGGTGATCAATAGTTAGTCATTTTAATTGTGTAGTCACAGAATGTCCCTAGCCCTTTGCTCCAGGGAAAGGAAAGCATAAGCCTCTTGACCTCATTCCTGGAGGTTTTAGTTGCTGGTACCCCTTCAGATGCTTTGCACTATATATTTTGGGACCATTCTTCTCTTATCAGTTGGAGCACATGCTAACCCTGAGTGATTAAGTTTTATTCTTTTGAGATGCTTATCTTCAAGGAGAACAGGACCACAGAACCTTAGAGACAAAGCAAATGGGATAGTTTGGCTATAACTGGGCTAATAGTTTGGCTTATAGCTTTGCTTGGACTAATAGTGGGTTCTTTCTCCTTCCCAGGCATTGGTGTTTGGAACCCAGCCTTTGATGTCTGCCCTCACGACCTGATAACCGGTGGCATTGTCACTGAATTTGGCGTCTTTGCTCCTGCTGAACTTCAAGCAGCACTGACACAGGCATCAAACAAAAAAGGAACACATTGAGCTAAGTTCTTCCTGGAGTTGCTCAATAAAAGTCTGTATGAGGCAGATTCCTGTTGTGGACCATCATTTCAACTTGATGGGCAAGGTTTCCAACCCAGATTACTGCCTCTCTCTTTGTCTATTGTTATTGAATCACCATTATTTTAACCCCAGATATGTTGTGCAAAGTTTGTTGGAGCTGACTGTATAAGGACAGCTGGTGTGGGTGTTGGATGAGCATACACTATGTGTCTTCACTGCTGAACAGAAAGGGTTGTTTTTTCAGTTCAGTCACTGGCTAGTGTTTAGTCCCATAAACACTCTCTAAACCGTAAACACTACTTAGTACATTGACCCATGTGCAATTTGTCCTCTTTATGCCCTTCATCTCTGTCTGGGACAATTTTTGTAGTCTATTCAAGAACAGCAAATAAGAGTTTTATTTTCCTTTCACATCTGCCCTGTACTAAATCTAATTAAAAGAGGATGTATTATCTTGAGTACTCTTAAGTGTGACACACCTCCACTAACCTTTGTTAAAGATTGCCATTCAGATTTTGCCATATTCCCCCCCTTTTTTCTTTGCTTTGCAGTGTATCATGCTAAGACTTCATTTGACAACATGTGAAATGGTAGAAATACTGTTTTATGGTAACTTTCTAATAAGAAGAGAAGTCTGGGGTATCAGGACGTAACGGTGGAATTAATAAACAAACTGTGACTTCTACCAATTGTTTTTCTGTGCAGTATCAAGAATACAGGGGGGTGCTATAGCTCAGTGGAAGAGAATTGAGAATGGCACATTCTTTGGCTGCAGAAGGCCCAGGTTTCATCTCTGGGTAGGGCTGAGAAAGATTTTTGTCTTTAACCTTGGACAAAGGGTACCAGTCCATGCATTTGGTACTGAATTAGGTGGGCCAGTGGTCTGACTCAGAGTTAAGCAACTTCTTGTGTTCCTAGAACACAAGTTTTGCTTTTCTGAATCAGACCTTAGGCCTCGTTAATCCAGTGCTTTGTCTTCTGCCTGACATCTGCCCTGGTAAGCTTGCGGAGTCTGATGAAGATGGCTATCCACACTTTTTATATACATATATGCTCATTAGAGAGAAATTGCCTCTGTGTACCCAGCTGTTGGAGGCTGTGGTGAGTTCAGGCAAGCCCCTGTGCCCCTCGACAGCGATGCAATTCTGGTGGTCGCATTGCCGCCTCCCCCCCTCCCTGCCCCTTAAGGGGGCAGAGGCCAGGGCTCTCTGGCTGGGGCATTGTGATGCCCCAACTTGAGAACCACTAATAGGATACCTGTAGAGGTTTGTAGCATTGTAAATTCGTGCTCAGCTACCAAAATAATGCATTAACTCTTCATGCACAGCCCTGAGGGATGCAAAATAACTGATTGGAAGACACTGAGCGCAGTCCTAACCCACTTTCCAGCACTGGCATAGCTGGGCCAGTGGGGCATGTGCTGCATCCTGCAGTTGGGGGGCAGTCAGGGAGGCCTCCTCAAGGTAAGGCAATGTTTGTTCCCTTACCTTAGAGTTGCACTGCCCTTATGTCGGTGCTGGAAAGTGGGTTAGGATTGCGCCCACGGTTTCAAAGTCTTTCTCACCTGTTGATTAATCTGGACACATGAATAAACACATTTATAAGGAGGTTCTTTGACCTGCAGCTGGTGTAATTTGGTGGGAGAGTAGGAATTTTGAGCCAGGAAATCTCCAGTCCAAATCTCACCCTTGCCACTGACTTGCTAGATTGTTGAGGCTATGTCCAAAGGTTCCCTTTGTCTGGATGCATCTGTGGTGACATGTGGAATCTGTGGCAGTTGCATAAAACACAGATGAACTTTTCCTTGAATGGCTTCCAACTGAGTTATTTCATAATTACAACAATTATTAGACAAATGAAATTGTTCTTGGCTTATTCATTCTGATTCACAAACCAAATATGATGACTCTTTCTGGAAGTCTGTTTTTATCTCTGTTAGGGAAGCCCGAGGCTGACCAAAGGGAGTAGTGGTTAGTGCTTACTGCATTCCTTTCTGCTCTCCACTTCATGAAATTATTGGATAGTGGCTGGTGGGGGCAGGAACTGGTAGAGATTTGTTATTAACATCCCAGAATAGGGAGAGGAGCCGGGGAGGGGGGTCATCTGAGCAAGATACCTCCTTCCCTGGTGAATGCAGAAACTAGTATTTTTTTTTCACTAAGATAAAATTGCACTAGTGAACATAAGCGATTCTAGACACAGGCAGTGCTTACCAGTGAACATCATTTAGACTGGCAAAGAGTCAAAACATATCTAGTTTATTAAAGCCCCAAAGAAAAGGGAAGTACATAAAAATGGGGAGGCGGTCTGACTAATTGCAGGGAACAAGTAGAAGCCAAGCAGGCTTAGAAAATAGCTTCGATATTGGCAGTCCCAGGTGCAGACTTTAGCAGAAATCACTAACAGGCAATTGAAGAAAAAATGATGAGCAAAATAATTGCTTTGTGTTTCTAAATCTTACTGTTTCCTTCTGATACATCAAGGTCAACTCAAGGGTCCATCATACTTCCCTGATCTCAGGAGGCAGGTGGGGGTATAGCCATATACAAATGCTTTCTTTGAGATGGAACACACAAGATGGAACACAGAAAAGCAGCTTGTGTTTGATCCATGGCTGGTCTTGCCATGATGCGGCCTGAAACAGTTGCATGGTGCGGTACCCTTGGAAAGATGGCAAATGGATCAAGCCCCAGCCCATCTGTCTGCCACCTTCTCCAGCCTGCCACTCCACTTTGTGCTGTTGGAGGCAGAAAAAAAAAACAACAGCTGCCATGGCACCAAATCGCTTCTCCTTGCCCACCCGGTGCTTACAAAGCACCAAGTAGGCAGGGAAAAATAATTATCTGGAGCCCACCCCCCATTCCCTTCACTTATTAGAGCGAAGGGTGCACCCTCCCTTCTCCATACTACTTCTGTTTGAAATGAACAGGAGCAGTGCTTGTAGCATGTAAGTGGCACTGAAGAGAGAGGATGCGCTCTTTTCTCCAGTAAGTAAGAGGGTGGGGGCTCCTCTCTCGCCCCTTCCTAGTCTTCAGGAGTATGCATTCAACCATCTGTTTAACAGAACTCTATGTGCAGCATCTTCTCCACAAGGCTTTTGTTTGAAATGAACAGTAGCAATGCCTGCTGAACACAAGCTGTTCCTATTCATTTCAAACTAAAGCATAAGAACATAAGAACAGCCCCACTGGATGAGGCCACAGGCCCATCTAGTCCAGCTTCCTGTATCTCACAGTGGCCCACCAAATGCCCCAGGGAGCACACCTGACAAGAGTGTGACAAGAGGTCTAACAAGAGACCTGCATCCTGGTGCCCTCCCTTGCATCTGGCATTCTGACATAACTCATTTCTAAAATCAGGAAGTTGCACATACACATCATGGCTTGTAACCCATAATGGATTTTTCCTCCAGAAACTTGTCCAATTCCCTTTTAAAGGCATCCAGGCCAGATGCCGTCACCATGTCCTGCGGCAAGGAGTTCCACAGACCCACCACATGCTGAGTAAAGAAATATTTTCTTTTGTCTGTCCTAACCCTCCCAACATTCAATTTTAGTGGATGTTCTCTGGTTCTGGTGTTATGTGAGAGGGTAAAGAGCATCTCTCTATCCACTTTATCCTTCCCATGCATAATTTTGTATGTCTCAATCATGTCCCCCCTCAGGCGTCTCTTTTCTAGGCTGAAGAGGCCCAAACACCATAGCCTTTCCTCATAAGGAAGGTGCCCTAGCCCAGTAATCATCTTAGTTGCTCTCTTTTGCACCTTTTCCATTTCCACTATATCCTTTTTGAGGTTTTGCGACCGGAACTGAACACAATACTCCAGGTGTGGCCTTGCCATCGATTTGTACAACGGCATTATAATATTAGCTGTTTTGTTCTCAGTACCTTTTCTAATGATCCCAAGCATAGAATTGGCCTTCTTCACTGCCGCCGCACATTGGGTCGACACTTGCATCAAGCTGTCCACCACTCTAAGATCTCCCTCCTGATCTGTCACAGACAGCTCAGAACCCATTAGCCTATATGTGAAGCTTTGATTTTTTTGCCCCAATGTGCATGACTTTACACTTACTTACATTGAAATGCATCTGCCATTTTGCTGCCCATTCTGCCAGTTTGGAGAGATCCTTCTGGAGCTCCTCATAATAATGTCTGGTCTTCACCACTTGGAAAAGTTTGGTGTCATCTGCAAACTTTGCCACCTCACTGCTCACCCCTGTCTCTAGGTCATTTATGAAGAGGTTGAAGAGCACCGGTCCCAGGACAGATCCTTGGGGCACACCGCTTTTCACCTCTCTCCATTGTGAAAATTGCCCACTCTCTGTTTCCTGGTCTTCAACCAGGTCTCAATCCAGGAGAGGACCTGCCCTCTAATTCCCTGACTGGAGTTTTTTCAGTCGCCTTTGGTGAGGGACCGTGCCTTCTGGAAGTCCAGATATATAATGTCCACAGGTTCTCCCACATCCACATGCCTGTTGACCTTTCCAAAGAATTCTAAAAGGTTTGTGAGGCAAGACTTACCCTTACAGAAGCCATGCTGATTCTCCCTCAGCAAGACTTGTTCGTCTATGTGTTTTGAGATCCTATCTTTGATGAGGCACTCCACCATCTTACCTGGTGTAGATGTTAGGCTGACTGGCCTATAGTTTCCCGGGCCCCCCCTCTTTCCCTTTTTAAAGATCGGCATGACATTTGCTATCCTCCAATCCTCTGGCACCGTGGCCGTTTTGAGGGACAAGTTGCATATTTCAGTCAAGAGATCAGCAACTTCATTCTTTAATTCCTTAATAACTCTTGGGTGGATGCCATCCCGGCCTGGTGACTTATTGATCTTTAATTTATCAATGAGGTCTGAAACATCTTCTCTTTTAACCTCTATCTGACTTAATTCCTTGGTCAGGAGGGGCCGTTTGGGCAGCGGTAATTGCTCGAGGTCTTCTGCCGTGAAGACAGATGCAAATAACTCATTTAATTTCTCTGCACAGCACAGCAGCACAGAGGAGAGGCTGCACACAGAGTTCTGGTAAGTAAAGGGAAGTGCGGTTGCCTCTTTTCCTGCTGCATAGCCATGGGTGCCTGCTGGCCCCCTGCCTGCTTGCTTGTCGGCCAGCCCACCTGCCCTCTCCATGGGGGCACTGAAAGGGCAGCAAAATGGAGGGGTTGTTCAGTGGCATGGGGTTGCCACTGGCTTGGTCTTAGGTAAACTAGGTTTGATGGTTTCCAATGGTCATTCATTTGGATCAGGGGAAGCCAGATGGCCATCCCACCTCTTTCATGAAACTGCAGACATACAGCCCAACCCTCTCTCCTGCCAGCCCAGAGCATGCAGCACCACTGACGGAGGGCGCTCCACGTGCTGTGGTGGTGGTGCTCTGAGAGAGGAATATAAAAAAATCTTATCTTAGTTGTGGAGGAAGCAGATATAATGTATGGGAAGCTTTTTGATGTATATGTGCTATGGAAATTTTTGTTGGGCTCTGCTATTTAAAGGCAGAAGAGTCCTGTTAGGAAAAATGCTGGCAACCTTCAGATAGAAACGAAAGAACCATGGGTTCATTACAAGTGGCTGTGAAATGTACTTTTGTCTGTCTCTGTCAGCTGGCCACAGTAGGCAATGAAGAAATAGGCCGATAAATTGTTTCTTTAAAATGTTTAACTTGGCTTCATCTTCTAGATAAGGGGTTTTAAAATCATAACACAAAAATAGCATGAATGCAGAGGTCAAAGGAGTCTCATTTGCCCTACTGGGACAATTTGCCTCAGCTAGGTTAAGTTGTCTTGATTGACCATAATTCACAACAGCTGCAAATCTGACACTACTTTTAAAAATTATCTTATCAAGCAAATGAACTGAATGGGGACATGTGCGCTATCATGACTGTTACGCAGCCTGTGAGCAAGTCGGCAAAAACGATTTGATTCGTGTAGTTAAGTTGCATTTGACAGAGCCTAATGATTTTTGTTTCACCAAACCCACAGATGGCTTGAGATGTAACTGTGTTCATGGAAAGTCCTAATGTGAACATTTGCTGTAAGGTCAGGGTAATTTAAATAACTTGTCAAGAGAAGCTTTTAGAAAACCCAGCATGTTACTGTAATCCACAAACTTTCTCATTATGCAGGCCTTATATTAAGCATTGATTTTGGCACTGTTTCTTCAGGTGGAAAGTGGCTCTGTCAGCAGTGTGGGCTGGTGAGTGTTTTAAAAATAATTTTCTTTCTCCAGACGTTGTAATGCCTATTTAACGTTCTTGTTGGAAAGGTTAAAACCGGTTATTGTGGCATTTATTTATTTTTTTGCAGATGGCATTTCGACTGTGAATTGCAGGCCAAACAATTAGCAATCACCCGACAGCCACAGCAAATGTTCAGTGCGCAGCACAGATATTGTTTATAACTGTGTGAGTCTCTTTGCAAGAGCACGCTGACAAATAATTTACTAATTATAATTTACACATTTCATGATGGTGTTGTCTGCACTGAGGCAGTTGTTGCTCGGTTATGTGTATGCAGCCATATATATGTAAAATAAAATAGATTCTGAGAGCAATAGCTAGAATGCAATATGGTAAGGGGTAGTAAGGGGCACACACATCTTATCTCTGCCTTATAAGTGATAAAATGGTGGGTTGGGCTCCCATATCCAGGATTTACTGTTTGATGGAATTCATGAAAAGAAGTCACACAGCAGCAGATTGAGGCTCTGGCTCACGTGAAACCTGACAGCATGGAAAGCGAGAACAAGCGCCAACAATATTTTTATGCAGATAGACCAGGGTCTCCAAACTTTTCGACCAGAGAGCTGAATCCAATATCTGAAACGGTGTCGGGGGTTGGAAAAATAAATTTTAATTACCAAATTTATGTAAATACCTTAGATAGGGAACTTCGATGAACTAATAAATGAATGAATGGGCTCAAAGTTCCAGGATTTCTCCAAGCGCCAACATACACCACAGAAATAAAGCGCATGCTCAGATGGACTCCCATTCCCTCACCCCACAAGCAGCTTACTTACAAGTATACGAGTAAATACCTCAGAACCAGGACATCATAGGACAACACTTGGAACATGTTCTGAAGGCCAAGGAGACCTCCCCACAGGGGACCAGAGGCTTGCTGCGAGCTGGATAGAGGCTCACCGCAGGCTGCGTCTGATCCCTGGGCCAGCATTTGTGATAGACCATAGCCTCAATTCTCAGCACACTTACTAGTAAGCTCATTAATTGCAGAGAGCCTTACTTCTGAATAAACATCTGAGATCATGTTGCAGATGGGTTTTTTTGGAGACAGGGGAGGTTGTCACCAATGCATAAAATACCCAATGTCTAGTCTTGGCCTTTCTCAGTGTTACTGCTAGAAATCCAGTATGTGGTGGGAAGGCAAAGAAAAGACAATTGGTATCTCTGGTACTTAAGGACATTTCATCTACACGTATGTAGAGAATTAATATCCCTTTAGTTCCTCTCTATATACATCAGGCATAACCAGCATTTCAAGAGAGAGGAACCATTCTGTTTTCTCAACAGTATTCTGGAGACCACAAGTATATTTTGCTGTGCAACCCACTATAGACCTGATTGTTTTATTTGCTTTGATATGCGTGGAAGGTTATAACCAGAGATTTGTCTCTTGGGTGAACACCATTTGCATGTCCAAATTTTAGAATTGGTAGTTGGATGTTTAGCCCAAATCTTGGCTGCTTCTGTGAATCCTGTGCATCCATGGATCACAGAATCATCATGGCTTGCTGAAACGTCTAAAATTAAAGATTCAAGTGGTATTCTCATGTAACTCCATTTATGTCGTCACAATATTTAGGTCTGTGTTCTCTGCACTAACATTTTGCATAAAAATAATTAGGTGGATCATCTGTCAGTCTTAATACAGTTTGAAGTAACAGATGCCAGTGTTATGTAAAAAAATTATTGTGTTTATTTGATTAAAATCACACAGCTAAGAAGCCATGTCAGAAATATAAGGCCTGTACTTTTTACCCTCTCAAAAATATGTGTATTTTGGCACTAGGTGGCATCTATACTCTGCACACTGTGTAAAATGATTCTGCCAGGAAAGAGCAAAACAGCTCTACAATCTTTAATTCTGTTTGGAGTCATTTTAAGTCATTATCGTTATTAGTTCAGGAAACCCTAAGATAATATAAGTTTGTTGTGCTTCTTTTCTAGAACAATAAAAAATATAAATGTTGTTTTAATGTCATACAGGCAGAATGCAATAGGCTTCATGGCACCAGTTTTCTTTAGAAAAGAAGCTAATCAGTGACTGCACTTACAATTTTATTAGGTTAAAGGCTATATTTTTAGTAGCATATGTTATTAATGTTGATGGCAACAAACAGACAACTAGCTTCCAGGAAACTCTAGCTTCCGGGAAACTGAAGATTGAACAGTCTTGCTAACCAAGTGACCCTAAACAGCACAATCTATCCTTTAGTCCTAACACTTCTTTTTGCTTGCAATCAGAATTGTTTGTGTGGATAGAGCCAGCATGGTGTAATCATTTTAGCATTGAACTGAAGCTCCAGAAACCTAATTGAAATTTCTATTTAGTCATGAAGATCACTGGATGACTTCAGTGCAGTTTCCATACTGTAATGAGGAGAAGGGAATGCAATGTACACCATATTGACCTCCTCAGGGAATGGGTGGTATACGAATGTGGTGACTTCGAGAAAGGGATCACTCTTCAAAACATGATTTGGTCAGCAGTACAGGTGAAATAGGAATCATGTACAGAGGGTCCCTGACTTACATAAACCTCGATTTATATCATTTTGAACTTGCACAAAGCATTCCATAACAATAGCACACGGCTACCTGTCTTCTCCTCACAAAGCTCTTTCTTCATTCATTCCAAACACTCCCACAGATCTGTGCATGTGCAGAAAGAGACCCAACTTACATAAAAACTGAATAACACAAGGGTGGCCAGAACGGAACCCTAACTTAAATTAAGGAGTTTGGCCAACAGTCTGAGGCTAAGAGGCAAAGAAGGAAGGCCCATAGCCAGGAGACAGACCAGGGACAGACTGCACTTGCTCCCGGTGTGGAAGGGATTGTCACTCCCGAATTGGCCTTTTCAGCCACACTAGACAATGTTCCAGAACCACCTTTCAGAGCGCGATACCATAGTCTTTCGAGACTGAAAGTTGCCAACAGCAGCAGCATGTAACAGTTTAATCCTATTGGGATTTAGCACTGGCAGAATTCGTGTTACGCAAGCAGTAGTGACTGCAAAAATTCTGTAAACTGCTTTCTAGCAGTGCACTCAGTAGTGTCCTGCTGGAATGCCGGTGGAAAGGCCAATGCCTTCCTGCCTGTGTCATCGGCTCTCCCACAGCTCACCAGAGCAGGTAACTCAGCAGGAGCGGCAGGGTCAGGGAAGGACCGAAACTGGGTGAGGAGGGGGCATAATGAGGGCAGGGAGGCTGCAGGAGGGGATCGATTCATTGGCAAGGGTGTATGCTGATCCTATCCCCCTCGCCTGCAGCCTCCCTGACCCCCTTCTATTCTCAGACCTGTGCTAACAAAATCACGAGTGCAGGTCTGAGGAAACCCATTGTGAAGTGGGAGACAAGAGGCGTAAAGGGATTTAAATCTCCTTTCACCTCTCCCTTTCAGACCAATCTGCACCCCCCGCCCCACTGGATCCCACTGTGCCCATTTTTGGCATGGCTGCACCAGCAGGTGAGGGGGAAGAATAGGACTGGGCTCTAAGATTCTTTTCACATGTTACTTTGTGGCATGAGAGTTGAAGTGGTTCAACACTTAAGAAGCATGAGACACTCAAAGCCATGTGGAAAGAACTGAAAGTATTTCTTTTCCCTGTGTTGGCATTCTCCATTTCTAGGAGGGGCAGTGCCAATGTGCAGAGAAGCTGCTATAGTGAGGAGTTCTTTCCACATGGTCTTGGGCTTCTAACAATATCTGAGTGGTACAGAAAGGAACTGCATTGCAGTGTCTTTCATGATGCAAAGGTTATATATCAAGGAAGCTTTTTTCTTCACTCTTAAAAAATTTTTTGTTTAACCTAACTAAAATATTGAAAAAAATATTTGGGGTTTGGCAAGACTGAAAACTAGACAATTTACCTGAGGGTACATTGTGATTGGGGCCAGCATTACTGATTTTTCTACTATAAAGAGCATGTGTATTGGCTCCAAGCTAGAGTAGGACCATGGCAGCAGGAAAACTTTTTTTAACTCTTTGCCCCCACCATGATCCCAGTCCAGACTGGCTCTCTGTCACAGTTACTGTTTGCTGCAGGGGGAAATAAAAACCTCTGCTTGGTGCCAGCTGGAGCTTTTTCCCCAGGGCAAATAGTGGGGAAAGGCAATATCTTTCACATAATAAAGCTTTTGCATTCCCAGGTAAAGCAAGAATTAGCTGCTCCAGGACCAAAGTCAATGCAGTGACACAAAGCAGGATGAATGCATAGTTCATGTAAGTGAACTTGACAACTTAAATACTGCAAAGCTGGGAAACGGATGTTGCATTAATCACACAGCAGGGGCAGCAAGCTGCATGATTTTATTTCTGCCATCTTAACTCAAAAAAGAGGTGAAACCATACATACAGCATCCCAAGCCTCTGTCACTGTGAAGCTTTTGTTTCACAGTCTCAGACATGGCAATGGGTTTACCAACATGCTTCATTTTAAAACAGAAACCTGGAAACCAGGATTTTGACAGGACACAACCTGCGGGCTCCATGTTGGGCACCCTTGAACTGAAGCCACAGAAAACAGTGAAGAGGCTCTTTGAATAAGAGGTAGTCATGCCTAGTTGACCATTTTTTGTCTAAGGGTGCAATCCTAACCCACTTTCCAGCACCAGCATAAGTGCAATGCAGCTCCAAGCTAAAGGAACTAACATTGCCTAACCTTGAGGAGGCCTCTGTGATTGTCCCTCAACTGCAGGATGCAGCACATGCCCCACTGGCACAGCTATGCCAGTGCTGGAAAATTGGTTAGGATTGCGCTCTAAGTCTGTTTGACATAGCATACTAAACTGGAGAAAGGCGCTTTTTTTAATTTTTATTTTCCAAAAACAAAAATTAACACACACAACACAAAAACACAACAAACTTCACTACACACACACACACACACACACACACACACACACAAAAGAAGGTACAGGAAATCATATATCATTATCATATATCCCTAATAAATCGTTACATATCTTAATCAGTTTCCTCTTCTAAATTTACTTCTTAATATTTTTCATTCATCATTCATCTATTATATCATAATATATATGTAATACAATTATCTAAATGCCCTATCGTATATTTTTAAAACTTCATTTTCAACCAAGCATAAAATAATTTCCATTGCTCAATTTGTGTCGGTTTTCGTTGTTGATCCAAATTTTCTGAAAACCTATCCATTTCCACCACATTCATTATTTTCTCTATTAATTCATCTTTCAATGGTATTTTAAAATCCTTCCAATATCTAACATATAAAATCCTCACTACAATTAAAATCATAATAACTAAGTACTCATCTTTTTCTTTATCTATAACATCTAAAATAGTTTCAAACAAAATAATTCAGGTTTTTAAAACATGTTGCTCTAATAAGTTTTATATTATGCTACCAGATCTGTTCCCATTGATCTATTATGATATTATGGCCTATATTTTGTGCCCATTTTATCACACATTGTTTTACTATTTCTTCTTGCATCTCAAAATCCAATAAAAACATATACATTTTTTAAAGTATATTTTTCTTTTGTTTCTAACAATAGTCTATCAAATGGCATCTGTTCCATATAGAAATCTTATTTGTCTCCCCCAAATCTTGAATCAAATTATAGGTGCATCCACCAACCCATCTCCACACCTTGCCTTGACAATTCTTCTTTTTCCTTTTCTTCCTCACTCTACATGGAACATGTCTCAGAATTCTAGCTTTATTATCATCCACTGTCCATTTCTTTTCCTGTGGAGACTTCAGTAATTTATCTCTGTAAAAGGTTCTGATGGATTTCACATGAATTTCTCTTGGTAATTCAGGTTTTCTCAGATAAAAAGTACTCATTCTTCTCACTGAATCCAATTCTTTAGGTATCTTCTCCATCGGTGTATCAGTCCATTCTGATGTTAATCTGACAATCTGTCAAAACATATCTTCTCCTTTCTCTTCTGATATATTTTGTATCCTCACCACTCCAGCTGCACTATCCGAGTTTCTATTAACATTGTCTCTGCGTCATGCTGATTTTCTTCTGTATCTGATATTTTAGCTTGGTCGTTTCTTATCTTTTTTTTCCCAATCTCTCAATCTTTTGTTTGTCTTCTTCTGATGTAATTTTCACATCTATCAGGTGTCCACTAAGTTTATCTAATCGTTTAGTGAAAGCATCCACGCTGTGTTGGGTCTGTGCAGATTGATTTATTTGTTGCTGTACCATTGCCAACAGTTTTTCCATGTTGTCTTGCATAGTCTGTTTCCAATCTTTCCCTTCCGCTTCCCTTTGTACTAATTTTTCAAATCCCATCTTTGATGCTGGCAAATTTCGAACTTTCTTACCTGCCATCTTCGTTCTTCCTTCCTTTGAAACTCAAATATCTTTTGTTTGCGATGCTCTTTAAGACCACTATATGTCCTCAGTGTATTATCTTCCTTGCTCCACTTACAGACACAAATCCAGTTCTTGCAATGTCTTTTTAAATCCACTAGATATCTCTAGATGTCACTGATGCAGTGTTCTTGTTTTTGTTCTCTTATCTTATTTATATTTGTAGCCTTGGCAACCACATTCCTCTGTTCGAAAGAATCTCAAAACATCCAATCGCTCTTTCTGGAAATCCCAAACAATAGTATCAAACCAAGGCAATAAACACTCCAATGCACAAACGTTATCCAAGGACAATTAAATTGTAATCCACCGAAATTTGAAGTTATAAAGTTGTAATTATACTTTCATATATCCATAACAAGCTTGGCAAAAATCTTCTACGATTTCTCCTCACACTGATAAACAGCTGAGACATGTTTCCTCTTCTTCTCATGGCAAAAAAGAACCAGATCAGGCAATCAATTACTCAATCCACGCCAGGCACACACAAATGGAATAACACTTACTTAAGTCTTTCAAAGTCTCTCCCTGCTGGGGCCTTCAGCTTGATTCAGCATGAATTCTTCACCATTGCTGCCAGACGGTGAAATCTCCTGGAAAGCCCCCCTGGTGGGGCTTATCTCCTCGGGAATCGTGCCATCACATGGAGGAATTTGTCTCTCCTGACAAATATCCCCGGGTCTCCTTGGATCTGCAGTTTTGGGAAAAAATAGAGTGCCTTTCAAGAACTTGAGAAAGGCATGTCTATTCGGCTGCTGGCTGGCCCCTCCCCACCCTGGAGAAAGGCTTTTTAGCTCCAAATGCTTTGGGGCACTGAATTTAATAATTTTCTGCTTTAGTTCTACAACTTCTAGAATATTCTTTGTCATGGCACATTGTCTAGCAAGTTGTTGACAACCTACTTGGCTATATGCTTGCATTGACAAGGATTTTTAACTATTGACTATATTTTACTCTTTAAGAATACATAGAAAAAGATCAGCTCTCTAATTACCCTTTTTTCCTCCCAGATTGCTCATCCTTATCATTTCCTGATAGTGTAGGAGTAGTCGAAATTATCTTGCCTTCAATTGTTCTCAGTGAAGCGTGATTAATAACAGGAATGGATTAAATACAATTAAGGAAAAATTGTCTGCACATGAGATGTACCTGCAATCAGCGCTTAGAGGTGAACTACAGTCTGTACTGTAATCAGAAAATGAGTTCATTAAATTGTTTCTTCTATTCTGAATGACACTTTCTATCTTTTATAGGTCAAGGTCGCTTGAGAAAGAGGCTGCAAGAAGCAGAAGGCTTTGTCCTTCAGTGCAATCCTGATGTGTTTCTTCTCTGTTACTTGAGAGGCCACAAATGTAGGCACAAATGTGGGAAATGGGGAATGCAATAGAAAAGCTACTGAAAAGGGCAAGAGGAGTCAGAGAATCTAACTCCTCAGAAACAGAAAAAGAGAAGACTTGAATGAAAACTTCTCATTTGTGGTTTCTTCTGTGTGTTGTTGTTCAGTCATTAAGTCGTGTCCAATTTTTGTGACACCATGGGCTGTGGTCCACACCAGGGGGGCACGCCAGGCCCCCCCGTCTACCATTAACTTCCAGAGTTTGTCCAGATTCCTGTTCGTTGCCTCAGTGAACCATATCATTATAAACACTATCTAACCATATCATCTTCTGCCATTCCCTTCTCCTGTTGATTTCAATTTTTCCCCAGTATCAGGATCTTTTCTAAAGAGTTCTTTCTTCTCATGAGATGACCAAAGAATTTGAGCTTCAGCTTCAGCATCTGTCCCTCCAATGAACAGTCAGGGTTGATTTCCTGTAGGATTGACTGATTTGATTTGATCTCCTTGCAGTCCAGGGGACTCTCAAAAATCTTCTCCAACACCATAATTCTTCAGTGTGTATTTGTGGCAAAACTGATGGCACTTACAATACAAATTAGGTATGTTTGAAAACACACAGTTCTGAATTTTTAGATGTCCTGCCTTGATGCAGCCAAGACATCCAGGAATTTTAAAATTGCCCTCCTGGTCATAAAGAAGGAGGAAGGATAAAGACTCCAACCTACTCTTGCTACTGTTCCTTCCCCCAAGTTTCCTTGTCAGCCACATGGGTGCTTTCAAGGCAATAGTGGGTTGCAGTGCCAGGAGCAGATAAAAGTCATCCTTTGTGCTGCTCCTACAGTTGTGGCACAAAGGGGGGCTGCAGTCTACTGCTGTCCAGGTCCTGGGTAGTCCAGGCAGTGGATGAGAGAGGGTAGATGGGGCATGCCTTGAACACCTCTTATCCAAAGGCTTCCAAAATACTGCCCTTGACCCTGGAGTGAGTGCATTTCCTGCACAGCAGTGATAGTTCCATTGTATTCCAGCACAGTAGCTTTTCATTGTCCCTAAACTACAACCCAGCCAGAACACTTTCTCCTTCCTTTGTTCCATTGGGCTAGGAGAAACCCTACTGCAGGCCTCCGTTAAGACCCCTGCTAAGAAACAGTACATATTTAATAAATCTGTGTATGATGAATCCCCTATTTTGCCTGTTTTTCCATATTTTTGGACACTTTTAACTCCCCAGAAGCTTCTGTACCATTCAACAACCTGGGAATACTTTGCAAGCAGCCTTTGATTTTTTACCTCTCCCAGGCTGTCCGGTCAGCCTTCCACCATAGCATGCAGCACACACTCTGTTGTTTCAGGATCTGATCCTGCTGCAGTGACCTATCACCAGTCTTGTGTGACAGCACTTTGCTATGTGTCTTGTATTCTCAGGCCTAAAAATGGTTTCTAGCCTTGGAAGTCTTTTGGGGTTTATTTATATTCCTTAAGTATGAAAAAATTCTTATGTGTACTTCGAAGAAGCCAGGCAAATTTCTCTGGAAAACCGTTACTTTGTATAGTGATTTCCAATTTGCTAACATTTTAACTCAATATTCATGTTTCCTATCTATTCAGTTCAGCCATCAAGTAAGCGATTTGCTAATGTTTTCAGGGCACCCATTAGTGGGAAGCAGCAATCTGTGTTTAGAGTGAAACACTGTTATTTCAGGGAGCAGGGGGTGTCTGTGACACTTTTATACTCAGACCAGGGAAACTCATTTACCAGGTGTGTTTGCTGAATATTTTACTGGCATTTGCTTCTCAAAGTGATTAGAGAGCAGGAATTGTATGGCAGAAAAACCATGTCCCATTTCTTTTTTAAAGTTCAAATGCCTGTCACTCTCTTGAATAACCAAGCAAGAGAGATTTTGTTCAGACTCATCAAGCCTCCTAGCTGCTACCGGTTGAAAGCCACCCACGTGCGCATTCAGAATCCTGCCAGGAACATCCTTGAAAAATCAAAAATGACTTTGAGATTTGAAGTGATGGCACTTGACGCAAATTCACAAAGCAAACTAAGATGAACAAGTTGTCAGCTTCTTTTCCACTGTCTTGGAAAACACTCTATAGACAAAGCTGAATACCTGTGGTCAGTGAAGACAAAAGTGTTCTCAAAGACTTTTAAAATAAGATTCAGGAGGTGAATCTGAATTCAGGAGGTGAGGGCTAAAGCTCAGCAGGCATTAATGAAGTAGAATGGATGTTGTCAAAAACACAATTCTGGGAGCTGAAATCTTCCAAAAGTTAGCAGTAGGCTTGTGAGAAAAGAAACAAACTGAAGCAAATGTGTTAGTTGTATGAGAAACGCTTCATATGTTAAAGTTTTAGTAGGGACATTAGCCAATGGCAAATCTTTGTACATGCTGTATCTTTGCTTCACGCAAATGTGGCCTATATAATCCATGTCAATTGATAAGGGATGCAAACAAACAGCAAATCCAAAAATGCAACGCTGTGGCCGCGTTGGCAGAATGAACACCAGCCAGCTGCCACACAAGCTCCTTTGGAAGAGCGACCTTCCCACTGGAGGGCTCAATGGGCAGCACCAAAGAAAACATGGCTCAGACACACTGAGGAAGACTTAAGGAACCAGTGTTTGACCATCAATGAGGCCAGAAATACTGCCAACAATTGCAAAGACTGGAAGGATGTCATAAAGGATACACAGATCCCCGCGGCACCTACAGCAGCATATTAGCTGAGAGACCAACCTGCACTCCAAGCGCCAGGTAAGGGAAGAAGAAGGAGGGATGCAAACAGGGAGAAGCTTAATAGTAGCACTGCAGGGCATCTTTGTGTCTCCTTTGCTGCATGGTCGTGAAAATTTAATAGATCTTTGCTGCAAGCACCAGTTTATTATTATGACTGCATAATAAATTAAGGGTGCAATCCCAAAAGGGAGATGGGCCGGCACAAGTCCCTTGTTTAAGGCACATTTGCACCACCAAGCAAGGAGGGAGGCCAAACCCCACGAGCCGGCGCAAAAGGTAAGCCCACGCTGGTCAAGTTAGGCCAGCGCGGGAGTCTGGGGCAGGGGGAGGGCAAGAAGGAGGCGTTTCAGGGTGGGGGAGGGCAGGCAGTGGGTGGGCTACAGGTGAACAGGGGGTGGGTCCAGGATCTTAACCCAAGTCCTCCGCAGCCCGGAGCAGCTCCTTTTGAGGTGGTGCAGAACTGATTAGCTTCATTGGGGCTGCAGAGGCATTACCTGGGGTAAGGGGAAGAACTTCCCCTTGCCCCAGGCTGAACTGCAACCGACCTCAACCCTGCGTTGGATTTGGGGCAGGCCAGCCAGCCTCCCCATTGCGTGGTAATAGTGTGGAAATGCCAAAGTATGTTATAAGTGATTTATAACACAGATTTAGGTTGTGGGTGGCCACCATAGGGTAGGACTGGGAACACACAAAAGTCACAGAAGCTTTGCGCCCCTGTCCGCACCGGAAGCTTTTCATAGCAGGGACATGCGGTGCAGGTGTGGTAGGTGAGGCAGAAGCACCTCTTTGTAGTCCATGGAAAAGCACAATAGCTGCCTTGCCTGCTTACAGTCAAGGAGGCTCTCCTTACACCTGAGAAAGCTGGTGTAAAGAGGGCTTCCTTGGGTGTAAGCAGGCAGGGCAGCTTTTGTGCTTTTCCATGGACTACAATGGGGTGGTTCTGCCTCGCCTGCCACACCCTCACTGCACGCCCCTGTTTCACAGTCCTTTCAGATCCTGGGTGGACAAGGTTGGTACAGAACCCAAGAGCCCTTTTCTCTTGTGATAATGTTGGAGCTGTATTTCCGGCAGCTCAGCACAGGGGAACATCTGCCTTTAGAACCCAAGGCTGTTTGTTCCAGCCTAAGCAGCTCCTGATAACAAAGATCTTCTTAAAATAACTAGGGGCATAATTCTAACCCCTTATGTCAGTGTTTTCCAGCACTGGCATAGCGGTGCCAATGGGACATGTGCTGCATCCTGCAGTTGGGTGTCACTCACAGAGGCCTCCTCAAAGTAAGGGAATGTTTGTTCCCTTACCTTGGAGCTTCATTGCCCTTATGTCAGTGCTGAAAAGCATTGACATAAGGGGTTAGGATTGTGCCCTAGGTTGTTTTTTGGGGTGGGAGATCAGCTAGAAAATCTCAGCATTTTCACAGAATGCTTGTTGGCATCCTTCAGTCTCAGAAGACTATGGTATCACACTCTGAATAGTGGTTCTGGAACAGAGTGTCCTCTCCAGTGCGCAAAGCCTGGGTAAAGTAGATATGGAGGATAGACTGTTTCCCATGCAGCAAATCCCCCCTTTCCACATCGCTGAAATGGTCCAATGGAAAGGCAGAAGCCAATACAGTTGGTTCCAGCGGCGTCGCAGGAGTTGCCAGAACATGACTGTGTTCAGCCATGAACTGCCTAAAGGACTCCGGCTCCAGATTTTGCCTCGAGGTTGACTCCTGAAGCCTTTTCCATAACTGGATGTAGCCACAAGGCAGTGGAGGTTTGGGATCAGAGTTTTCCTTCTCTCAGATGAGCTGCCTTCCCAGGCTAACGAGTCCCATCTACCTGGTGGCTGTTTAGTCACCTCTTATGACAAGTACAGCCATACTGAGGACCTATTCTTATCCCCAGCCCCCAGGGGAAGAATATTTCACAGAATATTTATTGAAAATACTGTATTTGTACCCTACTTTTCCTAAGTGTCCCAAGCAGCTTACATACCAAAATATAAATCCAATAGCTGAATGTAACTAAGAGCCCAATCCTATGCCGGTCTACTCAGAAGTAAGTCCCATTATACTCAATGTGACTTTCTCCCAGGAAGTGTGGATAGGATTGCAGCCTAAATGTAGCATTAAAAAAAATTATACATAACATTATACAACACCCCCCACCCCTAAAAAACAACACCCCAGTACTAAGAAAAACTGACAAAAACAAAGGAGATGGAACAGCTGGCAGTACTAAAAACAGGAGTGAGGTTAAAAGCTGCCTTGAACAAAAATGTTATTAGGCATCAACATAAACAGTATGCCAAGGGATCAAGGGTGACTCGTATAAGCAAAAGTTGTGGGAACAGCTGCCAAATTGACATTCAGATGTGCTTACTGTTGTCTGAGAGGGACGTTTAGTTGCATCCAAACAAAAATGACTTAAATGACACATTTTGGGGAAGCTATAGCCAGCTCCACTGTTGTCAAGCTAAGGCTTCTCATGCTCATAGACTTGAGTCAGGCCCAGGAAGGTATATTCCCTGACAAAGAAAACCATGCTGCCATGCACTTTTCTTCCTCTGGGAATGCACTCAAGAGGTATGCTTTAAATGTATTATCCAGATAGCAAAACAAATTCTGCATTTAAACCCTGGAAGGGGAGCCTTGTATAAGAGAGACCTTCTAGCTGCATTTTATTGCCAGATAATCTTTATCTCAGCTGCTTATCCAGGGAAAATATATACCTAAGTAGAGAACTTTCTTTAGTTATTACAGTACCCTTCTCCAAGCATTATGACTGCTTAGAAAAAACAGACAGAACCATCTTGCATTAAAAACAGCAGGCTCTGTAAATGCTGATTGAGGGTATATGAAGGGGGATTAAGGATCTAAATTGTGAAACTTGCTGAAAGAGGATAACAAAAGGATGGAAATGGGTTACAGAAGGGCAATTAAGAAGCCAGGATAAATGAGATAGAATAAATACCAGCCTTTGGCTGCAGAAACAGCCAAGGTAGCTTGGAGGCATTTTACACTGAATTGCTGTCATGGGTTGAAAGAAGTACCCCCAAGGCAATACTGTGGGATTAACTAGTAGAGATCCTATTTAACCTTCATGTCTCATTTTATCTCTGAAGTCAAAACTCCGGCTACCAAGGGCAGCATGCATGGTGGAGTTTATTCAGATAGTTCATAAAGTCCTTAATGGCCAATTTTAGGACAGATTATGACTGAGCTATAAAACAGAACAAAGTGGAAATAGTGAAATAAGAGACGGAAAGCCTTACATATACTCCCTCAGGATCTTTCCTCACCGTTATCCCTTTCCTACAGGATCTATACTGGCATTCAATAGGGATGTTTAGCTTATTGTTTGCTGGTGATACAAAATTGGATGCCAAAACAAGGATGGAAGCACCATCCATCCAGACCAGCTCTCACATCCAGTTAAATTTACAGCCTGCCTTAATGCTATTTCACACATTACAGGATGGAAAATTCAAGTTTGCCACCACAGCCTATCCCAGGTTGCTAGCAAATACATCTGTCTGGCATACATAGTAGACAACACACATTTGTTGCTTTGCAAGCATAACTTTTTTGCAAAAAAAAAAAAAAAAAAAAAAAGGCAACATTTTGCAGGTGCATCCATAAAATGTCACATGTGAATAGATGGATTGATCATCACAATTCTGCCTTTCCATTTCTAGTTTTCAGCTTTTCTCCAATTCCAAAGTCTGCCACATTACCTGCTAGATGAATCACTACTGTCACAAAGTGAAGGTGGTGATGACAAAACCCTTCATCTTTCCTTTATTCCCCCTCTCCCATTCTTTGTGACAGCAACTGTTACCCTGCACATGCCCAATTTTGTCTAATCTTGGAAACTAAGCAGCATCAAGCCTGGTTAGTACTTGGATGGGAGACCGCCTAGGAATACCAGGTGCTGTAGGCTTATACCATAGTCTTTTGAGACTGAAGGTTGCCAACCACAGCCAGTTATTACCATTATATTTCCTGTTTAGCAAGCATACAGTCACAGTATCACATATAACCAGTCTCCTTCCATCCAGGTTGGATGGAATCTTTTAAATCTTTTTTCTTTTTTTTCTTTAATCTTTTTAGTATCTTCAGATTCATTATTCCATATCTACCCTTTAAGCTTTTGTCTATTCTGACTATACTAAAACATCTTGACTATACTAAGCAGGCAGTATATTTCAATCCATTCTTTCTTCTTTTCAGTTTGTTCAGAATGCTTCATTCCAAGGTTATCCCTGTCTTTTGTGATGACATGGTCCAACCATATCTTTCACAAAACCTAATCACGCATTACAATGAATGTACCTAGAGGAGTAGATCATACCACTGTCCTCATTTCTGCCCCCATGGATGTTCAATGTAATTTCTGAAAGATCTTATGACTGTAAGAACAGAATGTATGACGTGGTGTGAGCTCCATCTATCCATAAGGTTGGGGACCCTACAAAAAGCAGGGTTCCCTCTCATACAGATGGAGCTCACACCACACCCTAACCCTCAAAGAATTCTTGGAATTGTGGTTTTGCCAGGGTACTGAGGATTTTCTGCTCCCAGATCTATCACAGAACCAGATTTACTCAAGTTCTCCAGGGAGAGGGATTTGTAGTCTTATTCACACATTATGCTGAATGTATATGGAGGGCTGAGCAGGACTAAATTGTCTTCAGTCAACTTGTGAAAAAGTCAAAGGTCAGTAATTTCACTCTTGAATTTCTTAAAAGCTCTTAGGGGGATGCCATCTGGGCCTAGTGACTTGTCAATCTTTAATTTGTCAATAAATTCTGAAATGTACTCCCTCTTAACCTCTATTTTACTTAATTCTTTGCTCACCCTTTGGGGTTCAGGCAACAGTATCTATCTGAGCTCTTCTAATGTGAAGATAGATGCAAAGAAATTTAATTTCTCTCCAATCTCCTAATCCCCCCCTTTTTTGTGCAAAGTTTATTTATTTATTACAGATACAGGTAAGGAAAATGGGTTAAACTTAGGGCTGGGACTACATAGGTTACACATGAGGATATTGGTCATAGATTACAACATATCGTAATCCAAAAAAGAAATCAACAACGACTAAAAAAAAAAATCATTGATACAAAAATTATCCTATTTGTCATTATACTAATTAATGATTTAACTAAACAATCACTCCTAATCCCCTTTTAACTCCCCTTCCAGCAGACCAAATGCATTGGTCCAGCAGACCAAATGCTTCTCAATCAGGTTTCCTGCGCCTAACATATTTGAAAAAGTTTTTATTATTTGCCTGAATGCAAATCTTATAGTCATATGCTCCTTAAAGTCTTTCTTTGCCTCCTGTATAGTCTTTGGAAATGCTTTTGCCAGGGTTTGTGTTCTATTTTATTCTCTTCATTAGGGAAAGACTTCCAATTATGGAAGGAAGCCTCCTTGCCCTTTGTAGCCTGAGTGTGTTCAATAAAGAATCAGGATGGCTTCTGTAAAGGTAAGCTTTGCCTCACAAATCATTTAATGTTTTTTGAAAAGGTCAACTGGCATGCGGGTGCAGGTGGACTTTCAGAAGATGTTTGACATAATCCCTCACCAGAGGCTCTTGAAAAAACTGAGCCAGGAGGGAATAAGAGTGCAGGTCCTCTTATGGATTAGGAATTGAATGAAGAGCAGGAAACACAGAATGGATGTAAATGGGCAATTTTCATAATGGAGAGAGGTGAAAAGTGGTGTGTCCCAAGGATCAGTCCTGAGACCAGCACTTTTCAATTTGTTCATACATGATGTTGAATTGGGGATCAGCAGCAATGTGGCCAAGTTTGCGGATGCCACTAAACTTTTCTGGGTGGTGAAGTTTAGAAGGGATTGTGAAGCACTCCAGAAGGATCTCTTCAAACTGGGGGAAGATACTCTTCAATGTAAGTGTAAAGTGATGCACATTGGGGCATAAAACCCCAAATTTCACATACGATGGGTTATGTGAAACTCGTATATGCTGATGGGTTCTGAGCTGTCTGTGGTTGGCAACCTTCAGTCTCGAAAGACTATGGTATAAGCCTACAGCACCCGGTACTCCCAGGTGGTCTCCCATCCAAGTACTAACCAGGCCTGACCCTGCTTAGCTTCCAAGATCAGACAAGATCAGGCATGTGCAGGGTGGAAAAAGATCTAGTGGCCAGAGAAATTTGGGTTTCTCTGGGTTAAGTTGTTTAAACTGGTTAAGGTTAAGCATGCTCAACCTTCTTGTGTGTAACAGTTGCTTCATGACAGATTCCAGGATCAGGCTTGTATGTGCAAAGAACAGAATAAACCACTGTTATTGCTTGAGTTGAGTGTCCAATACAAACTCAAACCCCCTCCCCATTCCCAGAATAAAAGTCTCCGGACAATTTGGCCTCTTAAGAACGGATGCAGGCAGATCAGCAGTGAAAACAAGCAACACCAGATTGGAACTGCATAAAACTTTCGGTGCCTGCTTTCCTGCTTTGTTGCCTTGGCTCATGTGAATAACTTTCCAGATGCCAGCATGTAATGTCATATTTCACATGATACCAGACTGACTTGAAAGATACATATTTAGTTGAACATATAAAGCCATCTTCAGCTGCATCAGACACTGAACCTGTGAGCTGAGTGGCGGCAGCTCTTCAGTGTTTTAGGCAAGGGTTATTTCTCACTCCTCCTAGAAATACCAGGGAATGAACCTGGGATCAGATGCATGCAACGATAGCCATCTGCCACTAAGTTACAGCCCCAGCCCTCACTGTATCACATGGAAATATGTACAGCAGTCATTGCCAGCCACCTCGGAGACAGCAACAGCAGGCCCAAGCTAGCAAATAGGCAGCAGATCCCAAACCAGGCCCCAGTGAAGGGGCACCTGAGATATAAATGAACAAAGTGAGGGTGAAGGCACCCCTACAACAACTCTTCCAAACCAGGAGACCGCTCTGCTGCCAACACACAAGGCTTATATGCCTTGTAGCAATTTATATTTGCAATATAAAGAAGAGGTAGAGGCAGGTTTAGCACCTACACTAGCCAGTTCACAAAACTTAAAAGCAAGAGGCAATAATATATACTTAAAGAAAGGGGGTGCAATAAAGGCTGCAGCCAGAATAAATATTGCAGCCATAATAATGGGGAACCTCTCCTCCCAACTTCTGGTCAAGTCCAGATTGCTCCCTCATTTTTCTCTTATCTCTTTTCATTCTATAATATTTATCTATTTGTAGCAGCCCCCCCCCCCACCATTTTATCCCAAGAGAGGGGAATTCAGCATCATATGGGTGGGTCATCAATACTGTTTTACTGGATTTGCAGGCACTCCCTGATGTCCCAGAGGATGCTTCTCCCCGAGTCCCTCCCTGGATGATCTCTTCTTGTCAGGTGCCTGGCTTTGCTCCACTGGGGCTCCCTAGAGCTTTAGGGTACAATCCAAACCTTCACTGGAGCAGGCAAGCCAGGAGGCTTGCGCTGCATTCAACGCAGGTACGTTGGCTGCAGCGGCTCAGCCAGGGGCAAAGGGAAGCTCTTCCCTTTACCCCTGGGAAAGGCTGCTTGCCCCAATGGGTCTCCTTGGACCTGCACCACCTCTGGAGGAGTGGAGTGGCTCCATTCTCCGTGGGGACATGCTTTATGGCACGTTTGCAACCCTCCTATGCCAGCCCAAGGGACTTGGGCCGGCATAAGACACGTTTAGGATTGCACCCATAGGCAGCCAGCCTAAATAAACAGCAATCAGCGTTTATTTGCCAATAAGTCTGACCCCCTCCACAGGGAAGGAACCAATTGCCCCCTTCCATGGGCAAGCTACCCAAAGGTTGATGGGAAAGATGTCAGATTCATTGGAGTTCTCTGGTTGGTGGCAGGCAATGGTCCCTTGGGGGATGCCCCAGAACAACAGGGTCAGGTTCCAGCTGGTCATGGATCATGGGAATCTGGGGTCCCTTAATGGGCAGAGGGTTCGTTCCCTCTGTACCATCCTGCCAGAGTCACCTTCCAGTCCTTCTTGTTCTGGCTTCCTCCTTCCTTTTATTCTCAGCCTCCTCCTGAGCCCACTTGTGCTCAAGCGGGCTAAGCTGCTTGCTTCGCATGGGAATTCCTTTGCTGTTCCTGCTGCAGCTGCTAGTTTGCCACTCCAGATTAAAGGGGCAGGCCCCAACAACCCCGGGCTGTGGTTGCTTGTGCCTCACACCGTATAGGAATATATAGGTGTATTTATGTACATAAATCCTTTTTATTTATTTATTTATTTATTTATTTATTTATTTATTTATTTATTTATTTATAATTAACACACACAGACATACAAACATATGACATTCATTTAGGAGTGCTAAATACCATATACCATTACTCATTAATCATACTATATCTCCTAATCTACTACTCATCTACTTCTGCCTCTTATTAGTTTATCCATTTATTTATATATACGAAATTTTCCCTAATGCCCTGTACTATATTTTCTAAATTTTCACATTCTATCAAACATAAACTTACTTCAATTACTCATTAATATTAAAACAAAATAATCTAATTACCAAAGCATAACAACATATAAAACAATTCTTCCATCTACTTCTAACTCTTCTACTCATTTATATATTTCTTATATCAAATATAATAGATTTTTCCTAATTCCTTATAATATTTTTTCTAAATATTCACTTTTTATCATCTCAACTAGTTCAATTGCTCATTAATATCAAATAATAATAATCTAATTTCCAAATTATAATAAAACCAACAATCTCTTATAATATGTTCTTTACCATTCTCCAGTCTAATTCTCCAATCTGATTACATTTTTTTCTTTAACATAATAACCATCTATAAAACAATTCATCCACACGCTAACATTTCCAGCTATTTTTTCTAATTCATTCTAATTCATATATATCAATTTGGTATATATTTATTTTTAAGTAAATTTAAACCAGTTATTAACTAAATAAAATCTTCCAATTTTCTTTAACCCTCAGGTTAACCCTCAGGTTTCTTTTTCTTTCTTTCTTTCCATTTTTTCTCCTGTAATATCTTTAATCATTTATCTCCATAACAGAATCCAGTAAGCCCACACTTTCTTGTTTAAGGTATGTTCATTCTTCCAATTAACTGGGATATGTTTTCTTCTTCTTGTTCCAACAAATTTTGTATTTTGTGCACCCATGTTACTCTTTTCATCTTCTCTATTTCAATCTCCATCAGCATCCCCTCTAGATCCTGTTGGCTTTCCACTCTTCTAATTTCTGTATCCACTCTTCTGACGATGATTTCATCCCTCACCATCATCTTTTCCGCTTTCTCCTTCTGTTTATCTTCTGTTTTCTTCACATCTTCCAACTGCTCCTTGCACACATCTATCTGTTGAGAGAGAGTCTTTAAACTTGCTTGAATCTGCAAGGACCAACTGCAAGGAAGAACTGCTATCTTCTCATTGTGAGCAATTTTTCCAAATTTTTGAGGATCATTTGAGTCCAAATATCTGGAACAGGCTCCATCTTGCAATTTCTCACTGACCCACAAGATGTCCACAGCGTATTATTCTCCTTACTTCCACCACGTGTTTTTTCAGTCAGGCATTTTTTGAATTTTTCTTACAGATAACAGTGTGATTAATGGAGAAAAACAAAAGGAAAGAAACAGTCTCAAGGAGACAAAACTCTTTCAAGTCTAATAAAAATTATGTCCACAAGTAATTCTGGATTTTAGTCCACACACCAAATCATATTTATAATTATAATCCACGACCAATTTATTCCACTACAAAGATAAAGAGCACTTTCAACATCCTTAAAAATTTTCTCATTGCCTTCAGTGTATCCACTAAATACAGTCAATCAAAGCCCGGGACATTATTAACACATACTTATTTTAAATTTCCAACTTAAACTTTACACTTCATGCTTTCTCTTCCATATGGTATCTTAGCACGGAGCCAGCAGCATGATTGTAGACACTGCACCTCCCCCAGTACTATCCTGATGATTAGGTTTCCGAGAAGAAAGCCCCCCCCCCCGTTGGACTTTCAAAATCTCTGCTACCTGCACCGTGGAAAGATCTTATCTCTCCTGATAAAGATCTTCAGATCCTCTTCAGACCTGCAGTTTTTTGGGGGGAAACAGACTGTCTCTCAGGAGCCCCTGGAGACATGTCTGTTCATCCACTGTTGGCTCTTCCTCCTCTACATAAATCCTTCATATTAAATAAAAACAAAAAGCAATAAGGAGCAGGAGCTTCAGAGATCACAAGTCATCCCACATTGCTTCCAAAGTCTGCTTCTGACAGCACATCTGACTGAGATCGCTGCTGGGGTTACCTGAATAATCATCTCCAATGATCAGTGCAAAGCCCCCTCAAATCAGAATTCGAGAGTCTGGGGCCTGCACTCTGCACACACTGCCTTAGCCCCATCCCTGGCAGGCCCAAGTGCCAGTCAGGTCCCAGCCAGGGTTCCCTGCCCTGCCTCATGCAGGGTGGGACTGGTTCAGGAGAGCACCCTGCTTTGAGAAAGCGGCAGAGGTGCTGCAGTAGTCTGCTAACTTTGCTCTCCTGTATTGGTTTCTAATGTGTAATCAGTCACTGTGTAACACAAGATCTAATTAAAGCAAGTGGGAAGCAGGGAAAATAATTGACAAAATCTCTGCCGCTCTCAAAATGCATGTCTGGTTAATTTTCCTTTGATCTCATTTTCACAAAATGATTCCACCTCATCGTCTAATCTTCACATCTGCATAACAAGTGTAATCAAGAAGACCAAAATTAAAACATCCCTACCGCTCCCCATCTAATCACTCACAAATTAAAACCAAGAGGAGCCTCTTGTCATGTGCCTGGTGGAGAAGTGATGGTTCAGGACCAAACTCTGTTTTAGAAACTTAAATGCATCTGTCTTAACTATTAATCTCTCAGGGCTGAATGCGAACCAGCCAATTACACCAAAAATAAAGATTGCAATTAAATGGTTTCCTATCTCCATCTATATTAGAAGAATCATTTATATGCACTTACCCAGGAGTAAGCCCTATTGACTCTAATGGGACTTACTTCTGAGTAGGCATGCATACGATTGGGTTCTAAGCATCAAGGAGGCCTAAGTGTTGAGGATCCTGGGGATTGTGTCGCTGCCTTCACCCTGCCCATTAAGGGGGCAGAGTCCAGGGCCCTCAGGCTGGGGTGTCACAACGCCCCAGTTTGAGAACCACTGGTGTATAGGATTGCAGCCTTCACATTATACACATAGGAATTATACACATAGGAACAGAATTTTGTCTATATGCTTAGTGGTTCGTTTTTGATTCATTTTCTCTTCTTCTCTTGTGATTTTGTGGTGATACTGAAAGGATACTTTACATGTGCTATCTTCTATACAGAGACTCATCCTTTGAAGTGGATCCACGGCATCACGGGACCCCCACACAACCAACATGGACAATGCCTACACTTCTGTATGTACAACTGCCGAACACTGGCTTCAGATGCTGACCTCAGGATGCTTCTCCACCAGGCCAGAAGAATAAATTACGATGTTGTTTGTCTGCAAGAAACAAAGACGAAAACCGCATATACTTGCAAGGTGGACTATGGAGAGTTGCTGATCATGGGTGAAAAGGTCAGCGTGAAAAACATCGGAGGAATCAGCTTCCTTGTGTGCCCTGGAACACAACCAATTGTTCATTCCCACTAAGTCTTCAACCCCGCCTCCCTGTACTACAACTACAGACCCAGCAGAAGATGCTGATATCCATCAGCACTGCATCCTGTGGTGGGGAGGTAGTCACAGAGGCCTCCTCAAGGTATGGGAACATTTGTTCCCTTATGTCGGGGTTGCATTGTGGCTACACCAGTGCTGAAAAGTTGGATAGGATTGGACCCTTAGCAGGTACACTTACTCCTGTGCGCCTGCGCCTGCCGCTCTTTTGTTCTTGGGAGGAGCTATGAGTACACACAAGCAAGCTTAGGCAAAGGCAGTTCCAGCTTCCAAGATGGCACTGCCTGCCTAATTTGCCAGCTTCCAAGATGGCAACGCACATCCACAGCAAGCTTCCTAAATGCAAGGGCATCAAATAGCCTTACATATAAGTGTTTGTCCTCCCAGTCTGTCAAGGGCCGAAAAAGCACGACTGCACTAGCACTGGAAAATTAAGACAGGATTGGGCCCTAAGTGTCTTCAGGGAGCTTGTTGCTGGATTCTTGATTTGGAGGTGGGCTGCGCACTCTCCCTGTAAATGGGGTGCATGTTTTTTTTTGTTCGTTTTGCTTTCTCTTTCTCTTCCAGTTCCAGTTCAAGCTGTGATCCAACTCTGGTAGAGAAATGTGCATTCCTCTCCCCCTGCAGGCACTTAAACTGCAGCAGTTCCTTGTAAGTGGAGTGCATTTTTTTCCTTTCTCTGTCCCCACTTCCATCCAGTCCAAGCTCTGCCCTTCCCACCCCCCTCAAACTTTTTAAAATTACCTCAGACACTCAAGCATAAGTTGATCTCACAGATAAGTCAACGGCAGGTTTTGAGCCATAATCATGGAATTTTCTATGACCCTCAGATACGTCGGGGGGGGGTTTGAACTTAAGGGGGTGTCTGGCTCAGTGGCATATGAAGGTCATTTAGCACTGGGGCCCATACATTTTTGGCACACCCCATACAATGAAATAAAAATTGAGTAATATATTCTATAATTAAATAATTAATTCAAATATATTATTAAGAAGCATTAATACACTATCAGTCTCTTGCTATGAAATTCAGCATGCTCTGACCTCACAATTTAGTCCAGGTATCTCCACTTTTGACTACTGTAAGAGGGTGAGGTGAAGGAAGAGCACTGGAAATAAGGCCAGAACTAGCAGCCATCAAAGCACCTAAACAAAAGTGTGAAGTACAACTGAGCAAGCCAGTAAGATTATTCACACACAACCCCAAGTGGGGGGTGGGGACCTCAGGGATGGCAATTAATCCCTTACTTCTCCCCCAGGAGGGTTTCAGTGGCTCCTGCATGGGCACAGACCATTGCAATGGGATCTCAGAGGCAGCTAAACTTTGCTGCATAAATGCCTGATTGCCTGGGGATATTGCAGAAGCAAGTATGCTCTTCTCAAAGCTTACTTCTTTTTTAAACATAAGCAGCAGTTGCAGCTGTTTCACTGCTCCTGCCAGCATATAGCCAAGATCTCTGTCTAAAATACTGTTTCTGTAGAAGAATTCTACTTAAAATGTCTCTGCTTTTCCTTTTCTCCCTTGTCTGTGTTTCTCATCTTTGCAAGGCCTCCAAGACTCTTGCAGTGAAAAGAACACACATACATAGGGAGATTGCTTCTCTCTCTCTCTTTCACAGGTGCTATCCCCCCCCCCAAAATGCAGGAACTTTTCCCCCTCCAGTCCAACTTCAGTGGTGAGGTCAGGGCGAAGTGGGATTAGCAAGAAGGTTTCTAAAAAGCTTTGCAAGGGGGAGATTGAAGAATCATGTGGAGAGTATGACTGTATACAGTACGGGAAAACACGAGGGAGTAGACAGGGAGCCCAATCCTATGCATGCCTACTCAGAAGCATGTCCCATAATAGTCAACGGAGCTTACTCCCATGATAGTGAGGATAGGACTGTAACCTTAACTGTTTTAAGTGCTCTCTATCTCTCACACACAAACACAAAAACTTTTCCTTTTTTTTAAAGTTAACTCTTCCTCCCTCCCAGTACAACTGCATCAGTGGTGAATGATTATGGGGAGATGGGAGACGGGTTAGCAAGCCTCAACTTTGCAACAGCTTGAAGTTTGTATTCAATAAGCGGGGGGGGGGGCGAGATGGGCAATAAGGAAAGAGGAGATGAACTAAGCCATTTCAAATGCTTGCTAAACAAATGCTTGCTTCAAATTCTTGCTTCTCCCTTGCTCACCCCCCCTCCACACAGCTCATTGTCTCCTGCACATCCCGCTCTGTCTTGGGTGCTGCTCCAGTGATGCCTCTATGGACGTTGGTGCTGAGCGAGGGTGGACTGCTGATGTCTGCAGTGGCAGCTGCCCCTGCCCTGCCCAGTGCATCGAGCAAGGATTTGCCCTCCAATTTTTCAAAATTACATACCTGGGAAGCCCCCTGATTGTAAAGGTGCCTTGAGAATAGGTCAAGCATTATGGCAGAAGTACTGCTGTGCTACCTAACAGTGATTCGGGCTGCAATCCCATCCAAGTTTACCTGGGATAGGTAAGCTCCATTGACTCTAATGGGTCTTCTGAGTAGGCACGCGTAGGATTGAGCTCTCACCGATTTGAGCTTGTATTCATGCTTGGTGTTTGTGGTGCGTTCACACAGGCCTATTTGTAGCATACCATTCTTTTGTGTGAAAATGTACAAGCAAAAGCTAAATAACTGGTTGAGTGATATGGATTTGGTCCTTGCATTTAATTGTGGAATCTTAATGGAAAGCTGATGCAATTGTTTAGAGATGGAGGGAGAGAAGGTGCATCTGTTGATCTTATGCTAGGAATGGTCTCTGAAATACAAGGTCAAAATCTGTCCCTGTGCCCTCTTTCGTAGCCTGTTTGGCTTTTTACATATCAGTGAAAATACTGGCTGGTGTGTGAGCAAGCCACAGTTTTCTAAGCCTGATTTGCAACTGGTGCAGTAGGAAGCCCTTCCTACAGCTTTTGTGTCTCTCGTAAGCTGAGATCCTATTCTTCCAAGCTGACGTTTGCAAAATATTTGCTCTGGCAATCCTGTAGTCCAGGATATTATTTTGCTTGTAAATAGGCAAAGGTTGTAAAGAGGCTTTTTTCTCCTTATACTTTGCTATTGGAAAATAGCTGAGAAATAAGCTAATAAAATACCACGAGATACTCTCCCTTTAATACAGTCAACATGTACGTAGAATGCTTAGTAGCAATGGGGGGGGGGCGATGAGAATTGAAACAAGCTTCTGAGCTGGACTATTTTCTCTTGTCATTTTCAGTTTATGAATTACTAGGTGAGAACGGTGATGTCACTTCTTGCTTCATGACATCACTTCTGACTGGCATCACAATGATGGCACTTCCTGCTTGATAATGTTACTTCTGGCCATGACATCACTTCCAGGTTGACGACATCATTTCTGGTGGATATCGGATAGAGTGACATTCTCAAAAGTAGGTTCCAGTCTAAAAGGTGTGAGAACCACTGATTTAGAGTAATCTCAAACATTGTGAACTGAAGGCCCCCTTCAAAACTTTCAAATGGTCTAAAACATTATAACAACCTGGTAATGAACAGTAAAATATAGGCAATGCTCTGCAGGGCACAATCCTAACTTGCACTGGAAACAGACAGGCCAGTGGTCCTGCAAGGCATCCAGCACAAGTTTGGGACCAACTGGGGGCCAGCCTATGTCCCCTCAGTGGCATGAAAGTGCTTTATGGAACTTTTGCTACACTCCTGGGCTGGTGCAAGGGACTTGCGTTGGCCCATGTGCCAGTTAGGATTGGGCCCTCAGTTTTACACTCTTGGTCCAGAAACTGATAGCCCCAATCCTATGCATGTCATCTCAAAAGAATCCTGAGGAAAATGGTAGAGTCATCTAGGCACAAATTACCATCATCCTTTGTTATCTTCTCTTTCTCAAGTGCATCTTCCCTTGACTGGTACCCAAACAAATTTGAGGTTGAACCAGCTCATTAGGCTCTGAAGCCCACCTAACTTGCAGGAGCAGAAAAAGCAGACAGCCCAGAGGACCCCAAATGTCCAACTCCTCAGCAGAAAAAGAGGCAGGTTTATTACCATGGCTATAACACCCTGGAATGAGACAATTGCCCTAGTCCACTGTTGGAGCATTGAATATTCATCATGAGTTATACCCATTCCCTTGACAGCCTTGGGTGTGAAAAGATTGAAACTCTGGATAGAGTTAAGCTAGATAAGGACAGTAGCTAATGGAGCTGCATCAGATTTTGTGAATTACTTTTCCACTTGCTTTTAACCTCTGTGCCAATGCTTTGCTATTCGTCCCCAGCCTTTGTGTTTGCTTTTGTTTCAACCACTTTTAAAATAGTGTTCTGTGTTTGTGCTCTTTTATCTCCCTGGTATTTGCTCACAAGGAAGGAGCAGGTTGCCATGACACTTAGATAGATTGCTTAAGCTTTGTTACAGTTTGCCAAGGGCATTCCATGGAGTTTTAGGGGCTCTTTCTGGGACAGCAATTTTTCCATGGTGGCCTCCTCTGATTGGTCTTCCTCACCTGGGATGACAGCAGCAAGTAGACCTACCAGTTTGCCCAACAGAGTAGATGCTATGTGCCCTCATTTAACTAGTACAGCATTCATTCATTCATTCATTCATTCATTTCAACTTTATATGAACAACATATGAAGCTGCCTTATACTGAGTCAGACTTGATCCACTTATTTCAGTATTGTCTGTGCAGGGTTTCAAGCAGCATCTTTCCCAGACCTGTCTACTGATAAAGGTATTGAACCTAGGAACTTCCTCATTCCACCCCTGTGCTATAGCCTCATCCTTCTTCCCTGTGCTTCTAAGACAAATTCCCAAAGCTGTTAAGCCATTTCTGCTCAATGTTGCATATACACAACATGGATTAAATGTGTACACCTGTGGGCTGGGCATTATGGAGAAAACATGATTATAGTACAGCAGTAAGACTTGCAAGGGGGGCTCCGGGGAGGACAGAGTGGTGGCTGACTTTGTATGTTGGAAATGAGTGGGGGAGCAAGGGAGAAGTAGAGAGGAAAAGGACTTTGTGGCTCTCTATATCCATCCTGTTTGTGTTGCTGTGCTCACAGGTGAATGAATCCTGTCTCACCACTTTCACATCACCCAGGTTTCAAGAGGCTCTGAACATATATCCTGTGATTTACTGGTCAGAACTTTCTTCTCAAATGTTAATGTTTCACCTGCTGAGAGGAACATAAGGGACTTTGTGGTCCTTCAGGAACAAATTGAACATAATGAGCATTGTTGAAATCAGCCAGTACTGTGGCAAATTAAAAAATATATCACTGTATATGTACCTGCTGTTCAGAACATGCAGGTTCAAAGGATACTGGATTTATGCACAAAAAGCATTATTGTGCCTTTGGAAGTAATAAAGAAAAGGGGAGGGGAGGAACATGGTTTGGTGGTTTTGTTCTCTAGCTTAGATCAATTTTCCACATATGATTGGTTACTTTTATTTAAAAGAAAGGAACTGGAATGGAGAGCTTCTGTCCCTCTTCATCCTGATAAAAAAATAGCTTAGAAGAGAGTTAGGTAACAACTTGCTGTGCCCTTTGCAAACTTCCAGTTCAGTCTTGCTTGATGACCTGAACAGCTAGGAGACATGTTTTTGCTGTCTGCAAACTGTCTTCAACTGGTGTGACACCAGGTCTCGGTTCATACAACAATGTATGCTCAGGGTGCACACAACCGACTGTGTGGAAGTAATATCTATGTAGGGAATTATAGTACAATCCTATGCAAATTTACTCAGAACGAAGTCCCACTGTGTTCAATGGGGCTTTCTCCCAGGAAAGCAAGCAGAGGTTTGCAGCCTTAGGGCCCGATCGTATCCAATTTTCCAGTGCTGGTGCTGCTGTGCCAATGGGGTATGCACTGCTTCCTATGTTGGGGAGGCAGTCACAGAGGACTCTGTATGGTATGGAAATATTTGTTCCCTTATCTCGGAGCTTCATTGCAGCTGCACAGGTGCTGGAAAATTGGATACGTTTGGGCCCTTAGTCATAGATGAAGTGACCTCATTCTGAACATGTATCTCAGGATATCAGATGGTTTCTCATCCAGGCACTGTTCAGCCGAACTTGTTCATTTTCAGAGATAAAATGACAAAATGCTTCTACTGGGCCATAGCTCTCCTCCTAAAACCACGCAGCTCTTTGACAAACTCTGTCAATGGTGTTTAGTACTGATATGACTATATATATCAGAATGCAACTGTGGGACAACAAAAAAAAACCTTTCTACAGTAGGGGTGTGAAGCAGGCACCTTTGTGGAAACTGCAATATTTAGCTCTTACTGAGAGCAATCAATATTAAGACTTCTTATTCATGGAGCAACTCAACAGCATCATGTTCTATGCCCCCATTCATCACAAGGGGCCATGACTGAAAAAAAATTGTCACATATTAATTTCAATTTTATAGCATTGTCCCACCTTCCATTTTTAGCTTTGTAAAATTTCACCTACTGCTCATGGGCCTATTGCACACATTATTCAGTAATAAACCCTGTTTTTCCACTGTGTGTACATTTTGTAGGAGACTGCAGCCAATCACAAATGTCAGTTTAGTGTAACTGAGTGACACACATATTTTCAATCACTTCTTGGCCGTGTTCACACTTTAAATTTTTAAGGTGTACATTTAAGGCTGTTTAAAATTTTTGTACGTGTAAAGAGATTCCTGTTTAGACTTGAAGAGGGTAGAAGGCCCTGCCACCATATCCTGACCCCCTTCTGGGCCCGGGAGACCCTACACGGTCTCATATAGTGAACGCAGATCTGAGGAGACCCATCAGGGCTGCCTGGCTGTTACAAGGGTTAAGGGAAAATTAGCTCCCCTACCCTGGGTAGCCCTGGCTGTGCTTCCCAGCCCCTTGGGATGCTGCTGTAGCCATTTTGATGCAGCTGCAGCCCTGGGCACTGGGAAGCTCAGGATTGGACTGTTACATTGCAGCTGCAATCCAACACACACTTACCTTGCGGCTCCAATCCAGATTGAAGCCCCTTGTGGATTGCTAGCTTGAATGATATCTATGATGTGAGTTTTCTCAGTTAGATAACTCTACTAAGCCTGAACTGGAAACATATTTAGTTTATTCAGAGAACATTTCTGAGATGGCAGGTAGCCTCTGTTCCAGATTTAATCAGTGGTCTAGCTGTTTGTGGCTCTGTGTTCCATTACCACCCTGTCCAGCCATTCTGTTGCCTGAAACAAGGGGCTTAGTGACATTATAGAGCTGAATTAGTTAGAATGAGTACAAGGAATGCTAGCTTTGTTCTCAGTCTTCCCTAATGTATCCAGGTGTCAGAACATCGTGGAAGGATGTGCCATGGTCAAGATAATTGTGTTTATTTCTTGCGGTTTTGCTGAAGGTCTTTTCTTCTTTGGTCCAGGAAGAACCTTAGCTCCATTTGCCAAGTCTTGAAAAAGAAAAAGACATTATTCAAAGAATGAGACCTACTTCACTGGCAAATAAGAACTCTTTGAAAAACTATCTGCAAGAGTTTGTTTGATGTTGCTTTAAGAAGTTTTTCCCTCATTTAAGACAGCTTCAGATCTCTGGCAGTGTCAAGTCTTTTTATTTAACGCAGCAAAATGACATAATTACACAGTGTGCAGCTGGACGGAGTTCTGATCCATTTAATTTTTCTTCTTAAATACTTGATGGCACACCTGGTCTTCGCATGTCAGCTCCTGCAATGTTAAAACAATGTGTAAACTCAGGCAGTTCCCATTTGTGTTTCCTGTTGTCAGCTGAGCCATTGCATTAGCAGGAGGGCTGGGCTATTAAACAGAAAAGAGCGGGGCATTTTACGCAACCAATCAGCCAGCAAACACTACAGGTTGCAGTAATTAGATTTTGACACCTGAATTGAGTTTTTGGAAGGATAAAAATGAAAAATGCATGGAAATGGCTTTGTAACGGTGGGATGTTGCATAGTCTATTATTAACCAACGTACAGTAATTTATTAAACTCACTGAAGTAACAAGGAAATTGCAAAGGGAGAAAAGGGAAAGCTTTGAAGATAACAGGAGGTAACTGCAACAGTTTGTCAGTAGGTTTCGCTACCAATATCTGCAGAGTGTGGGTCTTAACTTACAGCATTATACCAGCCATTACAAATCTGGCCAATGGGATTATTGGCAATTTTTGAATTTGTTTTGTAATAAAAGAAAGTAAGTCTGCCTCAGAGCAGGATAATATACTGGTTTCTGCAGGGATGAAATCAAACCAATAGTATTTTTATACATCTTATTGACCTTTCGTTGCTGAAGGCTGGAGGCAGAATTTTATGATCATGAAAATCTTTAAGAGCAGGATATAGATTGGTACCTTCCAACTTATTATTGTAAAGGTGTGAATTAAGCCTACCCCCACGCACACACATACAACCTTTCTACTAGCCCCGCAATGGCTGCAAATAGTTCTGTATTGAAGTAGAAAATGGTTTACAACAATAAAAATAGAAGTAAAATATTGCAAAGCACTAGTGGCATTTAAGGAGTTTTGCAAGAGTATAGACTTCTGGACTCTTCACAGTAATAGTTCCTTCTTTATGAAATGAAATCAGTTAAATGACTCTGGCCGAGCCACCATCTAATGGCTCTCCAGCTGTACAATGAGGAAAATGACCTATCCCACAGAGATGTTATCAGGATAAAGCGGCATTATCTTGTGAATCACATGACGAGCTCTATTCACCTAGCGGAGCTTGAAATCTGGACAGTTTTTGCAATATCTTGTGAGGCTGCACTGTTGTACTGAAAAAGGTCCAATCCTATCCAACTTTCCAGTGTTGATGCACCTATGACAATGGGGCATGTGCTGTATCCCACAGTTGGGGTGGGGCAATCATAGAGACCAGGTACAAGGGAGGGCCCCAGGATGCAGGTCTTTTATGTGCTCCCTGAGGCATTTGAAGGGCCACTGTGAGACACAGGAAGCTGGACTATATGGGCCTATGGCCTGATTCAGCAGGGCTCTTCTTATGCCTCTACAAGTCAAGGGAATGTTTGCTGCATTGCAGGGCTGCACTGCAGTTGCATTGGTGCTAGAACATTGGATAGGATTGGGACCTAAGTAAGAGTGCCACAGACTTCTATTTTAAAATGGAAACCAGCAGAAGGTTATGATATCTCTTGTGGATCCGTACCAGGCCATGTTAGTTACTCACTCAAAACTGGCGAGGGTTTACCATAGTCCAGAAGACCTCATTTACATGATAGGCCAAAGTGTCCATATGCTGAGGACTCTGGGCCATCATGCACAATGATGCAATTGTACCACCTCAGTGCAGCAGCCTCCTTTGCATGTACACCTCAGGACATGCTAGGGGGGATTGGTAGTGCCTGTGTGCATCATATCCAAACCCCCTTCCTGGGTTTGATCCACTTGCATGGATCAACATGGACTTGTGCCAGTGATATTGACCAGTTGAAGTTGCTGGGGATTAACCAGGGGCAAGGGGAAAAATGTCTCCTTACCCCAAGGAGAGCTCCAGCAGCCAAAACTCCCCCATAGGATGCAACATAGCCCACACACTGGTGCCACTGCATCACCGCATGGGGATTTAGGTGGGATTGGGCTGCTAGTCTGCGACAGCTATAAAGAACCCCCCTTTCTAGGAATTCTGCCAGTGTAAGCCTCACTCAATCTGCTGAAGCCTTTACTAGCAGAGAGCTTAGAAGACTGAACTGGAATGCCTTGGTTCACTCAAGCCTGCCTTCATTTTTCTGATTGTTCTTTCTACTACTCCAATATTACTATGTAAGCTCTCATTTATTTTTTCCATCCTTCACTGACTGCTTATTTTCTTTACTGGCCCCTATAGCCTCTCTCAGGGCTTACTGCATTTTTGGCTTGGACTTCATTTACTAACTCAGCTGCGTGAAGTCTTGTGTGGCTTTTTTTTCCCAGTAGCATTAAATTATATGCTTTCGAGACAGATGCCTGCTGATTATTTTGGGAGCTCTTTTTCTGAACTGCTTTTCTGCAGCATTCTTAGAACTCCCAGTCACAAGAACAGCTTTTCTGTAGACACATTCCTTTTCTGCAAGCAAACAATGTTTTGATAGCTGAAAATTAAGTTAAGATAAATGAACGGAATCTTTCATTATTGTGGTTTATATGAAGGGAAGGTTCCTTCTTTTCTATGAGAAGGTTTATATGAAGAGAAGGATTTGCAGGTGTCTTTATATATGGCACACTGTATGTCTTGCTTCCTATTATTTTCCAAAAATTTGTGGCACTCGCAAAGGTTCAGTTTTACAGACCCATGTATGGTACAATCCAAGTGCTAAAGTAATCAACTTAAGACAAATAGATCATTATCTTAACCTGTGACAGGTATCAGGCTACTTGACCATCCCTCAAGGCAGAGGGATCTGAGTTTGGGAATTTTTCATGGGGCTTAGAAGACACTAGAAACTTTCCTATGATGTCACCATAACCAGGGTAGAACATCACCCAGAAAGGAAGCAAAAGTTCAGCCACTGCTACGCTAAAGTCTGGAATTCCAAAACTGGACAGGCATCATTGCAATCAGTGAATGTAAATTCCTTATTGCCAGACTCTTAATACTAGGATCTTAGTACAAGAGTGGAAGAATTATTGAAGACAGATCACAACATATCAATATGCTTTGAGAAGAGGGACCTCTGTAGATTTGGTAATACTGCTGTATCATATGCCTTCAGACTACATGGATTACTGCAGAACTAGTATTTAATTGGATTTTTTTATTTTACAGAATTGGGTCATTTATTTTGTTGTCATAGTTGGATTCTGCTCTTCCACCAAAGAATATAAAATCAGGGAGGTATACATGGGTTATCTCATTTTACCCTCTTAACTCATTTCTGCCCAGCCCACAGATGTACACATTTGGTCCCTGTTGCGTATAAGCAACATTGGGTAGAAATGGCTTAAGAAAGCACTGGGATAGATTGGGTTGACAGGTGGTAGTGTCTTCTGGTTCAAGAAGACCAGCGAGCCAATTGGCTGAGCAGGGATTTGAACCTTTGTTCCTGAGGCCTAAATCTAATGGCTTAGCCATGGTAGTATGCAGGCAGGCAAGTGGTAGATGATGATCTGCTATAGCTATGGAAAAAGAAAAAGAATTATGGAACAGAAAGGCATATCAGAATAGAATCAAAGCTAAATGAGCAAAGGCTATCATTTGTTTCACCCAAATGTTACAAAACATTGCTGCAGTATAGCCTTTGGTTATCCCTCATCAGTTATTTCAGCTCTTACCAAATGCAGTTTATCTCCTTCAATCCAATGTTTCCATCCTCTGTTTTTCTTTTCACCTTTCTGGACACAAACTAGTTTATCACCATCCCAAGTCACTAGTGTCTGCAAGGATCAAATGATAAAATTCAGGAAGATGCTAGACATCTGAAAGAACAAAGCAGAACAAACTGGACCCAAAGTGACATAGTGGCAGCATATAATCAGGGGATGAGGGAGGGTTGAAAGAATAGAAAACAATACTGTTACTATTCTCCCCAGCCCCCCATCACCCTTCAAAAGCAAATCCAAATCGAAAACAAGTAGTGTCACTTAACAGATTTTATGTTTCCAATTCTTAGCTATTGCTCCTAATGATTCATAATACATAAACAAAAGGAAGGGAATTAGATAAAATGGATTTATGATGGAATTTGTCTACAAAAAGAAGGGTTCGGATATGAAATCTGCATTATTTTGTTCTTTCTAGAAAGAAAGTCACCCAACATTCTAAAGCAGAGCAGTAGGAAAGTCATGGATTATTTTGACTAGTACAACATTCTCTCTCTCTCTCTCTCTCTCTCTCCCACACACACACACACACACACACACACACACACACACACACACAGAGGAATATAGAGGCATTATGTCAAATGGGAAGGTTTTTAAGGGCAGTTTGCAGTGGTGTAGTGGTAAACTTTAAAGTGCAGGAGCTCATAATGACTGCCCCATGCCATAGTCATGCCCCATTAAAATTATAACTAAAACAAAAAAAATCATCTTTAAATTTCTTCATTAGAGTGGTTTCTTCTCCTGGCAAATATTTCCACATGGAAATGTATTATATTTCATTTAAAGATATAGCTCATTTCACCACAACTCTTCGATTACATTGCAATATGAGTAATTTTAATATCAAGGTATAAAGATTGAAAAATGGGATTAAAAAATATCCCAGATAAGCACAAAATCTATATTAAGGCACTAAGCTACACATGTTTAGTTTGCAGTTAGTCCTACTGCGATCAATAGCTTTTACTCCCAGGCAAATTTGCATAAGATTATAGCCTTTGGGCCCAAACCTATGGGCATTCTATGATCACAGAACTTCAGTTCTGCTGTTGTAAAAGGCCTACTGAAGGCCTGTTCATGGTAGTGTGAACAGATCCATGTGCCCACCACTGCAGAGCCTAGGCTATGCTGACCCCAGTAAGTCGGCAGTGGGCGTGTATCAGGGAAAGTGAGAGGAAGGTTCAGAGGAGTTTCACAACAGGGAGGGCAGGGAGCAGTTCAGAGGAGGGATGAAATGGGTTCAGGTGGCAGTAACTTGCACCAAGATTCTATCCCCTCTTTCCCAGGCTGTCTCTTTCTCTCCTCAAATATACACCAGCTATATATCTGGCATGAATCCGAGGTGACCCATATGCGGCTTGAAGGTCTATCCACAGGTAGCCTCTGGGTGGCCTTCTGGTTGCCCCCCCTCCAATGGATGCAGCTTGTGCTCCATCGGTGTGGCTGCATCAAGGACAATTGTGGGGAATAGGATTGGACTGTTAAAGAATGATGAGTTGCATATTGTGTCTCAGGTAGCTCTTGGGGGAAAATGATGGCCTAGATATTAACAAATGTCCCTAGACCTGAGGTTCTCAAACTGGGGAGTTGCGACATCTCTGCCTGAGAGCCTCAGCCTTTGGCCCCTTAAGGGGTGAGGGAAGGGCAAAGGCAGTAATGTGATCCTCAGGGCAAAGGGTTTTTCTAGTCACAGGGGGTTGCTGCTAGTTCCAGGAGGTGCGGGGAGCCCCATGCAACCCTCCACAGGGCCCCCCAAGTCTTAGAATACTGAAAAAGTAACCGCAAACCACTTTCAGTTTTGCGATCGCAAACCAGAAGTGGTTTGCGATTGGTTTTTGCCTTCACCCTCCTGCAAAGACTTACCTTGGGAGTTTCACTCCTAAGAAGTTTAAGAACCTCTGCCCTAGGCAAATGTTTCAGTTTTCCTTAGCCTCTTCTCAGGTAAGGTCCTTTGAAAAAAAGTTTCCGCGTGTCCGAGTGCTTCTACTGATGATGTCACTGCTCCTGTTGTAGAAGTCTTAGAGCTCAGTTCCTCTGCTCCCGCTCCCTCCGATTACACTCCTGATGGACTTTTTTCCCCACAGCAGCCTGGTTTCAAAATCCTGTCATCTGTGCTTACATTAGAGATTTTGGGGTCACCTCTTAACTTCTGCTCAATGGTTGGCAACCTTCAGTCTCGAAAGACTATGGTAGAAGCCTACAGCACCCGGTATTCCCAGACGGTCTCCCATCCAAGTACTAACCAGACCTGACCCTGCTTAGCTTCTGAGATCAGACGAGATCAGGCATGTGCAAGGTCAATGTATTGCTCCAAAGAATAAAAATGGGGAGTAGTCTCTGCTGTAGCAGCAAGGAGCTCGAAATGGAGAAGCTCTGTGTTTATCGTGCATGTGCATGTACATGCACATGCTCTCTGACATGCATCTAACTACTTCTTTAAATCCTAGCCACTGGCTTTCTTTTCTTTTTTGCTGTCCTCCTCACTACGGCTATGAGTGGGAGAAAATGTAACCTCTTTAAACCCTGTGAATGTCTGGCACCATCCCACTTTTCTGCAATGAAAAGAACAGCGATGCACAATGGCTCTCTTAAAAGAATTAATTCCTGCTTCTTCTGCAAAAATAGCAGTGTGATGGTTGGAGAGTATCAGGCAGAAATCATTCTGATAAGGAATCAGATAGAATTATAAGAGAAATAAGATGCTTTCTTTTTTTCCTTTCAGTCACATAACAGTGAGATAGGAGGAGAAAATTGAGGTTGTAGAAAGTTCAGTGCAGAAGCAGTTTTGTTTTCCGATAGGACTGGTAAAGGATGGCTTGACAGAAGTATAAGGAGCATGCTGTGATGTCAGGGCATGGAAAGGTCACAGATGATCGTAAAGCTGTTGGATACAAGGTACAAATCTCTCTCCACTGGCCTTGGAAAAAATAATTAGGATGTTGTAGTGCTTGTCCCTCTATTCTGGTAACCCAGTATAGACCCATGTAAGCAATGCTTACATTAGATCTGCTTTACACTGGTTAGAAAATCAGGAATATTACTAAACCCAATGTAAGAAGCTTCACAGTGGAAAACGGATGTCTGTGAAATGAGATCCTGGCCGCAGAGTGGAGAACTTCCTTTAACCCCACCACTCCATTCTGGACTGGAAAGTGGTAAATAAAAATGGGTTCTGGATCTGATTGTGTTATGAAAGAGGTAAGGCAATGGGCAAGACTAGATGCGATCTATTACATGATTGGGGTGTGGAGGGTTGTTTTTCAAATGTAAACTGCAGCTACACAGTGGAGGAACAATAGGTCACTTAGGGTCTTATTTTTACCAGGAATAGAAAATCCCACTCTGCTATGCCTCCTTAGGATCTAGGAAGCACAGTGCACAATAATTTGGAGTAAGGCAAAGTTGGGTACAATACTGAATACCTTTGTTAAAAACTGCCAGACACACAGAGAGGGTAGAATAAACTCAATGAGAATAAAAAGATTAGAGACTTAAAATATATTTAATTAGGCCCCGTGGGGCCTTGCCCTGCTGGAACAAGTGGTCCGGCAGCCCAAAATACAGCTGTCTCAAACACACCATTTCCCGCAGCCAGGCCACTGCTGTGAGTGGAGAGTGGCAAATGGCCACAACAACATACCAGCAGTGTCACAATGATCTCCAGTGCCAGTAAGTCAGCATGGGGGCAAGCGGGAGACGAGGGTGGGTGGAACAGGGCAAGAAGGGCAAGGTGTAGAGCGAAAAGATTGCTGATGCAGGTCGGAGTAGACTTATTCTTTTTACCCACATTGAGTTTATTCTACTCTTTCTCTCTCTCTGTCATGTGTACATGGCAGATTTTAACAAAGTTTGCTGAATTGCTGAATAGACCCATTTGGGCACTGGAGACTTATCCCTGAAGAAGGGAACAAATGTTCCCTAACCTGGAGGAGACCTCACGGACTGCTCCCCTACAGCATGCAGTGTATGCTCTAGTGGTGGTGCTGCATCAGTGGCAGGTTTTTAATAGGATTGGGCTGCCCATCACATATTTCTTATCTAAACCCTTCCGTAATAGAACACCTCTGCAATTGGTCAGCATAACTAATCTTCAGGACGGTCTCCATCTTACCCTGATTCCTGCAAAGTCGGACACAGGTCTGCCATAGTGTTCAAGCAGATAGTATATGGGTGGGCAAACTTTCAGCTTTAGGGATCCTGGACCTTTAACAATTGTGTAGGAGAGGGAATTTCAGCAGGTGCAGCATGTCATCTGTGAGATGACAAGCTGCACCTGCTGAAATTCCCTCTGCTATATAATTGTTAAAGTTCCAGAATTCCTAAAGTTAAACGTTTGCCCACCCCTGAAAGAGTAGATGAAGAGCTGGGTGGTTTTTTTATATCTAAACTATCACAGATGTTCCGTTACTCAATCTTTTTCTTACTTTTGTTTGCAGTGACGCAATCCTAACAATAGTACTGGAATCCTGGGGTCAGTGTTTCTTTTTCCTGTGCCATCTGTGACCCAATTGCCCCATCCCTGATTCTGTTTGTTCACTGTAGTTTCTTAAACCTACTACTTAAAACACAGTGACCTTTGCTATCATTGTCATCTTGGTACAGTTTGGTTCAGAGCCCTGAACCAAACTCTGGTCAGAAATCTTCTACTCTCTATCTACCCATTCTTTAACCTAACCAATAATTTCATATCTCGTAGAAATATGTTCTAGATTAGCGGTGTCAACCACAAGGCCTGTGGGCCAAATGCAGCCCCCGGAAGCAATTTAACTGGCCCTCATTATGATTGGGCTGTCTTGTATCTTGAAAATATGAATAAAATCTGCACATTTGCTCTTCTGTCATTTGCAGCTAATGAGTGTCTATGTGAGAATGAGGTATTTATTTCTGACCATCATCTGTTTAATGATGTCACTTTCTGTTTAATTATGTCACTTCCAGCCCTCAGCAGGCAGCATGAATGCTAACTTTGGCCCTTTGTATGAAAAGAGTTTGACACCCGTGTTCTAGATCCGGCCCAGGGGCCAGATGCAGTCCGCGGAGAGCCGCTATTTGGCCTACAGCCAGCCTCTGATCCCCTGAGAGCCTCTGGCCCAGTTGAACAGACACAACTAGAGTTGTGCTTGTGGGTTGGGGAAATGGGGGTCCATTTAAGTGTGTGCTTTATTTCTTGGGCTGTGTTGGTGCTTGGAGAAATCCTGGACATTTGAGCCCATTCATTCATTCATTCATTCATTCATTCATTCATTCATCTAAGGTCCATCTCTAATGTATTTATTTAAATTTTATATTTAATTTTTTTTTTCCGGCCCTCAACACCGTGCCAGATATTTGATGCGGCCCTCTGTCCAAAAAGTTTGGAGACCCCTGTTCTAGATTCTTCACTAGAGCCCTGATTTGGATTGGGGCTGCAGCAGTGGGAGGGTGGTTTTAATCTTTTGTCCCTGCCACAGTCCCAATCTGGAATGGATTGCAGATGAAAAAGTAATTTTGTCTTGCTATCACAAGCTGGCAAATTGTTGTCATGATTTACATACAGAATAAATATTCGCGACAGAAAAACATCTCCATTCTGAAATTCAAATCACCTCTTTATAAATAGATACTTCTTTAACATTTATAATTTGGTCTCAGCCTGATTCTTTGAAAGTCGGGTGCTGACTGCTGTATAAATGGAAAACAAATAATAGTTTCCTACCTTAACCACTCGGTTGTCAAGTCCCTTGGTATGCTCTTCAAATTCTACTCCTACGGTGTAATTCACTTCGTAATTCCTGAAAGTGCTCAGGGTTTTTGTCCTGAAATGGTCTCCTTCTTGAATAAATTCTTTTGTTTGTTTCAGGTGGTTTGCAATCTTACGGGTAGCAAAGTCAATGCCTGCAGACATGTAAAAAAACATTCATGTCGGTCATATGTACGCATGGTGTCAGCTCCAGGTCTTCAGGGATCCTCAGCAGGAGATTTGCCAGTTTGCCCCATATCACATGTTTTTCCACATCTTAATTTTTTCTCAGGCAGATAGCCTATGTTAGTCTCAGGCCATGGTGGGGGCCATTGCTCCTAGCTCTGGGCTCCACTGTCTTTCAGATACCCTTGATTTCAAAAGTGGTTTGCTATGTAGTGGAAGAACTTCATATTTGCGGGAGACTTGTCATCACGTAGCTAGGAGTAGGATTTAAGTCTTAAGCTGCAATTTTATGCATGCTGACCTAGAAGTAACTCCCCACTGAACACAGTGGGGCTTATTTCTAAGCAAACATGCATAGAACTGGGCTGTAGGATTGTTTAGGTATTTTTACTGAAAAACAAACCTCAATACCCAAATGTCATCCATTCTGAACTACTTGGTATGCAGAATAACAAGTGCTGCAGTGATCAAACCAGAATTTCTACTATTCCCAGCTCCACAACTATCTGTTCTTCAGAGAAAAGAACTGCAAGCTTTATGCCAAAGAAACTTCCTGTACTGAATTCCTGGCCTATTGTTCGGATTGTCCTGTCCATTTGTACCTTGCCAATGTCTCAGTCTTCAGGACTGTAATTCAGGATTTGGTTCTTCCTGGCCTGAAAATTCTAGACCTACCTGCTTCTTCTGCTTAGGTCACCTGCAGACTACCCAGGTCTTAGAACCTGACCCTCCAAGGGTGCTGAGTGCTTGGCACATACAGCAGGATATGTGTTAATTGAGGTCCTATTTTCAGGTATCAGAGCTATGGAAGCAGTTTTCCCATGGTGATACTTTTGTGGTTTGTGTCTGAGCTACAGGGGCAGTGAGGGAGGGCTGTGATCAAGTGGGAAGGATTGGCGCTACCCAATTTGATGCATATTGCAGTGGTGCTTAATCTTGCAATCGGAAAATCATTTCCAAGCTACAAATTGTATCTCTACTCTGTGTGTTAATTAATGTGACTTCTTTGGAGACAACATTAAAATCATGTCACCCTTACTTAAAAATAAATACAGTTACAGGTATAGCTTTTTCTTGGATCACCATCCACATTCCATCTAAAATCAGTATCTGCTGATACACATGAGTTGACAGGAGAAGAATATGACCAGTGCTTTGTTCCTGAGCTTATGACCGAGAGAGATTTATGTAACCATTGTGAATTCAAGGATGTGTTTGCAGCTGCTTTGTCTAATAGGTGTTGCCATGTTTGAATTTATCTAGACCAGAAATTGATGCCTTCTAGAGAAATATAACAAGGGAAGTACTTAGTTACTCAGAAGTAAGTCTCACAGAGTTCAATGGAGCTTACTCCCAGATGTGTGGGAGTTTGCAAAGGATTGCAGCTTTTGAAAATCAATTCTAATTCTGAAGACAGTGTGCAAGCCAGAGACTTTAAAAGTCTCTGTGACATTTTAATTGGTCCCAATAAAGGAATCTCATTAGGTCTGGTGCCTCTGATATTTTATCTGACGGACAACCTAAGAACCTGAACTGAGAGCTTAGTCAGATTTGTTTCATGATCAAATAGGTGTCCTGACTGCTGGGAACTGGTGGGGCACGTTGACAGAATAGCAGGAGGTTGAGCAAAAGCTCCAAACCTTTCTGGCATCCCACCCCCCTCCCCTCAGGAGCCAGGAGCCACATTTATCCTATTGTGCTTATCTGAATATCTTCTTCGTCCTCAACTGTCCAGTAAACAAAAAAATGTGACTGAGAAGATCATTGGACCATGAACCCCACCTGATTTCTAAGAGCAGGAAATTCAGAAATTCAGGTTAGTTAGTCCCCTTGTTAGTCTCCACCTTGGTAGTTCCCAAGGGTTATAAAAATGGAGTTACGCATTCTCCTTTTGTGATTTTGCTTGGTCCTGATGCCAGAAGCATAGGATACAACACTTTTCCTAAGAGCTGGGCTTGTTTTTGGTATCAGCCTGGTTCAACCAGGGAAACGGAAGCTAATTCCTCCTAGGGACTCACCTGCTCACTGTGTTATAAGGGCTCTAGAACAGCCTGAGTAACTAGCCGTGGAGTCCCTAGGGGTTGCCGGAGGGTAACAACAAAGTGACTTGCCCAGTTACATCAACTTCCACAGAGCTCAGCGGTGTGATTGCTGTTGCTGCATGAGGCTGTGTCCCATCTCCTCCCGTTGTGCGGCTCCCACACAGTTCTGAGAATGGTGCGGATTGCACAGTGTCGCCTGGCTGCAGCATGCAGTATCTGCAAGGGAAGGCTTGGGGTGCCCCCTCCTTTTAAACACACCTCAACTGTACTGAAGCGGCATGTGCAGCCTGCCCAGGGTGCACGTGGCATTTAGAACTCAGCAGCTACAGACTGCCAAGAGAGGAGAAGAGGCGCCGATCTGAGCAGACATTGTGCGTGGGAGGAGGTCTATGGGGGTGTTCACCATGAGTGATCACGCTGGGTGACACCAACTCTAGTGACACCCTTGGTAACTAGAATAGGGACTATAGCTCATCAGTTGTGTTAGGGTTTTAGTTTCATCTGTCTCTTGTCTATTATCATCCTTGCCAACATTTGCCCCTGCTTTCTCTTTTTGTTTGTTGGTCAGTGCTGTGCTTTCATCCTATGCTCTTTCCCTCCTCCTCTTGTTTTTCTTTTTCAGCCTTTTAATACACTCTTTCACTTGCCTGATCTCTGTTCACCTGGGGGGACAGACAGGCATGCCTACCAGACTGCCCACATTCTGCTATCACTTGTTTCTAAGAACACTTCCCAGATTTTGGTGCTCTGGGAGGGAGCCCCCCTTCAACATGTATTTAAGAAAGCATTTTTATTTATCAGTAACTGTCAAAATTTCTTGTGACTGCTCCTAAATGCTGCTATAAGCATCTTCTGCAATTGTCCAACTACCACACCAATATGTTGATTATGTCAAGGGCTAGTTGCACCGGAGACATGGGCTGGGCAGTGCTAACCTCCAGTTTCCTTCCTTCTTGACACTATCTGTATTTATGGTTATGTACTGCACTGCCAAACCGGAACATAAAGAACCTCCTATAAATGCTACTATACAAAATTCAAGAAAATCTCCTGACCCAATTTCAGTTTTTGCAACTCCTATTCATGTTTACTTCTGTGCTCTGGAATACCTGCTTACTCCTTTAATGGTTTTTTTTCAAGTTTTTCCATATATAACAAAGAACACAGGTGTTTGTATATGAGCAATAAATTCTTCTATAGACAAAAAAATCCAAAGCCATTACTAGGAGTATATGCAATGGTATTTACTGTCCTTATTTCTAATTAAATCTGTTTCTGATGAGATAGCAAGCCTGTTATATTTAAAAGTTTAATGACACTGAATTAAATCTCTTTATATTTACCTAATGCAATCATGTAACCTTCAAAGTTTTCGTTTGATTCCATTTTCCACGTTCCATTGAAATCAGCAGGCATTGTTGCGAGCCGTTTAAATCCAAGGATGGATCAGATACAGAGCTTGGAAGGAGGATCTGCAGAAAGAACAATCTGTAATTCTGTCCTTTTTATATTTCTTTGGGTAAACGTTATGGTTTTCAAGATAATAAAGTCTAAGGGTCAGTGAGATAACCTAAGCAGAACTTTGCCTTCATTTCTGAGGTTCAAGAGGACAAAACACAGACAGCAAATAGATTTCCGGGGCTGAAAGTCAGAAAGAAAATGATTTTACAATGACCTTTATAAAATATAAAAAGAAAGAATTCAGCACAGCTCTGAAAGGCACTTTACTCAAGCCTGAATTTTGGTGTGTGTCTTTTCAATTCACAGTTAGTTAATTCACACAATCCTAATTAAATTCTTCTATTGATGTTCTGGGTGCAAGAAGCATTAAGTGGTGCCTGAATAGGAGCTGACAGGAGCCGAGGGACATCCGGTTCGGGACTCCTCATCCCTATGGGATGAGGATGGGGAGGTTAGAGAACAACAAGACAAAGGCAGAGTAGGAGAAGAAATTGGGAAAGGTAGCGTGATGGGATGTGATAGACGGTTTGGCACAATGAGAGGATGCGGGGACAAAGGAGTGAATAAGCAGCGCATCCTGGGGCATTCCGTGTACAAATGCTTTTATGCGAATGCCCGAAGTCTACGAGCAAAGGTGGGAGAACTGGAATGTCTGGTGACAAGGGAAAATATTGACATAGTGGGCATAACAGAAACCTGGTGGAATGCAGAGAATCAGTGGGATACCGCAATCCCGGGCTATAAACTCTACAGGAGGGACAGGCAGGGGCATGTTGGAGGTGGGGTGGCCGTTTATGTTAAGGAAGGGATAGAATCCAGCAAAGTAGAGATTGAAGGTGGGTCCGACTCTACCGTAGAATCTCTGTGGGTTAAATTACCAGACTTGTGCAGCGATGTAATACTGGGGGCGTGCTATCGTCCTCCAGACCAGAAATCGGATGGGGACCTTGAAATGAGGAAACAGATCAGGGAGGTGACAAGGAGGGACAGGGTTGTAATCATGGGGGACTTCAATTATCCTCATATTGACTGGGTCAATTTGTGTTCTGGTCACGATAAGGAAACCGGATTTCTTGACGTGCTAAATGACTGTGGCTTAGATCAGCTAGTCACGGAGCCCACCAGAGGACAGGTGACTCTGGATTTAATATTGTGCAGTACGCAGGATCTGGTTAGAGATGTAAACGTTACTGAGCCATTGGGGAACAGTGATCATGCTGCGATCCGTTTTGACGTGCACGTTGGGGGAAGAATACCAGACAAATCTCTAACAAAAACCCTTGACTTCTGACGGGCGGACTTTCCTCAAATGAAGAGGCTGGTTAGAAGGAGGTTGAAAGGGAGGGTAAAAAGAGTCCAATCTCTCCAGAGTGCATGGAGGCTGCTTAAAACAACAGTAATAGAGGCCCAGCAGAGGTGTATACCGCAAAGAAAGAAGGGTTCCACTAAATCCAGGAGGGTGCCCGCATGGCTAACCAGCCAAGTTAGAGAGGCTGTGAAGGGCAAGGAAGCTTCCTTCCGTAAATGGAAGTCTTGCCCTAATGAGGAGAATAAAAAGGAACATAAACTGTGGCAAAAGAAATGTAAGAAGGTGATACTGGAGGCCAAGCGAGACTATGAGGAACGCATGGCCGGCAACATTAAGGGGAATAATAAAAGCTTCTTCAAATATGTTAGAAGCAGGAAACCCCCCAGAGAAGCGGTTGGCCCTCTGGATGGTGAGGGAGGGAAAGGTGAGATAAAAGGAGACTTAGAGATGGCAGAGAAATTAAATGAGTTCTTTGCATCTGTCTTCACGGCAGAAGACCTCGGGCAGATACCGCTGCCCGAACGGCCCCTCCTGACCGAGGAGTTGTCAGATAGAGGTTAAAAGAGAAGATGTTTCAGACCTCATTGATAAATTAAAGATCAATAAGTCACCGGGCCCTGATGGCATCCACCCAAGGGTTATTAAGGAATTGAAGAATGAAGTTGCAGATCTCTTGACTAAGGTATGCAACTTGTCCCTCAAAACGGCCATGGTGCCAGAAGATTGGAGGATAGCAAATGCCACACCTATTTTTAAAAAGGGAAAGAGGGGGGACCCGGGAAACTATAGGCCGGTCAGCCTAACATCCATACCGGGTAAGATGGTGGAATGCCTCATCAAAGATAGGATCTCAAAACACATAGACGAACAGGCCTTGCTGAGGGAGAGTCAGCATGGCTTCTGTAAGGGTAAGTCTTGCCTCACGAACCTTATAGAATTCTTTGAAAAGGTCAACAGGCATGTGGATGCGGGAGAACCCGTAGACATTATATATCTGGACTTTCAGAAGGCGTTTGACACGGTCCCTCACCAAAGACTACTGAAAAAACTCCACAGTCAGGGAATTAGAGGACAGGTCTTCTCATGGATTGAGAACTGGTTGAAGACCAGGAAACGGAGAGTGGGTGTCAATGGGCAGTTTTCACAATGGAGAGAGGTGAAAAGCGGTGTGCCCCAAGGATCTGTCCTGGGACCGGTGCTTTTCAACCTCTTCATAAATGACCTGGAGAAAGGGTTGAGCAGTGAAGTGGCTAAGTTTGCAGACGACACCAAACTTTTCCGAGTGGTGAAGACCAGAAGTGATTGTGAGGAGCTCCAGAAGGATCTCTTCAGACTGGCAGAATGGGCAGCAAAATGGCAGATGCGCTTCAATGTCAGTAAGTGTAAAGTCATGCACATTGGGGCAAAAAATCAAAACTTTAGATATAGCTGATGGGTTCTGAGCTGTCTGTGACAGATCAGGAGAGAGATCTTGGGGTGGTGGTGGACAGGTCGATGAAAGTGTCGACCGAATGTGCGGCAGCAGTGAAGAAGGCCAATTCTATGCTTGGGATCATTAGAAAATGTATTGAGAACAAAACAGCTATTATTATAATGCCGTTGTACAAAACTATGGTAAGGCCACACCTGGAGTATTGTGTCCAGTTCTGGTCGCCGCATCTCAAAAAAGACATAGTGGAAATGGAAAAGGTGCAAAAGAGAGCGACTAAGATGATTACGGGGCTGGGGCACCTTCCTTATGAGGAAAGGCTACGGCGTTTGGGCCTCTTCAGCCTAGAAAAGAGACACCTGAGGGGGGACATGATTGAGACATACAAAATTATGCAGGGGATGGACAGAGTGGATAGGGAGATGCTCTTTACACTCTCACATAATACCAGAACCAGGGGACATCCACTAAAATTGAGTGTTGGGCGGGTTAGGACAGACAAAAGAAAATATTTCTTTACTCAGCGTGTGGTCGGTCTGTGGATCTCCTTGCCACAGGATGTGGTGATGGCGTCTAGCCTGGACGCCTTTAAAAGGGGATTGGACAAGTTTCTGGAGGAAAAATCCATTATGGGGTACAAGCCATGATGTGTATGCGCAACCTCCTGATTTTAGAAATGGGTTATGTCAGAATGCCAGATGCAAGGGAGGGCACCAGGATGAGGTATCTTGTTATCTGGTGTGCTTCCTGGGGCATTTGGTGGGCCGCTGTGAGATACAGGAGGCTGGACTAGATGGGCCTATGGCCTGATCCAGTGGGGCTGTTCTTATGTTCTTATGTAATAGGTAAACATACAAATGTTGAAAAGGAATGGAGGATGTTTCTTGCACAACTGAACACTGACTGTGATGAAGAGGCAGTCAAATCATATACTCACAGCTGATCCAATTAGACTTGCGCCAGCCCAGCGCCAGCACTCATTGCTACAAACGTGCCATAAGACATGCCTGCAACAGCCTATGTCGGTCCAGCACCAGAAGTGGCTTAGTGCAAGCCCACACTGAGCCATCACTGGACGGAGGTCAGAGGACCACCGCCCAGAGCTCCGGATGAGTGCTGGGCGGCAGAAAGGTAAGTCTGGGTAAGTGGGGGGAGGTGTTCCGGGGCAGGGGAAGAGCAGGGTGGGAGGGGAGTGCAGATGCTGGCAGGCCCTGCCACTATATCCTAACTCCCCTTTCAACCTGGGAGACACGACTTGGGTCTCCTTGAGTCTGTACCCGCTCAGTAGGGGCACCAATCAGAGGAAATCCATTGGGGTCACCTGGTCGTTACATGGGGTAAGGAAGCATAAGCCCCCTTACCCCAAGTAAACCTGCCACTGCTTCCCAGCCCCATGGGATGCAGTGGTAGCTATTTTGGTGCTGCTGCTGCCCTAGGTGCTGTGAAGCATAGGATTGGGCTATCAGAGACCAATCTGGAACTCATCATGCTGGCCTTATACTGGCGCTGGGTGTTGCAAACATACTGTAAGGCATGCTCATGACATTCATTGCCAGATTAGCACTGGCATCACCCCAGCACCAGTCTATGCTGAGCCCCAGCACCAACTGCAAGCCAGCCACATGCCATCTGGAGCAAAGGACAAGTTCTGGGTAGTGAATAGGTTTGTCAGGGTGGGGGGAGACATTCCAGGGTGGTTCAGGGCAAGGGAAGGTGGAGAAGGGTGGGGTGGGAGGGGGGAGGAAGTGGGGTGGGAGGGGAGTAGGATTGGTAGAACTCTGCTCTGCCAAATCCTAGAACCCCGCATCAGGACTTTTGGTCCAACATGGGGCCTCTCAACTCTGTGCCAGCAGAATAGCCAGTGCAGATTGAGAAGCCCCATTGCAGGAGCTTCTATGAAGACCTCCAGGTGCTTTCCAGGACCCGTTGGATGCAGCTGGAAATGCTGACCAACAGAGAAGATGCTGTCCACTTCTGTAAGGTGAGTGGCAATGGGCATGAGAGGGGAAGGGAATGCCTGTTGGTCTTTCTATAAGCTTGCCTGCTTATAGAATTCTGTAGAAGGAAGAGACATGCTTGCTTGGTATCACAGGAAAAAAAATGAAGGTAATGTATGTGGGTGGGTGGGCGTGTGTGGGAGGCTGTGGAGATAGGGCTCCCTTTATCTGCGGTTTCCATATCCATTGGGGACCTGGAATGGATCCCCCACAGATATAGGGGGCACCTGTAGTTGTCTTAATTTTTGTGGTGAAATCTTTTTTCAATCACGCCGTCGGGAAGACATAGAACACTATATAGGTTGTTGGTGTATGTCCAAGGAGAGCAAAGGGTTGGGGAGCAGGGGATAGGATCCAGCATGCACTATTGCTGCTAGATCCACTCCTCCCACTTCCTCCCCGCCCCTGGGTCCTCGATCTCCTTACACAGTTTCACACGGGCCATTTTATGACAGTGGAAGTCACTTCCGCGACCGTAATGTGCTCCACCCAGCAGCCCAATCCATCATAGCATTTGCCTGTTAGAAATCTTCCCCCACTCTCCAGCATAGTTAAGAACAGAAGAAAAGTTTTGCTGGATCAAGCCAAAGGCCCATCTGGTCCAGCTTCTTCTTTCCCACAGTGGTCCAACAACTGCCACTAGGAAGTCTATAAAGCGGAAGACAAGGGCATACTTCTCCCATTACTTCTTTTCCGCAGTTGGTATCCTGGGCATATTGCTGCTGAGGTAGCACATAGCCACTGATAGACTGGTCCTCCATGAATCTGTCCAACCCTTTTCAAGCTAGAGGGTATTACTATATCTTGTGGCAATGAGTTCCATTGCACTCAAAAATTGGTTTTCTTTCATAAGGCAATAAGCGCATGGATTAATTTGCAATATGGATTGGGTTTTAGAACTGTGTTCATGTGGGGCTTTGATTTTCTTTTCCCCCACATATTGCTTCCTAGCCTGTGGGTAGCATAGACTTACCATGACAAGGATACACAGATAGAGTTGTTCTCCATGAATTGATTTCATCCCCCTCTAAAGCAAAGTATTGCTGCATGTTCAAGAAAAAGGACAAACAGCATGATATCACATGTTCACATGTTTCCTTGATGCATGCATCACCTATGACTATAATAACACCAGTCCCACAAAATTCTGGAAGTATTTGCTTTGTCAGGAACAGGATAGCTCAATAGCTTCCTTTAAAATGGAGAAAATGCTGAGGTCAGCTTCAGATTTTGTTCAAGAAGTGATTCTTCTAATCACCAGTCTCCAGATGTTATTTTCTTCCTGCAAACATACTGAAAGGGGGAAAACTTTATGATAAGATGTAGACACTTGACAGCCAGTCTCTGAGGACAATTTGTAAAAAAACTAAAAGCAATGTGGATATCTTCTTTCACAGCATTTTGAAGTAAGGTAAGAGGTGGAGAAATCTAATAACAATCTGATTAACTTTTAAGCTTATTTATGCTAAATGAGATTCTAGAATGTGACAGGCATGACACAGGAGGCATGAGAAGAGCATTGACTCTCTTTGATGTTGGAGGAAACTTTCTGTCTGAGGGCCAAACAGGATGTGATCTCTGATGTGACCTTTTTTCAATCTGGGCTTTCTACACTGCTGAACATGTCTAGAAAAAGTGTTCCAGTTCTGACTCAGCCTTAGTTATAGAAGACAATAAAATCATCATTGGTTAACCCTTTCTCATTGCTCATATCTCATAAGAAAGACAAATACTTTTGGTTGGATTCATGGACGCTTAAGATATGGGAAGTTATAGCACAGTATTTCTCAACCAGTGGTATGGGTACCATCACTGGTACTTGAGGTGGTGTCTGGTGGTACTCATGGGATCTCTGGGCTCTTGCCTCCCAGCAGCCAGACCAGAAATGTGACACAACGAACAGCGGTAGAAGGGTCAGCTTGGCAGACAGAGCTCCAAGGCATACTTTTCTGTGCTCAAAAAAGTCCTCCTGTCCACCCTGAGCCTTTTACTGCTGTTTGTCATGTCACATCTGGCCTCCCAACCCAGACGTAACTGGCAATGATATCATCGCCAGTTACTTCTGGTAGTACTTCAAATAGGTGACCATATGAAGTGGTACACCAGAGGACAAACGTTGACAAATGCTGTTATAGCTTGACACTAGTGGATCAGTACATCAATTTTTGTTCATTTTACTGTAAAAAAAAACAACAACTTACTGATACAACCCAGAGGTTTTAATATGTGTGACATAAGAAACACAGATATACTTAGTGAAAGAAAGATTAGAGGTGAAAAAGTTGCACATATAGTATATAATAATATGTGAATTATTGCCAGTTATATTAACTAGTCAGAAAATAACCTGACAAAGAAGATTAGCTGAGAAATTAGATAATGCCAAGGGAAATGGATGGATTTTACAGAATAGGCTGGATCAAGTTCAGTAATATCTGGCAATGACGCTTTAGAGATGGTGCATCCTACTTTAAAAGGGTTTTCAGAGAGCTTCCCAGAGGCCCCTTTCAACTCTGAATTTGTGATTATTTTCCTCACAAGACCATTATAGATTTTCATCCAGGGATTTTCTTCATTCAAATAAAAATATGTAATTGCATTTAATTGCTAGTTTTGTAGCTAGTTTCCTTTGAGGGCTGTGTGAGTGTGTTTGTGTGTGTGAGAGAGCACGAACTCAGGTCCAGATATTCCCTGTGCATGTGTTTACTCAACAATCAGCATGGGCTCTCTTGTGTCTTCTCAGGCGTGGGTGTAATTAGGAACACTATAATTGTCTTCCAATAACTGAGAAAATAATATACAAAAATGATTGCTAAAGGCATGGCCGCTGGCTTAACTGAACAGTTGCGATACCCCTTTGAATTTACTGTAAAGTTTTACAGGGAAGGGTGCCAAGGCTTATGAACAGATATTTTGAAGCTCAATAATCAATAACACAATAGGCAATAATGCCTCCCTCTGATTCAAAAATTGGCTTAAATTGCACCGATCCCTATTGACTCAGGAGGCTCCGGTAATGCAGGTGCTGTTTGCACAACATTATTTCAGGCCTCAGTTGGAAATTCTTTATTTTGCAGGTCATCGATTCAATGGAGTCATAGTGGTCTTCTGGGTCAATGAACTGACACAGCTAAAATGATCTTTTGGAGTCTGTGCCATTGCAAGCTCCCTTGTACAAAACCACCTTTTGTACAATAGCAAAACTATTGCTGATAGCAAAACTTGCTGCTACTAACCCATTTCTAAGTGGAAAGGTTTTTTCCCCCCCTTTGCTATCTATATATCTGTATATCCTTAGAAATACAAAGTGAGCTTGCAATGAGTAACTTGCAATCATTTCATTGAGTTTCATACATGCTGACTGTTAAGAAGCCCACTGTTAATCTTTATGCTGTCAATATACCTGTCAGAAGTTCAGGAAAAAGGACCTTTATTATTTTGATGGGTCACAAAACTTTAATGGCTGTTTCACTTCCTCACAGAGTACTCTGTAGAAGTCAGTGGGTACTCTGTGGGAAATATTGCAGTTGGAGCTCTGTGGTTTATTCTTTTGCTTTCTCAAAGTACAATTTTAACAATAGGACTGAATTCATAGCTTTTATATTCTCACCTCCATGCCATTCTGTGTGTATGAATGAACTGAGCATCAGGAGAATAGTGCAAAGTCACAATGAATTGTTTTGTCTTCTGTGCTCTAAATCAGGGGTGCCCAAACCCCGGCCCTGGGGCCACTTGCGGCCCTCGATTACCCCTCTGTAAGCCTCCTGCTCTGCAATGGAACTCCCTGGACCTGCACCATCTCTGAACCTGTCACACGTCTGAGAGGAGAAAAGGGGCGGGGAGGCTGCAAGATGGGAGGATAGGATCCAGCATGCACCATCATGGCTGTATCCCTCCCTCAGTATCCCTGCCCCCCATTCTTCCCACCCTGTTTTGCTCCCTCTCTGTTCCATTTTGCCCCTCCATGCCATGTCTTACCTGGAGATTCTGGCTAGGATTGAACCTGGGACCTTCTGCATTCAAATAAGGTGTGCTACCACTTGGCCATTTCCCAAAAGAGAAGAAAAGGTAATAACTTCAACCTTTGAATTAGGTGGAAAGAAATGTGGAAAAGTGAGTTTGTAAGGTGAAACAACCAGAGGTAGCTACTTCATGAGTAAGACGTTAAATGAGTTTTAGAGTTATGATCCCCACGGCCGATGTACGTGCTTTCTCAGCTGTGCGGAAGCAACCGGGGAATGCCTCCCCATGGCAATGCCTTCGTGAAGATGGGGCTAACATAATCCCACATCCCCTGGATTTTGCATGGACTTTTTCTATGTCAGCATCCCCTGGGAAGGGTAGCACTGGGGTGGACATGACTGAGGAGGAACAATTTGGTAGGTGCCCCTATATATTATAATCCACTCCCCTCCTATCTGCCCTGTGCACCACAGGGAAAGTTTTCCTGGTAGCTTCCATGCAACTGGAACAATATTTAAACCAGTACCAGGCAACCTGCACAAGACTGAAAAAACACTGGTGGACAAAGTCAAGCCTTCAGAGAAGATGACTACCATCTGGATAGCAGATTCCAACCTCAGCATTACATTCTGCCACTTTGGCATATTTTTTTCTGAGCTTCCTTTAAGAGAAAAAGCATAAAAATCCATTTTCAAATCAATCTTTCAAAAAAAAACAACAAAAAAAAAACAACAGTAAAATGGCTGGCTTCCTGCCACCAAAGGCTGCTAACTCATCTGATCAATGGCTCAATGTCTCCAGTCAATTTCTTGCCATCTTTTCCCCATTGCCATTAATCCCCCTCTTGCTGACTTCAAACTTTATTGTCGTGTATTATTTGAGAAGAAACAGAAAAAAAAACACCCTCAAATGAAAGGATACATCATCTGAGAAAAGGAAGAGACCATTAAAAAGGCAGTTTCTCTGTGTGGCCTAGAGGAGGCATGGAAGATCTGGCTGCCCTTTGGGGACTGGAACAGGTGCCACCAATCTTCATCGCTGTTCATCCTGGAGATGGGAGCAGGATGTCGCTACCACAGCCACTAGCATATTTTTTAAATCCTAGCATTTTGGAAAGTTGCAGCAAGGCTGGCCCATACATGAGACAGCTGCCTCAGGTGGATTGGCCAGGTAGGTGCCTCTATTCACCTCAGTCCACCTGTTTCTGTCTCCTGTCTCTATCTGTGATCCTGCTCCCCTGCCTCCTTCTCCTTCTCCTGAGCTCAGTGGATTCACTGAGGAAGAAGAAGATAGAACTGAAGAAATATGAGGAGGCAGTGGGCGAGAGCTGAGATCTATCTATCTATCTATCTATCTATCTATCTATCTATCTATCTATCTATCTATCTATCTATCTATCTATCTATCACTCACACATTTTTATACTGCCCTTCCTCCAAGGAGCTTAGGTGGTGAACATGGTTCCCCCCCTCCTTTTGTCCTCAGAAGAACCCTAGGTGGTAGGTGACGCTGAGATATAGTAAATAGTCCAAGGTCTCCTAGGAAGCTTCATGGCCAAGCAGGGATTTGAACCTGGATCTTCCAGGTCCAACACCCGAACCACTACACCATCACATTTTCACATGCCATCTAACTATTTTACATACACTGGGCTTTTTTGTATAAATCTATCACTCTAATGATCTCTATTCTGCGTCAATGTTTTCTAATTGCCACTGCCAGTTTTTGTCTTCATCAGATAAAGGTTACATTATTCAGACATTGAACTGCACGGCTGATGGATTGCTGATGAAAGGAAGGATTCCATAGAAGGCAATATAGGTCTTTTCAGCCTCCTGGTACTCTTATGACAAGCGTAATTTGACTAAAAGGATGTATATGCTATTAAAGTTTCTCATGCCTGACCAGTGCAAATGCCAGAATATCATTTATCATCTGCTCCCATCCGTTACTGGGACATTTTAGAGAATGCATTTCTGTCAAATTCTTAACAGAGAAGTATTGTCCTAAGTTACTGGGGAATAATTGCATAAGCGCAATGTCTAATTTTCTGGTCTTTCTGTGTTAATATTTTATTCCTATAATACAGTCTCTGTGAGTATATTGCACAATAGTTGGTTATCTGTGCTTGTAAACCAGTCATACACCCAACTCCCTCCCACTATCTCTGTAGTAGTTTGAATTATGCTCAATATATGCCTGACACAGCAGATGAATGGATCAATAGAGACATGTAGCTCTTTCACATGACTGGTTCACATAGAATGGACACATATAGGGTGGAAAGCAGGACTGCAGTGGTAGGCCCATAGCCAACCTATAGATATCCATGAGGCTGTAGATCTGATGCTGGGTGGGTGCTCAGTTGTCTTAAGGATATTCTTTTCCTGGGGTAGTGTTTCTCTCTTAATACAGAGCAGGAGAATAGGACTACAGAGTGTGATGGCAGGTCTTGCTGGTGCACTCCTGGATGGGGTGCATGTGTTAATTCTGCCCTGTAGAGATACTATAGCAGGGGTGGCCAAACTGTCGCTCCTGAGCCACATGCAGCTCTTGAATATATAATATGCAGCTCTCGGAAATATGTTGACTGAGTCCTTAAGCATTTTAAGCATCACAATTAATATAAAGGTAAATAAGCTAATAAAAAGGTAAATAAGAAATTTCAAGCTTTATTATTTACCAAATAAAAATTCAAAGTCCACTGGATTACAACATAAGTTTAGTGTTCATGGGGAGTAAATACTGTATATTTAGGAATTTAAATGCTTCTACTGCTGACCTCAAACATCTCTCCTGCGGCTCTCAAACATCTGAAGTTTATCATATGTGGCTCTTATGTTAAGCAAGTTTGACCTCTCCTGTACTATAGCATGTAGAATCTGTATGGGATGATGGCACTGCTGTGCAATTTGGTAAATTCTACTGAGAACATATGATGGTTCTGTCCAAGCAGAACCTTGCTTTTCCAGAAGTTCTAAACAAATGGAGAAAGCCCTCCATTCATATGGTTCTACACATAGGAATCTTTTCAGACTTTGTAATAATTGTGCACAGGTCAGTGAGTGGATCCTGACATTGCATTGCTGAACATGCCACTGCAAGTGTTCCGTAAGTACTATAACGTTCAAAGAGGGCAAATAATAAAGGACAATTTTTTCCAAAGCTCCAGGAGTATTTGCAGTGAGACAACACATGAATATTTTCTACAGGTCTGACTACTGTTTCCGAGCAATCTAGGGAAGATATTGACAAATTGGAAACGGTCATGATAAATTAGAATAAATCAATGCATGTGAATTAAACTGTGTGAATTATAGAGGGCAAAACACTTTCATTCACTGCTTTATCAATTGAATAGACCCACTGCAAGGGCTTCCAGGTTGTACAGCTGTGATCTGAGGATGTGAAATAGACACGTGAGTCAATGACTGGCACAGACAGCCCAGTTCCACTGAATAGAGGTCACTCCTCTATCCTGAATTTTTATGCTACAGTGAAGCACAGGATCTGATATCGTCTCCCAGCAGGCTCTTCAAAAGGAAGCAGGAAGGGTTTGCTGGCAGTATTCAGTGAACACATTTGACTAAGGCAAACTGACTGCACCTTATAGAAGGCTTTGTCTTCCTGCACCTGCCAAGCTGCCTTTGTGTGTACATGTGTTTTAAAAATGTTCATTACTACTTGCAATGAACTCTGTGCTCTTTCTTTGGATTCCACTGCTTGGTCTGAATTTCTTACTCATTTTGCTTGTTGGTTGCTGACCTGGTCACTATTCTGCCTTGGCTGCGTTCTGAATCTGATTCCAGCCCAGACTTGATACTGCCAAAATTTATTGATAGTTCTCTAACCCTGCTAATTGGGTAAGAGGCACTTTTTCAAGTGGGTGCTCCTTTTTTTAGCAGGGGGAGAGTAACTGGCCCACCTCACCCCAGCACTGTCTGTTCTAGTGGCTGTCTGCTGGTGTTCTTTTTGCATCTTTTTAGATTGTGAGCCCTTTTGGGACAGGGAGCCATTTAGTTATTTGATTTTTCTCTGTAAACCGCTTTGTGAACTTCTAGTTGAAAAGCGGTATATAAATACTGTTAATAATAATAATAATAATAACCCCAAATAATATAGATCTTTGTCTCTTGTGCACATGTGTGCATAAATACAAAGCGCACATAGCAATACATTTATGCGCACATAAATACAAAGCGCACAAAGGAACACAGAAAAGGGCCCAGTGGGGTCATGTTCACTGGTCACTTCCAATCACCATACATTCAAGGTGCATAATTCCATGAAGCCAATGCCCATAGTACAGTTGGTTCCTCTCTGCATGATCTGCATGATCTCAGATCTTGGAATATGGAAGTTCTTGGATGTCCACAGAGGAGCCTTCATCCATTTGGGTGAATGTTCAATAGCAAGCCTTTCAGAAATGTGAACCATGAAAGTTAAGGATGATACCAGTGGGTATAACCCTGATCAGTCCCTCCACACATTCATTCATATGTATAAAGCAGTACCCAAAGACATATATGAGTTTGAGAGCTTAAGCGTATGCATGTCTACTCATTATTAAGCCCCACTGTAGTCAGTGGAGCTTACTCCCAGGTAAGTAGCCTGGGAGCTTACTCCCAGGCAGCAGATTGCAGCCTTTTCTACAGCTACAGAAAAACCGCTGCTTTTATGGACATACAACTTAGGTTAAAATGAGCCCTGCACAATTACTTTATTGAAAATGAAGGTCAAAACTACAATGGCAGTTGGCATTCGCTTAAACTTGGATATTATCATAAATGCTACAATCAGTGTTCACAGTGACAAAGTGCAGAATGTGTGGAGTGTTTGCAGTGATCTTGGATTTCTTTTATGTCTGCAATCAGATTGGAAAGTGTTTGGTTACTTTGTAGTTTGAAACCACTATCTTGCTTTGAATCCTATCTCGCCTTCCTCATGTCCAGAGAGTAAAGGTTAACCTAAGATCCTACGTGGCAGTTGAGACGCTTCCCAAGCCTCAGTTGTCATATCATTATTTCATCCTTCTGTGATGGCTCATAGCCAAGCTGCACCCTGCATTGACAGATGGGTTTGGTGTACTCTACTACTACAATGCAAAGACAGCCACCCCATTGATAAACTGAAAGTGGCTCCACATTTTGGGTCATTTCAATGCAATGCCAGGGCATGGTTTGACAATACTGGAATACTGTTGTGCTCAAACAGTCACTACTCCCCATCCATCTACCATGCACTCTGCTTAGGGCCCAATCCTATCCCTAGCAAGTCCATAGTATGCAGCACTGCCAACAGAGCATGCACTGCACGCTATGGGTGTGTGTGTGTGTGTGTGTGTGTGTGTGTGTGTGTGCGTGCGTGTGCGCGCGCCAGACAGCTCAGGAAAGGTGAGTAAAAATCAGTTTTGTCAGTTCAGTTGTAACAGCTACAATGCAGGTTGCTGCTCACAACGTAACTTGGGTTCATCCAGTCTAAGCTTTCAGAATTACAGGTGCAAAACAATTACAAGGATTGCTCTCACTTGAAAGAAGGAGAATTGTGTTAATTAAGGCACTAGGGTATATGTGTCCTGGATGATTGTGTCCTAGTGTCCTAGATGATTGTGTCCTAGTCAAATGTCCTAGGATGGACAGAGTGGATAGGGAGATGCTCTTTACACTCTCACACAACACCACAACCAGGGGACATCCACTAAAATTGAGAGTTGGGAGAGTTAGAACAGGCAAGAGAAAATATTTATTTACTCAGCGTGTGGTTGGTCTGTGGAACTCCTTGCCACAGGATGTGGTGACAGCATCTGGCCTGGACGCCTTTAAAAGGGGATTGGACATGTTTCTAGAGGAAAAATCCATTACAGGGTACAAGCCATGAGGTGTATGCACAACCTCCTGATTTTAGAAATGGGCTATGTCAGAAGGCCAGATGCAAGGGAGGGCACCAGGATGAGATCTCTTGCTATATGGTGTGCTCCCTGGGGCATTTGGTGGGCCGCTGTGAGATACAGGAAGCTGGACTAGATGGGCCTATGGCCTGATCCAGTGGGGCTGTTCTTATGTCCTTATGTTAAATGTGTCCCAGGGCCCAATCCTATCCAACTTTTCAGCACTGATGCAACCATACCAGTGGGGCACCCACTACATCTTCTGTGGGGGGGGGGGGGGAGTCATAGAGGCCTCATCAATGTATGGGAACATTTGTAACCCTACTTCAAGGTTGCATTGTAGCGGTATCAGTGCTGGAAAGTTGAATAGGATTGGGCTCCCGTCACTGCTGTCACTGGAGATTCATGCCAGGATTTTTTTTTTTTTTTGCATCCTGGTTATTTGCATCCTACTAAAGCTGGGCAACAAACTATGAGCAACAAGCCCCCTTTTATATAGCCTAAGAACATAATAAGAACATAAGAACAGCCCCACTGGATCAGGCCATAGGCCCATCTAGTCCAGCTTCCTGCATCTCACAGTGGCCTTACCAAATGCCCCAGGGATCACACCAGATAACAAGAGACCTGCATCCTGGTGCCTTCCCTTGCATTTGGCATTCTGACATAGCCCATTTCTAAAATCAGGAGGTTGCACATATGCATCATGGCTTGTAACCCATAATGGATTTTTCCTCCAGAAACTTGTCCAATCCCCTTTTAAAGACATCCAGACCAGATGTCATCGCCACATCCTGCGGCAAGGAGTTCCACAGACCGACCACATGCTGAGTAAAGAAATATTTTCTTTTGTCTGTTCTAACTCTCCCAACACTCAATTTTAGTGGATGTCCCCTGGTTCTGGTGTTATGTGAGAGTGTAAAGAGCATCTCTCTATCCACTCTGTCCATCCCCTGCATAATTTTGTATGTCTCAATCATGTCCCCCCTCAGGTGTCTCTTTTCTAGGCTGAAGAGGCCCGAATGCCGTAGCCTTTCCTCATAAGCTGAGGAAAGCTCATCCTAAGTTCATCCTAAACTGCAGCACAAAAAGAAAGGATGCAAATGTCCAATACCGCGACATAGTTGTCCAGCACGCAATGGTCCTGTCAGTATTCAGTGCATATCTTGCTTGCTGTCTCATTAATTTTCTTTAAAGCTCATTATTGTTCAATTCTCAATAGATAGCACTCAGGATTTCCGTGAGGCGCAGGTGGCATTTAACAAAGCACAAATGCAACTTATGGGTCTGAAACTTGGAGGGAGGAATGCTATATAGCCAGATTGTCTGATACTCACTGTGTTGATTTGTTTTTCGAGAGTGAGATCCAAAAGTGTTTTGGCATAATATCTCAGTCATTTGAAGCCCCTGGATGTCATGTGAAAATGGTTTGCCTCTCTATTTCTGTGTCTTCTCTGACTTCCATCTAAAACTGTGAAACTGACTGATACATCAAATCGTGTTTTAGAATGCACTTCCTTTCAGGCCGGGTGGGATGGGTGAAATTCTGGCTGGCAATCATGAACTTGATCAACAATTTCAGATCTTAAGTTAAAATGAATAACCTTAGGTAAGAGATGCAGTTTTTCTGTCTCGTATCCTTATTTGTGCTTAGGAACATCACATGCTGTAAGCTGTAAAGGTTCCAAGTTCTCTAGCAGGGGGATTCTTTGCCTTTTAAATTTCGCATGCTAGCAACCTCTGTTCTTTCTTTTCTGCCCATGGCAAAAGTTAATTGACTTTTGCAGGAAGGCTGACACCAGCAGGAAGGCTGATGGAAGGCTGACACCAGCATTCAACAAGGTGTCAGTGCATGCTGGTTTGTGATCCTTAGCTTATCTTGGTGAAGCTGCACATCACAATTCTAACTTTAGGAGCTTGAGCACTGATTTTCAACCAGTGATCCATGGCACATTTGTGTGCTGCAGTGGGTCTGCCAGTGTGCCATGGGAGTTTGGGAGGAGGGCCATTTATTTGTAGGGCCATTAGGGGATGTGACCCCCCCCCCAATCAATGCAGTGTGCCTTGTCATTTGGCAAAAAAATGATGGTGTGCCTTGACAATTTTTGCCCCTTGTCAGTGTGCCATGAGATGAAAAAGAATGAGAATCTGAACTAGAGCTTTAGGTGGGTGGAGGAGGATAAAGAGGTGGGATGGGACCTGGAACACCTCTGTTGGTGGCATGTTCCAGAACAGCTATTTTCTTTGTGTAAATAAAACTGAAAGCCCTGTACTTCCTGTTTTTGTGAAAACGGTGATGGAGCATGGTAAGGAAGAAGATGTCTTGCTTTCTGCTCACTTTTAGGGAGCAGGAAATTGATTAGTATGGCTCATGTCTGTGGTGGCTGAAGAGATTCAGTGGCAACAAACCTGGAAAGAAGGGCATCCTAAATCTGCTGTTCCCTTGCTCCCACTATCCACCACTAATGCAAGCTGCATCAGTCCAGTTCATGACTGGGCTGGCCCTGGCTGGGACATACCTGCTTTCTTGTTCCTTATCCAGAAGCAATACATGGACATTCATTCACACGGATTCATACTGCGATTCAATCATAGATGAGTTAGCATTCTGTAAGACCGTTCAGTCAAAAGCTCTCTGGAAATAAACTACGTCAGCCTATTTTTATTTTATAAACAAATGGGTTTCTTTTCAAGGAAAATGTAAAAATTTACAAAAGTTAAAATATTAAGCATGCAATTCAGCAGCTTCTCCAGAGAGTCAGTGGTGCTACTTTGGATGATAGCTTTAAAAAAAGAAAGAAGGGGAAAGAATTATTACCAATAATTTTTAAAAACCTGAGAATTATTCTTCTGAGAGATGCATTGCAATCTGTCTGTCTGGTGGAACACGAGCACAAGGGTGTCCCAGCCATGAAGCATCCTGGTGACAAAGCATCAAGGTAAATGGGAAACAAACAGGCACATTGAACAGTTGTGCAGAAGGGCAAGGAGGCCAGGGCACTAACATCCCCCTTCCTCAAAAACAAGCTTCCTGAAATACAACACAGGCATTGCTTTCCAAATAAACAGAAAAAAGCAACCAAAGAAAACCAAGGGCCCAATCCTATTACTACCCTCCCCCCCAACCAATGCAGTGGCACCAAAATGACTACTGCAGTCGCTGCATCCTGCAGGGGGAGGGGGAAGGGCAGTTGTGGCGGTCTCCTCTGGGTAAGGGAACAATCATTCCCTTACCTGGGGGTAAGCCTCCATGGCTTGGGGGGGGGGTTCTACACATACCTGTGCTAGCTGAATAGGTGGCACAGGTCCGTGTAGACCTGCGCCACAGAATCAGGTTTGGAAAGGAGGTGAGGATTCTGTGGCTGCAGTGACCACCTAACCCACCCCTTTTCTGGACCCAATCTGCCCCTCCCCGCCCTGTTCCACCCTCCCCGATCCCATCACCTTGTTTTACCAGCCCCCACTGCTTTACCTTTGGCAGCAAGCAGCTTCAGATCCTGCCTCCCAGATAAGAGAAGGGAAAATGGGGCTCTCACTGACCACATGGTGATTAGTACGCACCAGTTGGGCAGGGAGCGGTGATCTGAAACTGCTCTGCCTTTTTCTTCTTCTTCCCCCTTCTTCTTCCAGGGAGTGGAGGGGAAAGGGGTAAACCTTTGCTGTGATCCTCTTCTGACACACTCTCAGCAATCTGGAAGAGGATCAGCAGAGCGCTGAGGATATAAATGGCTATAGTCATGATGACTCTGTGCTATCTCCAGTTTCAGTGGCAGTATGTCAATACTGGTTACAGAGGAGTACTGGTGGGAGAGAAGATTGCCTTTCTCTCCTGCTTGTGGACTTCACAGAGGCAGCTAATGATGAGTCATTGTGGGAAATAAGATGCTGGACTGGATGGGCCACTGGCTGTAGGCCAGATCCAACAGGACTTTTCTTATGTTCTTATGACAACCTGAATAGAGTTGGTACTTCCCCAAGGACATGCTTCTTCCTCTGTCTTGCCCCCAAGAACATGGGGAAGATATCCTTCCTTTCCTCTTAGAGACAGACAGATCTGTATCTGTGCTTCAAAACACTGATCTCTCATTAGAGGGTTTCTTATCTAGTAAACAGTCATTTCGACAGAGGATTCAATAATCTGTTCTATTACTAGGATTTGGACCTCCAGTGGTTTCTCACCTTTGTCTCCTGGAATGTCAAGAGTAATTACCATGACCTATCACTTATATTCCCCAGACTTTCAGGTATCATTATCTTTTCTGAATACAGAGCAAGATTGGCTTTGCTAACTGTTATGAATCAGTATGCATGAAGAATGTATGCATGAAGAATGCTGTTTCTCCAGCACAGTGGATCCCAAACTAAGAAGACCAGATAATAGCATTTTTGTTGCTGCTGCTGCTTCTAAGACTAGCCTGCCATTCCACCCCCTGGCCATGTTATCTCCCCTTCCTTCCCATTGCACTTTCATACAGTACTCTCTGTCTGTCTGTCTGTCTGTCTGTCTGTCTCTCTCTCTCTCACACACACACACACACCCATACATACTCCATCAAAGTCCCTCAAAGGTCCACACACACACATATACAACTGTTGTACAGATTGTTATAGACCTAAGCGGTCAAATTGTCTTGTCTGCAGGTCTACAATTGTCCTATCAAGTTGTCTTGTTAGGTCAAGTTGTGGGTCAAGTTGCCTTGCAAGGTCTACAGTTGTATGTATGTCTACAATTCTGACTTACCAATTTTGTCTGCCTTTGACTGCAGTCCTAACCACATTTTCCTGAGAGTAAGCCCCATTGAACAAAATAGGACTTACTTCCGAGTAGACTTGGTTAGGATTGTGCCCTTATTCTTTGGACCATCATTGTGTAGCATGCACTATGTTCTCTCTCTCTCTCTCTCTCTCTCTCTCTCTCTCTCTCTCTCTCTCTCTCTCTCTCTTGGACAGACATGGGGGAATGTCATGAGGGAATTGCATGTGAACACCCTCTTCATTATCTGGGACCTGTGTCTAGTCCTCTTGGCCATTTCCTAGTCAAATTCATTGCATTCCCTCATGTCTCTCCAATAGCACTAATGTTCCAACCTGGACCACAAATATTTCTACCTTCTATGGCCATGCTCATACCATTGATGCCAAGTTGTTCTATCTCTGGCAGATGATGTTGCCACTGATGACCAGAGCCAAAGTGGTGCAGAGTGCTCTGGTGGGGGGGGGGGAGAGAGAGAAGGAAGGGAAGTGACATGTGCAGCCATAGACTCCTTAAAAGCATACAGACACCACTTGAACAGTTACAATAACTGTAATCGTAGGTGAATTAGTAGCATCCACTCAATGAGAACTTGTCGTACTGACAACAGATATAACTTCCTCCTATGCTGTTGGAATACTGATCATGATCTCTTCCTGTACATTTATTTTATTATTCACAGCAGAATTGAGTTCGTATCTTTGCACTCACTTGAGTGACCCCAGAAATTTAGAATCTCAGTTGGCTCTCCATATTGCCTGTATGTTGCTAAACCTTTGGTGCTAAGTAGAAAGGACGTGTGGCATCATTTGTGCAAATCATTGTACCAACAAGCTCAGAGCATTTGGGAAGAAATAAAGTAGCTATTACTTTGCACCTGTCCCCAGCTACAATAATCCAATTTCTCCTGATTATACTAGTAAAAAGCAGTGCTGTAGCAGTTAGTCAGGGTAAGCAAGCATAATCAAATCCAATTTAAATGGGCCCCAATGATCAGGCTAATGTGGACAACAGATGATTTTTCCAAAACAAATCAATTTCTTCAAAGCTTGGGCTATCACTTATGCAGGGCAGAAAATCAATTTGTCTGGCCATGTTATTTTCCACTTCAGCTCTGTCTTCCCCTTCACTCTTCAGTCTCTCACTAATATTTTATGACATAATTAATACTCATCATAAAGTCTCTTGTGCCTCAATCATAGATCCCTCTGGAAAAAATACCCAACACATCATATTTTGAGATATATAGTTGGTTTCCCTTTCCTATTTCTTATGCTTTTTGATGGCCTAAGTTCTTTAGGGGCTTAGAAAGCACGGGCATGCTTAAGGTATTCTTAGCCATATAACAATTGACCCAGGTCTATTGAGTATACAAAATGGCTGCTTAGAGTCTGCACCCATTTCTAACTAATTCAGCTTATGCAAATGAACAGAGACAGAAAAAAAAAAATAGGAGGGCCAGGAGCTCAAGAAAACCATACGAAAAATGTTTTAATTTATTCTTGTACTACTTCCAGCAGACAACATTCCTGAAAATCATCTCTTTTATCCTAGTAACAATCTCAAAATATAGGCTATTGTCCATTTCACAGAGAGGGCATTTAGACTAAACATTGGTGATTTATCCAATACCCAATATGATTATGTGAAATTCCCTGGATCTAGTCCCCTCATACAAGACCCTTTTTTTCCCTACATGGAGGCTATTCCCATATAGGAAAACATGCACCATGGACCTAGTGATTGAATTCTTGAAGTCGATCACCAGACTAATGGTCCATCTAATACAGTGGCCTTCAATCTTTTTTGTGTCACAACCTCAAAATTAAAAAAAATAAAAATGAGACTGGAGACCCACATAGTACAGTTTCCAATATATCCACATTGTTAAAATGTCTGTTTTTATACTTCATGTTTATGATTATACAGATTGACTTGCAAGTATGTACCTCATTCAATAGAATCCTTGTCGTTGAATTTATTTTGTCACAAAGCTTCTAAAAACATGGCATTAAGCCATTTCTGCTCAATGTTGCATATCTGCAACAGGGATCAAATGTGCACACCTGTGGGCTGGGCAGAAATGGGCTAATAAAACAAACACTGCCAAAACCGAAAGGAAAAGCAAACATTTCCAAACCAAAAGTAAAAAACATTTCAGAAAGAAAAACTAACACAACTTTTGACACATGGAACATAAAATATCTTCAATTGCATTTTGTCTGTGAATGCACATAGAATGGTTTTCATGGGCTCGCATTTTAAAAAAAAGCTCCACTTGCAACCCCCCTTATGAGGCATCGTGACCCCTGGGGGGGTTCATGACCCCAAACCTTTTAGCACCAGGACACAATTTTTTAAAATGTCACTATCAAGACCCACCTAGCTTTACCAGACTTATAAATAAGGAGATCTAGAAAGTAATAATAACCAGAAAAAAGACCCTAGCCAGAAAGAAGACCCTCAAACATTTATCTGCCTATATTTACACATGCTTGCAAATTGCAGGAGTTGATCTCTTTGCAGGGTAATTAGCAGCTACAGTATCTGATTTTTGAATAGCCTCAGGGCATGAGACAGTAACTTATCTGCTCTTTCTATCACCCTTTGTAGATCCACCAAAAATCAGGTCGAGACCCACCAGTGGGTCCTCCCAACTCACAGTTTGGGAACCACTGTAATAGATAATGTTGTCTACACTGGTTGTTATCAGCTCTCAGAACAGAGGGTCTCAGAACACAATCTTTTCTCACCTTACCTGGAGATGGCAGATTTTGAACCTGGAACCTTTTGCATATGCTCTGCCACTGGGCTACAGCCACATTACCCTGCTGGCACCTCAATTGTCTTGTCCATGCCCTATACTGTAGTCTAATACTAAAAAAAACTACATGGAAATACCACCTGTATTCAAACTTTATTTTTTACCCCATTTAATTATAGACTCTCATTGCTCCTCAAACAATTCTTTCCTTTAAAAATGACCAGACAAGTCTTAAACAGGGTCATAAAGAAAATCTGAAAAGAAAAATCATGTTGAATACAGAATTGTAAAACTCTATGGAGTACAAAACGTTAACGGTGTATAAAGAAATCCATCAAAAAAGAGCTGATATTCCTGCACTTATTTGCTGCAGTTTATTTATTTAAACAAGCACCTGAATACGTCTTCAGAGGATTTTTCCTGATCTTGTGAGTTTATACCAGGATGCTCTGTGTGAAATATCTGCACTGCACTGTAAAACATTTTCTGCTTGAAATCTAGCTGCCCAAGCTGGCCAAGTCTCAGGAAACAGCCTAAGAACAGCCTGAGAAGATTAAGGGGCCATGCCGCGAGCAATTACTCTGTTCTGTGCCCGTTGGTTTTATAAAATCTTGTAAAAGCATAGTAAAACTACTTTCCAGCTGAAAGTAAAACCACTGAGCAGCTGAGAGTTTAAGCTCTGTGCCCTGATCTGGATTAATTCCATCACCAGCTCAGTTAGACCAACCAATGCCTTAATTGACATTTTTGTAAAACTCCCATTTTGGGTTAGGCCAGTGCTTACCAAACCCCTAAAGGGGAGTTGGGAGCCAGGTTAAGTATTTGTGTGGGTGCAAAGGGAGGGGGGCAGCAACAGCACTGTAGTGATCACAGCACTGCTGCCACCAAGGGGGCCTGTTTTTTAACCTTGCGGGCAGTGCTGGCCTCCTGCAGGGTCTTGGAACCTTGCAGCCCCCTCTGGCGTCCTCCAAGCTTCTGTAAAGAGTCCTTATCTCCGATCAGCAACTACTTCCATTTTCATCAGGTAAGTTGGCAGAGGATGGGGTGGGGGGGTGGAATGGGGGTGGGGGAGGGCAGAACGAGGCAACATTGGGAGGTGTTTGAGTGGACTGGGTCTGGGAAGCGGGCAGGTTCAGCTGCAGTGGAAGCTGCTGAATCCTAACCCCCTTCCTGGGCCTCACCCCATGGCACAGGTCTTCAGGTCTGAGTAGATCTCCCTGCACCATAGAAGCTTACCCCTGTGTAAGGGAATGAATGTTCCTGACCCAGAGGAGACCTCTGCAATTGCCCTCTCCCACAGGATGCTGTGGTAGCCATTTGGGCACCACTGCAGTGGGAAGGGGAATGGATTGGGCTGTAAGAATAGAAGTAGAGGTAGTTGAACTGTACTGTAGTGAGAGTAGGCTTGACGTTTATTATTTCCTGTGTTCAGAATTGCTTCATCTTTGTAGCCCGAGAAGCCTTTTATCAATCACTAATTGCTGAGAAGGTATGAATTAGTTAATTCAAGCCCTAATCATAGAGAGGAAATCTTTTTCTCTGGACTGAGAAAAACTGAAATTCTCTCTCATACAGACCCATTAAACATTACTGAACATTAAACTCTCATAGGCCTCATTAGCATTGAATTGGATCTGATTGGGTGATAAGGAATCCTTAACTGGGCTTTTACAAAAGGCTTCTGCTCTGCCATTGTTATTCTATGGCTGTATCCCTGTGTTTCATATTTTTCTGTATTCAGACCATTATTAATAGATGGGTTAAAAAAGAGTTCCCCCCTCTCAGGTTAAACAAGACATTGAAGATATTTTATGATTACTGCATTATTTTTATAAGTTTCAAAACGATCTCATGGGCTGCTGACATCTATTTACAATACTCCACGTAGGGCATCTCAAAAGTGGACTGAAGTTGTCGTCTTTATGTTTTCTTTATACTGAGATGGATTTCAAGTACAAAATGTAAATGCCTCATCATTAAATTGAAACTTTTTTTGTAATTAGTCAATGGGATCAGTAAAGGCTTGAGGTTCTTAGAAAGCCACAGTCCAATCCAATGTAACTCCCTGTGCGGTGATGCAGCGGCACCATGAGGTATCTACTTCATCTCATAGGGGGGAGTTCCTGCCTCCAGGGGCCTCCTCAGGGCAAAAGAACTTTTGTTTCCTCCTGGCTGGTAGGTCTACTCAGAACTGTGGCAGTGATGTCACTAGCACAAGTCTGTGTGGCCCCATGAAGGTCGATTGCACCCAAGAATGGTGCTTGGATTTGGCAGAGCGGCTGCCGCTGAACCTACTCCCTTCCTGATCCTGATCTGCCCTCCTCCCTACCCCATCACTGCCCCTTTCCACCCACCCTTGCGCCATTCTGCCCACCCCCTTCCTTCCTCCCAACTGGGGCAGTGGGTGTCCTCATTCACACTTTACGACCTGGAATGAGCCTAGCCCTGACAGAACACTTGTTCCAGTGGCACTAGACACCATTAGGATTGGGTTATCATTCATGTTTGTCACTGTATAGAACTATGTTATCCTGAGACTTGCCCAACCTCAGAAACATGGTTGAATATTTGGATAGCACTGGTTGCACCAGTGCTCTATTGCCTTTTTTTTTTAAATGAAGTTTTATTAAAGCCTGTGTCTAATAGAACTTTACCACAAAACCCCAAACATAAAACAGCCAAGGAGATACTGAAAACTGAAATGCAAAAACTTTTTTTAAAATCTTCCTTTCTTTGTCACTGACTTGTTGTTGTTGTCATTAACAGTATTTATATACCGTTTTAAGTTCACAAAGCGGTTTACAGAGAAAAACAACTAATTGCTCCCTGCCCTAAAAGGGCTTACAATCTGGTGCGAAAGACCAGCAGACAGCCACTTGACACTGCTGGGGTGAGGAGGGCCAGTTACTAGTACTTATGTTTTAGGTAAGTCATTTACTACTATTAACTACAATGCTAATCTTGCCCTCATGTCAAATGTCTCCCAGGGGAAATCTGTGTGTCTGATTACAGTAATAAGACTCCAACAATTAGATTTACTTGGCTAGTTGCTAATTGAACTACTTGCATCTTTCCACAGAAGAAAGGTTTGTGAAGGAGGCATAAGACTGGAGGGAATCAAAGGCAGCCCCATCCCCCTGCCCCAAAGAAGGTGATTAGTCCAATAATAGGTTGTGATTCTCTATAGTGTTTACATGATGTACCATGGGCCCGACACATCTGCGGGCTCCGTATCTGTGGATTTAATCAACTGTGGATTGAAAATGTATTTTTTAAAATTCACACACCCTCTCAGCCTGCCATTTCACAGCACTTACCCCATTCGCCTGGCTCCCACCTTGTGCCATTCTAGCAAGCTGAGGGGCATGGCTCCAAACCCTACTATTGGCTTGTTTATGCATGTTTTAGGCAATTATGCAAGTTCAGGCCATATATGCAATTTACCCAAATTTATGCAATTTTGTCAGTGTTACATCAGCAGACTGGAATATCCATGGATTTTGGTATCTACACAGGGTTTCAGAACCAATATCCCAGATATACTGAAGGCTCACTGTACTCCCCAAAATTTGCTACCGTCTATGATTGCATAGAAGGGAGAATTCTGGCAGATGCTACTTTTCATGCAGGACTGAGCAAAAGCTGAAATTCTCTCTTCTCCTGACCCATTAAATACACATGATTCCTGTCATCCTTTGTACTTGGTCAACCTAAACTAAACCACTAAATGTGGCCAGCAGGGCAAGCCATATTGGTTCCAAATAATGCTATAGATTGAAGAATGCCCTTGAATGAGTTCAATGAATGGTTAGGTAAGTGTTGAATACTAAAATGACTTGGTTAGATATGTATCTCCTACTAGACAAACAGAGAGGCAAAGACATTGATAAAATAACTTACATTGCTGTCTATTGAAGGCCAAAGTACATAGTGATACAATGATGTGGTTCTATCCCCTTTTTGGAAATTTTTACTGTCAGGAGTTCTGAGTTTTACTAACAAGATAATGTCAGGAGATCAATTCCAAAATTGTCTAAATCACAGTGTAGTTTTGGCCTGGAGGTGTTACAGTGAGATACCCTTGTTCACAATTTTGGAATTGATCGTTATTTTGTCAGCTCAAACTTACCACATCAGGTCAGCACAGCGTCAGATCTGGCCCACCTGGGCTTGCACAGTTATCCATGCCAGCTGAGTTCTTTACAGCAAGTTTGCAATACTCAGGAGCTGAAGCAGGGGACCTGCACCAGCTCAACGGTCCCTCTGGATTGTGCCCTAAGCAAACAAACAGGGAAGAGGCTCTTGGAAATACATAAATCACATGGACATGACAGGCAAATGGAACCATGGAAAGTTTCAGTTGCAAAACATCAAAACACAAGTTCTATTAAGTTTCAACCACAAACTCCAAAGACATCCCGCTTTACCTTTCCAGGGTATTAGGTACATCAAGTTTGGTCCTGAGGCTTTCTTGGAGTGAAGGACATAGAGGTGTCTAGGCTTTGGTGATTGAGAGTTTAAGAACTAAGCAGTAGTGATTAGAAGCTCCCAGCTTCATAGGCTGCAGAACTTAAAACAATATGCAGACCGAACTTTTAGAACAAAGGAAAAGTTTGTCTCATCATATGGGTTGTCGTGTGTGTTATAGACAGAGCACATGATGCACAGTGAGGCAAACAAAAAGAAGCACCCACCTACAAATTTTCCTAACTATAAAGTTCAACTGATGAACACTCAGCTCACTCAGGTCCTAGCATCATACAAGTTCCAAGTCCTACTCATATGGACAAGTGTCTGGAATCTTGACCAGTATGCCCCTTCCTTGGGTACAAGGACAGACAACAAGGGCCACTGACAAGTGGTCTGCAAGGGCCATTAAGCTATAAGGTCAAGGTTATAAGCTATAAGAGTTTTTCACTTTGCTGTTTCAGGTCAAGACTCACAACATGCCAGTTGTATAGGATGTGGTCAGAGTGCATGCTTTATTCAGAGGTGCTGAGCAAGACAGGACACTATGTTCCTTTGAAGCTTAACAGGAAACTCACACACTTTGAAGTACATTCACCTTACCTTCAGTTACCATACAAGCTAGCAAAACTGTTCAGTTATTGAGCTCACAGCTGAGTTTTTCTCAGGCTTCAAAGCAAAGGTTTTGCTCAGGCTTCAAAGCAAATACAGTGGTGCCTCGCAAGACGAAATTAATTCGTTCCGCGAGTCGTTTCGTATTGCGAAAATTTCGTCTTGCGAGGCATCACTGCAAACAAACAAACAAAAATTGCAAAAAAAATTCGTCTTGCGAAGCATGGCCACAGAAAAATTCGTCTTGTGAGTCACCCAAAAAATCGCAAAACGCTTTCGTCCTGCAAGTTTTTCGTTGTGTGAGGCATTCGTCTTGCAAGGCACCACTGTACTCATGTTTAACAGATGGCTCTCTGTTGGGATTGACACCCACACTAACTCCAAACCTTGGGTGTCACAGACATACAACTGGAAATTCTACCTTATGACCCCTGTATGGCTGCTCAACGGCCAAGCCAGAGGACAGTGGTTACCCTTGCTGATGCTCTTATACTGGGGAGAGGTGGAAAGTCGCTAAATTCCCATTCTCTACCTGATAGGTAAAATGCTCTCACCTAACTGAAGGTAAAGTGAACCCCCTGAATGTGACCAGAGCTGTGTCCTGCCTCTGAAGACTGCAGAGGCTGTGTGTATCCACCTGAGGTCTCTGCAGACTTCAGAATGGCCGCAGAGTGCAAAAAAAGTGACTTTCAGTTTCCTGAAGGAAGCCTCAAGTGACGTTTTTTGCCCTTATAAGGCATTCTGAGGCCCTGCCTGCAGAGGCCGCGGGCAGATGTGTATGGCTTCTGCAGGCTTCGGAAAACCCTCCAGAGGTGATCAGAGCACAGTTCCGGTCACCTTTGGAAGGCTTAAAAGTGAAGAACTGCAGATTTCATAATCCACAATTTTTGATATCCATGGGGGGTGGGGGGGTGTCCAAGAATGGATCCCTTGTGGTTACTGAGGCACCATTGGTAAATACTCTCTTACTGGATCTAGCTACTGTGTGTGTGTGTGTGTGTGTGTGTGAAGTTTCAGATAAATAAAAACCATTAGCACTCTCCACTAACAGAGTATGCAATCTGCCAATAGCACATGCATTGCATTCTGCAGCGGCAGGGGACAGTCATGGAGGCCTTCTCAAGGTAAGGGAACACTTGTTCTCCTACCAAGGGGCTGCACTGCAGTTGCATCAGCTCTGGGAAGTTGGATAGGTTTCGACCATGACTAAAATAAACCATCCCCGGTTGTGCTGTATTTTCCCTTTAATAGTGTGAAATGGCTGCAGCAGTTAGAAATAAAAATTTAAAAAGTTAGTAATAAAAAAGCAGTTAGAAATAAAAATAAAAAGTTAGTAATAAAAATTGGAATAAAAATGTTTCAGTGCAAATATGAAAGCATCTTGTTCTGAACCTGCCTGAGGTCTCTAAAGGGTCTGAAAACAGCTTTTAGAAGAGCAGCTATTCTTGTATAAGGAATGCTGAACGACGTAAGCGAAAGATCTCTCCAGTCATTATTATCATATTGACAGCAATGATGTTACACACAATTCATGCCTGAAATGGTGGCCCTGTTAAAGGCAGTACTACTTCCATTGGCTCCAGTACAGAAGATTTTGGTCAATGGCCCTGCCCTCTTAAAGGTGTTTCTTTGAACAAGCCCCATTAAGATGGCCACAAAATTAAGATATCTGTCTAGCCACTAACCATCAAATTGGTCTGTCAAGGTCCAAGCACATTTATCCCTTACCAATTGCTCTGCTAATGGCTCTAATATTTCCAGCACAAATATATGAATTGGGATCAGTTGATTAACAAAGTGACAATGAATTTAGCATAAGAATTACGTATGTTTAATGTTTAATTAGACATAATGATTAACAGAGCATTGTAGTCTCTGGGATTCTCACTTGCAACAAGCACTTTTCAGATGTCTCGATAAAAGTTATAAATAACAACATGCCTCTGACATTTTTACATGGCTTGAAGTGGTTGCAGTAAATCCATTCCCTCAGTTCTTCAATCGTGATTCTGTCATTTCTAAAATGAAAAATAAGTTGGTGCACCATTACACAGTCTATTTATACTCCAAACTAAGTGCAAGTGTGGGGTGGTTATCTGCCCCCCCCCCCCCCCACAAAGTAAGGTTAATGGTTTCTTAAATGAATGTTCTCTGGTTTTTAGATCTGCAAGGAGACTTTGATCTGGGTCTAGTTTGGATCAAAGTCTTCTCATATTTGAAGCATGATGTAAGGTCTTCTCCCATTGAAGGCCTTTTGGGTGATGGTATAATTATGGAATTCTTTTCCTGTTGTGCCTGCCAAACTTCATCCCAGTGTTGGAGCTTCAGGGCAAAGCACTGCACTGCTCCCCACCCATGTAGCTCCCTTGCCACTCCCTGATGTGCACTGCTTGCTACCATTTCCACCAGTACTGAAGTTTCAGGTGATGGTCCAGCCAGGTGGGCCTTCCAACCTTGCTGATTCCAGCCCTACCCCTGTTACCAAAAAGGACTGTTTTGTTCAGGGGAATTAGTATATTAGCCTTTTGGAAACTTTTAGGATCACAAGCTGGATAACAAAACAGCGTAATGCAGAGAAATTCCCTTGTATAGCTTAAAGAGGAGACTGGGAGAAAAAATAACTTTCAATCAAAGATTATATTTTTATTACAAAAACACACAAAGGTAAACATAATACACATGGAGAATTGATAAGTATAGATTTCTAGTACTTGTGTCTAGTGTACCTAGCTTATGGTGGTTGCATGTGCTATGTATTTGGTGTATCCAAGAAGGAATCAGAAAAGGATAGGTTGTAGGGAAGGATTTTAGGGGTCCCTGATCTGCCTAACCCAGTTTGCTACTAAAGATGGGGGAAGAAGGGGAGAAATAGGTAGGATGGAAGGGAGAGAGTTATAGATGCAAGATATATTTACCTGTCCCGGGGAGCAGTTGGATGGAAAGAGTCCTAGGAAGGACCACTCCCTTGGGAGGGCAGCCAGAGAGAGAGCCATGTGCTCGGAACTTTCTCTTAAAGGGTTGTGGCTGACCTAGAATGACCCGGATGTGTCCTAGTGCTGGTCTAGATGTGCATGCTCAGTATACACACAGGTACATGTGGAGTATGTAAAACAGTGGGAGGGTCCAGAAATCAGCTATCAGCAGAGGCTGACTCTGGGGGAGGGGGGGTAGCTTGCTTCCTGTTGCTACTGGACTTTGGAGTCTGGATGTAGCTTAATGGCTGTGATTTAGTTAACAATAGGAGATATTTAAGCAACGATTTAGGTGGGGGCTAGGTAAGGTGTTTGCATATTCAGTGATTGACTTAAACAATAAAGACATTTCCAGTGTTCCTAGAGAAAATGAGTCTTTCCAGACTGAAGGTGGCCAACAACATGAGAAATGAGTGAGCTCATGATTTGACTCCTTTTGTGGCCTGTAAGAGAAGTTTTAGGCCTGCATTTTAGTCCAAAATACATAACCAGATATAAAACCACAACTTGGAAGGGAAAAGGGGATTTTCACGTAACACCCCTGCTACCTCCTTATTACATTTAGGGCCAAACAACATGCTACATGGAGATTTGTCACTGGCTCTTCAGTTTTTTGTTTTTATTTTAAAACAGCGAGGGAGAGGGTTCAACACTGGAGTGGCAATTCAGGGGGGAGATGTTTATCCCCTTCCTACAGGGCTTTCTTGATTGCTGTTTGTCACTCTGTGTGTGTGTGAGAGAGAGGGGGGGGGGGAGCTGACTTTTTAAATGCTTCTGCTACCTGAGATCTCTTAACTGGAAATTCCATCTCAGATTGCAGAAACTGGAAGTCGCATGTTTTTAGCTCTATAGTTCTGTCTAAGCCCAGCAGAAGCCGGGGACAGATATTCACAGCCTTTGCTGAACTCCTTCTCTGGAGGTCAGTGCTCTCCTTGCCTCCAGAGGGGGTTTGCATGTGGGGGAACCTGAACACAATCAGCGGATAATTGAATCTACGGATATGGGATCTGTGGATATGGGGCCCCCATACATACAACAATCCCCTATGTACAACTATGTGTTATATGCTTTACAGCCCAATCCTATCCCTCACCACAGTCCAGCGTGCACTGTACCCAGCAGTAGAGAGGAAGATCAGGGGGCTTGGGAGAGGTAAGGAAAAATATTTTTCCATTACTTCTCCATAAGCCTCCTGGTAGCTTATGTGTTTGCTTGGACCAATTCCAGCTATATAGATGGTATATGTTTGAGGAATTGAAAAAGGAAGATACAGGTTCAAAAAGATGGGATAGGACTCTAGTGCACACTGGTGCTGCTAGCATCTGCAACATACATCCTTCACTCATCATCCTGAAAATCCTCCTTCTCCCTCTGCTACCAACTTACCAAGAGTGGTGGAGCCTCCAGGAGCCACTGCTGCATGCAACACACACCTCTGCCCATTTGCAGCAGTGACCCAGAAGTGTATGTGGGTGACCTGGCTTTTGCACTGCCATAAAAGGCCCTGTGCTGCTGGAACATGGGTTTTGGTAATACAAACCCAATAGGGTCAGGTTTAGCATTCAAACCAAAAATTAAATCTTGTGACTAGCTTATTTTTTTTTTTAAACCAGCATATTGATATACACAAAAATGTACATCACACAGTTGAGGTTCCATTAACTTTATTCAGAATGTCTCTGTTCATTTGGAGATAATTATCTCTTTTTTAAAAAAACAAAACATCACAAATGTAGCAAAAGCCACTACACACATGGATAGATACAGACCATGGCCTCTTTTCTAGGTGTTAAGTAATAAGGATATATTTCTGTGCACTAACTGCAGTTGTAGGTTTGGCAGCAGATCCATATGTTTTCTTTGACATGCTTGGGCCCTTGACATGCATGTTTTCTTGACATGCAGTAACAGGCTGGCCAGGATCATCACTGTACCTTCTTAAATACTTGCTTACACTTGACACCACAGGCTCTTATCTCCTGAAAAAGAAAGTTCAGCTCTTAAAAGCTACTTGTTCAAGGACAGTGTGTGCTTCACAGAGAAATCTGATTGCTTAAGAAATTGAACTACTTAAGGTTAAGTGGTAACATTTAAATAGTTGAATAATTATAGTGAGAACATGGCCATACCCATCTTATTAAGGGATCAACTGCATCCTTTTCACATCATCTTATCCAGGTAGTGATGATGGGGTTTTCCCTGTTGGGGTTTTCCCTTAGCAATTGTTTTAAAGACAATCAAGACAAAGCAAAGCAAAACAAAAAAGCTGATGAAAAATGGGCAGCCAAATCCTACCTAATTTCCCATGCATCGATGCAGTGGCACTGGTGTGGCTTCTGCTGCATCCTGTATGGGGAATTTCGGCTGCTGGGTGTCTCTTCAAGGTAAGGGGACATCTGCCCCCTTGCTACTGAGCCAGCTATATAGCTGGTACAAGTCTGCACTGATCCGTGTTGGCTGATCAGGCCCAGGCAGATGGAGAGGATATGGCATGTGCTAGTGTTGCTGATCCTGCCCCCCTCCCAGTTGCAATCCACCCGTCCCCCTGCCTGTCACACACACACACCCCCGCGCTGGACTTACCTGCTCTGGCATGCGTAGCTTTGTACGCCAGCACCAGTTGGAAGGCTCTGGCCTTCCTGCCAGCACTACTTGTAGGCTCACAGTTGCAAAGTGTTTTATGGCACTTTTGTGAGAGCTTGCACCAGCAGAACATGTGCTCAACTAGTGCTAGTAAGCATTAGGATTGGGTCAGGAGACAATTTTCTAAAAACCCAATGAATTTAATTTTAATTATCTTTTTCAGCTTAAAGAAATACAAATACAGTATCATATGGTATCATATTTCAATATGTACTCATGCCGTATGTATCTGTGCACACTAGATTGAGAGTCATATTGCATTTTGTACTGTTATAGTGGTATCATAAATTGACATGGATTAAAAATAGCAATAAGAGCATCCCTCCTGCCTTCCAGTCACAATTTCTCAAATAACTAAGGACAATTGCTTAGTCTTTGTGTGAATGTGTTTTTTTTTTTAAAGGTATTCTATCTGGGTGTCTGTTTATTGCTGCTGAGTTTTTAATGTTCACTATGTTCTATTTAATTGGTTCTAAATTGATTATTTTTATTGAGTTGGATCTGAAGTTTTTGTTCTGTGGACAGAAAGTGATGCTACTCAAAACAGAGAGTTCCTCTTGCAGAAGGGGTCCTTTCATGAGCAGAAGAGGTTCTTCTGTGATTGAAATAAACTTCAACTTATTTATTTTGGTTTTTGTCAGTTGCCTTGGAAGCCTTCTGCTGAAAGGCAATCTAAACTAAAGAAAATAAAACAAATAGATCCCCACAGATGGGGATCTGATTATGCCCAATGCTAGCCGAAAAGAGCAAGAATGATGGCATGAGGTGATTTGGCAGGCAGTGGGAAACCCCTGTACTGACCCTCCCATGACACCCCTACCTGCCTCCTGATGGAGCACTGGACACTACCACATCCAGTTGCAGTGAGAATTTGGGGGTCTGTTTGTCCTGCTGGCCTTCTGGCCAAACTCTAACAGCACCCTTGATGACTAGATGCTACTCACACAAGGTGGAGGTTCGGTATCTGCACACATCATTAAAAAGTTATGTTGTGTTTATTAGCTAGTGCATCACATTGTTGGCATAAAGTACGGGCAGTATGCAAACCTGACTGCTTCTCTTTGGTCTGCTCCACCTGGTACTATACAAAAGAGAAAGAACCTTGGCTAAACCTCAGCTTCTGGTTGTCCTCAAAGCTTTGGGTACCTAAACCATGGTGGATGCCATGTGCTCAAAGCACCACTAACTGTTCACTTAGAAAGAATCACATCGCTCTTGAAGAACTACCAGAACGAAGGGAGTCTCTGGATATAGAGAACTGTTAACGCAAACCAACTTGCAAAATCAAGATCAAGCATGGATACACACACTATGTTTTGGGTTAGGCAGCTATTCTTGACCTTTTTTTTGCTATGTCCCTTAGGAGCTCTTTTCAGGTTCTAGCCGCGTGCCCCCCCAACACCAAACAACGACACAACACGAACAGATAAACATAAGATTCCCTTCTTACAATTTTCAGTCTGTCCCCAGGGGGCCATATGGCTGCCCTAGAGCACAAAATATGTCTGCACCCCATCTGATGTTTGGGAGGCTACCATGTGACATGTTAAAATATGAAAAAGCAGGGCCCACTCTTTCTTTCAGCAGAAGCACACATATTTAGACTGGTAGGGACACTGAGAGTGCAATCCAGATGTATTCTTGGGCAGGTGTGCCATAAGACACTTTTGTGCCACCTCAGGAGTCGGGGGGGGGAGCGAATCTGGTGCCATTGCACTAGCAGAATGGTGAATTCATGCTGGCTGAGCCAGGTTGGCTTGGGGATTTGGGGAGGGTAGGGGGAGGGCATTCCGGAGGCATTCCAGGGCAGGAGAGACAGTGTGGGTGGTGAAGGTGGGAGGAGGGCAAGCAGCAAGCAGGCCAGCGGGAGGATCAGGCCCAGGAGGGGGATGGAGCCAGGATCTGGAATTTATGCTGGATTCTAACCCTCCTTCCAGGTGGCCCAGACTTACACTTGGGCTGTTCAGATCTTTGCCACTTCTTTAGGTGGTGTGGATCCAAGTAGCCTCATAGGGGCAGCTGCCATGTGACACGGGGTAAAGGGGAAGCATTCCTAGTTGTGCTGCAACACAGTCCAGCCCTACACTGAATGCAGCGCAGGCCAGCCGGCCTGCCTGCTCCAGGGCATGTTATGACTGGGCTGCTCGCATTCCTGCTTGAATGTAAAATATAACTTGTACAGCAAGCGTTAGACTCAATCTTTAACTTTTTAGCCACAAGTAACTCTATTCAAAAGCTTTATATCCAGTATATAAATTACAAATCTCTGTAAGGCGAAAAAAAATTGGAGATGTTCCACACCCACCTCCCACAGACCTTCTACTTAAGGAGTCAATAGCTAGGTTGATATTTGCACAAAAAAGGACTTGCGGTGTCTTTGATTTAACAGAAAAGATCAAGCTTGGCTTTCTAAAGGCGAAACTTTTGGATAAGGTTAACAATATTTTTTAAGAAATAAATGACCTGGATGCTATGAACATAATTTGCTCAGTCTAAAGGAGAGCGTTTCAAGAAAAGATTAATCTAGTTGAAGGAATACATTCCTGGGGTGAGTGACCTAAAGGAGGCAACTATCTGAATGGAAGGAGAACAAGGGAAAAGGAAGCATTTTAGATTTCAAAAGTTACAAGAGTGACAAAAGAAGGCCTGATTGAATGGCGGTGATTCGACAAATGGATTCGACTTTGGCTGGCATCTTTTGTTAGGAGTGTGTCTGTCTGTCTATGTTTGTGTGTCTATGTTTCAGTGATTAGGGAACATGTACAGCAGGGATGACCTCACCTGTGGCAGACTTCAGAGGGGCAATTTTCCTCTGTGTTGGACCTAGGGCCTGCTTGATACCATCATACATCCCCTTGATGTTGCCCGTGTCAGCTGCTATCTGTATCTCGGAACAGAGCTGGAGCCAGTAGTCGTTAGCACATCTCCTGGCAGTCTGTTGGACTTTGCTGCGAGCAGTTCGGAGGACCTGCAGGTTGCGCTCACTGGGACAGGCCTTGTATGCTGCTTGAGCTCTCCTCTTTTCCTCAATGACTGGTGTCAACTCCTCAGAGTGGGCTTCAAACCAGTCTGCCGCCTTGTTGGTCTTCTTGCCGAATATGGACAAGGCGGTGTTGTAAACGGTATTCTTGAAATGTTCCCATCTGTTGGATGCGTTTGCGTCGGCCGGGCCAGGAAGAGATTCCTCAAGCGCTTGTGCAAATTCCTCCACTTTTCTCTGATCCTGGGTCTTGCTGGTATCAACGCGAGGTCTTCCTTCCTTTTTCGTGTGATACAGTCGCTTTGTTTGCAGTTTCACTCTGCTGCACACCAGGGAGTGGTCAGTGTCGCAGGCAGCACCATGATAACTGCGTGTGATCTTGATGCTGGGAAGGCTGGAGCGTCTGGTGAGGATCAGGTCGAGCTGGTGCCAGTGCTTTGATCTTGGATGTCTCCAAGAGACTCTATGTTGGGGCTTTGTGTTGAAGAACGTGTTGCTGACACAGAGACCGTGATGACAGCAAAACTCTAGCAGGCGTTGGCCATTTTCGTTCATCCTCCCAGTGCCAAACTGACCTAAGCAAGTGGGCCATGAACTGTTATCAGCACCAACTCTAGCATTGAAATCGCCGAGGATGAACAATGGCTCTTTTACAGGGATTTTCTTGACAGTGGTGGCCAGGTCATCATAGAATTTGTCTTTGGCTTCTGCTGGAGACGACAGAGTCGGTGCATAAGCACTGATGAGAGTGATAGGTCCTGCTGATGACTGGAGCTGCAGGGATGGAACGCAGATGGAACGCTGGGTACAGCACTACTCTGAGCTATATTCCAGAGAAAATGTAGTCACCGAAGAAGCACTGAACAACATTGAGTGCCTGCCTGTGCTGGAAGAGCTTGACAGTGAACCAACCCTAGAAGAACTTCACGTGGCCCTGGACTCCCTTGCCTTTGGCAAGGCACCTGGAAAAGACAGCATCCCTGCTGAAGTCCTAAAATGCTGCAAAGAGATCATCGTCACTGAGCTGCATGAAATCCTCTGTCTTTGCTGGAGAGAAGGTGGAGTACCTCAAGACATGAGGGATGCAAACATCATCACGCTGTACAAGAACAAAGGTGACAGGGGTGACTGCAACAACTACCGCGGCATCTCTCTCCTTAGCGTTGTAGGAAAGCTGTTTGCCCGAGTTGTACTAAAGAGGCTCCAGGTACTTGCAGAGAGCGTCTATCCAGAATCGCAGTGTGGATTCCGAGCCAACAGGTCCACCACTGATATGGTATTCTCCCTTAGACAACTGCAGGAGAAATGCAGGGAACAACGACAGCCACTCTTTATAGCCTTCATAGATCTCACAAAGGCTTTCGACCTGGTCAGCAGAGACGGCCTCTTCAAGATTCTCCCCAAGATTGGATGTCCACCCAGGCTCCTCAGCATCATCAGATCTTTCCACAAGGACATGAAGGGCACTGTTGTCTTCGATGGCTCCACATCAGACCCTTTTGACATCCGAAGCGGAGTGAAGCAGGGCTGTGTTCTTGCACCAACCTTGTTTGGGATTTTCTTCGCTGTCCTGCTGAAGCAGGCCTTTGGAACTGCAACAGAAGGCATCTATCTCCGGACCAGATCAGACGGAAAGCTCTTCAACCTCTCCAGACTGAGAGCAAAATCCAAAGTCCAGCTGAAATGTCTGCGTGACTTCCTCTTTGCCGACGATGCAGCTGTCACTACCCACTCTGCCAAAGATCTCCAGCAGCTCATGGATCGTTTTAGCAAGGCCTGCCAAGATTTTGGACTGACAATCAGCCTGAAGAAAACACAGGTCATGGTTCAGGATGTGGACTCACCTCCCTGCATTACAATCTCTGAGCATGAACTGGAGGTTGTCCATGACTTTGTGTACCTTGGCTCAACGATCTCCGGCACTCATTCTCTCGATACCGAGCTAAACAAGCGCATCGGTAAAGCAGCTACCACGTTTTCCAGACTCACAAAGAGAGTCTGGTCCAACAAGAAGCTGACGGAACATACCAAGATCCAGGTCTACAGAGCTTGCGTCCTGAGTACACTTCTGTACTGCAGCGAGTCATGGACTCTTCACTCACAACAGGAGAGGAAACTGAGCGCTTTCCACATGCGCTGCCTCCGACGCATCCTCGGCATCACCTGGCAGGACAAAGTTCCAAACAACACAGTCCTGGAATGTGCTGGAATCCCTAGCATGTATTCACTGCTGAAACAGAGACGCCTGCGTTGGCTTGGTCATGTCGTGAGAATGGATGATGGCCGGATCCCAAAGGATCTCCTCTATGGAGAACTCGTGCAAGGAAAGCGCCCTACAGGCAGACCACAGCTGCGATACAAGGACATCTGCAAGAGGGATCTGAAGGCCTTAGGGATGGACCTCAACAAGTGGGAAACCCTGGCCTCTGAGCGGCCCCCTTGGAGGCAGGCTGTGCAGCATGGCCTTTCCCAGTTTGAAGAGACACTTTGCCAACAGTCTGAGGCTAAGAGGCAAAGAAGGAAGGCCCATAGCCAGGGAGACAGACCAGGGTCAGACTGCACTTGCTCCCGGTGTGGAAGGGATTGTCACTCCCGGATTGGCCTTTTCAGCCACACTAGACGCTGTGCCAGAACCACCTTTCAGAGCGCGATACCATAGTCTTTCGAGACTGAAGGTTGCCAATACAATACAGCAGGGAAGTGTATTTTGTCAATGGGGTAAAAAACACAGGAGAGGCCATCAGGTTAAAGGGAAAGGGGCGACGCCATTCAAAAAGATCTGAAGAACAACCATGCTTGACAAGAGTAGAGAACTAAGACCTATCTGGTAAGGCCCTTACTGTTAACATAAAGAAAGATGTGTGTGTGTTAATTAACTAGAAAATGCTGAATTGAAAAATGATCTGTCTGGAAATAATTGTGAATAAACTAAAGCTCTAAAGCTTATGGCAGATCACTTAATAGACATTATGAAAAGATGAATTAATTAACATTTGGAATACAGTGCTGTATGAAGTTCAATAGGATCATAAAATAATTACTGCTGCATCACAGAGTCGTTTTTTTCTGGTAACAGAGACATCGACAGCACAAGCCTACTCATGTTTACTTAGAAATGACTCCTACAGTTTCAGTGACACTTACTTCAAGGAAAGCGTGCAAAGATTGCCATTGCAATCTTTCTCTTGCAGTCTCTTGAGTCTCTCAGAGAGTTGCAAAATAAGGAGATACCAGTGAGCTTTCTGAGAATCAAAATGAGCAATTTCAGAAGATTTAGAAGAAGATAAGAGTTGACCATGCAAGACTTATTAACTACAAATAGCAAACAAATGACGAATGATTAGCATATAGACAATTTGTAGTTCATCTCTCTCTCACACACACAAACATAACACCAAAGGAGATGTGGATCTCGTGGGGCTTTGGTCAAAGATTTGTCTCCTGGAAAAGGGAATAAAGACTGGAGGACAACCAGTCCAATCCTTCGGTCAGGCTGCTCTGCCACAATTTACATTCCAGCAACACAGCCTGACTTATGGCATTGCAAAAATGCAACACTCTATAGTACCTGCCTGGACTGCTGTTAGAAGCAGCTAGCAGTGCCAGCCATGTAGCAGCAATCCTCCTTGAGCCTCCGGAGCTAGTAAATCAGTGTTGTGGCAGATTGTGGGGAAGAGGGGGAATTGTGGCATTGCATGGAAGGAACTGGGGTAGTGAACAGGAGGTGAGAGGGGATGGATCAAGTAGCAGTGGTGCATGCTGGGCCTCATTCCCTTTTTAAAAAAATCTCCGTTTCCTTTCCCTCCACAGATATATGCCACCAAAAGAGGTGGTGTACATCCGACGAGCCACTTAGGAGCCCCAGGGCTTGCTCAGTAATTAATAAGTAATTTTTACCACCCATTTGCCTTTGGGTCATCCCCTTCCCCATGACTGGATGCACCACACACCTTTTTGGCACAGCTGCATCAGCAGGAGATAGGATTGGAGCCCAGGGGTCCAATTCCATCCCCTTCTAAGTCATGATGACACAAATATTGTTCTTTGCACACCTGGGTCTTGCCTCTAGATTGGCAACTTGCAATTGTTGTGGTACCCCCTTGAAGGCTGCATGTGGCCTGGGGCCTGTTAGTTCCTGGTTTCTAAGTACTGCTTGCATAAATGGTACTGGGAAATTGTATAGCATAGGCTGCGTGAAGTGAGCATCAATGAACCAGTGCAACAACTCTGTACTAATAACTTGGGAGGCAGACACTGCTCTTTTCCTTTTGATTTAGGAAACCTCTGCAGACACAGGGTACTCTACTTCCTTAGCTGTGTATTAATAATCATAGTCAGTTTGGCAGTCATTACTTGTTATAAATTATGCAAACTGAACTTGACATTTTAATTCATGCCACAGTGGAGACGCCTGGCTCTGTATCCCAAATCTGTTTCTGTCTGTGTTTCTGGATTAAGCTTCAAATGGAAGGAAGAGATGGGGTTTCAGAACATGACTTAATTTTGTCAGGTTTTTATCCAATGAATTAAAAAGAGCTGGCAATGCATATTTCAATTCTTTAAGAAAAATGGAGGGGGGGGGGTTACTTTGCAAAATTAGAACAGATATTAATTTTTTTTCTTTTAAAACAGGCCTCTTATGGCGTGTAAAACTGCAAATCATGTCACAATAGGACATCAATGGTACCATTAAATTGTTGCCACAAAAGAAAATGTTGGATCAGCTTATTTGACTATGTGCAATTTTGTAGTGACACTTGACCTGCAGCATATGTATCAACCACCTGAATGCTGCAGTTAGGGGTTGTTCACACACCATATGCATCAGTTGAATACTGTATCCCTGTCATCTGAATGCTGTTACATATGAACTGACTCCATTAAAAGCATCACATTTGAAGTGACAGGGGGCGATCTGAAAGTCCCACCAGCAGTGTTAAATCTGGGAGGCTCTGTTTGAACATGTTAATTATCACTTGATGTTGCATTCATTTTCAACCACTGTGCCATGGCACACTGGTGTGCCGCGAATGGTCTGCAGGTGTGCCGCAGCAGTTTTGTGGATGGTCATTTATTAGTAGAGCCATTGGGGGATTTGAACTCCCCACCAACAGCATGTGCCTTGTCAATGGTCAAAAAACTGATGGTGTGCCTTGACAATTGTGTGTCTTGACACCTTGTCAGTGTGCCATGAGATGAAAAAGATTGAAAATCACTGAGCTAAACATACACCTGTGAATCATTCCTTATAGTAACAGAACTGGAAGGGTGAAAAAAATACTGTTATTAATTCCTTGCTTTGAAGCATATCTATGCATTTTCTGTTCCCCAAAGGTCATGTAGACATTCAAGATTACAAAATGCAGAAGTGCCACAGCAAACGTCTGACAAAGAGATAATTCCAATTGGTTTGAGCAAGCCATGCTATGTGCCTGAAGATAAGGCAACATGCTTGGGATTATCAAGATTGTTGAGCACTCACATGGAAAGATTTGAGGAGATACAGATAACAGTTTCAAAAGAGGAGACCACATCTCTCCTTTGCTGAAAAGTTAGCATATGAATTCTTTGCGTGTGAATCCTGCACAAAGAGATTTGAATGTTGTTGTGGTTAATGAGTCAAATTGCATGTTACAGTATCATCGCCATCACTATTGTCAATGTTATACTATAAAGTTGAGATCTTATGCTCACTTACTTGAAAATAAATTCTATTGAATTGAATAGACTTACTTTAAAGAAAATACACTTCGGACTGGACTGTTGGGGGGGGAGAGTGGTCTGTTTTAGAGATGCTGAAGAAACTGAGTGCTACACCCCATCATGGCTGAGGTGTTCAAACTGGACTACATCTCTAATCCACTGGACCACAGCATTTCCCATTACTAGTGTCCGATTAGAGGGAACTTCAGGCTTATAAGATGCATAATCATTATGCCTAGCGATTCAGGGGGATGCTTACAAAGTTAGCATTCTAAACAAATGGTGAAATGCATTTAGTAGGCAATAAGTTCTTAGAGATGAGTTTGTAGTCTCCTTTGGGGAAAGGGCTTTCAATAGTGCTATAAACAACTCCTTGGAAAAGAAGCAGTAATAAACTTTATTAGGTGCTGGTATCTAAGAAAGTCAGAAATAATGGCTAGAAAGAAAATGACACTTTCAAAACTGAATTGTTCACTTTCATTTCCCAAACAATAAAGAACTGTAGTCTTAAAGGTAGTGGGGAAAATAGCATTTCATAAACCTATGGTCTGTGGTTTGGGATGCAAAACTCCCTCCTATTCACACATCGTTTAAATCACAGTATGTGTCAAGGACTCTTGTATTATGGGGTTTCTCTTGTGTAAACAGATCAACTCAATATGCCAAGAAAAGGGACAGTTAATATAGAGATTTTCTGAATTTAGAACAGCACTATTTATGAAAGCGGCATGTAGAACGAATGACGCTGCATGAGATTATTGCTTTAGAAGTAAATCAAACACAACACCAACACTTAATTTCTCCAGAGTTGGCCAACATAATGTGTGAGCAAGCTGTGGATTACTGCATTTAGCCACAGGGGTGGGGAAGAGAAGAGAATCATATTTAAAACATTGAACTTACCAAGTGCATTTCATCTCCTTCAATCCACTGGGTCCATCCACGGCCTTCTTTTTCTCCTTTCTGTACACAAAGAAGTTTATCGCCATCCCATGTCACACAGGTCTGTTAAAACACAGACACTTATCGGTGTGATGGTAGTTTTTCAGTGTCATCAGGTAGCGCCGCCGCCCCCGCCCCCCGCCAAGCATCAATTTCCTTTAGGAAAGAAAACTCAGCATTGAATGAAGGAGCTGTCTCAAGATGCAGCTTCTTCCAAAAGAATGGAACCAGTCACATGAAACATTTCTTTAAACTTATTGTGCTAGAGATTTCACAATGGGCCATCTCATTCATGAGGTGGATCAAGGTGGTTGTCTCAGGTGGTGGACTGCCAGAGAGTACCAGGTGTCTCTGCCAGCACCTGCCTTTGCCCCTCCACTGCTCCCATGTCTTTTCTTGCACTCACTGGATTTGAAAAGAAAGAAGGAAACAAATTGGAAAAGTGGAAGAGAGGAGAGTGATGAGCTAGAGCAGTTGTTCCCAAACTTTGTAGCATCACAACCCACCTCGTCCTCTGCAGTGGGTCATGATGCAATGCTCCCTGTCACTGCAGTGCTTTATTGGGAGCCCCTAGAAGTCGCTTCCAGGTCAGATTGGGTCCACAACCCACTCCATTGGCCTTCATAGGCCCCAGAATGCCCCACACAAGTGACTGGAAATGACTTCCAGAAGCCCAGCACACATGGTTTGGGAAACACTGGCTGAATTTCCAGTCACTTCTCGTCCACAGTTCCTCTTTCATTCTGTTCCCCTCTCTCATTTCAAATCTAGCAAGTATGTGAGGAGTAGGAGTGGTGGCTCTTCACCACCCTGGCACACTGCTGGGTAAGTGCAGATTGCCAACTAAAGTTGGGGGACAGCAGCATTTGGTGCCTCAGGTCAGGTGCAGAAAGAACATGGTTCAGTTGCATCACAGCATTGTTCAGTCTGCTGCAAGTTTAGTGACCAAAACCCTATGAACCTGCCTGAATGCTAAGATCCATTGGGAAGGCCCTTATCTGAGAATTAGGAGAAAGGACCTTCTTGTCCCCAAACTCTGGAACTACTTTCCCAAAAAGGCTCAGCTTCCCCCTTTTCTATTAATTTTTCGCTACTCTGTAAAACCATCCTCCTGCCTGATGGCTGAAGTTTTATATCTGCTGTTGTAAGTGATGTTTTATTGCTGCTGTTAAATTGCTTGTTTAGCTTGTTTTAATTGTTCCTGTTTTTACTGAAATGATTGTCATGTATGGTATAAATAATTATAAACCCCAAGCATGGGCTTTCTTTCCCACCTTGGCCATCAGGTGAGAGCTCTATGGAATAGCAATTGTTTAGAAAAGAAAAACAGCACCAAAATCTCTCTTCTGCTATCTTGAGTGTGTCATTTCACTTATAGTGGCATGTAAAGCTGAGCTGAACAGGGCCAACTACTATGACAAGCTAGCTGGCAAACTAAGGGTTTGAGATTCCTTGAGAGAGACACATTCTGTGACAAGCTAGCTGGCAAACGAAGGGCTTGAGATTCCTTGAGAGACACACATTACAGCTTCAATAGCCTATACAAAATCAATAAACACAATTACAAGCCATTCACACAGCAAAAGTCCTGTTTTGGTCTTTCAACAGCCTAGTTAAAGAGTTGAGAATGATGTTGCATTTTGCTGGCGTTTTTCTCTCCTTATGCATTTCACCTTACCAGTTTCTTCCTCTTTCAATTGTGCAGTCGATTCACCATCAGCTCCAGAAGAGGGGAGAACCACCAAGCCCCAAGGGGGAAAAGTGTTGAAAAGGAAATATTACAAAGATGGCAATAGTAAAGTGACCAGATGCAGAAGGTGTGAGCTCCATTAAAGAGGAAGTTTTCGCAGGTTCAGCCTTTCTTATCTACTGAAAAGTCTCTATCTGTTGAAATTCCCTCTTCCATAGAAGAGAGAAGATGGCAGCAATTCTCTCCTCTTGTGCATCTCATCATTCCACACCATTCGCAACAAGCCAAACACAGTCAACCAGTCATACATGGCTGTCAACCTGCCTGCCAGACACTGTGAAAGTCTGTCTTGTCAAGCACCTGGCAGGCCAGAAGATGTGGAGATCTGCCTTCAGCCTGCTGAGTCACAAGTTGTACAGGCTTGCCCTGCTTAAACCCCTCTATTCAAATGCAAAGTTTTAACCCATGGGAATTAAATGGACATAAATGGGGGCGGGGGAGGAAGTTCAGTTATATCCATCTCACTTTCAAAGGAAATAATTAATCCTCCATTTGCTATATTTGCGCCATGCAGTTCTTTCCAGGTTTTGTGTATATTACAAAACAATTAAGTTTAAACAAATGCCACGAAAACCATAATCTATATTTGGCTTCAGAGAAACTTCAAGTATGGGGAGGAATTTTACCCAAAGAGCCACGAGAAATGAATAGTTATGAAGAGCATCAGAAGGATATTGCCATAAAGAAAACACTCTTTGCAACCTCTGTTATCCAGCTCTTGAAACAAGAACAGAACTCTGCAATCCTATATATGTTTACCTGAGAATAAGTCCCACTCGTGGAACACAGTTAACTTCTAAAGAAATGTGCATTCAGCCAAGTTGTTAGTCCGATGACAAAATAAATCAACTGCTCTTGTTCAAAGTCCCACTTCACAGAAACGTTCCTTTCTCATTCACTAAAATAAAGTTGAACGAAGGCACGTGATTCAGTTCTGCTGCTGAAGCTAAACAGATCCTGCCCTATTGAGATGGCACAGGATTGATGGGAGACTGCCAGGTTCCTATACATAAGCTGCTCTAAGTTTAATGGAAGACCGGGGCATATGTGAAAGAAATGTATATATATACAAAAGGGCAGCATGTCACTTTCATAAGAAAACCCTGTATTTCAGTATTTCTCAACGTTTGTCTCCTGCTGTACCACTTCTCATGGTACACCTATTGGAAGTACCACCAGCAGTAACTGGTGATGATGTCATTGCCAGTTACTTCCAGATTGGGAGGCAAGACGCAACATGACACACAGCAGTAAAAGGCTCAGGGCAGACTGGAGGGCTTTTTCGAGCATGTGAAAAGTGCATGCTGGAGCTCTCCTCACCAAGCCTCCTACCGCTGCTTGTCACATTGCTGGTCTCACTGCCAGGTGGCAGGGAGTCCTGCGAGTTCCGCTGGACACCACCTCAAGTATCTCTGGTGGTGCAAGTACCACTGGTCGAGAAACACTGCTGTATTGTATTATAAATAAATTATGAGGATATTCCAATTAGCACATTTGTCTTGCAGAGAAGGAAACAGATCTGAAATGTTGGGTGCCTATTTAGAAAGCTCTGACTCATGACAATAGCTTGTAACTTGTGTACTACTGCAATGTCTATTTTAAACCATATTTACATGAAAGTTGAGTACATCATCTTTTACTCCTGATATTTTTGGCCTGAACCTTCGCATTAAGGATTTATGATTTCTCTCCGATATGCATGAAGGCACCACAGCAAACAGTAGCATATTTGCTTTTAGCTAGAAGACAGAAATTGTTGCTTGATAGATTTCTTTTGGCAGATAATCTGTAGATGGTAAGTCATAAAACAATGGTCCATAGGAACATCCGAAGACCACTGGTCTAATACTGCATGCTCAAGGTGGCTCTAACTTTGCAAGGGCTCAGGCAGATTTCCCAGCCCTGGTATTCACTAGAAAAACTGGGGACTCTTCTCCAAAGAACCTACCACCAGCCTCTGGACTGCAGCTGCTGCCCCACCAGACTTCACAGCTTCCATCTCATGGCTCCCTGCTGCTCTTCAACCAGATGTAGGTCACTTGCATTTTCCACAGTTTTTTCCAATAATGGGAGGAGGTACTGCACTGTAGAGCTTAGTCAATAGGGATTAATCCCCAAAGTCACTGTATCCCTCAAAACCACACCTTTAAAAAAATTATTGAAAAATAACACCAAGACACCTATGGTTGAAAGGAATGTACTGCTGGTCTTGGCCTCCAAAAGTTGGATTTTCTGGGGTTTGAGAAGTGGTGGATGAGAAACAGGGAAAGCACAGATTAGCTGCTGCTGTCATGCAGATAGTAGCAACTGTTACCCAGCAGATGCCTGATCTTTGAAGCTAAGCAGGGTCAGGCCTGGTTAGTACTTGGATGGGAGACCACCTGGGAATACTGGGTGCTGTAGGCTTATACCATAGTCTTTCGAGACTGAAGGTTGCCAACCATTCATGCAGATCCCTGCAAAGAGTGACAAGTATGGCCATTCTAAAATAAAAGCTTCTTCTGGAACTGGGCAATCCAAGAACTCCTGATGCCCTATGTGGAAAGCCAAATACTCCCTTTCTGGGTGTTGTGGCAGCCTCTGCTCTCTCTGCTCCACTGCTCTAGCCCACCACTCTCTACACCTCCTCACTTCCTCTTCTGCTCTGCCTTTTCTAAATCCAGGTAACAGAAGGAAGAGGAAAAGTGGAGGCAAGTGGGCAGCTAGAGAATGGGTGCCCCATAAACTTACTGTCTGAGGTGGCAACCTGTCTTGGGACCCTGGAAACTCAAGTTCAAATGTGCTCTCAGGGTCAAATCCTATCCAATTTTCCAGCACTGGTGTAGCCGCAATGCTGTCCCAAGGTAAGGGAACAAATGTTCCCATACCTTGCCTCCCCACCACAGGATGCACTGCATGCTCCATTGGCACAGTTGCACAGGAAAATTGGATAGAATTGGGCTCTATGACAGGAAATTCATTGGGTGACCTTGGAGCCAATCACTTTCTTTTATCTGGGTGCATTTCCAGATGGGCTCTGGATAGCACATCAGTTCCCTACTTTTTTTATTTAGCCACATGCAGCAAAGCAACAGCCCTTCAACAACGGAGCAGTTACCACATATTTTCGAAGGTTAGTAGATTGACCTTCTCCCTTAAGGTTGCCTGTTTCTGTAACATTTTGTTGTGTTCTGGGCATCCACCTCTCATAAATGATGGAATAGTGGCATCAGCAATTGTCTTACATGCAGTTATGGCATATTGTACAGCTATTTGCACTATTAGTTGATTTCCCCTGTTAATAAGTGTTCCTGATTTAAGCATGAGGAAGATAGAGGTGGACCACAGTGGGATGATGCTTTTGTGTCCAGTTCCTGTACGAAATAAGACAATGAAGTGTGAAATTCCCAAGACACATCCATCTGGAGGTACTCCTAGTCTCACAGTATGATTGTAGGGATGAACAGTAAGAGAAGGGGAAAACCATGTCTATTGCCCTGAGCCCCTTGGAGGAGCTGCGTGCTACTTCCAGGCTTAGGCGCTGTATGTTGCTGAATCCCAGTTACAGGGGGTCAAGGGCAGGAGAAAAGTCCACCTTTCTCTCCTGCTTCTGAGCTTCCCAGAGGCAGCCGTGGGAAACAGGGACTAGGTGGACATTCAACTCCATCCATCAGGGCTTTTCTTACATTCTGATTTAAGAAGAAATACAAAATACATTAGATCCCAAACTTAGTTGCTTCCCTTCTTTTGGTTTATCAGGGTTTGTTTTTCACACTGCAGTCATGGTTTTGGGTCAAAAGAAGTGACTTTTAAGTGTGAGAAAATACTGCATAGCGTGAGAAAATACCACATCAAGGTTCCTGAGCAGTAAACTATCCTATTTGTATAGGTCAGCTTCTGTGCACATGGATAATTTGTTGGCACAGAGAGAAAAGGCGAGCCTTGTGCACAAATTGAGTAGCTGTGCCGTCCACCTAGCTGGTGCTCATCGAAGTTAGTTTCACTGAGGTCAGTGGCATTATGCAGGTGTTCAGCCGGTATGAGACCAGAAATAAGTTGTGCTTGCCTAATGCCCAAATTGACAAGAAGGAATGCCATTCATCACAAGCACTCTCCTTGCTACCACTGATTCTGTTGACAAGACACACACAAAAAAGACTTTCGACCAGCAGGAGGAGCCCTCACTCAGTATTTCCAGTCTTCAGCTCTCCAAGCTGACTGACCTTGGGAAAATGCAATGATTTTTATGGTTTCTTTTCCCCCATCCTTCTTGTAAGTGATTTAGCATGGCTTCAGAAAGGCAGGAGGCAAGAGACTTGTTAACCCAGCATTCTTATAATCTATGACTTCCAGTGATCCATTTTGTCATCTTCTGAGTGACAAAAGCATGACTGAACACTCACTTGAGTGGAGTAAGGGATTTTATTTTTTAAATTAATATTGTGCCCACTGAACATATCAAATGCAATATGAACCAGGCTCTGCTTTCTCTGTCAGTTTCCACAGGGCTTGCACGGAGTTCTAGCACAAATGGCTGCATTGTTCAACTTTGGGAATGCTCCCAGGACCCTAACTTTTCTCTGCAAAGCAAAGTAATGGATTATTATCCTGCCAATTCACCTGTCTAAATATTCTTAAATACCAGGGGTGGCTAACCTTTCAACTTTAGGGCTCCTGAACCTTTAATAATTGTGCAGAGGAGGGAATTTCAGCACATGCAGCTTGCTATTTGCAAGATGACAAGCTGCACCTGATTTAATTCCCTCCTCTACACAATGCTAAAGGTACAGGAGCCTGAAAGTTGAAAGCTTGACCACCCCTGTCATACACATACATTCGCAGCTATTCACAGAAGATACTATGGTCCTGAATTCAAAGAACTGGTGCTAATTTCATATTGATACCCAAAAGTCAAGATTCTTTGCTTCTGTAGGACCATCAGAGAACCAAATCTTACTAACAGGAGACACCACATGTAGTTAAATCAGAGGCAGCATCACAGGTCAGCCATGCTGGGCACTGGACAAGGGCCCATGCCCATTAGAGGGTCCACTTAGCCATGCTGACCCTGACCTCCCATTTACAACAGCAGTGTTGTTGTTACAACAAGTTGGCCAAGAGACTTGTCTAGCTAGCACCTATGTCTACAAATGGGAGCATCCCTCAGAAGGCCCTGCATCATCTTGGGACGTCTAGGACATGCTCCCTTTGGCCAGAAGAGCAGCCCTTTTGACTACTCTAGCAGCCACCACTGGAGGCCAACATGTTGTAGAGAGGCCCAGAGCTCCAGCTACCTGGTGCCTGCACCCAAGTAGAATTCGCCCTTATGAAACCTCTCGGGTTTGGACATGAAAATCCACTTTGCTGTCTGGCTCAGTCAACCAACTTCTCAAGTTTCCTTTCCCTTCATTTCCTGCCTGCTACCAGCTGCTCATTTCTCCTGTCTCTAGCCCTGTGTGAGAGTTTCCCTAGCCTTGTCTTCTTACTCCACTACAGTATGTCCCATTTTCTTTAGCCTCCCTCATTCATTTTCCTGCCTATTCAATACTCTCACCCACAGGTAACATATTTAAGATTTGGGGTGTTGAGGAATATCAAAGGTTGTTATCCACATACTGAAATTGCAATTAGTACAGCTTAATTTATTTTCTTCTATTATTAATGCTTTTCCTCAAGCAAATAGCAGTGAGATTAGTTGTTACTGCTCAGTTGGGAGACTGAGTGCTGTTCTTCGAGCAGTGCAATCTTATTTCAAATAAGAACATAAGAACAGCCTCACTGGATCAGGCCACTGGCCCATCTAGTCCAGCTTCCTGTATCTCACAGCGGCCCACCAAATGCCCCAGGGAGCACACCAGATAACAAGAGACCTGCATGCTGGTGCCCTCCCTTGCATTGGCGTTCTGACGTAGCCCATTTCTAAAATCAGGAGGTTGCACATACACATCAAGGCTTGTAACCCATAATGGATTTTTCCTCCAGAAACTTGTCCAATCCCCTTTTAAAGGCAAGCAGGCCAGATATATATTATATATATAATGCTCATCTTTATATTGCTAAAGGTAAAAATCATTATTTTTGTCTCTAACAATGAAATCCCACACACACATATACCCCCTCAGTAAGACCCCAGTGATGTCAAAAGGTGAGCACATTTTAAAAATATGATTGATCTGACACCAAAAGAAGCAGATATCAAAGAAACAGAGAAAAACCTGAAATATTACCCAAACTGGTCCAAGATAGGCAATACTGAGCTAGATGGCTTGACTCTAAGGGTGCAATCCTAACAGGGCGTTAGGCCGGCCCAAGTCTCTTGGGCCAGCCTCGGAGGGTCACAAACATGCCATAATGCACATTTCTGCCTCCTTGGGAGGAAGCCAGGCCGGCGCTCCCAGAAGTGCAGGTCTGCGGAGGCTGATGGAAGCCTCCACTCTGGCTTCCTCCAAGTGCCTTGCATCAGCTTGGATGAGCCAACACAAGGACAAAAGGTAGGCATGGGGGAGGCGGGGAGGAGGCGTTCCTGGGTGAGGGGGGTCGGGCAGTGAGCGGCCCTGGGGGCGGACGGGCAGGGAGAGGGAGGTGGGGCTGGGATCTGGCATTTATTTATTTATCTATTTATTTGTAATCTGCCTTTCTCCCTGGAGGGCACCCAAGGCAGCTAACAACATTTAAAAGTCATAAAATACATTAAAACAACAATAAAATAGATATGCCGGATCCCAACCCCTGTTCCTGGGGAGAACGGAGCAGCTTTAAGCTGCTCTGCTCTCCTTGGACTTGCACCACCTCCAGAGGTGGCGCAAGTCCGAGGAGACCCACTGGGGCCAGAAGCCCTTACCCAGAGGTAAGGGGAAATGTTTCCCCTTACCTCTGGCTGAGCTGCTTATGGCCACTATCCTGCGCTGGATACAGCACAAGCCTCCTGGCCTGCCTGTTCCAGCGCAGGATAGGATTGCGCTGTAAAAGACAGATTCACAGAGGATGGGCCTATAGCTCAGTAGTAGTAAATCAGATGTTCTGCATACAGAAGGCTCAGGGTCAATCCAGGAACTTCAACTAAGGTTGCAATGATCTGTACGTGAAACCCTGGAATACCTCCATCACAGTACAGTACACACTCCAGTCAAGTCCGAATCAGTAGAAGGTGGCTTTCTATGTTCTTGTTATCAGTGAAGTTAAAGATTTTGAAACCTGAATTTGCTGAATGTGTAGTTCCACCCTTTTCCAGTGGGAAAATTCTTGCACCTGATACAGGAAACAGGAACTATGACTGATATAGGCAGCCTCTCTTCATCTGTAGTGTGTAATGGAGAAACTTACACATTTCTTTCAGCAGGCGATGGTATGAGCTGCTTCTCTATCCACAGCTCGCAAGTCCACTCCCCCCCTTCCGAAGAGATGCGCAATTCCTTTTTGCATGTTATGATGGAAGCAGGAAAAAAGGAAGTGCGAGTCATTGGTCCTTATCCTCTGCCACTTGCTGCAATGTACAAAAGGGCGTCAGAAAGCAATGCAGCATTGCAGCCTGGTTCAAGTCAGAGACACATACAGGGCAGGAGGTCTGGTCTAGAGGGTAGAGCCTCCATTTGCCTGAAGATAACATCCATAAGGTCGCCAGTTCGAGGCCACCAGCACCGTGCGACCTTGAAGCAGCTGACAAGCTGAGCTGAGTTATTCCATCTGCTCTGAGCGTGGGAGGATGGAGGCCAGAACGTGAAACCAGATCAGAAAGAAACATCTGAATGTTGTGGTTCTTGAAAGATAGAACCTTCTTTCAATTGTAAAAATCCCTACGGGGATTTAAATAGCCTGCCTATGTAAACCACCTTGAATAAAGTCTTGAATAAAGACCAAGAAAGGTGGTATATAAATACCTGTATTAATTATTATTATTATTATTATTATTATTATTATTATTATTATTATTATTATATCAAATATGCTTGAAAAAGGCAGTCCTGCTTTTGCAAATAACATATCCGGAGGCAATAATCAGAAAGAGTTCTGATGGGGTTTTATAGTAGGCTGAACATGTGCTGTTCCATTGCTCTTTTTACAGGAACATCCGTGCCACCCTTATTGCACCACTGCTGACCCATTTTCTGGGACATACACTGCAACAATATATGAACTTGTTGCTTTCTGACACAAGTCCAGGTATTACATCTAATGTTGCGAGATTCTTTGCTTCAGCGATACGTATCAGGACATTGATCCTGAAAGTGGATTAAATTCAGTGGAGTTGCTGCCTATGATGGGAAGTTTGCCACTGAGAATGGGTGCTGTTATGATGGGTGCTGTTATGATGGGGCTTTTTGGAAGATAGAGATTATTTAGCCCAATGTTTTAACTATAAATTTTATATTTTGTGTACTGACATTTTTAAGTGCACAGTTTTATATTTTATGTACTGGTCAGTGACCGTAATAAAAGATTCATTCATTCATAGTGGGCGAATAAACACTTCAACTGCCCAATCCCCAACAAACCTCATCATTCTTTGCTAACTAGAATCTTTGCTTAGTGGCTCCTAGCTGGGAGATGCACAGTTTCTTTAAAATGTAATTTAGCTGTGTAGCTTGTAGGACTAATTTTGCTGGTTCCATTTCCAATTGGGCATGAAACATACTAAATCTTCCCTGCTGCTCTTCAGGCTCTTCAAAATAAACATGCTTCCTTAAATTATTCTTAGCGTCTCCCATGGAACTCAGCAATGACAACAGATGGGACCAAAAAGATTGCCTATGAGAAAAGAGCAGGCAGTGATGGCTGTGTGCACAGCAGGTTGAGAGAATTCCCTAGAAGGCAACATGGGTTCACCCTGGAGATAACACCTGTCTTCAAAATCACAGAACTCTCCTAAACTTTAAGCTTATAGACTTCTCTTTTCCCCTGAGCATATACCACTTAGAAAACAATGTGTTAACAAACTGCACCAGGGAGTGAAATCTTCATTGTTGCCAGGATGCCTGAGAGGATGTGCCTGTGCTCTGATAAAAATGGATCTCAGAACATCTTTAGCCAGAGGATCTCTTTCTTGGTGGGATTATATCACTGCATGGTTACAGACTTATGCAGGACCAAGGGTTGTTTTTCCCCCCCCCTTGTCCCTTGAAGGACTTACTTCAAATCCACTAGAAAGCAAGCAGGTCCAAAAGTAAAGTTGTGTGAGATATGTCAACAATTAGGGCAGCTCTCCATATCTATTTGCAGTGAAAGAGCCAAAGCAAAGCAGCTGGCAATTGGCTTCATCTGTGTAAGGTCAGAATTACCGAGTGTCCACAATACTCGGAGTGGTGGTAGATTAAAGTAAATTCTATACATAAAATTAGGCTAATGTCAAATGGTATCTTCTTTCTGAGTATTAAACCAATGTAAGTTGCAGTTTTCCATGTGACCAAACTGAGAATTCAAGTATATATGGCTTTTTTTATTTTTTAATTGACTACAGGTAAAATGTACATTGATTTTGATAGGTGATTCCCCTTACATTTCCCAACTTTGAGACAGAAAAGTAAGTAGAAAGTGGTTGTGGAGGGGTATCATTTATAAGGCCGTGCAGGTCCGAAATAAACATGTCATCAAAGTTGGTCCAAGACGTCCCAGTGCTTCAGGTGGTGTGCCAAATGCTACCCCTCTTACCTGGTGATGCACCAGTCTTCCCGTACTGGAAAAGACAGAAGAAGACAGCAGTAACCCACCACTCTCTTCCAACACTTCTGCTCTTCCAGCCATGAATGAGCTGGCACTTAACTTTGCACTACTTCTGAAGCACTAGATTCCTTCTTTCTAGTTGAAGCATCTCACCTTTGTACCTAACCATTCTAATTGTTGCCCCAAATGCATGTGTCAATTTTCTGCCAAACTTTCTTTAAACATGGAAATATGATGTCAAAGACCATCTTGTATCCTGTTAATATCAACACGTTAAATGTTAATGTTGCTTGCTCTTACTCTTGTTTTTTTTTAATTTTTGTATTCATGTTTTTATTATTATTTGTTTTTAACTGTGATTTTACGAATTTTGTAAGCCATCTTACATAAAGCACCCAGGTAATCAAGGTGGAAAGGAGAGCTATAAATATTTTAAATCAAATAAATACATAAATATTCTGCCAGTATCATCTGTTACCCCATTTCATTGCTGTTCACTCTTCTTTGTAAGAAGTACCTTTCACCTGAATGTTAACTCACTGCCAAATCATGGTAAGTTATGGGCAGAATCTCTGGATTGTCTTTAGCCTATATTGCTATGGAACTCACTAGCTATGGAGGATAATAAGAGAGTTCACTTATATTTCACTATTGTGGAGGAACAAATCAGTTTTATGGTATGCCTGTCTGTTTTGGCTGCTTGTGGGCTGTCTGTGACAAGGTCTATAATTCTATCATGATGATAGATGGGGGGGGGGGAATCACCAATCCAAGCATCATCAGAAACTTGACAGAAGGGGAGGGGGAGCCTTGTAATAGTCACCCTTGTCAGGAATTTTATGAAACAGCATTTGGATGCATTCCTTGTTTTTATATTTGTATCATCTTTGAGGTAGTTGGTCAATCGCTGCATGGTGACTTTTAAAAGCCTTTGAAAATGTGAGAATCTGAAATGGGGAAGACACTGAAAAGCCATGTAAACATGAAGCAGAATGCTTGAGGCTCTTTTTGCAGGACACTGCAGATGCTGAGAAACAAAGAAAACACCTTATAATGTGCTGTTTACAATGCTTTGGCCTTTAAAGGCTGAAATGGCCTGGGACTGGGTGATCTGAGGGATCATTTTCTCCCATTAATTTCTCTACTAAGATATTCTTTAGAGACTCTTCTCCAGATATCCCTACATTAGGCAGGAAGCTTCCAGAGAAAGGACCGGCTCAGTGTGGGCACCCAAATTATGAAACGTGTGCCTGTTGCATTCAATGCAACTGTTTAGCTGTCAGATAAAGTACTTTCTTTTCTCTTATACCTTTACTATATTTGATTTAACACATGTTGATGTTTTTAATCTCCTGCTTCTTTAAAATTAATTCAATTTGTTATTTACTGATCCTGCTGTTTTATATTGCTTGTTTTAATGGATTTTAGTATATCACATTGCAAGCCTTCTTGAGGCTATCTTGACAAAGAACAGGATAACACAGGAGGATTATAATAGGCCTGAGGAAGTACAGAATGTACAAGGCTCCAATGTGTTGGCCACCCTTTTGGACACATGTAGCACCAACAGTAGTCTTGCTGTTCTGTTGACGGGTAGACAGTACCCTTCAGGATTTCATAGGCAGGCTGCCCCAAAACAACTGATCACTGATTGGGAGTCCTATGGCCCAGTCCTATGGACCTTATATGACAACAGATCTTTCAATTATTGTCTAAAAAGGCCCAGTGACAGTGCAAACATAGCACTGTCAGCACACACAATGGAGCCCCTGGCTTGTCATCTGCTTCTGCTGAAATTCTCTCCTCTGCACAATTGTTAAAGGTCCAGGAGCCCTGAAGTTGAAAGGTTGGCCACCCCTGGTCTATAACATCTATCCTAACACAGTGATCTCTTGATTTCATGTACTAGAGGGCAAGGAGTGCCTGTTAATGCTGAAAATTCATTAAATATGAATGCAATTATGACAATGCACATACGCAAAAGATGTATGACTAGTTTTTGAACAGACTATACCCATTATTTCTAAAGACTGTTAAATCAAGGTCAGTTAAATCAACTGTACACTGTTTTCCAGCTAAGAAAGAATCAAATGTTTAGAAATATTCTTGATATTGTATTACATCCATACAAATATCCCGTATTTCTTTGGCTAATATTTCCTCCAGTTTATATCCACCTCTTTTACAAGACTTGCAGATAGTTAGTGAGATCCTGCCTTTCAACAACTGCAGTGAAAGAGATCAAGATAAGATTAATAGCTAAGAGAGAAGGAGGGGAGGTGGGACTTGTACAAGATCCCTGAAAAGAAAGGAACCTAAGCCAGGTTGGTTAGAGGCTTGAGGCAGAAAATCTGATGTGGCCCTGAGACTGGTGCTTTAAGACTAGTAGCACAAGTCTATGCATGTCTACTAATCTATTCAATGTGGCTTACTCCCATAAAAGTTTGTACTGTATAGGACTGCAGATGACACCATCCTAATTGATCTTTGGCATCATGCCTTTAAACTATTCTTCTTATACTATGCTGGGATAGATACTATGGTGCATTCTCACTATTTAGTGATCTATAAAATAAGTTGTACCAACTGCATTCCTAAAACATTTCAAATTACCTATTTCCAAATTATTTAGACTTCTGTTTTACTTCCAAATCACAAAACAGCATTCGGTTGCATCCAATATTTTAAATGGCTAATGTCTTTTCTCTGTTGTTGAGCCACCATTTCAGCAGCATTGCTTTGGCTGGCAGAGCATCTCTCAGCAGCTGAGCTTCGAAGTGATGCCTTTGCAGAAGTGGTACTGCTGAAAGGGCAGTCTGTGTTATAATTGGGCTCTTCCAGCATGACAAGTGGGCTCTTCATACCTTGAAGATCTGATCAAGGTGGCATATTTTCTCTTCCATCATTCACAGCTAATGAGTTCCCCTGTAAGAACGCTTATTTCTAGTCATCATCTGCTCAGTGACATCACTTTCTGATTAATGACATCACATCTGGCCCTGGCACATGAGTGCTATCCAGCCCACTGTATGAAACAAGATTGATATCCCAGGTCTGCTCTGATAGCTACAAATGCTCCTCCACAGAGTTATGATCCATCCCCAATCTTTCCTGCATGGCTGATGGGCTCATATGATAAGCATTTATACTATAACTAAAGCACAATATATTCATAACGTGCGCACTGGATTAATTTGCTACCATGGAGAACTGGCACGTAACACTAATGATGAGCATCCCTTCAAACACTGAGCAAACTAATCACTGCTTTTTGTCTTTAATGGCAACCATTTGTTTTACCTTCTTTTGTGCCCATCTAGTAAGAATAATAATGCAATCAATGAAATCTATAAAATCCTCTGTTGAAATCTTTGGTAGGTGTGGATAGTCTAGCATTACTTTACTAAACATGCACAGTCTCATCAGGACTGCTGCTAAGTAAGTAAATTACTATCAATTTATGTGGGAGAGCCCCAGCTCCATACAAATGAGAGTCCACACTAAGTGCAAGTTACAGCAGCTTTAATAATGCCTGCAATGTAGATTTATTAAATTGCAGCAATTAGTAAAAACAAAGCTGGTGTCTAGATCACTTGCATTCCCTTGAGTGCAGCATGGCTTAGCTAGGAAGGTTAAATCATATTGACTTAAGGTCAGGTACATAGATGCTTGCAGGCCACTGAAGGAAGGCTTCTCTGGCACTCACACAACATCTGCATGACAATTTTAACATCAATGCCCAATGGAAAGCTAAATGGGCAGTCAAATGCCCAGAAATGGATAGTTATATAGATGATCCTACACTTAAGGTGCCAGGTTTTGACTTACCTTGACAGCACTGGAAAACAGAATCCATACCCCACATGGAGTTAGTCAGGACTCAGTGTTTAAATGGGGGCTCGTATCTACCCCACAGTCTGATTGCGAGTTCTCCCGCCAAACCACATATCACATTGTGTCTGGCTGCAAACTGAGGGCGTATACTGGCGCATGGTCTGACTTTTTCAATGGAGGTAACTCTGTCCTTGAATGGCTGGATGAACTGGACATTGATATTTGATCTAGTCTAATTGATATATAAGTCCATAAGTATATATAATTGATATACAAGTCCAAGTTTTATTTATTGGACACTGATATTTGATCTAGTCTAATTGATATATAAGTCCATAAATATATATAATTGATATACAAGTCCAAGTTTTATTTATTGGACATTGATATTTGATCTAGTCTAATTGATATATAAGTCCATAAGTATATATAATTGATATACAAGTACAAGTTTTATTTATTTATACTAAATAAATAAATCAAACTGAGGTATTCATCAAAATAATTGCCTTATCAGAAAGCAGCGTGTTTTCTTTTTCACAATATACATGCAACCGGTTCAGAAATATTTATTTACAGAGCATTCCATATTTTACTGATATCAACATAATGCTCAAAACATTTTACATGTATGCTGAATAAAAGAGAAATGTGGAAGAAATAAGTATCTGATCCCAAACAACAGTACTGGTTTCTTGAACAGGTTTCATTTTGCACTGTTCAAACTATCAAACACTTGTTACTGGCATTCCTTCTACTGAAAGGGTGTGTGCCCCTTTTAGTTTCTCTCCTTAGCAACTTTTCCCAAAACTTGGCTGAATTAAGAGCACAGCATTTGTATATTCAGCTGTACACCGGAGCTTTGTTAAGGGTGTATCCAGTCCAGCACATTCTTTCCGCAAGCTGCTACACACATGGAGTCTGGTGCTCTACTTCCTGATTCACCTTCTACACCATCAAAATGATACTTTGTTAGGTTCTCAAAATACAATATGTTTGCTTGACAAATAAAATGCATTTTTGAAAACACACTAGATTATTCTTTTAGAACTTCCTGGGCCCCTTGCTCTATGAGTCTGTTCAGGACCAGCCCAAGATCTCCTAGCAACTGAGGGGCAAGTCAAATGCCACCCCCTTACCTGTGATGTGCCAGCTTCTGTTTCTCCAGAAGTCTAGCCTGTCACTCTCCTCCATCCTTCAGCTGTGCTCCCCTCTTTTAATTCAAATTTTTAGCTGGTCAACAGATCAAGAATTTTAGTTGCCAAGACCCTGCCTCTTTCTTTGTCCCTGATCTCTCCAAACTACAATTTTTGATTTGATTACCAAATACCAGCCAAAAGTTTTGGACCCCAATAGGTAGAGGAGGGGTGTTTTTTTTTTTTTTTTGGTGATAACAAAATAAAAACACATAACACCGCTTTCTGCGCCTCTCATTTTAGTAAAAATTTTTTTGAAAAAATCAAAACTGCAAAAAACAAAAAACAAATTCTCTTACACCTGCATAGGCATGTGGCTGCATCTGCTGACACTATATCACCGCTACCTAGTACACTTTTGTATACAGGTGGGGCCTCGGTATCCATGGGGGATCCATGCTGAAATTCATGGATATTCAAATCTGTGAATTTTGGCCCCCTTAAGCCAGTGGTTCTCAAACTCTATGGAAGAGTTTGAGAGCCTTAACTCTTGCTTAAGGAATGGAGCATGGGGAAGGCAGCAATGTGATGCCCAGCATCGCACTGCTGTGGAAGGGCATGCTTCCACTCACCCCCGCCCGCAGCAGCCTCCTGGGGTTTGAAGGAGCCTGGCGCCAGCCTCAGCAAGGCTCTCCAAGCAGTGCAGACCCTGCAGAACGCGATCATGACTACTTCCTGTTTCTCGATGGCAAAACTGAAAGTGGTTGTGATCGTTTTCTGCAGGGTATGTGCTGTGAGGAAAGCCTTGAGGAGGCTGGCGCTGGGCTCCTCTGACCCTTGTGAGGCTGCTGCAGGCGGGGGGGGGGAGTGGAAGCACACCCCTGTGGCCTTGATCAGAGGCAATATCCAAGGGATTGCATCTCTGCCTTCCCCCCCTCAATGGTGCAGAGCCCAGGGCCCTCAGGCTGGGGCGTCGTAATGCCCAAGTTCGAGAATCACTGCCTTAAGCCCTCCAAAGAGGACTGGAGGGGCTTTCTGAAGCCCAGAGAGGCAGCACGCATCCGCCTGCTGCCTCTGTGGACTTCAGAATGGTTCCTAGAGACAAAAAAAACCCTCCAGGGACTTTGCCTGGCCTCAGAATACCTTATATGACATAAAAATGTCACTTCCAGATTCCTGAGTGGTGTTTTTTCAGCTCTAGGAGCCATTCTGAAACTTGCAAAGGCAGTGGGCAGATGCGCACAGCTTCTGGGCTTCAGAAAGCCTTCGTGTTCGATGGTACACTGGGGTGAGGGAAGTCATCACACGTAGGGGGCTTTCCACAGGGATAGGGTTACAAACCAGCCTCTAGTTCTCAAGATACTGCAATACTTTTTGACCCTTAACCCATTTCTGTCTAGCCCACAGGTGTACATTTGATCCCTGTTGCGTATATGCAACGTTGGGCAGAAATGGCTTAATCGATGGATACCAGAAGCAGTTCTTCTTCCAGTGATTAAGGTTTGTCTCAGGGGAATCTACAAATCAGCAATACTGATTTCAACAGAACACAGAAAAAAAATAGTTCAAGTCAACCTCCTATTCAGTGGAAATGCAGATAGCCACATGATTTGCTTCAAAATTACTCCATGATTGACCTTGTGTGCACTTTGGAACATACTAAAAATTGGAGGATGACCTGAACTGCACTATGGCTGAGTGAGTTGGTAAGAAAATCAGTTCCTTCATGTTTTCTGTTTCCTAACAGTATGGCTCATTTTTTAAGTGCCTCCCTGAACCTTAGCATGTGCCTCAGGCAAATGTAAAAGTTCTGAAAACTGACAGCACAGTACTCAAGGTAAATATGCAAACAGAGTTCCCAAACAACCTTCTCAGTAATGCCTGTGATAGGTACACAAAAATGCAGTTCTTAGACTACCATTTTCATAGATGCTTATGGTAAAAATCCATCTCACACTAGGACTTGACATGGGAGAATATATCTTTTCAACATATTTACTCCTTTCATTATTCATTTTAAAAAACTTAAAAAACTCTCCATATACAAACACGTTACAAAAATGCTTCTGGAAAAACACTCAAGGTCAGACACGCGAATCTCCGGGGAATGGAACCTGACAGCTATGGGTAGTGAGTGGGGTACTGTGGATGATACTTTGCTAACTTTATTGGCCACTACAATCATAGATCTGTGCGTACCTTGCCTCCTCTTCTGATAGCCAGACTTAATCCCCTCAATCTGCTTAATGGTGTGGGGGGCAATTCATTCTAACTATCTCACTACATAGAGTTCAAATGCTACATGAAGTAGCATTACTTTATTAGGCAGGAGGTGCAGTCCAGAGGAAAAACTGCCTGAAGACTACCTGAAGACTGCCTGAAGGTCAACAGGCATGTGGATGTGGGAGAACCCTTGGACATTATATATCTGGACTTTCAGAAGGCGTTTGACACGGTCCCTCACCAAAGGCTGCTGAAAAAACTCCACAGGGAATTAGAGGACAGGTCCTCTCATGGATTGAGAACTGGTTGGAGGCCAGGAAGCAGAGAGTGGGTGTCAATGGGCAATTCTCACAATGGAGAGAGGTGAAAAGCGGTGTGCCCCAAGGATCTGTCCTGGGACCAGTGCTTTTCAACCTCTTCATAAATGACCTGGAGACAGTGAGGTGGCTAAGTTTGCAGACGACACCAAACTTTTCCAAGTAGTGAAGACTAGAAGTGATTGTGAGGAGCTCCAGAAGGATCTCTCCAGACTGGCAGAATGGGCAGCAAAATGGCAGATGCGCTTCAATGTCAGTAAGTGTAAAGTCATGCACATTGGGGCAAAAAATCAAAACTTCACATATAGGCTGATGGGTTCTGAGCTGTCTGTGACAGATCAGGAGAGAGATCTTGGGGTGGTGGTGGACAGGTCGATGAAAGTGTCGACCCAATGTGCGGCGGCAGTGAAGAAGGCCAATTCTATGCTTGGGATCATTAGGAAGGGTATTGAGAACAAAACGGCTAGTATTATAATGCTGTTGTACAAATCTATGGTAAGGTCACACCTGGAGTATTGTGTCCAGCTCTGGTCGCCGCATCTCAAAAAAGGCATAGTGGAAATGGAAAAGGTGCAAAAGAGAGCGACTAAGATGATTACGGGGCTGGGGCACCTTCCTTATGAGGAAAGGCTACGGCGTTTGGGCCTCTCCAGCCTAGAAAAGAGACGCCTGAGGGGGGACATGATTGAGACATACAAAATTATGCAGGGGATGGACAGAGTGGATAGGGAGATGCTCTTTACACTCTCACATAATACCAGAACCAGGGGACATCCACTAAAATTGAGTTTTGGGCGGGTTAGGACAGACAAAAGAAAATATTTCTTTACTCAGCATGTGGTCGGTCTGTGGAACTCCTTGCCACAGGATGTGGTGCTGGCGTCTAGCCTAGATGCCTTTAAAAGGGGATTGGACAAGTTTCTGGAGGAAAAATCCATTATGGGGTACAAGCCATGATGTGTATGCGCAGCCTCCTGATTTTAGAAATGGTCTATGTCAGATGCGAGGGAGGGCACCAGGATGAGGTCTCTTGTTATCTGGTGTGCTCCCTGGGGCATTTGGTGGGCCGCTGTGGGATACAGGAAGCTGGACTAGATGGGCCTATGGCCTGATCCAGTGGGGCTGTTCTTATGTTCTTACCAGAAGCTAAGTAGGCACAGCCTGGGTTGTATGTGGAGGAGAAACCAGAAGTCACTGATCAGCTGTTGTAACCCTTGATGGCAATGAGGAGTCACTGTGGCTTGCCAGAATGGGAGAGTGTTTGAAATATCAGTGACAAGGATAACAACTGGTAAATCTCTTGCTGATGTGATTTGTGTGGCTTGCCTGTGGAGAGCTCGGAGTGTTTCTGCAGCTAAGAAGAAGTTGGCTACACCATTGAAGGATAGCAGCTGGAGTTTGAAGGGTTCTATGTACATAGAACATTGTAAAGGTCCTTATTGGGTCTAGGATGCCTGTGTAAACAGCCTTGAGCAATAACTGAAAGAGTACTTTGAGGAGAAGGAAGGGTGGTATATAAATACATTAAGAGGTATTTGACCCATGGGGTGGCAGTTTGTTTGACGTTTCCCCGTGTGTGACTAAGAAGTGGCACTCAGGCGTGGAAGAGAAGGGTAGGTCAGGGATGCGTTTTTATTGCACGGGGTAAATTCAGGCAGCAGAGTATCAGTCCACTGAGAATACCCATCGCTGCATTCTCATCGTATATTCTCATACCCAGGAGGTGCAGCCAACAGGATATTCTCAACTGATCATATATATATTTTAAGCATAGACTACATTTTCTGTATAAAATATAAACGTAACAATGGTACACAGGGAGAAGGCTGTCACATTCAAAATATCCTCTTAGGATGCTCCACAAAATCTTAATGATTGGTTTGTTCTTTTAGCTTGAACTCTATCTGGAAAAAGATCTCACAGGACACAACTCAAAACTGCAGCAAAGAAAACACTGCATATCCTCTAGAAATGGTCCTGCAGATGGGGAGAACTTCTTTGGCTTTGATGAATGACCAGTGGGTAGGAATTATGCTCCATCAATGGAGGAGTTGATAAAGAGCCAGGCATTTAATTGTGACATACCAGCTATACCAGAGCAATTTGAAGATTTAATAAGATTTGGAATGCATGCTTTTGTAGCTTTAACTTTGAAGAAAAAATATTACAGAGAGAGGAACAATATATGGAATGCCTCCCCTTTTGCTATTTGTTGGTCCTGGTAGTATTGGTTATTTGTACACCTTAATCATTTAGTTGTTGGGGCAGAAAAAAAAAGAAATCTCATCTTTCTCTTTTCTGACACTGTGACACACTGTCTAGGATCTTGCTCCAGTTATGTGCTTCCCACCCTAGAAACACAGCTCTAGAAACCACCAAACAGAACTGCAGCAGAAGCCTGGCAGAAACTGGTTTATCTGCTAGGTATTGGCAGATAAACCAATATCCAAAACAATACTGGATACCATACAATCAAATGTAGAATTACATACATTTTAATATACAACACCACCTCCATAATCTGTCAGCTGCCAAACCCACCGAAAAACACATCAAATCAAATAAGGCAAGCCACTGATAAATTGTTCCTCCACTTCCTTGCAACTGCTCACCAAGCAATTGCAAACTCCAACTAAAGGACACTTCCAGATAGGGTGTTTAGTCTGAAATTATCACTTTGGTCCCTCACTCTTTACGGGAAGGTCATATGACACCATGATCATTCATCCTCCACCTGTATTTTTCCCCAGGCTTAAATTGTCACACTGTTCACACAAAACACCAGTACTGATGTTCCAAAAAGTCAGTAGTGCAATTACCACATGTACAGATCGTTAGCACAGTTGTTTCATCCATTTGGAGAGGTGCATACCAAGCTACAACACACCATAACAAAAAAAAAGGCAGCTAAGGGGGGTGTCATGTCCCCCAAACATGCTCTATCTCCTGCTACATGGAGGGAACTAGACAATTCAACTGCAAGAGGAAGGACAGTAACCAGCTAGCATTACCAGGAAGTGCCCAAAGAGGAACAGAAATATGGAATGCACAGAACGCATTGTACAGATCTGTTATTGGCAGCTAGCATTGACTGGAATATATCTGCTTGTTGAATTTCTCAAGAAAGAACAAACTGTTGCCATATGGATCTCGTCTTAAGCTTGAAGATTGCTTATGCTTGAAAATTAGGGAAGAACGCAATGGAGGACTGCTAAGCTGCAGTCATTGATAAGGGATCAATGCCCCCAGGAATGGGATGGCAGAAAGCTTACTGAATGGTGAAGCAAAGGAATTAATTATAAGACAAATGGATAATATAAAATTGTACGCAAGGCTGAGCAGTTCATGGGAGAGTCTCAAATTAACCATTCTATTGAATGCCATTTTCCATTTCTCTTTATCCTCAGCATAAATTGCTTTCTCTTACCCTAATGAAACAATTGAGGGACTTTTAAAGTGTGGAATGCTTACTGTGCAGCCTTGAGAAGAATAAAGAGCCAGATTATAGTGCTTAGTTGGTGTAAGCAAGGGAGGGGATCAATTTTTAAACCTGTTGTCATTTAATTTATTTGTAATGGTTAATAATTTACCCTACACACGTATCAGGCATCTATACACAAATGGCATTATTATTTATACATATTTAAAATCCATCCACTTTGCATTGAAGCCAGGAAGGCAGTAATAGCTTTCCTTACAAAGTTTTCCAGGAATCCATTCTCTTCTTCACACTTTGTGAGAGGTTTCTTGAGAATCAACGTTAAATTAATTCAGACACACACAGGCAACAATGATATGAGCCAAACAATCTTGAATTGCTGTTTTAGTTTATGCAGATGTTAAAGAGGAATTAAGAGGAATTAACCTCAGAAGGTTTGCCAATTCAGTGTAATAGCTGCTTTTCAATTAATTTCTACACTACTCTTTGTAAAATCAAGGCAGTATCCTGGGATCTGCAGCCTGAGACAGGAACTGCAATTCTTAATTGCCTTGAAGGAGAAGATGAAGAGTCTCTTCCCCATGAAACCCTTGCTGAAATAATAAACTTTGCTGTATGGATCCTGTGGATTAACTCTCAACCGGTTGCAAATACTCCTTTCTGGGGCAAGTTGCCTGAGCATGTGGTCTCAGGTTAGTCTATTTCATAACATAAGGAGAGCCCTGCTGTCTCCGTAACATAAGGAAAGCTTCAGGGTCTCAGGTTAGTCTATTTCATAACATAAGGAGAGCCCTGCTGGGTCAGGCCAAAGGCCCATCTAGGCCAACTTCCTGTATCTCACAGTGGCCCACCAAATGCCCCAGGGAGCACACAAGACAATCCATTGCAATCTAGTTTCAGGCACAGTTCTGACACAGAAACAGCCCAAACAGAGGAGGAATAGGGGGATTACAGCCCTGTTAATTCTCACCACGTTGAGGTGGTTCCGTTTCCATCTTGGGCATCAACTCCAGAAGGCACTGTTGGCAAAACCCTGCTCACAAATTCCTGGAGCAGTACTCTAGTCTTAATACAGTAGTTACTACTGCTTCCTCCGAGACAGAGGGAGAACTAACTATGCTTTCTGATATAAAACAAGGTTAGTTTAGCTATTCCTAATGCCTGTTAATATAGTAACAGTAACAAGATAGTGACTACATATTTAATAAGCTTCTTGCTTAGTTTATGCAATATCATAAAAAGGGTTCCCATTTCATTTCAGATCCATATGAATCAAAAAGGAGGTTAAAGAAACAGAGACACACAAGAAATAAAATGGAGTAGTGGAGCAAGGAATCTGTTCCAGTGATTGTTCTTGTGACCTAGCATGATCCATGCTGCCTCTCACTTTCTGTAAGCAGCTTAGCCAGCTTTCTTTAGAAAACAGCATGTCTCTTGACTGGTATTAGGGTTTGTGTAACAGGACAGGACCAAATGCCAAGAGGACTAAGGCAGGGCTGCACTCTACCATTGTGCTAACATGCATGCTCCTCAGTGAACGAGCATGTGTGTGGACAGACCGACAGACGCACACACGCCTACAAACCCTTTTTTTTTTAATGTGAGGAGCAGCCCAATCTGATATAAGTTCCCCCACACCAATGCAGTGGTGCCAGTGAGGAAACTGTTGAATCCCACAAGGGAATTTAGCAGGTGGTAAGTCACATCAGGGTAAGGCAGTGGTTTTCAAACTGGGGTGTCGTGATGCCCCAGCCGGAGAGCCCTGTGCTGTTTTTCCCTTAAGAAGCAGGGAGGGGGGGAAGGCGGAGATTCAATGGCCAGCCTCGCTCCTCGGATTGGGCGCAGGGGCATGTTGCCTCTCACCACCACCTGCAGGAGCCTTGCAGGTCAGGGGAGCCCAGCACCAGCCTCAGTAGGGCTCCCTATGCACGGCACAACCGTCCAGAAGGCGATCGTGACCACTTCCGGTTCTGCAATTGAGAAACAGGAAGTGGTTGCAATCACCTTCTGTAAGGATCCGCACTGCGTGGGGAGCCCTGCTGAGGCTGGTGCCAGGCTCCCCTGACCCCCGGGAGGCTCCTGCAGGCGGCGGTGAGTGGCAGTGCACCCGTGCCCCAATCAGAGGCACAATGCTGGGCATCGTGTCTCCGCCTTCCCCCCACCCTCGCTGCCTGCAGCGAAGACTCAGAGACTCTCAAACTCTCCCAGAGAGTTAGAGAACCACTGGGGTAAGGGGGTATTTGACCCACTGCCCTGGGGAAAGCCCCAGGTGCCTCTATGGGTCAACTCAGATCCATATTGCACACTAGCAATAGTGCTGGTGCAGGTCCGAATTGAACTGTGTTGGCAGATCACGCCCAGGAACGGGGACATAATATGGCATGCGCTAGCGCCACCAATCCCCCTGCTTCTGGCTCATCCAAAGTGAACATTCAGTCCTTACTCAAGCATGCCTAATGAGTGCTTAGCTGCTTTGTCTTTCCTGATCATACGGTTTGTTTCTTCCCCTCCGCAGGAGTTCCACTGATGTTTCATGGGTGGGACTACATCGGGGGGAGGGAGGGCCTTTGGACTGGACTGGGCTGTTAAGCTTATTTTACTGCATACTAAAAGCTATGAATACGAAGATGGTTTGTCTAATCTTCAGAACCACATACTAACAGTATTTTACACAAACAGTGGGCGGTTCACCTTTCCTGGTTCTCTTTTATACAGTGGTTAATGAACGTAAACGAATAAAAAAAATGGTTGCATTCAGACAACACTGAATATAGTAGATAAATTATAGTAAACACTCGCTATAGTAAACACACAATTCAAACTAATGAATCTGAGGCATTCTAAATTACACATCAAATAGGCACAATGTGGCTAATAAGCAGGGGCAAGACATGTTCCTTGGAACAGGAAGAGATGAAGCATGGTGAATAGCAGCAAAGCTGCAGGAATGCAATGTCCTTTACAGGCACTGTTTGTAAATGTCAAGAAGGGCTGACTCATAGGCAGTATGGGATCTGCATCTGGGTCCTCTCGTTATTTCAATCCTTCTGAAAACCCATCAGAAACCAATTGAAACTTACAGACAGACCTAGCTCTCTAATTAGTTCCCTTCTGCTCAAGCCCTTGTGGTTAGCTCTGTTTTGCTTGGTTTGTACAAAATGTACAAAGAAGCTACTTTGTGCCTGATAATCAGACAGGACCTGCGCATTTCCTCAAGTCTTTCTGTTACTGGTAAGCAACAGACAGAGATCTCAAGCAAAGCGTGTTCTGCTTATACACTCTTCCCCCTTTATCTCGCTATACAGATTTTTACTTATACAACCAGACATATTAAGATCCTCTCCCTCTTTGTCCATACCAGGATTTTCGATAGAAGGTCTGGGAATGGTGGAAGAAAAAAAGGACCATGTCTCTTGTGATTAAATGGGTCTAGCTCCCATTTAATCTTATGGATACATATCCCCTCTGCTCTCAGCTCATGTGGGCTTTAGAGAAAGCACCCTTTAGGACCCTTGGAGAACTGAAGAAGCTGGGGAAGAGGCACCCTCCTTTGTGTTAGGCACAGTAGCTGATGGGTTGCATGCCCCCATGCTTTTAGGGCATATGCATTACACACTCCTGCTGAGAAAAGTGGAAAAACAGATGAAACATAAAAGAGTTGTTCCTAGCGTGCAACTAACGCTAGAGGTGCTAAATCTCATTATGTGATACAAGAACTTTTGAAACATTTTCAGCATCACTTTTAACACTTTATTAATGCTGTATAATGTTATTCAATGTTATTCATTTTATTATGCCACACAACTTTTATTACATTTAGGGTGATTTGGGGAGGCATTTGGAATGGTTTTGGAATGGATTAGAATTTTTCCAATTGAAATTAATGTAATAATTGTACCTGTTATCCAGATTATAAGGGCTGTTTTCATGAACAAATCAGGCACTTATAAAGAGAGAAAAATGTGCTTCAAACAGAAGAATGAAGTAATGCTACTAGTAAGATAAATGTTTATAGATACAGTATATTAATTTCAATTAAAGTGTTGTTCACAGAGTTAAAGACAAGTTAACTAAAGGTTCATTCCAGTGTGGACATTCTTTTGTACAAGACCCATTTTAAAAAAAACAAAAATGCAGCCACGGTCAATCTGACAAAGACATATTTGCTAGGCCTCTGCCACTGGCTCAATAAAACACAAAAACGTGGATGAGGTTCTTGGTGCCTTTTTCCAAGCCAACTCTGCTTAATTTTATTAAAGCATCTTGGCTGTTTTTGTTTTTTTAAAAAAAGCTTTATAAATCTGCAGTTTGTAGAATTTGTGCAGCAAAGACTTTTCATATCCCTCTGGAGAACAGCTTCTTTTATCCTACATTCAATCCTTGGCATGTTATGTGCATTAAATACATGTCAAAAGAAGAGGTGACAGTATGCTGTAATTATTACCCAGCCATTGGAAGAGCTTGCATCTTGCTTCTTTTAAAAAGTCAGTTTACCACTGCAAAAAGAAGTAAAATTCTTACTGTTATAGTACCAATTGCTACAATGCTGTCATAATAAGTATGGACAGAAAGTTGCAGTCAGAACTGGGGAAAAATAAAAAAAGGAAACAGGTTTTTAAATCCTGCTTTACTTTGAGGCATGAAGCTTGCATCGGATTGAATAAACATTTTGTTTTCCAGCAGCAAATAGTGAGATGCCCAGATAACACAGGCCAACACACATTTTGCTTCCTTAAACGTTACACCAATTCCTGGGTATATTTGGGGTGCTGATGTAAAAAATGGCATCTGTTTTGCCCTATCACGTCTAGTTTTGGAGACACGGCATAGCCTCTTTAGTGAATGGTTCAAACAACTTCCTCATGAGGAAGCCTACACCATGGCTTCCTCATGAGGAAGCTGCTTGAACCATTCACTAATGAGGTTATACTATAACTCCAAAACTAGATGTGATAGGGCAAAACGGATGCCATTTTTGGAATCAGCACCCCAAATTCATATCAAACCACCATAAAGTTTGGGAAAAACTTTTCTGACCCTCAATTTTGTAGGCCTGTGTAATAGAAGTGACTCCAGGGTAATTATCCATCCTTTTGAGTAGTCCTGAAGAATGTGCTTTATGGGCAGATGTGAGGTATGAGCTGATCAACCACAGCATTACCACAAGTGGTCTGCAGCAGTTTCCCTGATCTTTTGCTTGGTTTACAGCCCAATCCTATTCCTGCCGGCGCCACTGGGTGCAGCAGCACCAAAATGGCTACCACTGCATCCGGCAGCACTGCTGGGGCCACTGGGGGTCTCCTCAGAAGAAGCCTCAGGCCATAATGGGGTTTCTCAGGTCTGTGCCAGCACAGACTGGAGAGCCTCCATGTTGGGCTGCAAGCCTGACACGGAGGATAGGATATGACGGAGCAGGGCTTTGCAGATCCCACTGCCCTCCTGCCCCAGTTTCTCCCCTGCTCTGCCCTCCCCCACCCCAGAATACCTCCCCTGCCCCCAAGACCTTACTTCTGCCCAGAGCTCTTGCTCTGGGCAGTGTCCATCCAGCGCTGGCTTTCCCTGCACAGAGAGTGCCATAAACACGCTTTATGACACCAGTGCCAGAAGTACACTTGTACCACTGGCACTGAAGAGCTCAGGATTGGGTTCTTAGTTACTGCAACCACAGAAATAGCAGATCTAGTGGTAGTTAGTTTATTCAGGTAGCTTATGTATTGATGAATTTCTACCATTCTTTATGAACAACCAGAGCCGCTTACACATTTGGAACACCTATTAAGGGCGCAATCCTACCCGGCGCTGGAATAGGCAAGCCAGGAGGCTTGCACTGTACGCAGCGCAAGATAGGGGCCAAAAAGGGCTCAGCCAGAGGTGGGGCGCTCTTGCCCCTATGGGTCTCCTCAGACTTGCGCCACCTATTGAGGCTTCAAGTCACTCTGATCTCCCCGGGAACGCGGCTTGGAATCTGGTATAACTGATGGATCCTAGCCCCACCTCCCGCTCCCTGCCTGCCCGCCCCCCCCAGGGGCCACCTTCGCCTCCCGCCCCCTACCTGCCTACCTCAAGGCCTTGCGTCAGCCCAGCTGGGCCGATGCAAGGCTCAGTGCCTCTGTCAGCGTGGAAGCTTGTTCCAGCCTCCACAGGCTGGCGCGTAGGCCTAGCCGACTCCTGAGGAGGCCTTATGGCACGCTTGCAACCGTCCTGGGCAGGGACTTGCACCGGCCCAAGTGAAGGGTAGGATTGCACCCTAAGTCAATTAAAATTTGATCTCTTTAGAGCAACAATAGCAAAAAGAGAACAAACTGGTAAAACAGTTCACTAAATGCAGAGGCACCAGATGATCCTCCAAATTCCACTCCCAGCCTTCCATTGTTTTCCTGAAAAGGAACGTTTTTGCCAGGGGAATGAAGCTTAGGAGAGACTCAACTGAGAAGCAGGGCTTAAAGCATGGATATACCGTATTTTCTATTAGATTGAATAGTAGGCTCACACTGAGAATCAAAAAAGCCTCTCTCATTTTCTTAGCACTTCACGTTCTTTTTTGACAGTCAATAGCAAGAGCCTCTTGCTTCATTTCAGCTTGGCCTTTATCTCGCTCACCAAAAATAACCTTGTGAAGCTTGCAAACTCCTCACTTTCCACACCCTTCACTTTGGGAATCTTTAGTAGTGTCTTGCCCTCCGACAAATGAAAAAGACAATGTTTAGGGCTCTGACTCAGCTAAGCAGCTTGGTATTAGCAAGACAAGGCCACTAATTGGTATTATGGGCTGCACAATATTGTTTCCTTGTTGAAAGCTGGCAGCTCACAAGGGAGAATTCGTGGTCCTGTCTGCTTCCATTAAGGATGAAGCTTCTGTTTCTGTTACAAACAGCTATGCAGGGCATATGCAGTCTCTACTGCCCCATGCAGAATCATTATGGAAAGGTGGATAAGACAGATAGTAAATTAGGAAGCCCCTGCTTTTGCTACTTGACTCACAATTATGTAGTCTGCAAGCAGTATCTTTTAAATGAATAACGGCACTACCAGACTGGCTTCCTGTCCATCACTGCTTTTCTGCATACAGACAAATGGGGAACTGCAACACATCCTATCACATGGTGGACACAGTAGACCAATCTTCTCCAAGTTTCTGGGGCTGTAGCTATGTATACAACTCTCCAAACAGGGACAAATTAGTAATGCTAACAGTAGTCCACACTGCAGTCATTGTGCTATTCTACCATTGTAGAATAGTCATTTTATACAGAATTTCAACACAATCCCCATTAGGAAATTCAAATCACAACCACTCAGTATGGATTTTGATCCAGAGACAATTTGTTGCTGATGCTGCTGTCTACACCCTGCTACTCTCTGTGTGTCTCTTTGCTTTCCAAAGGCAGCTGTCCAATGGGGAAGAGGATATAGGATCCTCTATATGGCCAGTTGCACAGATGAAAAGGAAAGTCCACAGTGTGCCTGGCAGCAATGACCAGCGTGATCTCAGCTGTTCTACTGTAGGGTTGCTGACCTGCCTGTTTCAGACAGACACCTACTGCTTTACAAACTCCGTGACAGTGAACTAACTGGTGTAGCCATAATTCACTGAAACCTGCTACTTTTCTGTCTGCCAGTTAACTTACAAAGGCGCAAGAGCCCTGCTGGGATGAGACAGTTGGTATCCTTGATTGTGTGTGTCTGTTTCAGAAACTGCTCCAACTTTGAAATAATGCAGTAACATTTTTGACTTGATCACACTTGTTGCTTTGTTAGCAGGCAGGGATCCATTCTCTCCACCCTAACTGTTTCTTACCTCGGGGTGGGACTGCAGAGGAGAGATGGAGGAGGGGCCGCTTTGCTCCCAGGGCTCAGGGTCTACAACATCCTCACTGACTCCTTGGATTCCAGTGGCAAGGGGAAGACCCTCACTTGTCATGAATCACCTGTTTTCTGCTGCCATAAGGTTTAAGGTAGATAGTTGTGGTGGAGGATGGGGAAGGAGGACACCATAACGACAGCTATGCCACAGCTGCTGTGTGTCGGGTGCACCAATGATGCAAAGACATAAGTGTGTGACTAAATGGTCAGGCTGCTGCAATAGAGACCCTGTGTCACATGCAAGCCCAATGGCTGGCCTATGCAGTACTCTCTCCAATTGCTCCACATGCTATATAGTTTCCCAGTCAGGTGTGTCTGTGCACGATGCTGAGGGATGCTGAATGACCCATTAACTACTCTGTGTATGTCTGCTGTGGTAGTTGAGTGGTTAGAAAGCACTGGCTGATGTGGTTTCTGCATGTGTACCTGTACTTGCCCCTGCCTCCTGCTTGGTCCACCCTGGTGGCACTAGTCTAGCCACCAGCACTGGGACTAGGAAGACTGCAGTGAACGACTCCTTGGCCAACACTGAATCAACGAACATCATAGGCCAACATCCTATGACTGGTGGGCTGTGCTGGAGTTTCCATGGCAGAGTTAGTTGGGGAAGGGTGAGCCAGGGGAGAGTTGCCTAGGCTCTTGTTTCCCACCCCTTGTGCTGTACAGGTTTAGGATATGATACATGACATGCTGATATAGTAGCAACACTGGTTTAACTGTAGTATAGGAGTGTGCAGTAAACCTATACGAGTAGTAAATAACTACTTTATGTAAGAAATTAATGTTAAGCAAAGTACAGCTGAACCCCACTTTCAGGAAAAAAGGAGAACACCAAATATAACTATGTCAGTTTTTGTAATAAAATAAAATAATTCAACATGCAACAATATTTCTATTATAAATAAATTTTGTAATGGGTTTGTGACCTTGGCGAGCAAAACTCCTGTGAAATACAAAAGTACATTCTGAGAAGTCATATCAACACAGTCGTGTCTGCCACAATACAGGGTTTTTAAGCTAATCTTTTTGTCAAAGCAAGAGCAGTCATTCAGTTCTTACCATGCATTTGCGATCATCCAACCCTGTTAAATCCTCCTCAAATTCTTTCCCTATATCAAAATCCATTATGTAGTTTTTAAAAGTGCTTAGTGTTTTAATGATCATATGGTTTCCATCCTGAATAATCTCTTTGTCAGGTTTAAGCATGTTGGCTATTTTTCTTACAGCAACATTGACATCTGAAAAAAAATTGTAGGAACAAAAAGAGATGTATATAAAAGCTGTACAAGCAAAATCCTGAGAAATTCTGACAGAGGGGGCAACTTGTAGGAAATCTGACATTGCAAGTGAATACATTTCAGTTCTTCCTCTACCCACACAGTAGATCTAAATTTGTTTCTACAGATGTATAGTACTACGATCCAGTTTTCCAATCAAATTCATAATGAATGCTATACTTGTTCTTTCACTCATTCCTTCTCCCAGCTTGTTGAAATCTACATGGTCTCCTGCCATTTTACTTGTGCAAAGACCTGCCATTTTACTTGCAAAACTCTGTAAAATTTCAGATACATTAACAAGGCCGTAAAAACAAGTTCTTGATTGTTAATTGAAACTGATGACGCTAAATGAAGTCAGACTCTAAATAAATAACTTTTATTTCCACTCAAAAAAAGTCTTCTTGTATTTATTACAGGTACCAGAGCTAAACATTCTCTTTCAGACAAAAGTCACACAAACTGTAATGGAGGGACAGTTATGCATTTAACTTTTCAGAACAATCAGATCCAGGCTAAAAGATATAAAGCTATAGCCACCAAATATATATATACACAAAAACAAAATCTTACCCAGTGCTTTCAAATACTCCTCAAAATTGTCATTGCTGAGCATTTTCCAGTAGCCATTGAAATCTGCAGGCATTGCTGGTGTTGTGCCCTAGTCAAAATCAAAGACTTTTTGCCTTGTAGATGTTAATTCTGCACCATACAGCTCAGTGCCCTTTGCAGAGGCAAGTTTGAACTTTGGTTTCTTTTATCTGTTTTTCCAACCATGCAGTTATGCTAGTCCGTCTAAGCCGATTAGTACTGAAGTGTTGCCTTTAAATTCTGGACCTTTTAGTTTGCCAATGACAACAGAATGGCTTGATTTAAATGGAATAGGGTCACTGCCCTCAGTTCAACGGCTATAAGGTCAACTGATTAGCTGGGAATTTTAACCCCTCTGTACTACTTATAACCTAAAATGTCTTCTTCAGATCTATGGGCAAGTTCTAAACACTGCATGCTACAGACATACTCATGGTGATGAGGATGTACAGAGCCATGAACCATGGACCTTTGGTATATTTGAGAAATTTTTTCCACTTTGCCTTCCAGTTCTGTATGGTTCAGAAAGAATTATGTAAGTTCTCCAACTGGAAAGGATTCTACTCCAGATAACTAAATTTTTATGTTTATGCCATGTTTATGCAATATTCCTTGAGTGATAGGTCTTGGGCACAAGGTATTAACTAGCTGGTTAATAAAAGGCTGAAAAAGAGCCAGTCATTACTCATCCAACCTGGTTTTATTGGACAAATACCCAATTCCAGTTATCACCCAAACTCTCTAGCAGTGCTGCACATTTTTATTAATCAGAACACGCTTTGAGCTAAGAGAATACAAAGCATTTTCAGACCAAGAAATAAGCAGTACTTCACAGAAACCCATTAACTTCAGTGCAAGGAAGCAAGTGAAAAACCATGCAGTATTGCATTATTCAACAACAATACACTGCTGCTTGAAATAAATCACTTGAGACTGTAAAGTCTTCCCATCACTTAAGAATACATCAGGGAAATTTCAAACAAATATGTTGCAGAACAAGTAGTTTTTAGTGCAGCATGAGTCCAAGGTTAAATTAATTGACTTGGGTAATCCAAGACATTAGCTGCTGTGCTTCTGAATACAGGCTGTTCCCTGGCCTGCCAGGGACAAGGTGCCAAGTTTTCATAAACAAGATTTTTGTAACTACCAAACACCGACACATCAGAGTCATAAGATACTCATGTGCATATGAGTATCTTATCTCATGTGCATATTCCAAAATCGTGAAAGTTAAAACCCATCTGTAAGACCGTATTATCAGGATTCACATAGTACTGAGGTCCCAGAACCTTTCAACACCTAAGTCTTCCGTTGGTATTGAATTCCAGTGTAATTGTTTCATTCATTGCCAATTTGATGGGCAGCCCAATCCTAAGTTACCTGGCACCCAGAAGAGCAGAGGTGCCAAAATGGCTACCACCGCATCCTGTGGACACTGTGGCAACCACTGGAAGTCTCCTCGGGGGAGGGGACATTTGTCCCCTTCCCCCAAGTAAGGGTGCAGACCCTGCAATGGTTCTCCTCCAGTCTGCACTGGCTATTTTGCCCGGACAGACTGGAGGAGCTCTATGTCTGATTTTTCAGCTTGACACGGTAGCTAAGGATCTGGCAGAAGCCTCCTCTGCCAGTCCCACCCCCCTCCCGGGCCCAATCCTCCCTCCACCCCATTTCTTCCCCTGTCTCAAAAAGCCTTATCTCTCGCTGGCACTGCAGGAGCACTGGCCAGCTGTCCTTCCGTACTGGGCTCGAAACCAACTAGCGCTGGCACTAAGCCAGCATGCCCTAGTGCCAGGGTGCCTTAAATGTGCTTTATGGCATGTTTATGATACCCAGCGCCGGCAGTACACTTGTACTGCCAGCAATGAAGAGTTCACGACATGGACTCTTAAAAAGCTATTAGAATTCTAACTTGCTTATTAGGGCATACCAGTACATTCCTTTCGATTCCATTCTGTTACTCAAATAGGAGTTCAACGTGCTATACATATAGGAATATTGTTGCCAGACATGATGCCAGACATCAACAGGGTGCTACATGTAAGCCACCTACTGTATTTAAAGTTCTGAAAATTGGCCAGAAAGGAAACCAATGGAAAGATGGCCACATGGAGACTTCATCTTGTTTTCACACATTTCCTTGCAACTTTTCCAGCTCCCACTTCTAAACAGAGTAAGAGGAAGGCGTACTGAAAGTAATTTCTTGAAAAATGTCATGTTTTGCTTGTTACAAATATTCCTGTATAAAACAGTATGCAAAATGGGGTTTTTTATGAAGTTGTATACAAAAGATTTATTTAAATGTGTATTGAATTCTGCCACCCCAGAGTTTGTGCATAATCATAAAAAATATGAATATAAGTGATTTGGAAAATTATGGCAGCTATTCTTCTCTCATCGTGATGTGATGAGAAGCATTCTCAGTAGAAATTTCCTGCATTTGAGCAGAAAATTAGATGAGAAACCTTACTTTTTATCACCATTTTGCTGCTCCAGCCTTTTGAAAAATCAGTTGCTAACGTATACCAAAGGAGTGATCTTAAACAAAAAGAACCATGGGGGTTGTGTGTTGGGGGAGGTCCACTTATAGATAATACTAGTCTTGGATCTTGAACCTTGAAAATGAGAACCATGAAAATGAGAAAATGTACCAAAAGACCTTGTGGGTTGCCCAAGTACAAAGGTACAGAAGAAAGCGACTAGGTTGGGGCACCCTCCCTTATGGGGAAAGGCTACAGCATTTGGGGCTCTTCAGTCTAGAAAAGAGGCATCCAAGGGGACAAGATTGTTCCGCACAGATCTTCTATAATGAATTGCTCTCTCATTCTGCAGCTTCTTTCCTTTATTTGGAATCTCCCCACCACCACACACACACGCGCCCCCACCACAAGCCAGAAGCTTCACTCAAGCAGCAGAACACACATCAGTCATTAAGAGGGTTGACCATAGCACCTCGTTGCTTCAGAGGCTGCAGCAAGTCCCCTTCATTTTTCCGTTCACTTTCTTCTGTATATATATTGTGTTGCTTAATGTAGGAAATAACTGAATCAGGAAGCAGGTATTTCACACTTTGTCCTTTCCGCAAGGCATGCCTTATGCTCGTAGCACTGATTTCGTTCCGAATCCTCTCTCTGACCACGTAGATATTTTGCCTGTACCTGCTTAAAAGCTCAGAGGCAGAGATATCCCGAAAAGGATCGCTGCCAGCACGACTAATACAAACCAATCCAAACTTTTCCAGTATTTCTCTGACATGTTCTTCCTTCCAGAGGTTCGGTGTATGAAATGTCTTCAGAAAATCAGCTCCACAAAGAAGTTTTAGTTCTGGAACAACTGCAAAAATATAAGAATTGTAGTGTTTTTTGTGATAAACGTTACTTGCATTGCTAATTTGCTTTCTTTCAATACTTCCTTAATAGCACCTGTAGCCAAATGGAACAATAAATTAATACATTCACTGCTCATCTCCCCTCATGGAGAACCACCAGTTGCTTTATTTGGGGGGCGGGGAGGGAGGCAGAGAAGAGCAAAAGCAAGCAAGGTAGAAACCACCACTGCCTGCTATGCTTTTTAAAGCCGAACCAGTTTTAAACTGAAAGTGAGCCAACTTGAAGGGCATTTAAGAACAAAAGAACATAGGAACAGCCCAACTGGGTCAGGCCATAGGCCCATCTAGTCCAGCTTCCTGTATCTCACAGCAGCCCCAACAAATGCCCCAGGGATCACACCAGATAACAAGAGACCTGCATCCTGGTGCCCTCCCTTGCATCTGGCATTCCGACATAGCCCATTTCTAAAATCAGGAGGTTGCGCATACACATCATGGCTTACAACCCATAATGGATTTTTCCTCCAGAAACTTGCCCAATCCCCTTTTAAAGCCATCCAGGCCAGATGCCGTCACCATATATAATGCCGGGGGGCGTCTTTTAAAGGCGTCTAGGCTAGACGCCAGCACCACATCCTGTGGCAAGGAGTTCCACAGACCGACCACGCGCTGAGTAAAGAAATATTTTCTTTTGTCTGTCCTAACCCGCCCAACACTCAATTTTAGTGGATGTCCCCTGGTTCTGGTATTATGTGAGAGTGTAAAGAGCATCTCCCTATCCACTCTGTCCATCCCCTGCATAATTTTGTATGTCTCAATCATGTCCCCCCTCAGGCGTCTCTTTTCTAGGCTGAAGAGGCCCAAACACCGTAGCCTTTCCTCATAAGGAAGGTGCCCCAGCCCCGAAATCATCTTAGTCGCTCTCTTTTGCACCTTTTCCATTTCCACTATGCCTTTTTTGAGATGCGGCGACCAGAGCTGGACACAATACTCCAGGTGTGACCTTACCATAGATTTGTACAACGGCATTATAATACTAGCCGTTTTGTTCTCAATACCCTTCCTAATGATCCCAAGCATAGAATTGGCCTTCTTCACTGCCGCCGCACATTGGGTCGACACTTTCATCGACCTGTCCACCACCACCCCAAGATCTCTCTCCTGATCTGTCAAAGACAGCTCAGAACCCATCAGCCTATATCTAAAGTTTTGATTTTTTGCCCCAATGTGCATGACTTTACACTTACTGACATTGAAGCGCATCTGCCATTTTGCTGCCCATTCTGCCAGTCTGGAGAGATCCTTCTGGAGCTCCTCACAATCACTTCTGGTCTTCACCACTCGGAAAAGTTTGGTGTCGTCCGCAAACTTAGCCACCTCACTGCTCAACCCTGTCTCCAGGTCATTTATGAAGAGGTTGAAAAGCACCGGTCCCAGGACAGATCCTTGGGGCACACCACTTTTCACCTCTCTCCATTGTGAAAATTGCCCATTGACACCCACTCTCTGTCTCCTGGCCTCCAACCAGTTCTCAATCCAGGAGAGGACCTGTCCTCTAATTCCCTGACTGTGGAGTTTTTTCAGTAGCCTTTGGTGAGGGACCGTGTCAAACGCCTTCTGAAAGTCCAGATATATAATGTCCACGGGTTCTCCCGCATCCACATGCCTGTTGACCTTTTCAAAGAATTCTATAAGGTTCGTGAGGCAAGACTTACCCTTACAGAAGCCATGCTGACTCTCCCTCAGCAAGGCCTGTTCGTCTATGTGTTTTGAGATCCTATCTTTGATGAGGCATTCCACCATCTTACCCGGTATGGATGTTAGGCTGACCGGCCTATAGTTTCCCGGGTCCCCCCTCTTTCCCTTTTTAAAAATAGGCGTGACATTTGCTATCCTCCAATCCTCTGGCACCGTGGCCGTTTTGAAGGACAAGTTGCATATTTTAGTCAAGAGATCTGCAACTTCATTCTTCAATTCCTTAATAACTCTTAGGTGGATGCCATCAGGGCCCGGTGACTTATTGATCTTTAATTTATAAATGAGTGTAGGACACAGCAGAGGCCTGCTCCATCAATCCTGTTCACCTCCTGGGCTCAATCAGCCCTCCCCCACTCCATCTCCAAATTGCCTTCCTGCCACCCTCTCTCACCCCACCCTTCTGCCACAACCTGACATGTGCTGGCTGGCGCTGCTCCTAGATGCAGTACTGGCAGGCCAGTGCAGAACACTGGGCCAGCGCTGCTGGCTCATGAGTAGCTGCAAACATGCTTTACAGCAGGTTTGCATACTTACAGCCAGCACAGGGATGGCTGCACCAGCTCACAAACAAGTTAGTGTATCAAAAAAAGATCACATGCACTAAACAAGACTCTAAGATAGAGTCAGCATTCTCTCTACTAGTAGCTTTTTAATTTGACAGGTATAGTTCTTGGTTGCTCTTCTATACTAGTTTAATTTATGTATTGCTGTCTTTACACTTTTAATCTGCTCTAATTTTCATTGTTTTAATTGTTTTTGTTTAATGTTTTTATTAATTTTGCAATTTTATTGTAGACTGCTTAGAGCATTGAAAAAGGCAGTATAAAAAATCTTTCAAATAAATAAATAGTTACTTCCTGGCTAACATTTTTCATCTCCTTTTTAAAACAAAGCTGTTCAATCTCCCTTCATACAAGTTTCTTCAAGCCCTTTACAATAACAGTTCCCCTTTGTGAACCCTTATCACTCTAGGAATATCTTTTTTTAATGGAGGGTCACAAGACAATTCTGGAAAGCAGCAAAGTATTATCTTTCAGCCTACACATTCTGCTTTTTAAGATCTCTTCAATGACAAATATGCACTAATATGCATACATCTGATGTTTAGGGTGCAGAGTGAAGAATTCTAGACAAGTAAATCTGTTCTACTCCAAGCTAAAAGAGTCTGGAAATGACTACATATCTTTTTTTTCAATTGTGTATCCACAATAAACAGGGGCTGCGCTTGACTACTGCGCTACAGTATGGGCTTCCTCTGAATGTACATGATGAAAAGAAAAGAGAAATTGTGGAAAACCTTTTTTTGGACTTGGAACTCTGCACAGGTCATTTCTCTAGTAAGTTAACATTCTGGAATAATGGGGACAAAACCAGAAAGGCTTCTTAGAAATGGTGTCTAATAATGGCTGGAAGCCTGCCTCCAGTCATGCTTATTCTCAACCAATTCAGTGGGATTAAGCATTTATTGCCATGTGCAGCCTCTATTTCGAAATTGAACTGAGCATTTGCAGGTAATTGTATCTTCAAAATAACTCATGCTGCAGCTTTGAAAAGAAAAAAAAAGCTGGAAAAATCCGAACAAAAGAAGAGAATGTTACAAGCACGGTATTGGAACATATTCTGAAGTTTTTGCTGGAGATTTGCATAGCAGGTGTCCTCTGAATAAATGTACAAGCAGTGTTCTTTGACAGGTAACATCTAGTGCCAACATGGCCAAGCTACATACAGCACACTGTAATCTACCCTGACAGTCATAAAAAAGAATCTTGGAGAAGAGTACAAGAATCTCTTCAATAAAAAGGAAAAAAAAAAAATCAAATCCTGAAATGAAGCGAGAATTGAACAACTAACCAGCTTTTTAAAGAAGGCTGCCAACAGAATCAACTCCAGGAGGAAGAAAAGTGAGAAATTATTCTTGAACTTTTGAGGGCCACTGTTAAATAATGACCTTGCACTTCCACAGCTGATGTTTTTTTCTCAAGTTAAAAACCTGTAATAGTGCTTCAGTTTCTATGATGTTCCTAAGCCTTTATTTTTGCAAGTCTTTTGACCAGTATATCTGGATCAATATAGGTGGAGCAAGTGATTATAATCCCCCACAGGACCTTTCCAGAAATGAAAACTGAGTTGGCCAAAGGAGAAAACACCATCAGCACAAAAAGGAGCGGAAAGATTGAAAGAGCCACAAGATCTCATTAAGAGACAAAGCTGTGGAACCCAAACAGGTAAAAACCAACCAAGTTATCTGCCCAAGTTTCATTTGAAACGAAATAAAGATCAAGTGTCTCTTATAAAAAAGAAGAGATGACTGTGTATGAGACGCGAAATTCGGTGGCCCTTATCGGAGTTGTGAAAACCTACTAAAATAAAGTCACACAGAAGCGGAATGAACATTACGCTGATAGCCGACCTTGTAAATATCTCAGAGAAGCTTTCAAAAGAAATAACTGCAAAAAACAGAGTCAGTCTTAAAATATGGCAGATAGTAGGTAATACGAAAAATAACATAACACAGAAGTAAAGACCAGCAGGAAATGTAATTTGGAAACAGACAAACAAAAGGGTCAAGACAGGCAGGCATTCTAAAATGCATGGAAGTTGTTTTGACACCTGTTCTCTGCATTTCAAGGCATTTGCTTTCAGAGCAGAGAATGAGTCAGTCCCACCAGTTCTAGCCAGTTCCACCACCCATAGAACATCAATCTATACCCAGTATTAACATTTCAGAAGTGAATATGCTCATTTTGTTATTCTGAATCTCTCCTTTTACTTCTCCTTTGCAAGGAAGCTTAGAAAAATATCAGAAAATAACCGCTTGAAGGAGGTAGGGTTTGGGTTTCCATTGTCTATGCCCATCTTGACTTTGGGCGCTGTGTGGAAAGATCCATGTGGGCCCTCCTGGATTCTCTGCCTGTCAGTTCACTAGTGGCCCTTCCCTGCTCAACCCTCCTTCTGGGTCAAACCTGCCCTTCAAGGTTTGAGAATCTGCCCTAGGGGCAGTGGTTAAATTCCACCATGGGGTCATCCTATCATTGGGTTGGCCTCATGAGGTTCCCAGAGGCCGTCTGATTACCCTCCAGTTGGATACTAATCTCCTCATTGGCTTTGCTCAGGTGTTTATATCTCTTGGGGCTGATGTCTAGCCCCACCCCTTCCTGCTCCTTTCTCTTTCTTAGCAACCCTCCCTCACCTGTTCCTCCACTCATGAGGAAGTGGTCAAGCCAACTCTCTCTCTTTCCTGGTAGGCTCACCCCCTGACAGTTTACAAGTGGGATTTGTATTTTTAAAAAAATAGCGTATATACCCAACTGTTAGGTCTCTAGCTAGCCACCTTGAGGTGCTACTCAGGCCTTGCCTGGTGGTGGGGGTTTCTTCCCTACTCCTTTCTCTGTTGTGCTCATCGAGTGTTAAATGGTCAGGTTTGGGACTGGCTACTAATCCCAAACCTGAGATTTATTGTTATGTAGCAGGAGTATTAGACAGCTTCCAGAGAATGGGAGAAGTGCCATTTTTCTTTCTTAGGCCAATCAATTCTTTCTCAATCTTCCCATGCCCACTTCCATTTTCTCACCCCCCTCAACTGAGACCCTAACATTTCATATTTCAATTGCTTTCAACCAAAGTTTTAAGTGATAGACTCACACAGCCTGTTTTAAAATTTGATTTTACATTCACATTTACAATCCTGTACCCTTCTCTGTACAGAGGACATCCTCCTAGTTAACTGGCAACCAGTATCTTATTTTAAGGACACCCCCATTTTGCTTCCAAACTGAGAGGCACTCAATTATCCAAGTTTGCTATCTAACAAACAAGATATGAAATACACTTGTTTCACCATTATTTCATGATTCACTGCCTTAATGCCCTAGTTGGCTGGTTATAATTCACAAGGACTGCAAGTTCTTGGGTCAGAGATGCTCTTCCATTAAAAAAAACAACCCAGATATTGCTTAGTGAAATGGGACCCTGGTCTATGATACACAGGACAACTGGGATAATATTAGCTGCTAATACATTGTACAAGATATATGGCAACTTTTAGGATCTAGAAAGCCCATCACTAAGCATGTGAGAAACTGAACCTAGCCTGGAGGGATAAGCTGAAATCAGTCACTGTTTGCAGGACTGAAGATGAAGAACATCTCTTAGAGCCTTGGCAACAAATTACTAAATAGGAGCTGAAAGCGCCTTTACAGTTTATGCTGGGAAGAGCAAGCACACCTACAGAGGTAGAACTGAGTACATACACCCAAGAGGTTCACACACAAGAGTACAGCCACATATTTTGATTTAAACAGAAACATTACTTTATGACAATTTCAACGGTTTTCAAACCATTCAGTGAATGCATGCTGGGAGACAACAAGTTTCATAGACAGCCTCAGACTTTAAATAGAACAGCAGGGATGTCTATACATACAATGTACTCTCTCCATATTATTAGAACTATTTTAATGGATTCATTCATGTAGGATGTATGCATGGGGGGAGGGGGAGCAGCACTGTCGCAGGTTCTTGACTTACACAGTTTCACTGTAATGTGTGCAGAGCTGCATGCACAGCTGCATGCACATGCATAGCTGCATGCACATGCATAGCTGCATGCACAGAGAGTTCTCTCTGCATAATCTGGAATCCTGAAAATGTAGGGCTCCCAACTGCATGGAGAACCCTACATACAAATAGCTATATACTGTATTTGGGTGTGTGTGTGTGTGACTCACTACATATATTCTAATGACCATGGGTGGAGCCTGCCACCACAACTTGCCCATGTTTTCTTCATACACACCTGGATGCTTGAAAACTGCTCAAATTACAGCTGCATCCCCTGGAATACTAGGTTTCCTCACTTTGGCCTACAACTCCACCCATCCCAAATGGGAACATCCAACTTTTTTTTTTCTTTTAAAACTTAGACATGACTGTTAAACCTGACAACAGGGTAAGGTTTTATCATTTGAACAAGGAACAGTACTTACAGCAGTAACAAACCTGTGAATGATGAAGGAAGTGACACCACAGCAGCTTGTTCTATAGGCCAATTGTTTTCCAAGGGCAATTTCCTGATATGGTGTGATTTAAGCAGTTCTTTGTAATGGTGCCTGTGTTAAAATAAAGGGCTCTGTGTAAGGTAATCCTCTCAGAGATACACAAAGTGATTATCTTGCACTTTCAGTTTCTAATGCGCAATCGGCTTTTATGCACCTCAGGGGGTTTAATCAGATGGTTGGAAATTTTGCCACACTAAATTCTGTAAATTGCAAGTTTCATGTCAATGGTAGCTACTATTCTGGTCCTGGCTTGAGCACTGCTCATCAATTATTATTCATGTTTGTGTTCCTTTTACTTCGCTAGGAGGCACCACTTTGCATAAATTTATCTTAGACTTTCACTTACAAAACACAACTACATGCAACAAATACTTCACAAATTTACATAATCAACTGAAATACAGTCACATAAACCTGTTTTTTATAGTGGAAAAACAAAGAAACACAAAGGAAGCAGCTTGGCCAGAATCCATTGGCTGAGATCCAAAGAGTTAGTTTAACCATGCCCCCACTGCAACTTTTCTCACTTGTTTCTTTCCAACAGAGGAATCTTATGCCACATTACAAAAATGCTTTTGAAACTTCTCTCAGTTTTGAAAGAGGTTTATGGTACAATATGAGGGTCTGCTGTATGAGAAACACATCCAAAACCCCTTTGGATGTGTAGGATTGAGCAATTCTTTGGAGCCAGGCAAATACAACCACCAACAGATGCCTTTTAACTAGAACATAGCAACTACAGAACTGAGAAACTCCATGCATTCAAGCCCAATCACCTGCCAAAAATCAGATGCAATGGCAGAAGACGTTGTCAGAATCTGCTAATATTGAATTGGGGAACGAAAGAGGATGAGGCAGAGGGCGAAGACCGCAAAGCAAAGGTGACACATAGCTAGAAACGGCAGGATGTCCTGCTTGCTTAGAGCAGTGAATGCTTTTAGACTTAGAAGTTTCAGGAAGCACCACTGGACTTGTTCTGCTGAATTGTTAAAGAGACTTGTTTGATGGTGTGCAGGAAGACATTCCTGAAGTTCCTGCCTTTGGGCACAGCTGGTTGATGAGGCACCAGGTCTTCACCTTACATCTGCTTAAGAACTATTATGGGTTTGTGTCTTGAGATACTCAAAGAGAAGCCAATGCCATAACTCAGACCAGCCCCACAGTGAGATTGCAGGAGCAGGTCTCTGTAGCCCTGACCTACAGCATTCAGGGCATTAAAACAAGCTACACAGCTTTGCATTTAATCTATTACAGTGTTTTCTCAAACTGTGCGTCAGGACCCACTAAGTGGGTCACAAGCCAATTTCAGGTGGGTCCCCATTCATTTCAATATTTTATTTTTAAGTTATTAGACTTGATCCTGCCATGGCATGTGACTGCAATGCGGGAAAAGTTACCGATTTGGACTTTTAACAGGATACTCTGTATATGCTTTTAACAATGATAGTAAATGGAACTTACACCTGGTAAGTGTGGGTAGGATTGCAGCCTAGGACTGTTAAATCCTACCCACCACCCGCCCCCCCGGCCAGGAATGCTTCCCTCCTGCCTCCTCCCTGCCCCCGCCTACCTCAGAGCCTTGCACCGGCACATCTATGTCGACGCAAGTCGCTTGGAGGAAGCCGGCGCGGAGGCTTCCATCAGCCTCCACAGGCCAGCGCTTCTCTGAGTGCCGGGCTGACTTCCTCCTGAGGCACAAATGTGCTTTATGGCACGTTTGCAACCCTCCTGGGCCAGCGCAAGACACTTGCACCGGCCCAAGTCAAGGGCTGGATTGAGCCCATAGTCAAAGACAGTTCAACAAAGACCCAACCAGGGGCCTGCAAAAGAGTGAAAGGAATCCATAGGCTAATTCACCTCCCTATCAGTCTAAGGTCTGAAAAACACGAACGAGTACCAATTTGGTGGCTGCTTAGAATGTTACAAGAGAATTTCCTTTCCGTTGCATCACTCTATTGTAGTTCTCAAACTGGGGCATCGTGATGCCCCAGCCAGAGAGCCCTGGCCTCTGTTCCCTCAAGGTGTGGGGAGAGGGGAGACTGCGATGCAATCGCCAGGATCCTGTCGCTTTGAAAGGGTGCAGGGGCTTGGCTGGACTTACCACAGCCTGCTGCAACCTCCCAGGGGTGCGGGGAGACCCACACCAGCCTCCACAGGGCTCCCCAACATGTGGAGAATGTAAAACTATCGAAACCCACGTCCTGTTTGTGATTGTGAAACTGGAAGTGGGTTGCAACCATTCTTTTCACTTGTCTCCACATATTGGGGAGCCCTGCAGAGGCTGGGGCGGGGCTCCCTGCACCCCTGGGAGGCTGTAGCAGACTGTGGTAAATCCAGCCAAGCCCTTTCGAAGTAACGCGATCCTGGTGATTGCATTGCTGCCTCCCCCCTTCCCCACAAGGACTTACTGCGGAGCTCAAATCTGGCGAGTTTGAGAACTGCTGCCCTATTGGGAAACTTTTTTTTCCTTCACAGCTTTACATAAAAATGTTGTAAATAAAAAAAAAAATCTGCCTTCTAGCTGCACAGTGTACTGGTTACAATTTTCACAATTTCATTCAAATAGATATATGACCAATGCCACTAAGTCCTGCAAGGGCAGAGTTCAACTAAACAGAAGCACAATATGAATCAATGATACAAAAGGAAATACCAAGCTACACAATGTTTTTATGCTCTGTTTTCACTGAAAATTCTTATCAGATCTTTCATAATTTTACACTTGTACAGAATTCATTCTCTTGCACAGAACTTTTATTTCTAGCTGCAATTCCTGAGACATCTTGCAGATTAAATGTTTGGTTTTTAAGTTTCCCAGATGTGGCATCATTATTCGTTTCACTTCTTTATAGAAGTCCTCAAGGATTAAACAAAGCAGCTTGTAACAACTACACAGCACAGCAACATCTGTTAAGCATTATTTGAATATCGCCATCTTAAAGGACGGGCAGAATGCATGTGTAGACCCTCCAACTAGGAACTGCACAAGTAAGAGGAAGAGATCACCCTCAGAGCTGGTTCAAGAGAAAATTAAGTAGTATTTTCTCAGTTTATGACCTTCTCTTTTGTCAGCTGTTTCCTAGAATTAACAGCTGCACCAATTTTTTTTTAGCTGTCACACTGCTTTTCGAGATGAAGAAGCAAGAACAATGGGAAGAAACAGGACTGTGTTAACATAAGAACAGCCCCACTGGATCAGGCCATAGGCCCATCTAGTCCAGCTTCCTGTATCTCACAGCGGCCCACCAAATGCCCCAGGAAGCACACCAAATAGCAAGAGACCTGCATGCTGGTGCCCTCCCTTGCATCTGGCATTCTGACATAACCCATTTCTAAAATCAGGAGGTTGCGCATACACATCATGGCTTGTAACCCGTGATGGATTTTTCCTCCAGAAACTTGTCTAATTCCCTTTTAAAGGCATCCAGGCCAGAGCCCGTCACCACATCCTGTGTCAAGGAGTTCCACAGACCAATCACACGCTGAATAAAGAAATATTTTCTTTTGTCGGTCCTAACTCTCCCAACACTCAATTTTAGTGGATGTTCCCTGGTTCTGGTGTTACGTGAGAGTGTAAAGAGCATTTCTCTATCCACTTTATCCTTCCCGTGTATAATTTTGTATGTCTCAAACATGTACCCCCTCAGGCGTCTCTTTTCTAGGCTGAAAAGGCCCAAACGCCGTAGCCTTTCCTCATAAGGAAGATGCCCCAGCCCAGTAATCATCTTAGTCGCTCTCTTTTGCACCTTTTCCATTTCCACTATATCCTTTTTGAGATGTGGCGACCAGAACTAGGCACAATACTCCCGGTGTGGCCTTACCATAGATCTGTACAACGGTATTATAATATTAGCCATTTTGTTCTCAATACCTTTTCTAATGATCCCAAGCATAGAATTGGCCTTCTTCACTGCCGCCGCACATTGGGTCGACACCTTCATCGACCGGTCCACCACCACCCCCAGATCTCTCTCCTGATTTGTCACAGACAGCTCAGAACCCATTAGCCTATATGTGAAGTTTTGATTTTTTGCCCCAATGTGCATGACTTTGCACTTACTGACATTGAAACGCACCTGCCATTTTGCTGCCCATTCTGCCAGTTTGGAGAGATCCTTCTGGAGCTCCTCATAATAACGTCTGGTCTTCACCACTCGGAAAAGTTTGGTGTCGTCCGCAAACTTTGCCACCTCACTGCTCAACCCTGTCTCCAAGTCATTTATGAAGAGGTTGAAAAGCACCGGTCCCAGGACAGATCCTTGGGGCACACCGCTTTTCACTTCTCTCCACTGTGAAAATTGCCCATTGAAACCCACTCTCTGTTTCCTGGCGTTCAACCAGTTCTCAATACATGAGAGCACCTGTTCTCTAATTCCCTGATTGTGGAGTTTTTTCAGTAGCCTTTGGTGAGGGACAATGTTGAACGCCTTCTGAAAGACCAGATATATAATGTCCATGGGTTCTCCCGCATCCACATGCCTGTTGACCTTTTCAAAGAATTCTATAAGATTCATGAGGCAAGACTTACCCTTACAGAAGCCATGCTGATTCTCTCTCAGCAAGGCCTGTTTGTCTATGTGTTTTGAGATCCTATCTTTGATGAGGCATTCCACCATCTTACCTGGTATAGATGTTAGCCTTACCGGCCTATAGTTTCCCGGGTCCCTCCTACTTCCCTTTTAAAAAATCGGCGTAACATTTGCTATCCTCCAATCCTCTGGCACCGTGGCCGTTTTGAGGGACAATTTGCATATTTTAGTCAAGAGATCAGCAACTTCATTCTTTAATAACTCTTGGGTGGATGCCATCACATCTTGGGTGGATGCCTGGATGACTTATTGATCTTTAATTTATTAATGAGGTCTGAAACATCTTCTCTTTTAACCTCTATCTGACTTAATTCCTTGGTCAGAAGAGGCCATTCAGGCAGCAGTATCTGCCCGAGGTCTTCTGCGGTGAAGACAGATGCAAAGAACTCATTTAATTTATCTGCCATCTCTAAGTCTCCTTTTATCTCCCCTTTCCCTCCCACACCATCCAGAGGGCCAACCGCTTCTCTGGCGGGTTTCCTGCTTCTAACATATTTGAAGAAGCTTTTATGATTCCCCTTAATGTTGCTGGCCATGTGTTCCTCATAGTCTCTCTTGGCCTCCCATATCACCTTCTTACATTTCTTTTGCCACAGTTTATGTTCCTTTTTATTCTCCTCATTAGAGCAAGATTTCCATTTACAGAAGGAAGCTTCCTTGCTCTTTATGGCCTCTCTAACTTGGCTCATTAGCCAGGCAGGGACCCTCTTGGACTTAGCTGAGCCCTTCTTTCTTTGTGGTATACACCTCTGCTGGGCCTCTATTACTGTTGTTTTAAGCAACCTCCAAGCACTCTGGAGAGATTGGTCTCTTTTTACCTTCCCTTTCAACCTCCTTCTAACCAGCCTCACTCATTTGAAGTTCACTCATCCGCTCATGTTAAAGAGAGAAATCAAACAAAACAAGATGCATTGCCAGGATCTCAGAACAAAAGTAATGGCAGAACCAAGTTGTTTTTAAGGCATCATCTGGAGGGCAGAGGGGCACAAAAGCTGGGCCTGAACCTGCCACAGTTTAGCCTTCCCTTTTATCAGTAGACCTGAACCATAATCACATACTTTCCCTTGTTTTCAATGCCTTTTGAACTCAAGTTACAGGAGTCTAAGGAAGAACTTTTTATTGTTGGCACTGGGGAGGGGTTATGTGGATCGACTTAAGTTCATCATTTAAGAAGCTTCTACATTTTCTCACTGCTGGGTGGACAATTACCAGACTTGTCTCGTCCTTTTGACAATGACCGTACATGTTTCTTTGAATCCATTCAAATATGAGAACACTTGAAATCCAGCCATACACTCAACATTTTTCCCCCTATTCTTACAGCTGTGCACATTTTCCTGTCCCTTTCAGCTGTCTGCCTTTCCAACTGAACTTGCTTGCCTTCTGTCACAGGGAGAACACAGTGGAAAAACTCAAGAGAGAGACTAGATAAGTATATTACAGCAGAGCCCGCTTAAAAGATCTTCTGATTTGGTAAGGTTAGAGATAGTCTTCCTGAAAGCATCAGTTCAAGTATGTGTTTATTCAATCATATTATAGTTTCTTTATGTCTTGATACTAACAAGAAAGTAATGACTGTATTGAAATATCAATTCCAACATAATGTTTTATGTTGGAACACTTCTAAGAAGTTTGAAAGGTTACTTCCTAAAACTTAAAACTACAAGAACCAGAGTATCTGATAGAGCATTAATTTTCAAATGATACAAGAAAAGGGATGTTGCGACATCTCAAATTAAAATTAATGTTTTAAAAACTAAGATAATGCTGGTTGTGAATGCAAGTTTCACATTATAGAGACTGTTTCATCTCATTGAACAGTGTTTCTCAAACTGTGGGTTGGGACCCACTAGGTGGGTCACGAGTCAATTTCAGGTGGGTCACCATTCATTTCAATATATTAGACTTGGTGCTACCATGGTATGTGACATTTGGGGAAATGTTACAGACCTGTACTTTTAACATGCTGCTATGCATATTCTTTTAACAATGATAGCAGATGGGACTTACTCCTGGGTAAGTGTGTGTAGGATTGCAGCCTAAAATTGTTAAAAATTTTCCTGCTTGATGATGTCACTTCCAGTCATGACATAACTTCCAGTGGGTCCTGACAGATTCTCATTCTAAAAATCTTTTCAACATCTTTTAATATTTCAACATCTTTTAAATATTTTTTAAATACTTGGTTACAGGCCTGATTCTTTTATGATTTGCTGCTCTATGCTCTTTTTACCCAACTACTTTATATCTACTGTTTTTATGATATGTGTTAATATGCTTTTATCTGTTTTTAAATTATGTTTTTAATCTGTTTTAACCTGTTGTAAGCCACCTTGAGTCCCTTCAGGAAGAAAGGCGGGGTAAAAATAAAGTTGTTGTCAATAATAATAATGATAATGATCATTATCATTATCAAAAAGTGGATCCCGATGCTAAATGTGTGAGAACCATTGTTGTGGAAGATACTAGCTAACCACTTCTAAAGTGCTCCTGCCTCTTAAATAATTCATTTTGGTATTCATTTTGGTATTAAGAGTCACTCTCACATCTGGACATTTTCGCAATCATGGCTACCAAGACTGGAATACAAGGTAATACAACCATAGGTAATCACACCTATATAATTAGACAGATCAGGTATGCAGTATTACATTTCTACATAACAGGACAGGAAAGCAAACTATATCCCAAAAATGTATATACTGATGTGGAAAGAAAACAAAAAATACCCAGAGTCAGTAGCCACACTGACCTGAAGAAAAGACATTCCTTGCCTCATAAATGTATGACTTAATGTATATTTGTGTTAAACAGCTGCTTCGATGAACTTAAAGATGAAAAATATCCATGATGCATATAATATGATGATATTTCTGTGATCAAATTAGCTTCGACACAGTCATCCAGATTCAGGCCTGCCATATCATAGCAACGTGAAATGCATTCAGACGTTCATTCGAAGGCATCCTTGTTAAATGACGACAATGTCAAGTACATTTTCCTTGCATGAAGCAAAAGGCCTAGGTGGGTTTTCTAAGGACTTCAGACTGTTCAAGTAGCAGCCCAGAAAGCAGAAGGGAGTTGGCATGTGGGGGGAAAAACAGTTCTAATCACAAGAAAGAACAGTGTGTTTCTGGAAAGAGGTGGTAGGTAGGCAAGGATAAACTTACTATTAAAAGCAGATTTTTTGCCAATGAACAAAAGGGCAAAACAATCAGCACTTATAAACTTAGCATTTAGATAGTGCTCTCAGTATGCAAAGCACTTTACATTTATTATTTTGAGGCAACCCTTACAACAGCTCTGTTAGTACAGTTGGACCCTCTTTAAATGCAAGTTTGGCACCCATGGATATGACTCAGCGTGGGTTCCAAACTCGTGTTGGAGGGCCACACCTGAAGCACCTTCCAGTTGTGTCTGGGAGGCCTTCTGGGGCCTTAAAAGACCTCCCAGAAGTCTTAGAAAGGCACTTCCAGTTTTTGTGAAAACCAGAAGTGCCTTTCTAAGGCAGGGGTGCCCAAAACCCGGCCCTGGGACCACTTGCAGCCCTTGAGGCCTCTCAATGTGGCTCTCAGGGAGCCCCCAGTTTCCAATGAGCCTCTGGCCCTCTGGAGATTTGTTGGAGCCCTCACTGGCCCGATGCATCTGCTCTCAGTGTGAGGGCGACTGTTTGACCTCTCGCATGAGCTGTGGGGTGAAGGCTTCCTCCACTGCTTGCTGTTTCACTCTGTGATGCAGTAGCGGCAGCAAAGGAAAGGCCAGTCTTGCTTTGTGCAAGGCCTTTTACAGGCCTTGCGCTATTTCAAGAACTTCAATCATTCATATAAGTTCATCTTTAATATAGTCACTTATGTAAATTTATTCAAATTTTAAATGTAAATTAATTATTTCCCCCCCCCCCCGGCCCCTGACACAGTGTCAGAGAGATGATGTGGCCCTCCTGCCAAAAACTTTGGACACCCCTGTTCTCAGGTCTTTGGAAGACCGTCTAATACTGCACATGGCCTCCACAGACCTCATACTACCTCTTGGACAAAGGAGATGGACTCCACCTGTGGATCAATTATCCATGGGTTTCAGTATCCACAGGGGATCTGGGAACTGATCCCCCACAGATACTGCGGTTCAATTGTATTATTACTCCCACATTTCAGCAGAGACGAATCAGGAATGGCTTTCCTGAGGCCACCTATGGAATTCATGGCTATGGCAAAATTCAAACCACAAGCAGTTCTTATACGAAGCTATATTTCTTAGCAACTATACTATACCAAGCAAGGAGGAAGCAATGAAAAGTCATGGCTCTGAGTGGAACTCAGACAATTGTATTGGCAACCTTCAGTCTCGAAAGACTATGGTATCGCGCTCTGAAAGGTGGTTCTGGCACAGAGTCTAGTGTGGCTGAAAAGGCCAATCCGGGAGCGACAATCCCTTCCACACCGGGAGCAAGTGCAGTCTGTCCCTGGTCTGTCTCCCTGGCTATGGGCCTTCCTTCTTTGCCTCTTTGCCTCAGACTGTTGGCCAAGTGTCTCTTCAAACTGGGAAAGGCCATGCTGCACAGCCTGCCTCCAAGTGGGCCGCTCAGAGGCCAGGGTTTCCCACTTGTTGAGGTCCATCCCTAAGGCCTTCAGATCCCTCTTGCAGATGTCCTTGTGTCGCAGCTATGGTCTACCTGTAGGGTGCTTTCCTTGCATGAGTTCTCCATAGAGGAGATCCTTTGGGATCCGGCCATCATCCATTCTCACGACATGACCAAGCCAACGCAGGCGTCTCTGTTTCAGCAGTGAATACATGCTAGGGATTCCAGCACGTTCCAGGACTGTGTTGTTTGGAACTTTGTCCTGCCAGGTGATGCCGAGGATGCGTCGGAGACAGCGCATGTGGAAAGCGCTCAGTTTCCTCTCCTGTTGTGAGCGAAGAGTCCATGACTCACTGCAGTACAGAAGTGTACTCAGGACGCAAGCTCTGTAGACCTGGATCTTGGTATATTCTGTCAGCTTCTTGTTGGACCAGACTCTCTTTGTGAGTCTGGAAAACGTGGTAGCTGCTTTACCGATGCGCTTGTTTAGCTCGGTATCGAGAGAATGTGTGTCGGAGATCGTTGAGCCAAGGTACACAAAGTCATGGACAACCTCCAGTTCATGCGCAGAGATTGTAATGCAGGGAGGTGAGTCCACATCCTGAACCATGACCTGTGTTTTCTTCAGGCTGATTGTCAGTCCAAAATCTTGGCAGGCCTTGCTAAAACGATCCATGAGCTGCTGGAGATCTTTGGCAGAGTGGGTAGTGACAGCTGCATCGTCGGCAAAGAGGAAGTCACGCAGACATTTCAGCTGGACTTTGGATTTTGCTCTCAGTCTGGAGAGGTTGAAGAGCTTTCCGTCTGATCTGGTCCGGAGATAGATGCCTTCTGTTGCAGTTCCAAAGGCCTGCTTCAGCAGGACAGCGAAGAAAATCCCAAACAAGGTTGGTGCAAGAACACAGCCCTGCTTCACTCCGCTTCAGATGTCAAAAGGGTCTGATGTGGAGCCATCGAAGACAACAGTGCCCTTCATGTCCTTGTGGAAAGATCTGATGATGCTGAGGAGCCTGGGTGGACATCCAATCTTGGGGAGAATCTTGAAGAGGCCGTCTCTGCTGACCAGGTCGAAAGCCTTTGTGAGATCTATGAAGGCTATAAAGAGTGGCTGTTGTTGTTCCCTGCATTTCTCCTGCAGTTGTCTAAGGGAGAATACCATATCAGTGGTGGACCTGTTGGCTCGGAATCCACACTGCGATTCTGGATAGACGCTCTCTGCAAGTACCTGGAGCCTCTTTAGTACAACTCGGGCAAACAGCTTTCCTACAACGCTAAGGAGAGAGATGCCGCGGTAGTTGTTGCAGTCACCCCTGTCACCTTTGTTCTTGTACAGCGTGATGATGTTTGCATCCCTCATGTCTTGAGGTACTCCACCTTCTTTCCAGCAGAGACAGAGGATTTCATGCAGCTCAGTGACGATGATCTCTTTGCAGCATTTTAGGACTTCAGCAGGGATGCTGTCTTTTCCAGGTGCCTTGCCAAAGGCAAGGGAGTCCAGGGCCACGTGAAGTTCTTCTAGGGTTGGTTCACTGTCAAGCTCTTCCAGCACAGGCAGGCACTCAATGTTGTTCAGTGCTTCTTCGGTGACTGCATTTTCTCTGGAATACAGCTCAGAGTAGTGCTGCACCCAGCGTTCCATCTGCTGCACCCGATCCTGGATGACCTCGCCTGTTGCAGACTTCAGAGGGGCAATTTTCTTCTGTGTTGGACCTAGGGCCTGCTTGATACCATCATACATCCCCTTGATGTTGCCCGTGTCAGCTGCTATCTGTATCTCGGAACAGAGCTGGAGCCAGTAGTCGTTAGCACATCTCCTGGCAGTCTGCTGGACTTTGCTGCGAGCAGTTCGGAGGACCTGCAGGTTGCGCTCACTGGGACAGGCCTTGTATGCTGCTTGAGCTCTCCTCTTTTCCTCAATGACTGGTGTCAACTCCTCAGAGTGGGCTTCAAACCAGTCTGCCGCCTGGAACTCAGACAATTAATGCAGCAGGAAGTGCCATGCCCACACCATGTATCACACAAGAGGAAACTGTGTCATAGCCTGTTACAACTACACTGGCAGACAGAAGGTTTGAGGATGAAGATTCCTGCAGAAAAGCTCAAAAACATGCAGACAGTGCCCAGTGAACTCAAGTGATATGAGAAGTCTCAGGAATATGTACTGCAGTCAAGAGATATTAAATATACCTGCCCTGTTCCTGTCCCTTTGCAGTTTACTATCCCCCATGAAAGGGTCAATCTGCCAACTCTCAAATCTCACAGTTCTTTTCAAGAAGGTCTAAGTATGCTTAAAATCAGATTATAGAAAACGTGTTACAAAACATGTGACACATTCCTGGATTCACATAAGTTATTCTGCCCTTGGGCAGTTTCACTAAAAGCCCTAGCTAAAACATTCTGAAGATATAGTCTTTCCAAGCTACTCTATAATTCTGTAGGGTCTCCAACACAAGGTACAACACATTATTACCTCAGAACCATCACAGTCTCACTCCACTGCTCTTGCTCACTCTCCCAAGAATCCACTCTGATCCACTCCGATGTCTCCAGTGCAAGTCGCGCCATTTCTATTCGATGCTTCGAGGCAACCAAACCTCGCTTTCCATAGTTATCACTAACTGGTGAAATTATGCCTCCAATCAATCGGTACTTTCCTTGGTAAGGGGAAGAGAAAAAAAAATATACCAATGCTTTATATTTGTCTTGTAATGGTGATAAATTAGAAACTGTAAACTACGTCGACAATAAAAAGCATTGTTCCTTCTCCTCCACGATTAAACTGTTCCAAGTTCCATCACTGAAATGTTAACTTCATTAGATAGTACTAAAATGAAAAGTGGATAAGCATAAACCCTTCTGCAAATAGAAACATGTTTCATCTATAATGCATAGGATTAGACAGACGGAAGATAAGGTTAATGAATTTTTAGTACAAGTAACTGTACCAGAACACGCTTCTAGATAGTTCAGTTGATGAATGTTTTAATTGATCGGTGTTTATTTCTAAGCATCTGATGCCTATCCACTAACAATATTATCTTGCCTTATCCTTATGCTAACGCAACAAGGCCATGCCTCCACAGTGGTTTTCTGCAACTCTATTTAATAGCACAAGACAAATCAAATCAGTACAATTAAGGGAAAAGTTAATAAAGGCTCTTTAAACCAAAGACCAAGTTCTATAGCAAAGCATCTCTAACTGAGCTTATCTGAGTCACAGATCTTTGCCCGTATGATTGACCAACTTCATTAAATGAAAAAAGAAGCTCCTATTTTCCAACAGTGTAATGAAATCCTTAATGTAATATGTTTTTCAAGGCAAGGTCTCAAGTCCTCAATTCAGTTTGAGAAAAATCAATACCATCTTTTCCTAAAAGTAATAAAATTTATCTAAGTACAAATAGCAAAATAAGATTGCAACAATACAAGCTGTGCTGAATGAAACTGCAGTACTACATTAAAAAATCTCCAATGTTCTAGCATTGAAAACCATGTCAGATCTATATGTGATCAAACTTACAGAGCTACATATATGAAGTGAAGGAAATAATCAGGGGACCTTACCCTTTGTGCTTACGTGACAAAGGCCAGTGAGCACACTCACCCCCTCGGGACACACTCCGGGGTGACGCCTGGGTCACAGGGCAGACTGGGTGAGGTCTGAGTCAGGAAGCAGACTAGGTGATGCCCAAGCTCCGGTCTGGGTGATGCCTGAGTTCAGAAGCAGACTGAGTAAACAGGCTGAATCCATAAAGTGCCAAATCCCTTGAGGAACTTGCATTGTTCACCGACTGACCCTTGGACTAGGCTAGAGTGGAACTTACAGTGTGTACCTACTGAACTTTGTACTGGGCGGAGAGGGAGGTTAATAAAAGGTGAGGAGGCTGGCTGTGAGTGTGAGTGCAACTCCCTTGTGTGAGTGCTCTCTCCCTGAAGCTCGCCAGTCTGTCTTGCTCCCTTCATGAACCCTAAACATGTGAGTGTGTCTTGATTGCTTCATTGCTTCATGAAGCTGCTTTATAACAAGTCAGACCATCAGCCCATCTAGCTTGGTATTGTCTACTGACAAGCAGCAGCTACCTGGGATCCTAATTAGAGGCCTTTCACCAACCTTATCACACATGATATGCTTTTAACAAGAGATGCCGAAGAGTCCATCTGGGATCTTATGAATGCAAGGCATAATATCTTATCACTAAGCCATCAACACACTCCATTGCCCATTAAACTAAGTTTAATAGGGTCCAGTAATGGGTTATTTGCAGTTTCTCAAAGGAATTTATGACATTTCAGATCTACAATTTACTATAAAAAGATAAAAACAAAAGATCTTAAATAAGTGCCTTTTAATATGAATGAAGAAAGAAAATACCAACCACATCTATTTATTCTGAAAGGGACTAGTAAGAGGGATATACTTTCATTTAGTCACCTCTATTATGTGAATAGACACTTCCAATGAATTTACTGCAAATACACAAAAACATTTTTTTTTAAAGCCTCAAAGGATCAGGTCAAATGTCCTGCATCCTGTTTCCCCAGAGTCTCACCAGCTGCCTCTGGAAAGTTTAGGAGCAAGAAAGAAAGGCATTCATCTCCCTGCCACTTCTCCCCTACAACGTACTGATGCCGAAAGTGGAGGCAATGCATAACCATCAGTTCCATATTCATGTTTGCTTCACTAAAATCTGGAAATTGAATGGAAAATAGGGTGTCCTATTCAGTTTTCTATCATTATAGTAACATAGCCAATAAGTTCTAACACAAAGTGTCTACACATTCAAACCTGTTGATATCACACAGTATGTGCATATTGTTCATTGCCAACAGCAAAAGGAATGCACAAGTGATTTTGTGAAGAATTTCTCTCCCCCCCCCCCCCATAATCTATTCCCCAAGGGTATTTTTTCCTTGGTTGCAATGCTAGGAAAATGGCTGGAAAAAGTAATTGGGGAGAGGGGCTATAGGAGGGTAAGCTGCAAGGGGAAGAAAGGTTCTGCCCTTATCACTTGTACACCTTTCCTGCTGCTGAAATCCTTTCTATAGGATGGTGACTTGTCTGGGTATAAACACTGTTCAATTCATGGAAATGCAGGAGAAAAGATGAAGTTGTGCACAGTTCTAAACTCTATCCAAGTATTTGAAATCCTGCCATTTGGGTTACTGGCTTGTGTTTTCTTCTAGGTGTTTGATGTGCCTTTCTCCTGCCTATGAAGTTCAGACTTCCTCTTGATATAATTTAACTAGCTGTAAACTCTGACAGCACCCAGATAACATCTCCAAGGAAGTCTATTGCCTAATATGATTCCTCCCTCTCCCACTGCTACATAACAGAATAGCAATATCTTATGGCATAAAAGTCAAATGATTACTGCTACATAACAAAATAGCAATATCTATCCTTATGGCATAAAAGCCAAATGATTACTCTGAAATTTGGGCCTGGAAGAAGCTTTAGAACACTATCTGGCGTATTTCATAAGCAGGGATAATCATACAGAAAGCATCCCCAACAGATTGTTTTTTTTCTATTTGTTTTTATCAGGTTCCAGTAATGGGCCCTCTACCTTCCTCCAAAGTAATTTATGGCTTCACTTCAGAGCTACACTTTAACAGAAAGGTTTGCACTTTCTATTAAAGTGCAAATCTGAAGTGAGGCCATAAAATTGCATCATGTTTATTGCTGACCAATTACTCCAGGTTACACTGGCTCCAATTAATGTTAAAAGTAGCTTTTCTAGTGCCACCCTGAATGGGAAACATAGAAACATCCCTGTACTAGGTGTTGATCTGGTAGTAATGTGACACTGGCTATCTTGAGTGTCAGAAGTTCTGCACAATCTTGAGGATTTATCTTCAAAGTCACTTCCTTGTGACTTCTTCCTCTGTTGCCACAGTGATGGCTGGAAACTTTAAAACACATACAAAAAAGCAGATAATGTGGATCCTACACAAGATCCATTTCCACCAGGCTACCATAAGTAGACTATAAATGCAAAGCCAGTAGTTTGCACCAGACTATCACTCATTTATTTCACAACTTAATACACTACCTTCTCATCCTAGCTGCACTCACTCTGCCCCCATTTAACATATACAATATAGTCAGGTTAGGTATAGTCTGAAGTGCATATGGTGAAAATTGCATATACAGCTTGAGTCTGGTTATTTGCAAGGCTTCCGTTCCCAGAACTCACATGGATGGCAAAAATCACATTAGAGTAAATCCATTTAAAAAGCAATGTCCCTTTGCTAGGTGATTTAAAAACAGCCTTGATGACAACTGTCAGCCTAGGCAGACAAGCCATCAATCAATCTCTCTTCTGGTGCAGGTGAGAAATTTGTGGATAATTAGGTTATAACTGTAGTAAAACTTACCCTTAAGTTCAAAACATGCATACTGTCTGTTAAAACACTGGTTCCCAACCTGCAGTCTTCAAGACCCTGAGAAGTGGTCCATGAGGTCTCAAAAGTGGTCCAGAAGTGGTCCGTGAGTTCTAGCATCTCACCAAGTAAGCATCCCCCAATGGACCACCAGAGAGGGCAGAGAATGGACCGCCCGCAGCTGCAGTCAGGAACAAAAGCAGCAACTGACAAATCTTCCCTATACAGGGTAGCCCTATAACTGCGGATCCCATAGCCACAGTTTCAATTATCTGCGGATGTTTCAGTTAACTGAGGGCTTCCCTGGCCCTCATAATTCTTTTTAAAAGCATAAAAACATCACTTCCAGTTTTACTTTTTGGGGCCTAAACAGCCACGGTGAGCCCGCAGAGGACACGGGGGGACATCTCCAGTACTAACGGTTTCATGCATCCATGGGTGGTTCCAGAATGGAACCCCCACAGATACCAGAGCACACCTGTATTATAATAAAATTTCTAATAAATCTTCTCAATTACAAATTTAATAGTAATTTTGTCGCAGGGGGTGGGGTTGCATGTGGTCCACATCAATTCCAATTTTTGCTTCAGTGGTCTGCAGGCTCCTAAAGATTGGGAATCACTGCCTTAAAACGAAAAGCATACAATGAGAAACGGGAACAGAGACTAGGAGAACAGTAGATTCACTGCCCCATGTCACACCCACTCTAGTGCATATATTCAGTGAGAACATATGATTTGACCTGACTGTATATCAAAACCAAAGAATTAAAATCACATCAAAATAAAAATCAGCATAATAAAATACACAAATTGATATCATTGCTAAAAGAAAACAGCTTTCCAGAGACCCAACAAAAGAAGTCTATACTGGGTATTATCTGTAAACTGTGGTACTGTGGAACTGCAACAGAAGGCATCTATCTCCGGACCAGATCAGACGGAAAGCTCTTCAACCTCTCCAGACTGAGAGCAAAATCCAAAGTCCAGCTGAAATGTCTGCGTGACTTCCTCTTTGCCGACGATGCAGCTGTCACTACCCACTCTGCCAAAGATCTCCAGCAGCTCATGGATCGTTTTAGCAAGGCCTGCCAAGATTTTGGACTGACAATCAGCCTGAAGAAAACACAGGTCATGGTTCAGGATGTGGACTCACCTCCCTGCATTACAATCTCTGAGCATGAACTGGAGGTTGTCCATGACTTTGTGTACCTTGGCTCAACGATCTCCGACACTCATTCTCTCGATGCCGAGCTAAACAGGCGCATCGGTAAAGCAGCTACCACGTTTTCCAGACTCACAAAGAGAGTCTGGTCCAACAAGAAGCTGACGGAACATACCAAGATCCAGGTCTACAGAGCTTGCGTCCTGAGTACACTTCTGTACTGCAGCGAGTCATGGACTCTTCGCCCACAACAGGAGAGGAAACTGAGCGCTTTCCACATGCGCTGCCTCCGACGCATCCTCGGCATCACCTGGCAGGACAAAGTTCCAAACAACACAGTCCTGGAACGTGCTGGAATCCCTAGCATGTATTCACTGCTGAAACAGAGACGCCTGCGTTGGCTTGGTCATGTCGTGAGAATGGATGATGGCCGGATCCCAAAGGATCTCCTCTATGGAGAACTCATGCAAGGAAAGTGCCCTACAGGTAGACCACAGCTGCGATACAAGGACATCTGCAAGAGGGATCTGAAGGCCTTAGGGATGGACCTCAACAAGTGGGAAACCCTGTCCTCTGAGCGGCCCGCTTGGAGGCAGGCTGTGCAGCATGGCCTTTCCCAGTTTGAAGAGACACTTTGCCAACAGTCTGAGGCTAAGAGGCAAAGAAGGAAGGCCCATAGCCAGGGAGACAGACCAGGGACAGACTGCACTTGCTCCCGGTGTGGAAGGGATTGTCACTCCCGGATTGGCCTTTTCAGCCACACTAGACGCTGTGCCAGAACCACCTTTCAGAGCGCGATACCATAGTCTTTCGAGACTGAAGGTTGCCAATACATGTGGTACATCAATGGAAGTCCTCCTGTACCACTCAAAAAAGCATTTATGACTTGGCCCAATGTCAGTATACTGGTTATTACTGCTCACACATAAAGTCTAGCTGGAGTCATGCTGCTGGTTGGAGGAAGAAGTCATACCCTGGAAGCAGACATTTTACACAGGAAGGGAGTTCACAGGCTTAACTAGATATTTTGCCTGCTAATTTGCATTCCTAGAAGCATTGGTGAAGCCAAGATAGCATCAGAGAGATCAGGGGCATATTGAGTCACACAACCAGATGCTGGGTTCCAGAATCAAGCAGGCCACTGTGTATCAGTGAACCTGGCACTGTCTCAGCAGCTATGCAGCCTTTGATTTCCAGTTTGATGATCAGATCACTTCTAACAAGGCATTCAAACAAGAAGCATCCATCTCCAGACTGTGACTTGTGTATGTACAGTATCTGTGTTCTCATTCTTCCCTGTGTGCATGAGATGGATTGTGTCCAGTGTGCACAGTAACTACAAAGATGATCAACACTAACGGTTTTAGATGCAATTCATATGTAGCAAAAATATTTTTCACCGTTATGCAGTTTTGTTTGATTAACAAATCTACAAAGCGACACCAAGAGCAGGAACATAAACTGAGTTTATATATTTATGTCTTCCAGCACTCTCTAAGCTCCAGAGGTTTCAGGAAGGCACTGTTGCAGGATTAAAGAGAATTATCACAGATTTCACTCTAACCTTTCCTCTAGATTACATGGAAATATCTTATCATGCAGCAGTTAATTTTTCTAACTTTCATTCTGTAATGAAAAATCAAAGTTAAACTCATGCCAGCAACTGCTGTGACATTAATTAAATGCGACACTAACCTGGCACCTGGGATCAGACATTTTCCTTTTCAGTTGCATAGCTGTTGGTTTAAATATGTTGTAAATCCTTGACAAAGGGGAAACGAATGTTGAATTAAATAGCAGGCACCTTTTCTCTCTCTATCAGGTGTCCAGGATCTCAACTATACATTCAACATCTGTTAATGAGGATTAAAGGGCAATTCCTCACACCCTTGCTATCAGGATTATACTGTGCTGCTGGAAAGACCTTACACTTGCTGGCAAGCAGTGAACAGCTGGCTACTACCCTACAACCACCTGTTCCAAGTTGAACAGACAGTCTTCAGAAAGACCACACAACTGGACAGGTGGCTTTGCAGCATGTTTTGCAACAGTCATTATTTAGCAACTAGCCCGAAGGACAACTGAGGTAGAGGATAGAAACAAAAAACAGCCCTGATGTGTAGGGCACAATGGATACAATCAGATATAGTATCTGAAATACTGAAACAGGATAAGACATGGGAAGACAAGAAAACCGAGATAAAAAAGAAATGGTTGAGATACATAAGATGGGTAAGGGAAGGGGGTGGCCAATACTGTTATAATGGATAAAATCCAAAAGGTGTGCTTATGGCTGCAGATATAAATACTTAATGTTAATAGTCGCTCTTCAAGGGAGGAGAGGAAAAAAGATTGTTGATGTATGATTATGTAAATATAAGTGGAACTTATACTTTAAAATTACACATCAATAAAAAAATATTTTGCCAATTAGCACTAATTTCTTGATAAAACAGCTAGCCTATATAAGACGCTGTATTTAGCCACTGCTTTGCCCTGAGTCTTGCTTGTACACGCAAGAGGTTGCGTAACTTGTGGGGCCACCCTGAAATGCCTAGAGAGGTCCATGTGCATTGATGGCCTAATGCCTGAAGACACTGTAAGCCTTATAAAGATGCCTGTATAAGTATTATGTTAACTCCAGGCAATGCTCCAGGCAAGTTTTGTGACTGGAAATGCCTCTGGTTACCTAGAGATGCTTCTTTAAGTTGATGCTTTTAAACAAATAAAGCTCCTTTATGACAGCCTTGGACCAGACTTGCTTCTTTCTCTGAACCTAAAAGAACCTCTTGCCCTGGTAAAAACCATGGGTTGGAACAGGAACAAAAAGATGTCCACGTCAAAAGGTCTATCTAGTTCAGCATTTTGTTTCCAATAATGGCTAGCCAGAAGTTTTCTATTAAGTTACTCACACTCCTAATATCCCTCTCTGAGGAAGTGCTTACTTCTAGGCAGGGTTGGGAACTTGAGTCAGTGAGTCAGACTCAAGTCGCAAAAATGTGTGATTCGGGGCAATACAGCAACTCATGAGTCGTGCACATGGAACACTGAAAAAGACTCAAGTCAGGGCTCCCCTGACTTGGCACTCATCCCCACACATGCAGACTCTAGTCTGCCTGTGTCTGGATGTGCTTGCTTACTGTTTTCACGGCATGAAAAACCTCTTGGGGCCAGCATTCCAGTGCGTGAACAGCAGGGAAGTTCCAGCCAGGAGGCAGGAAAGAGTTAATGTTTTCCTCTTGCAATAAATGGGAGAAGGTGGGACTGGGCTCTCTTTTCCCATCTCTGAAAGGAAGGAAGGAAGGAAGGAAGGAAGGAAGGAAGGAATGGACAATCATTGGACAAAGGATGGGCATTCTCATACTTTCACTGGCTGAGGGAAGGCAGGAGGAGGAGCCCAAGGGGGTTCTTACGACTGGCTGGGAAGGGAAGGCAAGTGGGGAAGGCAGTTCACAGTAATCAGCCTTTCCACCATGGCTGGTGGGAACGGGGCACTCTCATTGAATGACCAGCTAAAGTGGGACTACTTCTGAGTAGGGCTGCAAAGGATTGGGTTGTCCTGGTAAGCCTCTCAGCTGCTGCTTGTGACTCTCCTCCCTCTTGCCGCTTCTGTTCCAGCTCTCTCACACTCCCTCTCACCCCTCTCAACATCAGGGGAGTGTTCAAATAAAACTGCGACACACACACAGAGCCTGGAAGCAGCCCCATTTTTCTGCAGCGAGCTTTATAAAGGGGAGAGCAACTCAAGTCCATCAGAGTCACTAAAGGGTAACTCGGAAAGTGTGCCTGTTAGGACTATTTTTCGAGTAGAGTTGTGGGGGCAGTGAAGTTGTGGGGATGGTGAAGTTGTGGGGGCAGTGACTTGGTAACTCAACTCAAGCCATGCTGGATTTTCCCATCTCTGCTTCTAGGTATACAGAGATTACCAACTGGTTCACCTGGGCCCAAAATCTGAAGCCTTTTGGTGATGGCCAAAATGAACACAGTCAGAAAAGGAGACAAAAACCCATGTTTATCCACTTTATGGAATATGGACTACCAGTTGGACCTGTGAACTTGCATTTTCTTCCCTAGGCCTACTCTGCCTGACCTCTTATAGAAACACTGCATCAAGAGAAAATTGACCAGAAGAACAATATATGGAAAAGACAGATCATTTCTGACCATTCTTAAACTGCAGAAAGCAATGAAAAACAACAGTACAAAGGAACAAGAACAAGAATATCTGTGAGTATTATTGCTAACAGTCTGCACAGAGGTCTTTGGCACCATCTTCATAGTACTACAGTGGCCTGTAGAACAAGGAACTGAAACACATTATGAACAAAAAATCTAACCATGCATGAGAAACCATAAAAAGTTAAATAAGGTTTCACATGAGTAATAATAAAATACAAAAGGGTGCATTATTCCAATAGCTATCCAATGGCATATAACACATCCATTATATTTAGGAAGTTACTTCATAAGGTATGCCCACTGATGTGAATAGATAAGAGAGAAATTCACTGAATTTACACAGACAAGACAGCTTAGCAAAGATTCAGAGGCAGTGAATAAAATGCTGGGCTTAGAATGGCAAATTTGAAAGGAGGATTATAATAGCTACATGCTACTGAACCAAAATGATTGAAAACTCAAAGGAAATCCCTAGAAAGAATGGACATGAATCAGTCATACACGAATGCAAGCTTACACACTATTTTCTCTCTCTGCCACCTATAGCAGCATAACGGGACACTTGGAAGAGTTGTGTCTGTCACATCCCATACAGCTTTCCCTCTTGCTTCAATATAAGCCACTTGTTTTCAAATGCAAGTAACATGCACCAAATAGGAGGAAGAAATATGGGGTGCACACAGATCCCATTCCTTTAATATCTCAACGTGCACACACTTGAAAAGATAGGGGAGAGGGTGAAAAAAATCTTCATCGTGCTGTCTCAGAACACTTGATCTCTTTTGCTGAGTAAACTGCTTCATGAAATACTCTGGTTGAAAAGTTGCATATAATATTCTTATAAATAATAGGTGCTGCACCTGCAGAATGAATGGATCATGCCTTTCCAGAGGGCCTGAAGGGACTGAAGGGCCTGAATAGAGGGACTGAAGTTTCATTAAGGCCAGGACCAATCAAGTTGCTCTTTATAAGAGCAGGGATGTCTTTCTTTTCATCTCTTAAAGAAGCAACAATAACACAATAGTGTCTATGATAAATGAAGTTTAAAAAAAAAAAAAGACAGACTGGGAAGAAACACCTCCCACTAACAATCTCATATACTCATATCTATCTCTCATATACCATCTCTCATAACAACCTCATATACTATCACAAGCCATTTATCTTTGTTTAAGACAGGAGCGGGCAAACTCTGGCCCATGGGCCATTTCAGGCCCGCAGACAACCCCACTCGGCCCTGGGGATGCCCAGGCGCTCAAACAGGAACTCCCGCTGGAGAGTCATCTATGCCTGCGATGGCCAGACACACCAGCCCTGTCTCTGCTGCCTTGAGTTTCACATCTGCAAAGCTCCACAAGCAACAGAGGAAAGACTGGCCGTGCATTTGTGCAAGGCCTTTTATACGGTTGAAATAACGTTAGACTTGCAGGTCTTGCATGAGTTCAACCTTATAAAAGGCCTTGTGACTGCTTGAGACCAACATTTCCATGCTGCTTGCACATGCAACTACAAGGCCGGAGCCGCCATCTCCTCCACCTTGGCTGCTGCCACAGGGTCACTGCCTCACCACCTTTGCATTTTCACAGTCTCTGCTCTCTGCAGCCTCGTGGTTTCAGTATCTTCAGTGAGTTTCTGTCTAGAAATTATTTTTATGTTCTTCTACTCTCTCTGGTGGGGTGGCCAGCATGGCTTCATTCTGGGTTTCCCTTTCCTGTTTTCTTCTTCTCTTGGCAAGAAATGTGTGCATTCCCCCAAGGTTGGCAGTGGGACCTCCCTATGTTTCCTGGCTTTGCTTTTTTCCCTCCTTTCTTTGACAAAAGGGTGTGTATCCCCCCTAGGCTGGTGTGTGTTTTGCCTGAATTACAGTGCTCATGTGTATTATAAATAAGCTCAGTAAAATTAATTCATTCTTATAAATTCTGTCTCTAATGTATTCATTAATGCAAATTTATTCAAATTTGAAATGTAAATTCTTTTTCCCTGGCCCCTGACACCTTGTCAGAAAGATGATGTGGCCCTGCTGCCAAAATGTTTGCCCGCCCCTAGTTTAAGCCATTAACCCAGGTACCAATATTCACATTTTGCCCTTCTCCTTCTGTCACTTACTCATGCTGGAATCACTGGTGCTCTAAACCTTGACGGTGACTGACTTGGTGTTGTGCTGTACTAATACTGCTTGGGTATTTCTGGATCGCCCATGCATTGAATATTTGCAATCTGCTGACTACAACATGCGTGCTGCTCCTGAATGGTTTCTTGATGCTTCCTAAACATCCATGTCTAACACTCCATCTGTCAATGATTCTCAGCCTCAGTCCTTTAAATTAATACCTACCTGCTCATCCCTATCTTAATTTTTCACTAGTGCCTGAATGAAAATGACCCAGCAAGCTATCTGGGTCATCAGCTATTCTGCACACCTCAGTGGAACAATGAGGCTGCTGAAACACAGCTCTTTCCATCACTTTTTGAAACTGTTGCCTTGATGAAACAGTTCATTTTCATGAATATGCACTGGGTTTTGCCAACTTTTTCTTCCAGTTAAACCTGCAAACTGCAGGATGTTCAGATTAAATTAAAAAATTATCACTTAGATGCAACACTGCAATTTAAGTATTTCTTTGCTCCTCGAAAAGAAGAAACCCCTTTCACAGAGATCAAGTCTGTGACAATTTCACTAAACCACTGACAAAATTCACTGTAATGGTGCCAACATCCTATTTTATATCTCCCTCTTTCGTGTATGAATTCAAAATGAGGTGATATAGGTGCAAAATTTCATTTAGCATGCTGTGAAATATGTGGTGCAAGTCTTGAACTTAATTAACAGGAATTAAAAAATGTGTTAACATGGTTAGAAATGTTTCTAAATTTCAAAGATTCTAGCAGTTCCACATTCCAGCATAGCACACTCAAGTCTTCCTCAGGGACTCACCGGTTTGATGAAGGTGATCTCTTGCCAGTTCAAATAAACGCATGTGCATATTTGTGATAGGATTGAAGGACCCACAGGCAAGAAGGAGAAGAGGTGTCAGATGCTTCATCTAAGCAAGCAGTTGGCAAGCAGTCTTCACCAGCAAAACAAGGCACCTTAAGGGGGAAAGTGACATTTAGAATTGCCCTTCCAACTAAGAGCTTTCTACAGATCTGGATGACGATGACCAATGTGCATTCTCAAAAAGCGTGAACAATTTGCAAAAACTACCAAAAATATACACAAGGTGACCAAAACGGACGAGCAGAAGTTCTAATATTTCACACAGTATAGTAATGAGATACATACGTGCCCCTGTATCCACAGGGGATCCATTCCTGGGACCTCCTGAGGATATGGAAAACGCAGTTACAGGGGATGCTTGTATTAACAGCGGCCCCTGCACACCCCCATTAAAGTTCTTTAAAGACTTACTGGTAAGTGTTTCTTGCTTTACACAGGGCACTATAACCATTCAAGTGTATAGCGGGGGAAAAGCAGGCTACGAGTAAAGGATGTTAGTTAGTGGGGGGGAGGAGAGAATCTATGGATAATTGAAACCACAGATACTGGATCCACAGGCACAGGAGCCCGTCTGCATCTACATGCTTTAAAAGCATGATATGCTATTTATCCAAAAGATGAAACCATATAGTAACAAAAGTGAAAAGAGGGGGGAACCCTAAAGCTCTCACAGGAAATCTGAAACAAGGGAAACCTTATAATACAACTGACATTTTCACAAGGTAAAATACAATTCCTGTATTTAAGGACAGGACTGGTCAATTTATTTTCCCCCTGAGAAATCTTTCTTCGCTGTTACATAGAAACGAAAAAGAGTGCCATTTTGTCTGGTTCCAGCCTGAAAGGAGCAGAGCGTGACATTCTGCAGAAGCCTATGAAAATGACAGTATGATGATCTGGTTCTCCTTAGTTAAAAAAAGAAATCTCTAGTAAAAGCAGATTCTCCATGTGAATGGCAAAATCCTTCTCATTACAAGCAAAAACCAAATGCTGGACCTGTGAAAGTAAACCCAATGAATCAAAGGCCTTTCTTTTCAAATGTAGCCGTCATCAGAGGTGCAAACCAATAAAAACACTCAATACATAGTGAATGTGGGTGATTTTTTTTTTCCAACTCACACTGAAAAAATTCTACTTAAAAGTTACAAATAAATGGAAGCCAAATTAAAACTACATGATCCTGGAAAGGTGCAACTCTTCTGCATATCTGTAACAACACATACAGCACACTAGCAATTCCCAAACTTGCCATAGTCACAGTGCCCTTCATTCATGGCGGCCTCTTCTTCCCAGCTCTCCCATGTGCAGCCATCTTGGTTCACATGAGATTTCGCACAATCCAAGATGGCAGCACCTGAGAGATCCAGAGGAAGAGGCCACTGGGGACATCCTGTGCTGTCCCTGTGAATTCCCTGTGGCACCCCCAGGTACTGCGCACACACTGTTTGGCATCACCGCTGTACACTAAAGGTCAATTACAATGCTCCTTTGTTAATTAAGGTCATTAATGAAGTACCTGAAAACTTCACTCGCTTAACATTGAGGAACTAGCAACTTAGCTAAACCCTACTTAAATTTAAAATGGAAGAGCCAATTTGCACCATTTTACTTTAAATTAGCTCCCTCGCACTAGGTGTTAAATTTACATACACTGTTTAGACACTTATAGAAACTTCATTGAATTTATTCCCTAATGACTGCCTCTATAAAAAAAAACGAACCATTAATAATTTTGTGTCATGAAAAGAAAAGAATGTGAAAAAAAGGAAAGCAGCTCAAGGTACATTTTTTAAACTCTTGTACAAAAGGAACAAAGACTTAGAAAAAGCCGTACAGTTTATCATTTCAGTATGTATATACCTCAACACTCATGTGTCAAGCAGCAAGCCAGCATCAAAGGCCTGCCATGGTGAGGAGTTCCCAGAAGGAGGCTCATGCTGACCACTGAAGCCCTCTGTGGCCCTTCTGCTCCCTCCCCTGCAACTGCTACCCTCCCCTGCCCCAAAGGGAGTTTGTAGCCAAGATTAGCAATGGGAAGGAGCAGCCACTGCTGCTGCCTGTTCACTTGTCTGTCCCTTTTGGCTGCCAGTGGAGACTGGGCCTAGAGGCAAGAGGAGAGCAAGTAGGTGAGGTCATCTTGCTGAAAACTGCCACCCCAGCAAAACAATGAAACATGGACCTCACAGTGATTGGTTAGAAAATAATTTTTAACATAAGTTATAAGACTTAAGCAAGAGTCAAAGGGCCAGTAACACCAGCTCTACCCACAAGAGACCGAGCAAAGGTGAATGGTAAGGAGGATTCCAAGTGTGCTACACAGCAAGTGCATGAGTAGTGGTGGTGGGAAAACGAAAGCAAGATCAGGTAAGGGAACAAGTGAGAGAAGCCACAGCTAGAGCCTTCCACTATATCAGGAAATTCAGCTGTATCAGAAAGCCATCTTGCAAGGAGGCAATTCTAACTTTGAAGGAGAAAACCACAAGTGATATGTTTCAAGTCAGTTTCTGAATCCCTGCCCAAATACAAAAACATATTGTGAGAAGCCACCCTGAGTGTCATCATCTTTTAGAAATTTTGCAAGGTAATTTGTTCTAGCAATTAAGTATGTGGGGAATTCAGAGTAAGAGTAAAGTAAAACAGGAAAGCAAGTTGTCACACATTTTGCATTGTGTTTTGAAATCTTAACATAAAGAGAACTGAAGTTATCAGAAGACTCCCATTTTCTATACAATTGCACACCCATTTTCCAGTACATTTTAAAAAGGGTTTTAGAAAAGTGACAATCCAGCTGGTCCAAAAAAGCTGTAGCTTACATTCCTTTATTATCCCTGTCTGGGGTAAAATACCTTAATTAAAATAAGTAAAGGTAAAGAGTACATAAACTAGAGACCCTAAGTCAGGGTAAGCAGCATATGGCCCGTGGCTTGATCCGACCTGCCACCCGAAATACTCTGGACTTTAATTTCTATAACATATATCTACCCTGCCCACAGCGGTCCTAAAAAGAATTCAAGTTTGTAATTATATCTCTGAAAAGCTTACCGTGTAAACAGAAAAAGGACAGGCTCTTCCTTTGACTGCTGTTCTCGGGCAATAAATCCCTCTGTGCCATGCCTATATCTTTTTCCTTAGCTCTATGGCATAATCAAGAGGGTCACACATGCATATCAAATATACATGCATTCTTACACCTGATGGACTCAATACATGTCCCATATGCAGAAGAAGGTTGCCAACCCCTAACCTAAGACCTGCATCTTGCTAAAATTTACTAGGAGGATTATTTTGTTCAATAAGAAGTAGAAATCTTAAGTTGCACAAAAATATTTTATATTGATTGGGCAGCCACTTCCCACACGGCAAGTATGTTTCAAGTCTGCTTTGCTGCTTGACAAGAATAGCAGGCAATCCTTTAAGACGCAGGTTACATTCTGAACTAGTTCATTTCCAAATAACTGCTGTGCCTTCGAATTCTCTTCATGTGCTGAGAGCGATTTGTTCCTATCCTGCTTAGAGAGCAAGGTGACAACCTGCTTTCAGCTTCTTTGTGGTAAGGTTATCTTACAAAGAGGACACTGACATCTATCTAAAAGCACTTATTTGAAACGCAGAGTTAGAACTTCAATTGTAAAGACTTCTAGTAAAATTGAGGCCTTCAGAAATCCAGCTATAAATCACCCTTAGGAAATCTACTGATTTAAAATACAAAACAGGCTATTGTATTTTTAAATAAAGATATCCTTGTAAAGCATCAGATCAGACGAAAGTATACAGCTGTAAGGTTTACTGCTTCAAAGGAAAGCTTTGGAAATACTTCATTCTCTTTGATAGTTGCAGAGCTTTGATAATGTGTCTACAATGACTACGAAGACTGAAGAAAGATTCCAAGCTAAAACAGGCAACTGCTTAGTAAGCAGATGCATAAATTCATGTGGCTCAACAAATCCTATGAAACAACACCACAACTGGCACAAAGCTCACATTTCTCAGCTACTGTATTTGCTAATCTAGTCCATTTGCAGGATTCTGCAACTTAAACTGTTTCATCTGGACTGAAGCCGACGCTAAATTTGAGGACCAAACTACTGCAGACACTTGAGCATGTCGATCTCACAGATAAGTAAAGGGTAGGGCAGCAAAAAAAAAAAAAATCATTTTCTATGACCCTTGGATAAGTCAGGGGTAAAATTTGGGGGGGACGCCTGACTGTAATTCTGGGACTCCCCACTGATACAAAAAAAATGCAGACTCTCAGGGCTCCTATATTAAAATGGCATAGTATGTTTGTAGATAGTTCTAAGACCCAGTGGCTGCCTGGCTACCTGCCTGACTGATCTGATGGCTGGTTGTTAAGGGTCTCCCTGCAGGAAAGAGCAGTTGGGAGAGACAAAGAGGAAAGAATGCTCAGCTGGAGCATGAAATTGTGCAGGATGTATTTTTGCTAGCATCTGGGGAGAAGGAAGAGAGCGAGGAGACAGGGGAATTTTTTCTATCTGAAGTTTACTGCGCTTGTAGATAGCAGGCTTTCTGCTTTAAGGCAAATGCGTGGAGCCCTATAGAAAGTCGAAATGTGCCACACTGCATGTTTATTATTATTAACAGTATTTATATACCGCTTTTCAACTAAAAGTTCACAAAGTGGTTTACAGAGAAAAATCAAATAACTAAATGGCTTACTCATAAATAGATGACCTTGCCTTGGTCCATTGCAAAGGACAGGCTGAGAGGAACGCAACACCACCAGAATGTTCCCGAGCTAATGAACGAAGGCCCCCAAAAACACAAGAAGAAAATCCCTCCCTCCAAGCTGACAAAGTTATTGAGCCCTATGGAAAGCTAAACTAAGCTACACAGTTGCGTTTACTCATGAGCAACTGTGCCTCAGTTCATATTGGAGGACAGAAAAAGGAGAATGGAAAGCCACCAAAAATGGTTCCAGTCAGATAAAGGTGGAGCTCAAGCAATGCTCCAGAAGATAGTCCCACCCCCCCCCCCCCCAGCATAAGAAAGATAAAACACAGGCTTGAGCTGGTAAGGTGGAACTTTTTCTTTAGTCTTGTAAAGCTAGGTGGGTCCTGATAGTGTGTGATTCTAAGAAGTGGGTTTCAGTGCTAAAAGGTTTGGGAACCACTGCTTTACTAGAAAGGGTTGTTGTCTTTTCCAGTCTCTTCTCTCATCCTCCCCCACAGTGGAGTCTCACTTGCTCTCCTAATTATTCTGGGGTTTTAATGCCTAACAAATACACATTCATGATTCACTGAAGAATGCTTGCAGGGAGAGAAACTGCATGCTAGAGAGAGACTAAACTGAATGTGAACAGGAAGCAGGAACTGCTTGCATTGCATTTTTCAGTTAAACAAGAAACACCCGTGCTTCAAGTGCTACTAAAGGAAAACGAATGGGTCCAGGGTGCACGGGAGCTACTATTTACAAAGGGTCCCCCATATCTGTGGTTTCCATAACCGCAAAGAGGAGCAGAATGGCCCTATTTTAGCACAGCCTGTTTTAGCACATGGCCAAGTGTCTTCTAAAAGAAAAAAAGCATACAAAAAACAAAAAAGTATACAGCAAAACAAAACACGCAGCCACGTACTTTCATCAAACTTCATGATTTAGCCCTGTAGAAAGAGTAGATGAACAACAGCAATTATTAGAAAATCCGTCTAGATTAGTTTTGAATTGCTTATATTTCTTGACTGTATCAATAATAAATGATATTAATGATCAGGGAAGATTCTGCTGAAACGGTAATTGGAGACATTTATGATTAATTACAAGAATCTACAATATAGTGCTGTACTTGCATTTTAATTTACGAGCGCTTGGGTGTGCTGTAAAATTACTAAAATGAAGGGCAAATAATACTGCTAAATTGGACTAAGAGTCAAAATGACCCTTAAAAGAATAATTAAAAGCAACTGTTAGGCGCTAGAGGAAAAAAAATCTGTTATTCTCTATATGAAAGCAATAAATTGATCTTGTGAAAGGCTCTGCAATTATTACATTAGATCATTTGATATTAACAACTTCTGCAAATCCCTTGCTAGCAGTAATTTTGCACTAGCAGACAGCTGAAAAGTGGCACCAATCATGTCCAAAGCCCTTTCCAACAGTGACTCCCTGAAAATGATTGTGAACAAGTCCAGGAGAACTGCAGACTTGTGCTCCTGCCCTCCCCACTTGTACTTTCTGTGCAAGAGAATAAGATCCAAAGCTTCCACTTTACCTAATTAAGGATCAAGTTATAGTTTACTGCAGGGCTTTCCAAACTGTGGCGTCACAATGCCCCAGCCTGTGGGCCCTGGCCACTTTCACCTTAAGGGAGCAGCCTGGAGGCAGGGAGGAGCCGCTCAGGGGGGCTGCAGGGGCTTGGCTACACGTACCGGAGCTTCCTGCAGCCTCCCGGGGGTGCGGGAAGCCCTGCGCAACCTTCTGCAGGGCTCCCCGCAGCTTTGAAAGCAAAAGCGGAGCGATCGCACCTCGCCTCCGCTAAAGCGGAAGTGGAGCGCAATCGCTCCACTTTCACTTCTGAAGCTGTGGAGAGCCCTGCAGAAGGTTGCACAGGGCTCCCCGCACCCCCGGGTGGCTGCAGGTGGCTCAGGTATGTGCAGCCAAGCCCCTGCAGTCTCCCTGAGCTCCCGGGGAGCATGCCGCTGCCTTCCCCCCTCCTGCCTCCCCCCCCACAAGAACTTAGAATGGCTCAAACTCTCCAAGAGAGTTTGAAAACTGCTGGTTTACTGTAATGTGTGAACTGGCATCACCATAATAATCCTTAACTACTGTTTGCTCTTGCACCAGAAACCAAAACCAGGGATGATTTCAATCTTTGGCTTGAGAGAATGACACTGTTAGCAGTAACTGTGATTACGATGGATCAGATATCACTAGAACTCTAGAACCATGAAATTGGAAGAGGCCTTCAAGACCATCTAGTCCAACCCCCTGCTTGAAGCAGGAAAATTACTATAATATAGTATAGTTAGAACTATAATTAACGCTAATTAGGAAAAAGGACAGGAATTCAGAGGAGAGGATTCAGTGGAGAGGAAGACTGAGAAGGATAAAGCAAGCACCATGGTATAGTGATCACTGAGTGTGACAGCTACACTGGGCAAAGCTATAGTATTCATTAGCCGCTATATGTCTGCAGGGCTCCCTGATACTTTAGAAGTGAAAGTGGAGCGATCACGCTCTACTTCCGCTAAACCGGAAGTGGAGCATAATCGCTCCGCTTTCACTTTTGCAGCTTTGGGGAGCTCTGCAGAAGGTCAGGCAGGGCTCCCTGCACCCCAGGGAGGCTCTGGTAAGTGCAGCCAGGCCCCTGCAGCCCCCTGAGTGGCACGATCCTAGGGATCATGCCACTGCCTTCCCCCCACCCCCGCTGCTTCCCCCCGCCTCCGCAAGGACTTAGAGCGGTCCTTGAGAGTATGAAACTCCTGGAAAGTGTGAAAACTGCTATAACAGTACATTTCCCCCACATTTTTCAAAAGGTAGAACAAGATTGCAAACCCACCCAAGTTCATGCAGAAAGCTGGACCTCATGCTACAATTGCCATCTTCATCTGCTTGACCCAGATAAACCAACTGTTTTTGACAGTTTGAAGGCTATTTGGTATTAAGTAAGATTAATCTATTCTGAATGCTGCAAAAATTTTTTAACATAATCCAAATATGTGAATATTACAATTCTTATTACACTCTTAACGCATTCTATCTTTTGCTGTTTTATCTTTCAAATTCTGCAAAAACTGATAAAAATGTTCTCCAACACCAAGTTCAATGCAAATTTTTATTACTTTAATAAAGTTAGTCATCCTAACTAAAATACACACACACAAAATTCTTTGCTTGTTCACACTAACCATGTTTTTTACATTAACATAAACACTTTGTATGTTAGCAAATTAAAATAGTTCCTTAGTAATAAAAGAGACATCTTATTTTTATCAGATCATTCAACTTTTTTCATGATTATGTCAACTACTGCCTGACAACATTACTGGTACCAGGAATTTAATTATGCACTTTATGGTAATTTTTAAAATATGCCATGTGCAGTACTTATTTAATTGTATATTATGACATAATTGCAGAGCCTCGGATCTGTTTATTTAATTTTCTAACAAATTAAAAAAAAGCTGATTTACCAACCATCACCAGAAAAATGCAGGAACAAATTAACAATTAGGCTAAGTACTCAACAGACTAGTCCTGAGCCAAATGAGGCTTCTACTGGGGTATAATTAGCCAAGAGGGTCTTCTCTGCAATGGACTCCTTTAAAATTCTCTGCAACTCCAAATAGTGCACTTACTACTTTACTTCATTGGGGCTGCAGTGTGGGTGTAGAGAGAAAGGGAGAGCATTGGCCAAGTTTTCAGAGGAAATAATTCAATTCTTGTCGTTCAGAAGTACTTCATTAAATGTTTCTAATGTGAGTTGTTAGCATTGTCATTCATCAAGTCCCACTCTGGGATTACTAAAGAAAAACAATGCTTTCCAAGTATATCTTACAACTCTCTAAGTCAGGGGTGGCCAGCCTTTCAACTTTAGGGCTCCTGGACTTTTAAAAACTGTGTAGAGGAGTAGTCTTCAAATTGGAGACAGCTGTGTGCCAGGTAAGGCTTCCCCGGCGCAAATGGGGCTTAGTGTTCTGTGGGGGAGCCTTGTGGTAGCAGATGTGGCAAGCCAGGGCACAGCCCTGGGGGAGACTGGCACTGTGAATATGAGGCTCCCCTGCAGAATGGTAAGTGGCGTTACAGGTATGCATTGGGATGGAAACAGCAGATAGAGGGAACTTCTTTTCCCTCTTGCACACTACCAGAATCAGAAGTCATCCGTCATAAAACTGAGTGACAGAAGAATTAGAACAGACACAAGGAAGTATTTATTTACCCACCACATAATTAATCTGTTGAACACCTTGCTACAGGAAGTTGTGATGGCACCTGGCCTAGATGGCTTTAAAAGGTACTGGACAGATTTATGCAGGAAAAATCCATCACAGGTAACAAGCCATGATGACTACATGCAATCTCCAGGTTTTTATTATTATTATTATTATTATTATTATTATTATTATTATTAATTTATACCCCGCCTTTTTGCCCAACGGGCACACAAGGCGGCTTACAACACTTTAAAAAATATAACATTAAAAACAATCATTAACAACAATTTTAAAACAAACAAACAAACCCCGTGGATTTTCATATAAAAGCAAGAACGCCAGCCAGCCTGTAAACAATTAAAAGCTTTTTGAAATAAAAAGGTCTTCAGTCCATGCCGAAAGGCAGCCTATATCTGAATGCTAGATGTGAAGGAATGACAATAAGATAAAGGAGATGTTCCCAAACTCTCAGGGTCAGTTTGGGAACAGGTAAATGTTTGCAGGAAGGGAGCAGAGATGCAATTGCTATGATCGCATCAGGAAGGAGATTTTTTTAAACTTACCTGGGGGTTGCTATAGCTCTCTGGAGGGTCCAGAGATCCCGGGACCTCCTCTGCAGGCCTCCCCATGCCTGCAAAGTGCTTTAAATAGATTGTGGCAATCGCTGCTGCTGTCTTTGTCGCCCCACCCCTTAAGGGGGTGACAACAGAGGTTCCCTGGCTGGGGCACTGTGACATAGTTTGGCAACCTCTGGGATACAGGTATCATGCTGTCTTGAGTGCTCCCTGAGCATCTGATAGGCCACTGTGAGTTACAAGAAGTTGGACTAAAACTGCCCTTGGCTTGATACAGCAGGGCTCTTCATATGTTACAAATCAAGGAAAATTAGTTTGCTGGAGACCAATATTGTTGTTTGATCACTTTTTGGGACCAAATACTGGACTAGGTGACCCTTGGTCTGATCCACCAAGGTACTGTAGCTCTTAAAACCTAAAGAGACATTAAAGAGATGGTCACTGTGATTTCTAGAACTTCCAAGAACACACACACAAACACACACAGAGTTTTAAAAGAAGTGTTTACACACATTTTACATTGCCAAGTTTTTGATTAGCATTCTGAATCCTAACTGCAAATTGCTTGTTTCCCATTATAATTATCTGTAATTTCTTCCTCATGAAGAACATAAATTAGCTAGGTCTGAACCGTGAACTGCCAGTACTAACCGTACACCTGCAAGGAAATGATTGTATAGGGCATGCTAATATATACAATCTACATCAACAAGGGAGACAAATTACTAGTTTTTGATTTATACTAGTTTTTGATTTGGTGGGAGGGATAACCTGCACATTACATATTAATGGGCACAAAGTCCCAGCGGAACTTTTAGTGGTTGTTTCACTGGATTTTTTTTTTAAATAATAATATACAACATTGGGAAGTTGTAATTTTTGGGTAGGGAAGACAATGGGGGGGGAGCTTTAAAAGGTATTTAACACATTCCATCCCTGCCATTTTTTCTGATCCAAATTATTTCTCCAGTTCCTATTCTTCTCAGAGTTCACATACATGCTTAACTCATATCCTGGATCAAATGGGGAAAACAGGAACTAGTTAGCATTTTGAATGAAAAACAGAGAACAAGAAAAAAAAATCTACTCCAAGAGATGCCATGCCTCCAGAAAGAAACCCAGTTGCAGTGCTTCTGTACGGCAAAGAACAGTAACTGATGACTGACAAAGTCTAGTTTGAAATCTGCATACGTTAACAAGAACTGAATGACTTACATCATGTAAATTAACTAAAATGGTAATATATGACTACGGACTATCATCCCCATAATAATCCTTTTCTCATGCTACATGCCACATTAACTATTATGCAAGAGAGCATAAAAAGCATCAGACAAAAAGGCATTTCTCATGCCGCTTGTGAAAACACTCTGCATTTCCAGGATGAACAGAAAAATTAAAAAGCATAACCAGCCAAGAGCTTCATTTGTGGAGTCAACAGCTTATAAACAATGCATACAAAATCATATTGCTACCTGTAAGGTTAAAAAGCTGACAGTGATTTAATATCACATCCTACATACCTGTGCAGACCAGGAAGAGTAATAACCCATCCAGTGGTAACTTTAGCTAAACTGACTATGGGCACTCACATTATTGGTATTTAGAGCCAGGGTGGTGTAGTGGTTTGGGAGGTGGACTCAGACCTGGAAGATTCAGGTTCAAATCCCCCCTTTGCCAGGAAGCTTCCTGGGTGACCTTGGACCAGTCACGTTTTCTGTCTCCCCTACCTCACAGGGTTGTTGTGAGGAAAAAAGGAGGAGAGCACCACCCCGTGTACACCACCCTGAGCACTTTGTACACCACCCTATACACCACCCTGAGCACTTTGGAGGAAGGGCAGTGTAAAATGTGATAAATAAATCACTACAAGAAAAACATATATGATCTGTGAATCATGCCCATGTCCCTTTCTGCAACTGTCTATACCAGGGGTGTCAAACCATTTCATACAGAGGGCCGAAGTTAGCATTCAGGGTGACTGCTGAGGGCCGAAAGTGACGTCATTAACCAGAAAGTGACATTAAGCAGCTGATAGCCAGAAATCAGCACTGATTAATCAGCACAGTTTCTCATTAACTAAAAATACACAAATCTTGATCATATTTTAAGATATGGGAAAGCCCAATTTTCATGTGGGCTGCTGTTTCAGTAGTAACACATCAGCACTGCTCAGCAGTTGAGAGCCTGAGGGCCAGATAAAAAGCTTCTGGGGGCCACATGCGGCCTCTGGCCTTATGTTTGACACCCCTGGTCTATACTTTGAATCCTCAATGGTTTGCACACATTTAGCATCGGGATCCACTTTTTAGAATCAGAACCCACCAGAAGTGATGTCATGACTGGAAGTGACATCATCAAGCAGGAAAATTTTTAACAATCATAGGCTGCACACTTACCCAGGAGTAAGTCCCATTTACTATCATCGTTAAAAAATTATACATAGTAGCTTGTAAAAGTACTGGTCTGTAACATTTCCCCAAATGCATACTATGGTAGCATGGTCTAATATATTAAAAATAAAATATTAAAATGACCCACCTGAAATTGGCTCGCGACCCATCTAGCGGGTTCCAACCCACAGTTTGAGAAACACTGCTCTGAACATCTGCATCTTTATAAATTCGAATAGGCCAATGAAAGCTTAGCAGTGCACAATTAAACAGCAAGCTTTTGAAGAACAAATGGAATTGTGGGCTCAGTCCTGTCCAACTTTCCAGCAGCAATGCAACCACAATGCAGCCCTGAGGTAACAAACATTCCCTTACCTTGAGGAGGCCTCCAAAACTGCCCCCCTCCCCATAAGATGCAGTGCATGACCCATTGGCATGGCTGCATCAGTGCTGAGAAGTTGGATAGAATTGGGCCCTGAGTCACATTTCTTCTTCAAGCACTAAATGGGCTGCAATCCTACATGCACTTACATGGGACAGAATCTCAGAGCAGTGTCCTTTTTTAAGAACTATTCTCAAACAAGGTATACTAGTTATATATTAACATATATATACTGAACTATACTTATATTTTTGAAGTACTATTTAATACTTTTCATAGGCAAACTTGAGACAACAGACTTTTAATAAAATGCAAATGAAAACCTCATTGCCCTGGAACCCACATTTCTCTGCTGCCCCTCTCTAAGCTGCTTCAATTGGCTCTCTAATCCACTTCCTGCTTGTTGAATGCTGGCAGGATTATTATTGTGACAGCAGCAGTACAACTCTTCCTCCAGTACTACTGAAGGGAGAAGGGGGAAAAATGTACTCTTCTCTTTCCTTGCCCACCTAACTGCTTAGAAAAGCCAGACTGCCCCAGTCACATGTTCCTTCCTTCTTGTTCTCCACAAGGTTGCTTTCCTAAGTAACTAGGAGGAAGATGAAGCAGCAGCATATATGTGCCCAAGATTTTAAAAAAAGAATTTGGGTGGGGTAGGGTAGCAGGAGTGGTATCTCCTGTCTTCAAATCAGGCAGCATCTTTGCTTGGGCCAATAGATTTAGCTACCATTCCTTCTTGACAGATGCTTAGAGGAAATAAGGCAGTATGATTATCTCCCTTCTCCAAAAGTAATTTACAGGAGAAAAGGTTTCAGAAGCTGCAGTTATTCCCATATAGGTCTATCTGTCCTCTCTGGATGTGTTCATACATGTTTTCAAACCTTCCAGAACCACTGGGTTAGCCTGTAGCCAAAATCCAGGCAACATTTTGCTCCTGAAATATAAAACCATTTCAATGGTGCCTGTAAACCATAAATTTCCCTAAACTGATATGAAGATGGGCTGAGTGCATTAAATCAAATGGATCTTCCAGAGACATAAGGAACTTGTCCAGGATTTTTATCACAAGGAGCAGGAAGTATTACAGGTTAATTATCCCTTTTCCAGACTGCTTGGGACAGGAAGGCATCTGGATTTCAGAATAATGGCATAAATATAATGAGAAACACTTCCTCTTGCTCTTTTCACTGTTACCCTACTACACTGTTGCTCTTGCTCTTTTCACTGGGTGTCTGCTGGCCTCTTTTGCAGTTTTTTAAACCATGTCTGTACAGGTACACACACTACAGGGCAGAGAATAGAACTTACAGTCTGTACCTGGACTGTGTGTGTGAATAAGCACAAGACCTTCCAGTGTTCATGGTATAGTAAACAAGCCTTGGACAAAAATGCCTGGATTTTGGAATAATCTGGATTTCTGATGTCCGGATAAGGTGTAACCTACATGCACACCCATGAATGTGTTCCACCAACTTGCACATATACCAGCTCCCAAAGAATTTCAAGTGACCTTCGAAGCCAAGCACTTTGGCCAAGAAAAGCAGCCCTGAAAATTGTGCAGGAGGTGGGGGTTCAATGACTCCCAGTTCTTCTAGCCTCTGGTTTAAACATAAGAGCCCTGCTGGATCAGGTCAAGGGCCCATCTAGTCCAGTTTGCTGCATCTCACTGGCTCCCCATGTTAGTATGTCCAAGTTACAGGTGGCTGTGTTGGTGCTTTCAAGCAGGCACAATAGTGCTGGCTAACAAGAACTGAACGTTTCAATGTACGTACATTTCCACAAGTACAGACCTCTGAAATCTGAGCAGTACATAAGTAGGGGGTGGTGTACATTACTTCATGGTTTGCTTAAGCATAAGTTTCAGGGGTGCTTTCCTTGGTCAAAGTGTGTGGCTTCTAAGGTCACTTGAAATTCATTGGGAGCGGGTACATGTGCAAGTTGGTGGAACACATGCACGGAGCTGGTCTGAACCACAGTTTGCTGTTAATGTCCAAACTTGAAAATGAGTACAAAAAAGTCTTTTGAGCCAGGACTGCAAAATGGAATTCCTTCTATGTCACCAGAATTTCTAGGTATCCCTGATGCCTCAGGGAGTACACAGGACAAAAGGAGACCTGCATCCTGGTGCCCCCCCCCCTGCATTTGGCAGTCTGAGGTAGCCTACTTCTAAGACCAGGAGGTTCCACATGCCCATCACGGCTTGTAACCTGCGATTAACTTTTCCTCCAGAAATCCGTCCCAGCCCCTTTTAAAGGCATCCAGGCCAGATGCCATCACCACATCCAGTGGCAAGGAGTTCCACAGACTAGTTACAGGCTGGGTAAAGAAATGTTTTCTTTTAGTCTGCCCCAGCTCTCCCAACGCTGTTTTCTTCCTGTAAGGACATAACAAGAGCACTGCTGGAGCACAGGCCCATCTAGTCCAGCCTCCTGTATCTCAGCAGACACCTCAGGAAGCACACAAGACAAGAAGGCCCTGCATCCTGGTGCCCTCCTTGGCATCTGGTACTCTGAGGCTGCCTACCTCCCAGATCAGGAGGCTGCACAAACACAGCATGGCCTGTAACCTGTGATGGACTTTTCCTCCAGAAACTCCCCTTTTAAAGGCATTCAGGCCATCACCACGTTCTGTGACAAGGAGTTCCACAGGCTAATGACATACCAGGGAAAGAAGCACTGCCTGTCCCAAGTCTCCCAGCCTTCAACCCCAGCTGACTGGTGGGAGCCTAAACTTTGCTCAGGGATGAGTGGAAGGGCTCTCTGCACATGCTCAGGGCACTTACTTTCTCCTAGCTGTACACTCAGCAGCTGAGGGGGCCCTTATTGAAGCCTGACTAGCCTCAGGCAGCCTCTAACGCGAGGGCTGTGGGAGCTCGGCTGACACAAGCTTGCAGGTCTCACTGGCGGAGAAGCGTGCACGCGCAACGCTACAGGCGACGTTCTCCAGCGTGCGTGCGCGCTCCGACTCGTGACGCGTTCCCCAGTCGCCAACATTCTGCCACCACTTCCTGCTCAAGCCTGGGAGGGAACCGTGAGCCACGAAGCCCCGCCTTTCCCTTACCCGCTGACGTCAGAGCTCTTCAAGCTGCAGCCGCGCAAACCACCTCAGCCTCCTTCCCTCAGCAGGCTCCGCCCCTTTGTGGGCGGGGCGTCTCCCCAGAGGAGATGGGCGAGTCGTGATTGGCTGAGGCGGGACTGGCTGCTAGAGCTTGGATGCCACGCCCACCTCTCCCAGGTGCTGGAGGGTACGTGCTGCAAAGGGGAGGAAAGTGTGGCTTGAACCTGCTGGAGGATGTATGTGTTGGGATGCTCTGCCATGCCCTTCCTAGCTGACTCACTGCCATGACTACTGGTCAATTAACAACCCAAGCCTAGGCAGGTCTACTCAGAAGTAAGTCCCATTGTGCTCAATTGGGCCTACTCCCAAGAAAGGGCACATAGGATGGTAGCCTGAGGCTGTGATCCTAACCACACTTACCTGGGAGTAAGCCCCAGTGACTATAATGGGGCTTACTTTTGAGTAGACACACATAGGAGCAGGCTGTAAGTCATAAGAACATAAGAACAGCCCCACTGGATCAGGCCATAGGCCCATCTAGTCCAGCTTCCTGTATCTCACAGCGGCCCACCAAATGCCCCAGGGAGCACACCAGATAACAAGAGACCTCATCCTGGTGCCCTCCCTTGCATCTGGCATTCTGACATAACCCATTTCTAAAATCAGGAGGTTGTGCATACACATCATGGCTTGTACCCCATAATGGATTTTTCCTCCAGAAACTTGTCCAATCCCCTTTTAAAGGCGTCTAGGCTAGACGCCAGCACCACATCCTGCGGCAAGGAGTTCCACAGACCGACCACACGCTGAGTAAAGAAATATTTTCTTTTGTCTGTCCTAACCCGCCCAACACTCAATTTTAGTGGATGTCCCCTGGTTCTGGTATTATGTGAGAGTGTAAAGAGCATCTCCCTATCCACTCTGTCCATCCCCTGCATAATTTTGTATGTCTCAATCATGTCCCCCCTCAGGCGTCTCTTTTCTAGGCTGAAGAGGCCCAAACGCCGTAGCCTTTCCTCATAAGGAAGGTGCCCCAGCCCCGTAATCATCTTAGTCGCTCTCTTTTGCACCTTTTCCATTTCCACTATTGTCTTTTTTGAGATGCGGCGACCAGAACTGGACACAATACTCCAGGTGTGGCCTTACCATAGATTTGTACAACGGCATTATAATATTAGCCGTTTTGTTCTCAATAACCTTCCTAATGATCCCAAGCATAGAATTGGCCTTCTTCACTGCCGCCGCACATTGGGTCGACACTTTCATCGACCTGTCCACCACCACCCCAAGATCTCTCTCCTGATCTGTCACAGACAGCTCAGAACCCATCAGCCTATATGTGAAGTTTTGATTTTTTGCCCCAATGTGCATGACTTTACACTTACTGACATTGAAGCGCATCTGCCATTTTGCTGCCCATTCTGCCAGTCTGGAGAGATCCTTCTGGAGCTCCTCACAATCACTTCTGGTCTTCACCACTCGGAAAAGTTTGGTGTTGTCTGCAAACTTAGCCACTTCACTGCTCAACTCTGTCACCAGGTCATTTATGAAGAGGTTGAAAAGCACCAGTCCCAGGACAGATCCTTGGGGCACACCGCTTTTCACCTCTCTCCATTGTGAAAATTGCCCATTGACACCCACTCTCTGCTTCCTGGCCTCCAACCAGTTCTCAATCCAGGAGAGGACCTGTCCTCTAATTCCCTGACTGTGGAGTTTTTTCAGTAGCCTTTGGTGAGGGACTGTGTCAAACGCCTTCTGAAAGTCCAGATATATAATGTCCACGGGTTGTCCCGCATCCACATGCCTGTTGACCTTTTCAAAGAATTCTATAAGGTTCATGAGGCAAGACTTACCCTTACAGAAGCCATGCTGACTCTCCCTCAGCAAGGCCTGTTCATCTATGTGTTTTGAGATCCTATCTTTGATGAGGCATTCCACCATCTTATCCGGTATGGATGTTAGGCTGACCGGCCTATAGTTTCCCGGGTCCCCCCTCTTTCCCTTTTTAAAAATAGGCGTGACATTTGCTATCCTCCAATCTTCTGGCACCATGGCTGTTTTGAGGGACAAGTTGCATACCTTAGTCAAGAGGTCTGCAACTTCATTCTTCAATTCCTTAATAACTCTTGGGTGGATGCCATCAGGGCCTGGTAACTTATTGATCTTTAATTTATCAATGAGGTCTGAAACATCTTCTCTTTTAACCTCTATCTGACAACTCCTCGGTCAGGAGGGGCCGTTCGGGCAGCGGTATCTGCCCGAGGTCTTCTGCCGTGAAGACAGATGCAAAGAACTCATTTAATTTCTCTGCCATCTCTAAGTCTCCTTTTATCTCCCCTTTCCCTCCCTCACCATCCAGAGGGCCAACCGCTTCTCTGGCGGGTTTCCTGCTTCTAACATATTTGAAGAAGCTTTTATTATTCCCCTTAATGTTGCCGGCCATGCGTTCCTCATAGTCTCGCTTGGCCTCCCGTATCACCTTCTTACATTTCTTTTGCCACAGTTTATGTTCCTTTTTATTCTCCTCATTAGGGCAAGACTTCCATTTACGGAAGGAAGCTTCCTTGCCCTTCACAGCCTCTCTAACTTGGCTGGTTAGCCATGCGGGCACCCTCCTGGATTTAGTGGAACCCTTCTTTCTTTGCGGTATACACCTCTGCTGGGCCTCTATTACTGTTGTTTTAAGCAGCCTCCATGCACTCTGGAGAGATTGGACTCTTTTTACCCTCCCTTTCAACCTCCTTCTAACCAGCCTCCTCATTTGAGGGAAGTCCGCCCGTCGGAAGTCAAGGGTTTTTGTTAGAGATTTGTCTGGTATTCTTCCCCCAACGTGCACATCAAAACGGATCGCAGCATGATCACTGTTCCCCAATGGCTCAGTAACGTTTACATCTCTAACCAGGTCCTGCGTACCGCACAAAATTAAATCCAGAGTCACCTGTCCTCTGGTGGGCTCCGTGACTAGCTGATCTAAGCCACAGTCATTTAGCATGTCAAGAAATCCGGTTTCCTTATCGTGACCAGAACACAAATTGACCCAGTCAATATGAGCATAATTGAAGTCCCCCATGATTACAACCCTGTCCCTCCTTGTCACCTCCCTGATCTGTTTCCTCATTTCAAGGTCCCCATCAGATTTCTGGTCTGGAGGACGATAGCACGCCCCCAGTATTACATCGCTGCACAAGCCTGGTAATTTAACCCACAGAGATTCTACGGTGGAGTCGGACCCACCTTCAATCTCTACTTTGCTGGATTCTATCCCTTCCTTAACATAAACGGCCACCCCACCTCCAACACGCCCCTGCCTGTCCCTCCTGTAGAGTTTATAGCCCAGGATTGCGGTATCCCACTGATTCTCCGCATTCCACCAGGTTTCCGTTATGCCCACTATGTCAATATTTTCCCTTGTCACCAGACATTCCAGTTCTCCTACCTTTGCTCGTAGACTTTGGGCATTCGCATAAAAGCATTTGTACACGGAATGCCCCAGGATGGGCTGCTTATTTGCTCCTTTGTCCCCGCATCCTCTCATTGTGCCAAACCGTCTATCACATCCCATCACACTACCTTCCCCAATTTCTTCTCCTACTCTGCCTTTGTCTTGTTGTTCTCTAACCTCCCCATCCTCATCCCATAGGGATGAGGAGTCCCGAACTGGATGCCCCTCGGCTCCTGTCGGCCTTCCCCCAGGGATCAGTTTAAAAGCTGCTCTGCCACCTTTTTAATGTTATGCGCCAGCAGTCTGGTTCCATTCTGGTTCAAGTGGAGCCCGTCCCTCTTGTACAGGCCCCGCTTGTCCCAAAAAGTTCCCCAGTGCCTAATGAATCTAAACCCCTCCTCCCTACACCACCGTCTCATCCACGCATTGAGACCCCTGATCTCCGCCTGCCTAGCTGGCCCTGCGCGTGGAACAGGTAGCACTTCAGAGAACGCTACCTTTGAGGTCCTGGCTTTCAGCTTCCTGCCTAAAAGCCAAAAAGTCCTATTGCACTTTCCAAGTACAACAGTGTAGTTATATCCATGCAGTGCAAAGTGTGAGAATAAAGGTCCCTGCCCCGAGAGGCTCACAATAGGACAGTGTTTCTCAAACAGCGGGTCAGGACCCACTAGGTGGACTGTGAACCCATTTCAGGTACGTCCCCATTCATTTCAATATTTTGTTGAACAATGTTAGTCAATGGGGCTTACTCCTGGGTAAGAGCCCAATCCCATGCATGTCTACTCAGAGGTAGGTTCCATTCAAGTCAAGGGGGCTTACTCCAGGGTAAGAGCCCAATCCCATGCATGTCTACTCAGAGGTAAGTTCCATTCAAGTCAAAGGGGCTTACTCCTGGATAAGAGCCCAATCCATGCATGCCTACTCAGAGGTAAGTTCCATTAGAGTCAATGGGGCTTACTCTGCGGAAAGTGCGGATAGGATTGGGCTGTAAGTATGGGTAGGATTGCAGCCTTGCATTATCAAAAATTTTCCTGCTTGTTGATGTCACTTCTGGCCATGACATCACTTCTGGATCAACAGCATTGCTTCTGGTGGGTCCTAACAGATTTTCATTTTAAAAAGTGGGTCCAGGTGCTAAAAAGTTTGAGAACCAGAGCTCTGGGAAATAGACATAAGCGAGACAACGGAGGGAGGGAAAGTGTGGGTAGGATTGCAGCCTTGCATTATCAAAAATTTTCCTGCTTGTTGATGTCACTTCTGGCCATGACATCACTTCTGGAGCAACAGCCTCCTTAATGAGAGAGAGAGAGGGCAACAGGCAAACAATCCATCAATCCTTCTCTCTCCTTGGGACCCCTCCCTTCCCCCAGCACTTGAAAGAAAAAATTTTTTTAAAATTGATTTGCTATAGTGCAGTTTTGTTTTTTTATCCAAGTGAGTGCTTGGAATGGAATGGAATGGAACTTGGAATAATTAGTCTCAACCTGTATAGATCATGCAGAAAATTAGCATCATTGTATTTAGGCTCAAATTGAAGGGAAAGTGTCCTGGGTGTATCTAAACGTACTTCTGCAGCAACTGTAGTCCCACAGTTATGTCCCTGAGCTCCTATGCATTTCTTCACAGTAAGCAGATCTACAAGCCAAGGAACTACTGTAGCAGACCAGTTACCTCCCAGATTTGACACTGTGTTAAGGAGTGTCATGTATCTTCCTGAGCCCAATGTATATGGCTTGCAGCAGTAGTCACCACTGCATGCCCATGATAGTGCCCCCAGCATCTTGTGCAGGCAGCAAGTTCAGGTGAGATTAGAAAATGTAAGATCCCAGGAAATTTCTGGGCCTCCTCCTTTGGCTCCTGGGTCCCCTTTCTGATCCTGGGTCAGGGTACAAATTACCCCCTTTATTCCCCTCTCATGGGCTCTGTATGAAATGTATTGATTCCCAAATACAGGGAAGTGCCCATGGGAAACACTTGTTTATTGTTTAGTATTCCCTGCTCATACAGTCATTCCAGAAAACAGTCAGGACAGTTTCTTCTGTGCAAAACACAACCACAAGTAGTGGACAACGTTGCAGCCCACTCCCTCTTTCGCTAACGCTAAGGAGAAAGATAATCGGTTAGTGAGGGGGATCAAAGGAAGTTGTTGGAGGAATGCTTTTTCACTTTCTCCAGGCTTTCCATTTAACTGTAGCAACAGCACTAGACATCTGCTTTTGCTGACTGCTGTAGCTGGACAAGACTTTTGCTGGGGAGTAGAAAGAGGAGGGGACAGTCTTGTATCCCCTGACCATTCAAATCAACTGATGTTGTTTTTGCTGTTCATTTCAGTGGGATGTATATTGCTCCTCTGTGGATCACTGCACGTTTTCTCTCTCCCTGCTGAACCATAAGAGACAGAACATCAATTTTAATGTCATTAATCTACAATTAAAGAGCACAAAGGGGTGGTCTAAATGTAATCTTCCAAAAAATTAATAGCTTCCCAGTTGGCATCTAAACAAAACCTGCATGTTTGTATAAGGTCCATTTCCATTTAAATGACCTTTCATCTCACAGTTGCTTTTGATTTTTGTGCCTGAGCTGGTTGTTTTTCAGAATACATTATTATGGTTCCTACCACATTTCTGTCACAAATATGATTAATCACTGGCAGTAATTTAAGACCTCCCGCTTTGAAAGAAGGTCCAAACAGGAAATTCTCAAAACAGAAAAATTGGTACAAGCTTCCATATACCACAACAAGCACAACAAATTGTGACCAGTTACATTGCTTTTTATGCAGTGAATTTTAACTAATGTTATTAAAAACAGATTAATTCTAAAGCTCAGTTCAAAGCACCATGCACAGGGTGACCAGATGTCATAACCACAAAAGAGGCATCCCAAAATGTAGGGCATGTAGGACATGACAAAATAAAAGCTAAAAATTGATATACTGATTTCATGTGGTTAATTTAAATACTATATTACTTACTGTTAAATTTAAAACTATACTACATATAATGTATTACATGTAATTTATTAATTAGAGCAGGGGTGTCCAAATTTTTGGCAGGAGGGCCACATTATCTCTCTGACACTGTCGGGGGCCTGGAAAAAAGAATTAATTGACATTTCAAATTTTGATACATTTACATAAATGAATATATTAGAGATGGGACTTTTATGAATGAATGAAGGTCTTGCTGAAGGCCAATAAAAGGGCCTTTCCTTTGCTGCTGCTGCTGCAACACAAACATGAAACAGCAAGCAGTGGAAGGAACCCTCATCCCACAGCTCACATGAGAGGTTGAACAGTTGCCCTCACACTGAGAGCAGCTGCATCGGGCCAGCGTGGGCTCTGGCCCTCCAGAGGCTCATTGGAGACTGGGGGCTCCCTGTGGGCCGGATTGGGAGTCCCCAAGGGCTGCAAGTGGCCCCCGGGCTGGGGTTTGGGCACCTCTGAATTAGAAGAAGGCTATGTGCTGCCTGCAGGGGCCTGCTCACAGGGAAAAGGGGGACATTTAAGTTCTTTTCCAGGATATGAGGCCTGAAAGCCCTATATGAGGTGCTCATTGTAGCCTCATGTAGAATATACAGAATACCAGTGATTTAGCTGGCAGAAATCCTAGCAGCCACACTGGGCAGGTTTGAGCACTACACTGGGTTAGTGGAAAAATATCCTCTTACCCCAAATATACTTCTAATCTCCCCCTAACCAATGTTGGATGCAGCATAGGCCATTCGGCCTTGCTGCTCCAGCACAGATTAGGATTTGGCTATGAATTTCAAAGACCCTCCAAATAAGTGATTCTCTGTAAATATGCTGTAAAAGCTATTTTTGTTTTTCAGTATTGTACTTGTGGAGGGAGAGAGGAACTGTGTTGGTTGGCTGACACTATGTAATCTTATTTTTACGTTCTCTAGTTTTTAAGAATATTAAAATAAACATTGCAATATATATATTAACAAGCTGCCTCCGGGGAGGAAGAGGAGGAGAAGATGAAGAGCAGCCAGAGAGGCAGAATCCACCATCATCTCCTTCCCTGCTCTGCATTTTAAACTATACTGTGCTCTCCTCTGCCACCCCAATGAACACCATCTGCATCTTGGGAAGGAGAATAAACCATGTAGAAAAATATTGTTAATTCAATCTGGTCCTATGGGATAGAATAAGATATAAATCAAAATAAAAATTGTTATAGACTTGAATCAGCCTGGTGGCCCTGTGGGTGCAGCAGAGCAGGATAAAAGTTTCTTAAATAAATCAATGGAAATACAGAATATAAATATATTCAATCAATCAATCCAAGATTTTTTGCATACAAAGTATGTAAGTTGCAGCCTCTGCCAAGGGGCTCTGCTGGGACCCCCTTTCTTCATTCTTTTCTTCTTGGCAAGAGCAGAGAGAGGGAAGAAATGGCTTCCCTATTGAAAAGATGACTAGGGGATTACGTATATTTATACAGAAAGGAGAACATGGAAAGTAGAAGCCTATTACATAAACATTAAAGTGATTTTCAGCATCATTAAGTCCACAAAAGAAAATACACTGGAGCCATAGTCATAAAATTATTGTTTTTATTTACAAGCACTTATCAGTTACACATACATTCTTTAAACATAATCAAATTAAACCTCAATTTACTCATTTTGTGTTCTGGAGGAGGTTTACCAGCAGCATCCAAAACATTGGCAGATGGAGAAAGACCCCAGACTGAGTGACAGGGCTGCATGCGCCTCTGTGGTGACAAACACATCTTGCTATACATCAGCCGGTTGCTGCAGGATCTCTCTAGGGACTGTTGGGATATGTAACACTAAGGAGGGTAGATCAAATGAGCAAGCATTGAGGTTGCAGGAAAGGACAGGAAGGTAGTTGCCAGCCTGAGGTAATATCCCTTGTCTGGCACAGACACTGTAGACCATGTGGATGCCTGAAGGGCTATAGTCAAGGCCAAACCACAGATATTTCCCTGAAGACTGTCTAGAAACTGCAGTTGGTGCAGAATGTGGTGGCCCATGTCGTTACTGGAGATCAGTGGTTCAATTCGGTTGCTGCTCCAGTGGCTGCCGGGTTGTTTTCAGGCCCAAGTCAAGGTGCTGGTTTTGACCTTTGAAGTCCTTCATGGCTTGGGAGCAAGTCACTTACAAGGCTGCCTTCTTCTGTACATTCTGGCCTGCCCTCCTGAGATCTGCAGCAGAGGCTCTGCTGTGCGTGCTGCACCTGATGGAGCTTAGGGGGTGGTGACTAGAAGTATGGTCTTCTCAGCTGCAGCATTGGATTTATGGAGCCGCCTCCCCTGATTTGAGAACTGCCCCCTCCTTGGAGGTGTTGTTTTGTGGGCTCCAAACTTTCTCAGTTGGCGTTTTTGTCATGATCTTGACTGTCTCCCATGTTTTATCCCCACCTTTTTGCTGCAGTGCTAAGTACTGTTTTTACTGTTGTTTACCTTTCTGCTGCCTCCCCTTTTAACCTTCTTGCTGTTTATTGTTTGTGGACTTCGTTGTTATTTATTTAACCTTTCTTGTTATTACTGCTTTTATTACTGCTATTTTTACTGATCCCATGTTGTTTTCCTGTTTTCTTTACACACCCACACGGAGTTTTAATATTGTCTGCTGCTCCTTGATTGATTGCTTAATGGGTTGTTTTATTGTTCTAGTATACAGTAATACAATCTTCTGTCACCAGACTCAAACACTGTATACTCCAGGCTGAGGTAAAGAGTGGTAAGTACCCCTCCAGGTTCCTGCTGCCTGTGTGTTTTCCATTCTTCCAGGGAGCATCTAGTTTTACAGAATGCAGGATGCCCTCATGTCGTATGTTCCCTGGACCCTTCCTCAGATCATTGGCTGGAAGCGAAGAATGAACATCATGAGGACAAAATGCCATGCACTGTGTAAAGCTAGATCTGTATCAGGAAGAGAGGGAAAATTTACTATAAATTGTCTATAAAGAGAGTTCTTGTTACCGTTGTATGCTATTTTTGCACCTGTATGGTTGGTTTAATTCATTCTGCTGCTGTTTAACTACAATTGCGTTTTATGCTTATTGGAGGTATTCTGGCATATGTAGAACATGAGGAATTTGTGGGGGAAACTGTGAATATTGTATGATTTGTCATTTTCACTACTCAAATATCCGAATCTAGGAAACGAATAAGCGTACAAATGGCAAGCAATAGGCTGCCCAATTACATAGTCTCCCTGGAGGACGCCAGATATCAGCAGCCTTGCCAGAAGCTTGGCATTTACTGTGATCCTTCTCATTCAAAGTTCCCTTGAACTTATGAGAGTTATGAATACAGAAATGCTGCAGGATTTAGCTATGAATTTCTCAGGTCTATCAACAAATCAGTAGGGCTAGCCAACACCGTCTTTTGTTTTTCTGGCACTGTTACTTACAGATATACATCTCTGGCAAGAGAAAATATACTAGAAAGGCAAGAAGAAATATGGTACTACATTTCCTATGCAGGAAAGATCACTGGAGACATATGGGATCTCTGCAGCCTCTCTCTGTACATATATGCAGGCTGAGTATGGGCTGGAGAAGCATTCTCACAGGCAGGCAGGCCCATCAGCAGTGAAGTTCCCTGGGGAGGGGAGATGACACAGCACTGTGTTTTGCAAGGTGCCTCAGCGCATTGTGTAAGCTCCCCCCCCACCACCACCACCTTCAGAGCCATCCCAGGCAGCGAGAACAACATGGAAGAGACACCTCTGGGAGCGCCACTGCCCATCACAACATTATTTTTGTCTTTTCAAATCCCACTAACTGATTTAACTGAAGATAAATCAGATCTTCCAGGAAGATCTAAGCAGCTGCTTTCAGATCATCTCACTTATATTCATGCAAAACTGCATTCTTTGGATGCAATCCTAACCCACTTTCCATCACCAACATAAAGGCAACACAGCTCCTAGGTAAGGAAACAAATATTCCCTTACTTTGAGAAGGCCTCCTTGAGTGACACCCAACTGCAGGGTGCAGCACACGTCCCATTGGCACAGCTAAGCCAATGCTGGAAAGTGGGTTAGAATTTGGGCCTTATACACATTCCAGGTGTTTGGAAAGCCAACAGATGATCACTGTCATATTGTCTCATGTCAATAACTAGGCCAGTGGTCTTCAACCTTTTTTGTGCTACAATCCCAATCAATCAATCAAGCTGGAGACTGGGAACACATTGTCAATCTCACCCACCCCCTCCTGGGACGCTATCTGCCCACCCTACTCCCATTGCTGCCCAATCCCTCCCAGCACTGTTCACTGTAACCAAATATTCTTGTTGGAACAGAAAAAGTTACTCTGAAGCCTGGCGCTAGCAAAAGCAATTTTAGTACAATTGCTGAGAACCTGAGCAAGACTGGGACACAATCTCTTTGTATCTGGAGGGGTGCACCAGGTGCCTCCCCTTTTATCTGGTGGTGCTCTAGTGCAGTGGTCTTCAACCCTTTTCCTTCCTGTAAGTTGCAGTGACCCCAAGGTTGAAGAACACTGGACTAGGCCAGACCCATCTGTAAAGGGAGGGCAACTGTATGTGGCATGTCAGCATGGCTCACCAAAATATTGAAAGAAAAGCTTGAATAATGTTTGCTCTTTCTTGTGAAATTGGTTGTTAAAAAAGCCAGCCTATCTATGAGACTGACTCAGGTGGTTGTCACAGGCAGCTGATTGGCAGGGGGCTCTATATCTGTTGGCAGAGCTGTCCCTTGGGAAGGGCAACTACCCAACTGTCTATTAGCCCACTCATCTCCACTGGATAAGAAAAAAAGAGGGAGATTGAGCAGAAGAGGAAGAGTAGAAGGGAGTGGTGGAGCAGAGCACTGATGCTCTAGCCCAGTCTGTCTTCTGTTGGCTACAGCCCCTTAGGAGCTCTTCTTAGGTTCCAGCCCCCTCCACCTGTCAAACAAAGATGCAACACAAAGAGATAGACATAAAATCCCCTTCTCACAGTTTTCAGTCTGTGGCCCCCTTCAAATGTGCCAGGCTTCCTGGAGGGCCAAAGGACCCTTGTTGAGAATGGCTGCTGTAGCCTGTCACTGTCTTCTCTTTACTTCCTTTCTGCATCCTCTTCCTTTGCAAATTCAGAGAATGGGGGGGGGGGGAAGAGAGATGGACAAATCACCAGATAGGGAGGGGCAGCATCTGGTATGCTGCCTCATGTGCTCAGGGGTCTTGGGCTGGCCCCAGTTTCTTATCACAATTGTTAGCCAGAAAATTAGTTTCATCTCTTCTACATAGAAGAAGAGGTTCTGCAGATTAGAACCCCCACTAGTCCTAATCTTCACTATGATGCTTACTAATGATGTCAATTTGACTTCATGGCACTGCAGACCTACATAAATACCACTCTCATTTATATAAGTTCTTATGAATTCTGCCTTTTGAACAGAGCCCCACCCCATAGCATTAAAAAAAAAAATTGAGGTTGCAGTGCAACAATAAACTTGTTACTATCTTTAGCAGAGATACATGATAGGACTGATATTTGTATTGGCAACCTTCAGTCTCAAAAGACTATGGTATCGCGCTCTGAAAGGTGGTTCTGGCACAGCGTCTAGTGTGGCTGAAAAGGCCAATCCGGGAGTGACAATCCCTTCCACACCGGGAGCAAGTGCAGTCTGTCCCTGGTCTGTCTCCCTGGCTATGGGCCTTCCTTCTTTGCCTCTTAGCCTCAGACTGTTGGCCAAGTGTCTCTTCAAACTGGGAAAGGCCATGCTGCACAGCCTGCCTCCAAGCGGGCCGCTCAGAGGCCAGGGTTTCCCACTTGTTGAGGTCCATCCCTAAGGCCTTCAGATCCCTCTTGCAGATGTCCTTGTATCGCAGCTGTGGTCTACCTGTAGGGCGCTTTCCTTGCACGAGTTCTCCATAGAGGAGATCCTTTGGGATCCGGCCATCATCCATTCTCACGACATGACCGAGCCAATGCAGGCTCTCTGTTTCAGCAGTGAATACATGCCAGGGATTCCAGCACGTTCCAGGACTTTGTTGTTTGGAACTTTGTCCTGCCAGGTGATGCCGAGGATGCGTCGGAGGCAGTGCATGTGGAAAGCGCTCAGTTTCCTCTCCTGTTGTGAGTGAAGAGTCCATGACTCACTGCAGTACAGAAGTGTACTCAGGATGCAAGCTCTGTAGACCTGGATCTTGGTTTGTTCCGTCAGCTTCTTGTTGGACCAGACTCTCTTTGTGAGTCTGGAAAACGTGGTAGCTGCTTTACCGATGCGCATGTTTAACTCGGTATCGAGAGAAAGAGTGTCGGAGATTGTTGAGCCAAGGTACACAAAGTCATGGACAACCTCCAGTTCATGCGCAGAGATTGTAGGACTGATATATAGGCTATCTATTTTGTATCTCTCATTCTCTGGGGCTAATACGATAGCAACTCTAATTGAAATGAAGCTTCAAGAGGGCTTGTAAATATTAATTTCCCATTAATGAGAAGTATTCAACTGCTTGGTTGATATTAGGTCTAAAGCAAAACATCAACAAATTCAGTGTAATTGTGCTACCAAGGCGTACGAAGCAAACATAATTCCCTGCAGTTTTCAAAGGGATAGAAAAAGATGGCTGGACAGTGATAGGGGCACAGCACTACAAACCAGTAATAATAATAATAATAATAATAATAATAATAATAATAATAATAATAATAATAATAATAATAATAATAATAATAATACTGGTATTTATATACCACCTTTCTGGTCATTGGATTACTCCTCTGACTTTATTCAAGGTGGTTCACATAGGCAGGCTATCTCTAAACCCCCGAGGGGATTTTTATAATAACAGGAAGTTTCTATCTTTCAAGAACCGTACAACATTTCAGATGGATCTTTCACAGTCTGGTAACACTTCTGGCCCCCAGTTGCCTCCCACGCAGGCTGACAAGCAGCTCCTTCATCTCTCACTTGAAGGGCACTGAAGACACTATCGCTCACACCAAAGAGCAGGTGGAATAACTCAGCTCAGCTTGCCAGCTGCTTCAAGGTCTCACCATTCCCAGAGCTGCCAGTGGCCTCAAACTGGTGACCTTCAGATGTTATCTTCGGACTAACGGAGGTTCTACCTTCTAGACCAGACCGCCTGCCTAATGTAGCTAGAGGGGGGCACAAAGGTAAGTACTCCAAGTGCAGCAATATGCCATGTAAGCAACACTTTCCACTTGCCTTTGGAGCCATTCCAGGGACAATGGCAACGTGCAGGCACTTCCTGAACCAAACAGTATCTCCTGCACATTGCCGTTGCTGCCTGGAATGGCTCCAGCAGTGACTGGGAGGGGCTGCTTACACAGCATGCTGCAGCAGCTGCAGTACTTACCATTCTGCTCCCTAGCTATGCTACTGCTACAAACCATAAAACACTTTCTGATAAGCCATTAGAAAAATGTGACACAGACAGGGGGTGCTCTCCTGACATTTAAAACGTTTTGCTATGCGGAACATTTTTCTAGAACAGCAGTTCCCAAACTGGTGGGTCATGACCAACCAGGAGAACCAGGCATGGGCTTTTTCCCTTAGGGGGAATGGCCCAGGAATGGGTACCCCAATGGCGCCACAGCGATCACAACGTTGTGGGCACCCAAGGACATTTTAACATACCTGGGGGCTGCTGAAGCTCCATAAGAGTCCTAGAGGCCCACAGCCCCCTCTGCGAGCCACCACGTGGCTGTCTTGAACTCTGACAATTGGAGCTCAGGGCAGCCATGTGGAAGCTTACAGAGGTGGCTGTGAGCCTCCAGGACCCTATAGAGGCTTCAGTATCCCCCCAGGTACGTTAAAATGTCCCTGGATGCCCACGGCGAAGTGATCACTGCCGCACTTTTGGGACCACCTCCCCTCACTCCTGCCCCACTCCTGCCACTACTTAAGAGGTTCCCAACTCCCTTGAAGGCGTTTGGGAACCTCTTTTCTAGAACACATGGTAGCCGACATTTCTAGCAAATGTGCTATAAGTCAAATCTGTGACATAAGATAGTGCCCCTGTAGTTTGCACTGCTGTATTTATTTTTATTTTCTTATTCAATTATTTGTTAATACTCTGCACTTCTATTATCATATGGGACCCTAATGGCATCTAACAATGTGAAATAGCAAAGAAGCAAATCAATCACAGTTTAAAGAATTACTTAGGACACATAGTTAATTATCAGCCATAGCGAAGCCCCAACATCCTACCACCTTCCCACATGCTGGCCTCAGATATTGGCAGATAGTCTTGCAGTGGTATATTTGAATCTCACTGCAGATCTGAGATCCTTATTCATGCATGTTTTGAAAGAATTTGATTTTAATGCAGCAATAGGGAAATAGAATGTCTGCCTGTGGACTTACTCAGGGGGCTGGGAAGGACTCCTCCAGCCCAGCTGCTAGCCCTCACTTCAAGGCCAGCAGCTGGGGAACTTGCAAGCCTGAAGAAAAACTAAGCAGGAACCTATCTGGGTTTGTCTCAACTAACATTAAAGAGCATGCAGGGGAAATACCTGGGAGAGCAGGGAGTTGGGAAGGCCAGCTGGAGGGGAGACCTGCAAAAGAACCTGCTTATGATATGGCAGTCTTGGGGGAAGGAGTGAAGGGAGGGGCTGGCTTACTGGGCACCTGCCACAACCTCTCTGGGAGGTGCCTTGAACTCCCTGGGTGGAGAAGGCGATGGGGTGCCTCAACCCTCCTTTCTGCCCCAGCACTAAGGGCTCTGACCACCTCTAGCAGTTCGCTGCCCCTGGAATTGTCTATTACACAAGGGGGTGCTCTCTCTTAACAAAATGCACCTCTCACTTGGGCTCACCTTGGGCTGCAATACTCCCAATGAGCGGCAGTAACCCCCCCTTATATAAATCTACTCTGTTGTTCTATTTGATGATGCTACTTATTGATCATATGAATAAAATGGTAAGCAATGAGAACGTATTCCTTTGCAAAAAAGATGTTGAACTGCAAGGCCCTTGGATATTTTAAAACTGCTGAAGCTGCCTAGTGACACATAGGCATATGCGCGCGAGCAACTTTTTTTTGTGGTTAGTAGACTTTGAGCACATCATGATTACCATTACTTTAAAAAAAAAATCATATTCTGCACTCTCCCCTGCCAAGAGAGAGGCATTCAAGGCAGTATAATCAAATACAATTTTGTCAAAATCACCATCCCAAAAACAAAATTGCTAGCCAAAAAGTAACAACAAGCAGAACAGAAACAAAGACAGCAGCCCTGCAGAGTCACAAAGTGAAGGCTGAGCAAAATAGAAAGGTCTGTAGTTGGTGCCAAAATGACAGTAAAGTTGGCATCGATCTTGTTTCCTGGGGCATTCCATCACATATCTGCAATGTGGCTGTATCTAGTATATGGAGTCCAGTCTAAAGGGCTGTGCAGGAGGTTCTGCATGTTAGAGAGCTTCTGAGCACTTTTGTGCTGCAAGATCATCCATTACCAAACTCCAAGGTAGTATCAGATGGCCTCTGACCAAGAATGGGGAATTGCTTCCAGAAGAAAAAATAGGGTACTCGTAGTGTGCACATGTGTTTAATCCCTTGCCTAAAGGAATGCCTAATGGATTCTTCAGATCATTGCCCTAGTTTCTAATAAGATGTCAAGTGGATCTGTGAAAAGCCTAAACAAATCTTGGCTATGGCAAGCAAATTCTATTGGCATGGAGGTTGCTAGCAATAGATTACATCTATTTTCTTAAACATTTAATCCATCCTTTATTAAACACTTTGGCTAGATTTATACCACTTAAAAGCAGTTCAGATGGAAACATAAAATTGCTAGCAAATCTGCAGTTGAAAGAAAACCCTGCTGATTTCCAAATTCTGACCCCTTAAGTATTTGTGAAAATCAAGAATAAATCTTCTGTCTTCTAGCAGGCAGTCTGGTTTTGTGTTCATCAGCTTCAGAAGGAAGAGGTTCTGTGCCAAAGCAGAGAAGTGGCCACTTAAAATATCCTTCTGCCTATCCTCATCATTTACAATTGGTACTCAGAGAACTGCAAGAATCCAGTTTGAAGAAGCCATAGATGTTTGTGGGCTGAAAGCATCAGGCAAGAATTGAGGTCAGAGTGAGCATGATAAAAAAATTGAAAGAGTAATCAAACTGATGAAGAAGGGCTAGGAGGACACTAAACCTCTACTGTCCCAACCTTTAGAAGAGCATACTTGAGCTAAATATAGTGGACTAGGACCTTGCTGCCATCTACAGGAGGAGGAAAGAGAGGCTGCCATCACCTGCTGCTGCAGTGCAGAGGTTCCTTTATTGCCATGGCTGGCTGCAGAAATTTGTGAGAGTGTTTCATGCTGTGTTTATCTGTCAAGAAGGGAACAATCCTTCATGTTGATGGAGGGGGTCTTTGAAAAACAGGGTTGCTTCAGGAATGGCCTACGTGGTGCTGCAGCTGAGATAACTTATGCATGGTTAGGCTCAGTGGTCCCTGTATTATCCTAGTCATTGGCCCTTATCAGCATGGCCATTGCATAATGTATGGGCCATGATCGAATTATGTATGTGGCATCAGTTTATGTAGCTTAGATTCCTGGTGAAATGTTCCTGCTAACATGGACACAGACCTGGCTTATGATAATTGCCACTGATATTGGTGGAAGGGTAGCACTTGTGTTCCATCTTTCTTCTAAGTAGCTCAAAACAACATTTAATGTCTCAGGAACATTGCAAGTTGGCCTGAAAAATGGTGACTGGCTTAAGACCAGCTCCTTCACCACTGATTATCCTAATAGCATCCTTCTCCCTACCCACAAAGAGCAGAATCAAGCTTGCTATGATCTCTCCATTACATTAAAACCTGATTTGTTTCATTGTCTTACACTGTGTAAAACTGGTAAAACAAATTCCAGAGATAGTATAAATCTGCTCTCTCTTAAGAAATAAAACCTATCCGGTAAACCAAAGTTATTTGTGTGATTAACCTGGGTTTCCCCCATTTGGCCATAAAATGTTTTAGGCTAAGACAGTTTGATGAATTATGTCATAAAGCACACCCAGAGTAACTTTGAAATATTGTTTTACATCACTTAATACATAGAATCCTATGCAAAGTGGCAATTGGCTGAGCAAATCATCAAATCTCCCATCCATCTTTATTGTTTTGCATTTAGGCCTGGATCCCTGCTCATATGCCAGATGGCAACTGCAGCAGAGTTTCAAGTTTTAGCTGCAGTCGATGAGACGATAACTGCCTCTTGAGAACAAGGAAAGCCAGATTGCATATTCCTTTCAGTAGGTGACTTATTGCCAGTCACTAAATGGCTTGTCTGTGTGTAGCTAATTCAAAAGCTGACAGCAGCAGCTAACTTATGTTCAGCCTAATTATTTCTGTAGAGATCACTGGTGAAATGAACCCTTGAAGAGAAGCATCCTGGATAAAAGAGCTGCAGAAAAGCAGGCCAAGGAGTTGCTTTCTTGAGCAAAATTGCTGCATCAGGATGTTATATTTGAAAACAGCCATAGAACATTGGGCACCTTTTGGGCCCAGTCTTATTAAAAGGCTTCATTTCATGGGGCCTCTGGAGGAAAAGATACAGGATTTAGGACCTAGTCCTATCCATCTTTCCAGCACCATTGCAGCCGCAATACAGTCCTGAGGTCAGGGAACAAATGGTCCCTTACCTTGAGGAGACCTTCCTGACTCCCCACCCACCACAGGATGCAGCACACACCCTGTTGGCACAGCTACATCAGTGCTGGAAAGTTGGATAGAATTTGGCCCCTCTCTCACACACACATACATACAGTTACATGGATGTACATCCTAATCTCCCCTCTCAGAAATTCTCGACTGTAAAAAGAATGATCACCTACGGAACTTAAAAGTAGATTATTCACATGTAGAAACAGTATTTATTCAAATAGTATATTTATCTCATTACTAGAAACATAAGATATCATATAAATTGTATATTAATGGCAGTGTTTCAAATTACTGCATGCAGCTGGAACTATGCTTGTTGGCTAATTAATTCAAGTACATCCACTCTGTATCTCAATCAACAACTCCTGGCTAGTCTACAACACATTTAAATACAAAACCATATTGAAATTCTCTCCAAGAGAAACCTAAAGAACCACAAAGAACCTAAAACAAAGAGGCTTAGGGCCCAATCCTATGCAACTTTCTAGCACTGATGCACCTGCACTGTAGCCCCGAGGTAAGAAAACAAATGTTCCCTTACCTTGAGGAGGCCTCTGTGACTATCCTGCCTCTGCAGGATGAAGTGCACACCCCATTGGTACATCTGTATCAGTGCTGGAAAGTTGGATAGGATTGGGTCCTCAGTTGTTGCAAAAGTAATGTAGATAGTCTGAAGAGGCAAAATGTGCTGGAAGAGTCCTGATTGTTCATTCAGTACATCTGGTCTTTTCAAATCATGCAGCTCTCATGCTTACCTTGAACTGATTCCTTTCTATACACATGTCAGAGTCTGTGATGTGACTGAAGGAACAATGTCAGAAAGCACTACAGTTGCCCTTCAGCATTGAACTGGGAGTGTGGGAAGTTCTTCTAAAGACATACAATCAGACTTGCTCTGCCAAGAAACTGAAGATGCACTGTGCCAGTCTTTTCCTGATGTCTCTATTGTTATTTTTTTTTTCCTGGCAAGGCTCTGTGCATTTAACAGTTGCATAGCAAGAAGAAATTCAAAACTTGATCTTTAGAATGTGAGCTCAATCTTATTCCTTTCCCCCTGCTGATTCATTGGTGCTAAAACGACATGTGCTGTGGGGGGGGGGGGGGGGAGGGAGATTAGGAGGTTTGGAGGGGGAATTATTTCCCTTTACCCCTCTGTAAGCCCCTTGACTGCCAATGGGTCTCTTTGGACCTGCACCAGCTCATTAGTGCCACATCTGAGCTGGTGTATATCAGAGGAGAAGAAAGGGGCAGCCAGCCTTGAAAAGGATAGGATCGGATCTGGTACATGCCATTGCCACCGTATCCACACCTCCCACTGCCTCCCTGCCCTGTTCCTCCCCTCTCTCTGCCCAGTTTTGCCTTCTCCCCACCCTCACTGCTTACCAGTTGTGACAGTCACTCCAGATCCCACTGCCATGTGTGATGCCTTCACCACCTCTCTGCTGATGAGATGGAAGCATGCAACTCAGCACAGTTACATATGGCCATTTATAATAGCTGTAAAGCAAACCCTGCAGCTAGAATGCTAGTTCCAGTGGCGGGGAGGGGGGATAGGATTGGGTCATGTATCTTATCAATAAGCTGATGTGACCAGCCTGCCCCCCGAAACTAGGCAACTCAAGCACAGTGTTACTCTTAGCCCATTCCATAATTGGGTGTTGCAAGCAAATACGAGATGAGAGTATATGAGAGTCAGGGTAGCGTAATAGTTAAGAGTCTGACCTACAAATCCGGCTATTCACCTCTGCTGAGAACCAATTCAGCAGCCTTCAGCAAGACACATTTTATCAGCCTCTGCCCCTTCATAAGCAATAGGAGGATAATGTCAACTTTCTTTAAAACAACTATGTAAGGGTTCTAGGATTAAGTATGTTAAATACTTTGAACATTCAAAGGTACTATATATGTGCTAAATGTTGTTGTGTTGGCACAAATATTTAGAGCGAAGAGCTTAAGATTCTAGCTATATATATAGCTAGAATCTTAAGCTCTTCGCTCTAAATATATAAATAAGTATATATAAAATATACATATTTTATTTTAATAAATTCATATTTTAATAAATACATTTCTTTTTTCAGAATATTTCCATAAACAATGTTTTATTTAGAAATGGGACGATAAGCAGCTGCTTTCATTAGAACATTATTAAAAAACAGAAAATAATCAAAAAGGCCAGGGAGGATCACAGCTTGGAAATCTGTGACTGGTTGTCCAATATCTCTCACTTAGGGGGTAGCCGCAGCTCAAATGGCCTTGCATCTCCAGCATAATTTTGCCATTTGCCATTGTTGCTAATGATTAAATGAAATTTCATCTCATAAACACAGTGTGGTGTCAATAGTGCAATTATAACTCTAAATAGCAAATTTCCCAGGTTAAAAATACACTCTGTTCACAGACTGAGATATGAGCAATTTTCTTTCTATTACTCTGCAGTATTTATGTAACCATCCATCTCTCCAAAGTATTCCATTTAAAGTACTTTCTCATGTTTTTCTTCCATTTCCCCCAGGTTCCTTAGTGCAACAGAGAGAATTATTTGCAAACAGATGAAAAACACCTGGCTCGTTAAAAATATATACCATTTAGAGATGAGCGAGCACAATCTCCATAATTAAGGTCGTAACATGCAGCCTTTTTGTCACCCAGGCATAACAGGATCAGAGTCAAACTGAAAATACAACCTGGCCTGGTGTGAAAGAAGAGTAGATCAGAAGCTGTGATGCTGGCAAAATAAATGAAGTTGCTTGTTAAATAAATATTGGATGCTGTTAACCAATAGACCCGAATAGTGTTTTATCAAAGAGTGTGAAAAGTGTCATGTGGGAAAAAGCTCCAAATCTGCTAATGAGAATTTGCAAATGCATAAACTGAGGTTCACTGACTTAATGGAACCAAGCAGCATAAAGTCATATATTGTGAAGGCTGATAAGGCTACTCACCGGCTTCATTAGTGATAGAGACCACTAGTTCTCAAACTTTTTAGAAGTGCTAGGGCCTGCTGCCTGATTTTTATATGCCAAAGGGTGTGGCTATAATGGTGATTGGTCAACAGTGCTCCCCACTGCTTGTTTAACCCTTATTGCACATAGCCCAATCTGCCCTGTCAGTTCATAAACCACCAAAAATTGGATCACAACCTATCCACTGGTTGTGGTAGGTCCCGGACCCACAGCTTTAGAACTGCTGCACTGGACCATTGAGCCAACTCCATCCCTTGAAGTGAGTCATACCATTATTCTTGTGGGAGGGGCCAATAAGATTATTTTTCAAAAACAGACTATAGCTCTGCTTACACTTTCATTTGTACAGAAGGACAGGGGAAGGGATCAGGGTCATGCCCTCATCTCTGCCCCTGATCTCCATTCATTCAAGGTTCCCATGGACAGAGAGCACACAAAGCCCTTGAATGCACGCGTGTTGTGGGCAGGGTCTGCACATACTACCTATTAACCCTCTATTTGTTTTCTACATAGGTGAATGCATGGAGTGGGCTAGAGGAAAAAAAGAAAAAAGAAAGGAAGACATATGAAACTGCCTACTGAGTTAGACCATTGGTCATCTAGTTTAGTATCACGTACAGTGGCTGGCAGCAATTCTCCAAGGTTTCAGACTGGAGTCTTTCCCAAGTGTGCTTGCAGATGCCAAGGATTGAACCTGGGTCTTTTTGGGATAGAAAGTGTGTGCTGAACCACCAAGTTACAGCCCTTCCCCAAATTAAGGGTGAATGTACAGAATAATAAAATACAAAGGAAGGCAGACTCCTTTCACTTAATGTATTCAGCAGATGCATCTGCTTGTTCCCTCACCTATAAGACTATTAATGGTCTCATGAATGAGATTCAGATTATCTGCAGGCTGAAATGTGTCACAAATTTGGAAATCTAGACACTCATATGAGCTTCTGCTGTTCCTACCATACAGAGTTTGAGAAGAAAGGCTGTTTTGGGTTGTTCTGCATGTTCTTTTAAAAGAAGCATGATTGCGCAAAAAAAAAAAAAAGCTCAGCAAGGCGAAACTTGTCACAGGGATGTGAAAAGAAAAGAGACACAGTGTGTGGACCAGACTAGAGCTGTAGCCTTCAACCTTTTTCAAGATCTTCTTTGTCTAGTGAGTCCAGGTGCAAAGGTGGACAGGGATGCTGTACTCAGAGAAATATGTCTGAATGACAAGGCATGAGACAAAAAAAATGCTTCTATGATGCTTTCTCACTGTAGAACTCAGAAAGCTGAGTCATTCCTTTCCCCACTTCTAGCAAAAGAGAGAATATGAAAGAAGAAATTCCTTTGTCTTTTCTGGGAGAGTATAGGGGAAAAAGATTTTGTTCCTTTGCGCTCCTCATTTCAGATTCATCGTGTGGAGAAAGACAAAGACTCTAGGATTCCATCCTTGCTGTGAAAAAGAGGATTAGTAATTGAAGAAATTGTCAATTGCCTATTCTTTAATCTGTGGTATTCAAAAGCACAATAAGTAATTAAGCAAGCAAAAATAATGTGCGTGAATTGTTAAAAGAGCTGAATGCTTTTATGTTCTTTTATTGCAACATTTATGGCCTTGCAAGTGATGATAAAGGTAATAAAATATCATGCTTCAGAGCATATTCAAGAGTCATTTTCTTCCCCAAATGCAAAATTTGGCATTCCTCAATGAGCTGGCGTCTATGTTGAGTAATTGCTTCCCTCCAAAGCGCCCATTACTGACCGCAGGTGAAAAGCAGGATGATGCAGTTTCTGATCTCTTCTGATAACCTTGAAATCAGAATTCTAGTTCTCACAGAAGGTGGATTAAAAGTGGAATGTTCTGTTTAAATAGCATAATCTTTGCAATACAAACTGTAGACACACCTCTTGCATGCAGTAAAGAACTTTGTTTCTGAAGGAACAATAAAAGCAAAAGAATTTTGCTCTCCATCCTGCCTAAACCAACCCCTTCACATCTGCTACTACTTAAGGTGGTAGTTTGTCTTTTCTGTGACAGCTATTCCATGGAGACATGAATTTACATGAGCGGGTTCAGTATACAAAGGTTGCCTGCTTATAAGGTACTAGGTAAATAATTTTGATAAAGATTTAGGTGGCATAAAATTATGGCTTAAGGTTTGAGAAGATTAATGCTTATGGTAAGTTCACTGGAGGTATTCTTTATCTTATTCTAGCACCCATCTATAAGCTGCTTGTAATTTACTGTCTCATGTGGAAATTAATGGGAGTCATTCACTACTAGGTTGGAGAATAAAGCATGAGCAGCTGGAGATTGAGGGCCCAATCCTGTCCAGCTTTCCAGCACCAATGCAGCTGCAATGCAGCCCCAAGGTAAGGGAACAAGCACTACTTTAAGGAGGCTTCTACGATTACTCCCCCCCAGGATGAAATGGACACTCCAGTGGCATGGCTGCATCAACTGTGGAAAGTTGGATAGGATTGGGCCCTCAGTTTGAATGTGAGCAATTCTGCCCTTACCATTGGGTTCACCCGTGTTTGGGAAGGCCCAAGTCTTGCTCCTATCTTAGGACCTTTATCTTATCCCATAAAAGTGAATGGTTTGCATTGATTGCTGGGGAGGGAGAGAAATAGGAAGTAGCAATTTTAGATACTGATGGTCCAATCATTGGAAGAACTTCACTTTTATTTTTTGCTGGAACTCTGTCTTATAATTATGAAGAAAATCTGTCAAGTACTATACAGTTTCTCTCCTTATAAGGATTTGAATTTAACAAATCCATTAACAATGATTCCCTAACTCCTACAGGGGAGTTGGGAACCAGGCAAGTCTTTGTGGAGGTGGGGAGGGGGGCAGTGATAGTGCTGCAGTGATTGTCCCACCACTGTGACCAAGGGGCTTTTTCACTTACCTGGGGGGCATTACTGGCCTTCAGCATAGTGTGGAGATCTCACAGCCCTCTCTGCAGGCCTCCCTGCTGCCTATTAATAAATTGTGGTCTATAAATTTGGGACAACCAATCTATAGGAGACAACAGGAACTTTTCAATGAAATTGTGGGGAGATTTATATGTATGACTAGCATCTTAGTTTACTGCACTTTTCAGGTGTTAATAGTATCACATGTTGGTTTGTCACAATGTGTTCATAAGTTTTCACTTGCTGCTTGGGGGCCCATAATAACCAAGTACTGTGGCTGAAAGTCCAAAGTCTGTATTGACAAATCATGTGAATTAATATATCATTGTTTTACATGTGCCCATTTGTTTTCTGAGTTGCATAAGGGCCTATGTGCAACTTTAAAAAAAACTTGGATTGAATACAGCACACAGCCTTCTGGCACTTCGAAGATCACGCCTGTAATTCATTGAGCGAACATGCTGATGCACAGACAAAGGTGAATTAGTTCCAGACAAAAATGCTTCAATGCTCTATTGAATAGTCAATTATTAAACACATAATGGGATCCGTGGTTAGCAGGCATAGCAAAGATGTGCTCAGTCTGCAAAATTTGTTTCTAGAAAGCAGTAGTATTGGGCGATATTAAAAAGGCAAGCAATGAAAATCATATTTGTACCGACTTAAACAACTATTCATTGGGGCTTCTTTTTACCATTACACTTGATATTACTTTGTCTTTTCTGAACTGTTGCCAGGAAAAAAAATATATATTTTATTGCATACATAAACTTGGTATAAAGATACCAAGGCACAAATCTGAGGCACAAATATACGTGCATTAATGCATTCTCCCTGGAAAAATAACATGCACCTCTTGCTGAATAAGACTGACTGGTGAATAATTATATGTTAAGTGATGGGGAAAGTTTCCTGAATGCCATTGAAAAATAAATTATTGGGTGCTGGCAGATGGGTAAAAGGTTATGGATATTTTCTTTTCACAACATAAAAAGTGTTTCAGATTTTCTGTCTATGTGCTTTTAGGGGACACAGCATACTGAGACTCAGTTCCATTTTGAAACTTTTTTGCCTTAGGGGTGGAGTTTGGTCCCAAGTACCTGTGTCATCTGAAAATGTGGCCTTGCAGTTACTGGTAATATTGTCTACCACAGTGGTTCTCAGATGTTTAGCACTAGGACCCAAATTTTTAGAATGAGAATCTGTCAGGACCCACTGGAAGTGATGTCATCATTGGAAGTAACATCATCAAATAGGAAAATTTTTAACAATCCTAGGCTGCAATCCTACCCACACTTACTGAGGAGTAAGTCCCATTTACTATCATTGTTAAAAGCATATACATGGTAGCCTGTTAAAAGTATTGATCTGTAACATTTCCCCAATGCAGACACATACCATTGTAGCATCAAGTCTGATATATTAAAAATAAAATATTGAAATGAATATGGACCCACCTGAAATTGGCTCACAACCCACCTAGTGGATCCCAACCCACAGTTTGAGAAACACTGGTCTACCAGAATTCTTTAAGCCATTTCTGCCTAATGTTGCATATACGCAACAGGGATCAAATGTGTACATGTGTGGGCTGAGCAGAAATGGGTTAATTTGGCTTCAATGGTAAAATGTGACGTTGCGTTTGTTGGGACAATGACTAATTTTTCCATAGTACCAGGACAAACAGAATGGTCTGCGGCATATTGGTGTGATGCAAATGGTCCATAGGGGTGCCACAGGAATCTGGGGGAGAATAATTTATTAGTAGGTCTTTAGGGATGTGGGTCCCCCACCAATAGCACAGTTGACTTGTCAATTGTCAAAAAAACGGATGGAGTACCCTAAAAATTTTAGGGCCTTGTCAATGTGCTGTGAGGTGAAAGATTGAAAATAGCTGATATAGCCCTCAGTGAAACCTTCCCCCTATCAGTGTATAGCAGTCTTATTAATATTCTTACAGCATCCTTCAGTTCTACATATGTCTTGCCTGAGCAGCATTGGTCAAATTTGCCTACAATTTCAGTTTAAGTGAATTCTTGTGAAAAGCTAAAGGTACTTACTCTTTTGTTCTTCTGTCTCTGCTCTCTCTCACATACGAGCCGGCATAGCTTCTAAGAAGAGTAGTACATTGCTTCTCCCAGGTTATCAACCTCTTCTCAGGTTTTTATGTTCATGGCATGACGACATTGTTTATTTAACGCCTTGTCTCTCTACCCACACTGTCAATGTTCAAGACACTCTATAATCCATTAGAATCATACAGCCAATATTTTACAAATCCTTAAAAGTTGCTCAATATGTTAAAAATTCATAAAACCACACACATGCAAACTGAGTGCAATCCTAAACTATTGTTCCACCAGTATGGCTACTACTCAGCCAGTCCAGAGTGTTGCAGACATGCCCATAAGGCATGCTTGCAGCTATTTGGGAGCCAACTGTATTGGTGGTATGACCTGCGCTGGCCTGCCAGCTCCACTTCCAGTTCCAGGGCTGCCAGTGGAGATAAATATGCCTCAGAGCAGCACAGGGGATGGGAGAAAGCAGTGAGAGGGAGTTTCAGAGGTGGGGAGAGGGTGTTTCTGAGTGTGGGAGGGTGGAATGGGAAGGGGGTGGAATAGGTTCAAATCCTGTCCAGAAGGGGAGTAGAATTGGCAGAGATCTCCCCCGCTCCAGGCCAGCTGGCATTACACCATGTTGTTCAGACATCTGCCACCTATATAGCTCCAAGCAGATCTGAGAAACCTCATACAGCTAGCTAGGGCATTGCTCAGAGTAAGGGGGAAAATATCCCCTTACCCTGAGTAGAAGTCCAACCACCTCTTAACCTGCGCTGGCACAGTGCAGGCCATGTAAACTATCTACACCAGCATAGGTTAGGATGGGCTGCCCAAAGCCTAAAGAAAGAGAAAAATGCAACCATGTTTTGTATAAACTTTTGTAAATCTAAAAAAAAATAATAATAATTGAATATTTACCTTCTGTTGACAGTTCTTTGAATCAAAGCTAAAATCAAAGGCTTTATCAGCACCCACAAGTAAATCATGTTATGATGTGTGTTATACTTAACATGTATACCAACAGAAATTTTGACCCCTCAGTTCAATAGATTATGAACTTGACTCTCTCTCTCTCTCTCTCTCTCTCTCTCTCTCACACACACACACACACACACACACACACACAGAGGGAGAAATGGAAATGTTTTCACATCTTTAATCATTTATACAGTTGTTAAAATTTTGAATAACAAAAACAATTTTCTTGTTCAGTTTTTCAGAGAATTATTTCTATGATTCTTGTTTTTGGTTTTGGTTTTGGTTTTTCTAATCAGAAGAAGAGAATGTGTTAAGTGAACAGCATTTAACGGTAGGAACTCTGGCCAAAAGAGTGAGGGCCCAATCCTATCCAGCTTTCCAGCCCTGGTGTAGCTGTGCAGGTTTGCGCTGCATCCTAGTTATGGAGGCCTCCACAAGGTGAAGGAACATTTGCTTCCTTGTCTAGGAAATGTACTACAGCTGCACTGGGGCTGGAATGTTGGATAGGATTGGACCCTGAAACATTTGTATCCTCTGTATGTAACTGTTGCTGATAAGAAAAGAACTTTTGAATGTTCCAGTCTAATTTAGGAAGGAACAAAACAACTGTAATTGAGAAAGTGATGTGCCTCTTGATGTGCTACAAGCATGAAATGCAATGAATGAAACAGAATACTGCCATATTTAGAACAGTCCCAATCTGTTACAAGCTGCATGAAAAGGCTCCACAATGACATAACTGATTCAACCTTTGTAAATAAACTAGACACACAAAACCAAGGTTTAAACAGAGAAATACCAATGCATTTATGTCTTGTCTCTGCCTATGCTAGTTCTGTCACTCACCTTACTCCCAGTCTCACCGCATGATCCTAGTAGCCCCAATCCCTCTCAACTTTATTGCACATCTCACTTTCCATTCAAGTTTTTCCCTCTTAATGCTATGCTTCCCTTCTCCATTTTAGCATCCTACATCCCTGTCTTTTTCTCCCTCTTGAAGTATGTTCTATCTCTTTTTCTCAATCTCCTTCTCCATCTCCATCCAGGCACTTTTTGTGGCAGGGCTTCAGAGTCACAAGCACAGTACAATACATAATGGACATGTTATACTTGTCAAAGCTGACATAGGTCTCAAATTAATTCCAGAGCATCCATTCCAGCCTCTATTTTCTGAAATGGTTGATGAGGCCCTTGAGGATTTTGCAGGGCCAAGCCCATTACCTCTTCCAAACCCATGCCTTATACCCAGGACTTCCAGTCATATAGCCAGGTGTTTTAATGGGTCCAGTGTGGGGCCACTGCTGCATGGAAAAGCATAGTCTCAGAATATCAGAGGTCCTGCATTTGATCCCTGACTACAGACTTCTGGAGAAGGGGTTGCCAGATCCTTCTCCTTACTAGGCCCCCAGTAGCAAGGCCATGGAAAAAATGCCAGCCTAGCTCTTCCCAGTGTGTGCACCCTATTGTGCAGATCTCTGGATAATCTGATGTGTGATAAAAAAAAAAACAAACCTAAGGCTTTTGTGAACAGTGTTGCTATTGTTGCAATGAAGCTGACATGTATTTTTGGTTGCTGCAATGCTAGCACCAGCACTGAAGCCCATAGAAGTCCATTGGCACATGATCTTTCTTCCCCCACAATGTCCTGATGATGTGATATCCTACCATATAATGTTGGTAGGCTTTGTACATGTTTGCATGAGGAACTGCAGGCTAGAATATCATTGATTCTGCTGCTGCTGCTATGACAGCAATGAATGAAACTCCCCATGCCGCCAATACCCTCTGCCAAGTAAAAACTACCCCATGGAGATAGATGAGAGGCCATTAGACATCACCTTACCAAGGGGCTCCTTAAATGGGGAACTGGTTCTGACATTGCTGGTTAATGGAGAAAAATGGTAAACTAGCCTTTCTCTGACATATTTTCTATGCAGAGGGACTATTTTCATATGGAGCAGCATCTAGACCTATGAGATTCCCCCCCCCCCCCCGTGTGAAATGGTACAATTCAGAGACAGATTTACCGGTTTAGCTGTAAGAACTAGGCCTTAGTAAGAGGTTTCCCTGTGAATGCTATTTTATTAGAAGTTGTATACCAGAATGTAGCGGGGGAGGGGGGATACACACAACACACTAGTACTAAGTGGTGCAATCAATCTTGCTGATGTTGCCAAGTTAATAGCAAGGCTGTATTCGCCAACCTGTAACAAGATGGGTTCAGATACTGATTTGCCATCAGATCTTTCAAGTCTGACTCACGCAAGAAGTTCTATTATAGTGAATGTCAAAATCGGAGCTACTGAGGATTTCTCATAGCAACGCAGGAACTTGATCTGGATGACAAATGACAATTAGTTTGTAATCTCCTACTAGTTCTGTAGTGTTATCTGTAAACTTTTCAGAAAACCTCACTCATGCTGGAGACGTTTTTCTGTCACAGAATGCAACCTGCTAGGGGCCTCTGCACAAATGCCTGCAGCCGTACTAAGCAAAGCAGACCCATCAAAGCTAATGGTGGATTTTGGCTTCTCTTACCTGTACCTTTTCCTGGCTGCTGCTCAGAGCCATGCTATAGTTGACTTGCACCCTCATGCTGAATTTCCCTTTCCTGTATGGTTTCCAACAGCTCATCAGGGCAGTTGGGGATATTAGGATGTGAGTTTTCTCCCTACACACTAATTTATTCATTTAGTTATTAAACGCCCAAGACAGGTCTAGAAGGGGGAGGGGCCAAAACGATTGCCGTTATTCCAGTGGAAGCTAAAGATGTATTTCTTTCATTTAGCCTTTTGGAGGGCTACATTTTTGTGACTTCTGAGCTCTTCTTATTTGCATTGGGTCATAGTGCTGCTGATATTGTTTAATTGGGTTGGGTGGTGCTGGTGTTTATTGCTGACAGTTTTATTATTATGCTAGAGGAATTTTATTGCTGACTTATAGTTTTTGAAAGACATTATTAGCCACTTTGAGGACCTCCTGATAGGAAGGGGGAAGTGGGGTATAAACATTTTAAATAAATGGCAGTGGCTCCAATGGGAGTGGGTCTTGCTGCATCTCAGTTATCAAGCTAAGGCAGCCAGATGGAATATATGCAACTGATGTGGCTCTGGGGTGAAGAAACTAGCAGCTTAGGCTGGTGCGCCAATTGAGACCATACTTGAACTGTTTAGACCTGGCTACGGTGACCCATGCTTTAGTAGCCTCAAGACTGGACTCCTGCATTGTGCTTGATGTGGGGCTACTTTCTAAAACAATTCAGAAACTGCAATTAGTGCGGAATGCTGCAGCTCGAGTGGTTTCAGGGACCAGGCATTATGACTCGGCTGGACCACTGCTTCAACAGCTACAGGGATTGCCCATTCACTTCCAGTCCCAATTCAGGGTGCTAGTTCTAACTTTTGAAGGGTGTATAAAAGGGGCATATAAATAGGTAAAATGGAATGATGCCCTTAACTTATGTGGTGAGTCATGCAGGTGATATGGTTCAGATGGTGACAAATCTTCTGTGGGGATGCCAGTCTTCATGGTGAATGAAACATCTACTAAGAACATAAGAACATAAGAACAGCCCCACTGGATCAGGCCATAGGCCCATCTAGTCCAGCTTCCTGTATCTCACAGTGGCCCACCAAATGCCCCAGGGAGCACACCAGATAACAAGAGACCTCATCCTGGTGCTCTCCCCTACATCTGGCATTCTGACTTAACCCATTCCTAAAATCAGGAGGTTGCGCATACACATCATGGCTTGTACCCCATAATGAATTTTTCCTCCAGAAACTCGTCCAATCCCCTTTTAAAGGCGTCTAGGCTAGACGCCAGCACCACATCCTGTGGCAAGGAGTTCCACAGACCGACCACGCGCTGAGTAAAGAAATATTTTCTTTTGTCTGTCCTAACCCGCCCAACACTCAATTTTAGTGGATGTCCCCTGGTTCTGGTATTATGTGAGAGTGTAAAGAGCATCTCCCTATCCACTCTGTCCATCCCCTGCATAATTTTGTATGTCTCAGTCATGTCCCCCCTCAAGCGTCTCTTTTCTAGGCTGAAGAGGCCCAAACGCCGTAGCCTTTCCTCATAAGGAAGGTGCCCCAGCCCCGTAATCATCTTAGTCGCTCTCTTTTGCACCTTTTCCATTTCCACTATGTCTTTTTTGAGATGCGGTGACCAGAACTGGACACAATACTCCAGGTGTGGCTGATGGTGACTAAGGGCACAATCCTACCCTGCACTGGAACAGGCAAGCCAGGAGGCTTGCGCTGTATCCAGCACAGGATAGGGGCCAAAAGTGACCCAGCCAGAGGCATCCTTTCCCCTATGGTTCTCCTTGGACTTGTGCCACCTCTTGAGGTGTGCATACCAGTTGGGCCGACGCAAGCCTCCGTGCCTCCATCAGCGTGGAGGCTTATTCCAGCCTCCGCACGCTGGTGTACCTCTGTGCACCAGCCTAGCCGACTCCTGAGGAGGCACAAATGTGCCTTACAGCATGGCCGGCCTCCTGGGCCGGCAAAAGGGACTTGCGCCAGCCCAAGTCAAGGGCTGGATTGCACCCTAAGGGTAGAACAGCAATTTATCTCACTATGCAGGCTGTAAAGGCACTCTGATCATAATATAACTGCCCTGTTTTCAAGACTAGTGTAACAAACTGTTGAAAAAACAAAACTAATATACATGTACTCGTAAGGAAGTCCCCAGGGTTCATCTTAATGATGGGATTTCAAAACAGAATGAAGATCACTATTTATGGAAAGCAGAAAATATACAGAAATTGCCTAACTATTAAAAATTCATAACCTGGAGGGATTGACCTGATAGAGTTTATTCATAATATTCCCTCCCTACCTTTTCTGCACAGGAAAAATTCCTATAGCTACTCATTTTTTTAAAAGTTATATTTACTTTAACATTAGCCCCCTTAAAATGTGTTGATGCTGAGTATGGTATAAAAATTCTCCCTCTGTGCTGAAGAAACACCTGTCCACATGATGCTGAAACACACTGAACCCCAGCCCTGTGCAAACTGACTCCCTATAGCGGTACTTTAAAGTTCTACATTGCTCTAAATCTCTCCCAAGCATCTGAAAACAATTTAATATCTCACGTCCAGCTATGTGCTGAGAATAAATCCCTCCTGCTCCGAAGAATAAAACATTACCTGTATATGAATGCAGGGAAAGAATGCTTAAGGCCCAAAATAATAATAAGGAACATCTTAGAACTCCAAAGTTAGCGTTTGTGCATTTCCTTGAAGTAATTCTTAAGTTAGGACATTGGATGTGCTGAAATAATCTCTGGAGTTGTGGCAAACCAGAAATGGTTCTCTTTAAAAAAAACTTGCAGCCCAATCTTATCCCCCACCAGCCCAGAGCATACAGTGCGCTGATGAAGTGTACACTGCATGTTATGGGCCAGCAAGGGACCAGACAGTCCAGGAGAGGTAAGTAAAGAACACTTTTACTTACCTCCCCATAGGCTGCCTGGTCTCTAATGGATCTCCTCAGACCTATGCAAGCTGTTTAGCAGATGTAGGTCTGGGGAGAATCGGGGTGGGTTTGGGCTTGGGAGGGGGAATACGATCTAGTCCAGCATGTGTGACTGCTGGTGAGATTCTCCCTCTTCCTCTCCTGAACCACCCCTGGACTGGCCTGCTCCCCACGCTGCAGTGATCTGCCCCTGCTGCCAACCTACCAATGGCAGCAGAGGTTCTGCAAGCTGTTATTGCCCATGCACAGTCTTCAGGGCTTTGGACTGGCAACAGCAGCTTGCAGAACTGTGGAGTCTGGGTCCTATGGTAGAGGATTTCAAGAACCACCAGCATAAGGTCATGATAGGATTGGGTTTATAGTCATTCAAGCTATATATGGTAGATGTATTTTCTTGGAAATTTTTGGTTTTTCTGAGCAAATTTGTAGTCCTAGAATAGCTCTGTTTGTATCTAATTGATACAGAGGTATCAATTAGAGTGAATCATGTGCATCTAAACTCCACATGCTCATTGTAAGAACAAAAGGAATGCCCCAAATGTACAATGGTGTGTACAAAAGAGTTTTTTCCATGCTATTGAGAACCTCGCTTTGAAGAAGTGTTCGTTTCTGAGAGAATGAACTGAACCCTGTATTGGAGGTCAGGTGCACATGACTTCACTCCCAATTCACTAAGAGCCCAATCCTATCCAATTTTTCAATGCCAGTTCCAGCTGAGCCAATGGGGCATCCACTGCATCCTGTGATGGGGAGGGAGTCACAGAGACATCCTCAAGGTATGGGAACATTTGTTCCCTTATCTCAGGGCTGCATTGCAGCTGTTGGAAAGCTGGATAGGATTGGGCCCTAGGTCATATTTGCATAAAATCTGAAAAGGGTTAATGTTTCAAAAGTTCCTGAGCATAAATCTTACATATTCTCATCCCTCCACAAATCACAAGAAGAGTTGGCTTTTGAAACAAAAGATCATGGGGAGAGAGGGGGGGGGGGGAGAGAGAGCTCAAGTAAAGGATTTTCTTGATAAGCTCCTGAAAGAAAATCCAATTTTTGATCTTTAGAAAACATTATTTCGTTGCAGGTTATGGGCCATATTACTGTCATCAAATGAATTACATATTATTTAGAATGTAGGTGAAAAGGAAGTAAGATAATTTCAACTTATTTTTCCATCAGGTGTCTAAAGTGCTCCTACACATTATTACTTTTGCATACAATTTACAGTGCAGTTCTAAGGTCTATTTGCCATCTTGCCGCTACTATTACTGCACTATATTTCAAGGAAGCAGCGTGCAAGGTTCAGCATGGGCTGATATTATCTCCATCTAAAGGCCTTACATTTTGGTTAAATGGAGAAAGAGGGCTGCAAGGCAAAGCCTACTTCAATGAAGTTTTTACCTAACTGCTTAATTTCCACTCTCTGAGCATAGCAAAGTCTAAATTCAGGTAGCTGCATCTGCTCCCATGTTCGTTCTTCCATTCTATTCCTCTCTTTTTCTATTTCTGTAATGAAACAGAAAGGAAATTTCAATTCAGATCTATTACCATAAAGATAAACCTAAGACTATCTCTCTCCATTATTTTTTGAAGAGCTAACTTCTGCAGCGAATAGAAAAAAAAAACCTAACACCATTTCATAGTTGTAGCCATTTAAACATTTAGTTTCTGTATTTGATGAATCATGGGCTTGTAAAAGTGCAGCTAAATAGCTGGTCAAAAAAAAAAGTTTAACATTGAAAGAAAATCAGATTAAAAATTAGTGGACGTGAACATGAGGGGACCTCTACTTGTACCAGGAGAACGTAAGAAGAACCCCGTTGGATCAGGCCAAAGGTCATCTAGTCCAGCTTCCTGTATTTGAGTGGCCCACCAGATGCCTCAGAGAGCACACAAGACAAAAAGAGACCTGCATCCTGTTGCCACTCCCTTACACCTGGCGTTCTGAGGTAGCTTACTTTTAAAAGGAGTCTTCTGTGTAGAAGCATTTAGGAAACCCGTTTTAACAGCAGAAAACACAGTTGCGTACCCCCCCCCCCCACACTCAGAGTTTCCTGTTCACAAATATTCAGCTTCATCAAATGAACAGATAGCCATTTATCTGTATAGGAACTATGAGGCCTACAACCCAAAAAGCTTCCCTTGACATGGAATTCTGGGCTTTACCGTCCAAATCAGTAGACCTGAATTGTTTTGATCATCAGCACTTTACATACAGAGTAGGATTTTTATGTCTGAAAAGAAGCCAAGCAACGACTAAAGAACTGTTTCTGGCTGAGTCATATCTGTCATCGCTTTCTCATTAGCAAAGACACAGCAGTGTGCCAGACTTGTCATTGTGAAAGACAGCTTATTTCAGTAGTTATAGCAGCTGACTGCAGTTTTAGTGAATGCATCAGATTTCTTCTTACGAGTCCCAGGAAAGAACACAATTGAGAGAGTTAGGGCCATTACTTTACTGAAATGTGAAAATCTCACAGAAAATGGGCCCAACATGAAGATCATCCCACATTAAGGGCACAGTCCTAACCCACTTTCCAGCACAGATGTAAGGGCAATGTAGCTCTGAGGTAAGGGAACAAACATTCCCTTACTTTGAGGAGGCCTCCATGAGTGTTATCCAACTGCAGGATGCAGCATACGTCCCATTGGCACAGCTATGCCAGTGCTGGAAAGTTGATTAGGATTTGGGCCTATGTGTCCATCTCCAAATGCACTTATCCTTGGGATTCTCCAAGAACTGGGTAAAAATAAGTGCAACTGAACCCAGATCCGAAAAGCAATATATTCATGGTCGTCTGCCCCATTGCAGCATGAGGAAGAGAAAGAACTCAAGCTGTAGTATCAGTGACTTAAAATACCTCCCAGTGATCATAAAAGCCTGATTTGGATGCTCAGGAGCCCATACCTGTAGGAGTGGACTTTTCCTGGGCAGTTTCTTGTTTGAGTCACAACAAGCCTGAAAATCATGCTTGCCCATGTATAAATCCCATACAGATGTTCATACGATTGGTATCTCATGATCATGATCTTCACTAGATTGCAAGCTGGCAGCTTTGGACATTCTCAGAACCAGAGGCATCTGGTTGCCCAGTGTAGGAAAAACAGGATGCAAGATTTTTTAATATGATCTAGCAGGGCTCCTATATTGTTGTGATGGGGTCAAATACAGTACAACAAATGTAAAACTGAAAACTGTAAAACTGAACTGGGTGCCCTTTCACCTCCTGTTTCCTGAAGACTAGGTTGGTACTATTCTTATCAGAAGTTAGGGGTCATTTTGGTTTGAAAACAAACTCTGAGTATGGATTTTTGTTCATTTCCTCAGGCTAGCCAAGTGATATAAACCAGCTCTGTTGGGACTAAGGCATGGCTGAGCATTGACAATTGGAGATTGTGTTCCTTGACACAAAAACAAAAGCCTAGAAAAACTTGTCTCCTCTTTGTCCCTTATGTCAGATTCTCATGATACTGTTGCAATATGGGGGCTACATCTGTGTGTTCACATCCCTTAGTGCACAGTAGACAAGACTGTGTGGGCCGGATGACTGACATACAGTCTGGTCCCACGCATGTGGATATTACCTACAGATGATGGATAGCTCACAACACAAGACACTGGTGTAATCGCATCAGGATGAACAATAAAATATAACAAGCAGAGCCTATTTCATTCTGTTTGGCATCCTTGCAAGGGCAGCAGAATGGCCACAACCCAGTCTTGAGAGAGCAGTGATCCATTTCAGCTTTTTGGTCTAATTCGTTGTGCTTTGTTCTCCCGGCCTTGGTTTTGATTCCTGTGGCAACCACAGAAGCCAGGGAGGGGGGATAGAGGTGGGGCAAATTAACAGAATTCTTGGCTCAACTCTAGCTAGAAACGAAAACTGTCTCAGGCACAAGGTACATCCAGTGCAATTAGTCTTGGTAGTGTGATGCATCGCTTTTCATGGTGACTCATAATGTCTTCTGTTTATCATAGAGAGTGAACTCTCTCTCTCTCTCTCTCTCTCTCTCTCTCTCTCTCTCTCTCTCTCTCTCTCTCTCTCTCCTTTTAGGGATCTACCATAATGATGAATGGAAGACAATATCTACTATTCCCACTCTGAGTTAGTCTTCTGTGACTTAGGTGTCAGACAGTACTCAGTCAGCCGCGGACCTCCGCAGCCCTGCACCCAGGGCAAAGCTCTGCGATGGCGCCCCCCACGGGCTATCGCCACCCCCCTGCACAGAAATCCACCCCCCCGCCACTCACCAGAGGCTCACGGAGCCTCATGTGACCTCCTCTCACACCAGGGAAACCTCCGTGAGGTTCCCCGGCGCTATAAACTGTGCTTCCGGCAAACCAGAAGCTCAGTTTCTGCCCCCATCAGGAGCCTCAGAGAGGCTTCCGTGGGGTCCTAGCGGCCGGCACCAGGGCATTTGCCCCAGGGAGGTCTATGGCAGGCACACAACTGCTCACAGTTCCTGTAAGAAAGTAGAATCACATTGGAGGTAAGACATAGTAGTTTTTAACCATCACGGTGCATATGATACTGTTGAATACCCTTCTGTTCACTTTGAATAGAAGAGGTCCTCAAAGCCATAAGAAGGCATTAGAATGAAAAGGGCATATTTGGGAACAGTAGGAAGCCCAGGGTCATTCAAATGGATTGTGACATATGAAAATAAGCTGCTATATGGCATTTCAACATGTTTAATATTCTATGTATTGGAATTGTCTTGTGTAGCATCCAAATACTGTTACACTAAGCCTTTAGGATAGGATAGGCAAGCAATCTAAATAAAAACTAACTAAAGTCAACCAAATATAATATGGGTTATTTTAGAGCCAGTACAGCAGGTTTTTGAAATATGTGCACATTGTAAATTTGCTGTTGGGATAATGTGGCCATAATAATATAGTATATTTTAACACCATGCTGAACATACTGCAAATGACACAGTTGTGGAAAGATATCAGCTGCGTACAAGTGGGATGCATTTGAAACTAGAGCTAGGGCTGAGAAATAGACTTAAAATAATACAGTTTAATTGAAAAGGCAATGTATGTTATAGAAGAAAGCCATCTGTAATGATTATAAGCTCACTGAATCTACATATAAGCTTGACAACAGCAGGGATGATCATTTTAGCTGATCAGTTTCTAACACAAAATGTAACATTTTCAACTTCATAGATGCCAGAAAAATATGAAACTTGCTTTCACTAATCCTCTGTTTTCACCTGGCATTTAATTTTGTGGCAAACTGAACAAAAACCTATGCAGTATGTATAGTTCAGTTCCCCAGTTTATGAGAAGCTCCTTGAAAATTGGGGGGGTGTGTGTGTGTGTTTGTGAATTGATTTTTTTAAAAATTGGGTTCAGTTGCAGTTTGGGTTCAGCAGTATTTTTCTACCTCTCAGGTTCAAGTCAAGTTCAGATACTAACATTTAAACCAAACGAATAATACATTTGTAGACCTTCTTTTCATCAAGTGTCTCTTGGGTTTTCAAATTCTCAATCTTTGGTTGTATCCTAAGATCTTCTCTTTTTGGAAGAAACTCCATTTGTGCAAGAGGGTTGTGGAAGCTCAGGAGTAGATGGCTGGCACAAGGAGGGGAGACCAGGAGGCTGTAGAGAAAAGGGGGATCAGAAATATTCTCCCCACTCCTTGTGCCTGCAGAATGGAAGAAGTGCTCTAAGTACAATCCTTGGAGAAGCAGCTCAAGTCTGTCATCAGAGAGCCCAATCCTTAGCTCATTGTGCTGGCCCTTCGCCAGCGCTGAGTGTTGCAAATGTGCTATAAGGCACGTCCACGACAGTCAGCGCCAGGTCAACACCAGTGCTGTACCAGCCAGAGGCCCGCTGCATGCTGCCTGAAGCATTTTGGCACTGTTGCTTCTCTGGGCACTAAGCAGCTCAGGACAGGGCTGTGAATGAGCCACACATTTCTGACAAAAAGAGAACTCAGCCACTCTCACAGATAACTGTTTATGGAATTAAAGGAAGAACATTGCTCAGGGCACATGCAAGAGTCAAGAGATCTGGCAGTTCAAATATGCTCCCACCTGCTACTCTCTTGATGTCTTGTTTTGATAGCTTCAGGGTTTATTGTCTGTTCTTTTAGCACCAGAGTTGGAGCAGAGGCCAATTGTGCTTGCTTTGTAGCCTTCCACCTCTCCCAAGAATTTACAAAGCCACTTATTTATTTGTAATTGGTTATTTTTGGGGGGGTTGGGAAGGAATTTGGGTTTAGAGACTCAGGCTACAATCCTAACCACATTTTCCTGAGAGTAAGCCCCATTGAACAAAATAGGACTTACTTCTGAGTAGACCTGGTTAGGATTGTGCCCTCAAGGTAATAAAGAAATTATAGGTTCCAGCTACTTGTAGGTTTCAGCTAATACTTGATGTTCAGTGTACTGTTGTAAAGTTCTCACATTCCTTCCTATACATCAATATGATTAAGAGATAGTAATTCTTAAAATGTCTCATCTTATACAACTCTGTCCAGAGGCAGAAAAACTGTTAAGTTATGCCCACAGTGAAGAGATTGATGGAAGCAAAGCTAAGGTCACAGGTGACACAAGGGCTAAGTGGTAGGAGGACATGTCACTGTAAAGATGCACCACACTTGTCAGTATTGTAAATCATTTGGCTTAAAAGCCTTCCAAATATTTGTGAACAGGTGGCATGCTTTGCTCCTGTTCCTTGCTCCTTGCTCCTGAAATGGAATTTCAGGCCTTTCTTGAGCCATACAGCTTCTTGACTCAGAGCAGATTCGCATAGTTACCTTACAGCCCAATTGTATCTGTGTTATAGCCCAATTTTATCTGCCATGTTAAGGTCTGGCCAATGGTCAAAAGATGCTCTGCCATTCAACGGGTTTCAGTTGCTAGTGTAAATGCCTGGAGGCCATTCACAAGTGACAGTGGCCTACTGAACCTCAGCCATCTTCTGCAGATACTGGTAAGTTGGTGGCAGGAATGGATTGGGATTGGGGTTGGGAGCAGGCCAGGCTGGAGGCAGGAAGATCTCAGCAGCCACTGTGCACCCCAAATCCTATACTCCTTTCCCAGCCCAGACCCAACTCCAGGAATCTCCTGGGACTTATGCCAGTTTAAACAGGACCAGACAGCCTATGGAAAGGTAAGTAAAAAAAGTTTAATTTCTCCTGGGCTGTCTAGTTCCCAGATGGCCCATAGCATGTGCTCTGTTGGCTGTGCTGAATGCTCTGGACCATCATAGAATTGGGCTGTTAGTACAGCAAATCCATAATTCTATCACATCTGTTTCCTCAGATGAAAGAGTTTGACATATTCTTAAATGGCAGGTACATCTCCTGGCTGTTAGTTCTTGAGAGTGCCACCAGATAATGGCCTTCTCCTTTTAACAGAGTATGTTACAGAGAATATTGACGGTTTCTCACAATTCAGTGAACATGACCATCTTTGTGGGAAAAAATACCACAGAGAATATATTCATGTACATAAAGTCTATATGACTTTATGAACAGGACAGAAACCAGATAATTTTCTTCAAATAGTTGTCTACAGAACTAGCTAGTGCCATTTGTCCTTGTTCACCAAGAGACAGCTTGAATTTTCTCTTAACGAGTGTCATCTTAAACTTGAAACGTGTCTGACATTTATAAAACCATTTCAACTGCCTTTATGCTGTGTCATGTCTGTGATTACACATACCATTTGTACTGTCTGTGTACTGATGGCTGCATTGTAGTTATGTTAGGAGATGGAACTGCCACTGTGGTCCTGTTCCCTTGTGTATGTGAAAAGTGCTTTGGCCTTGGATCCAAATCCAGTCTTCAATTTCATTTACAAACTTGTATGGTACTAGACTCTAAGAGTTCTGATTGATCTTGGAATATTTTTGGCTAGTCATACATAGTGCCACCTGTTCAGCATTCCATTTGTCTGCCTGTCTGTAACACAACAGCCCAATCCCATCCCCTGCCACTCCATAGCATGCAGCTGCACCAATGGAACATGCATTACATACTATCATGGTGGTGGGTGATCAGAAGGCCAATAAGAGGAAAGTAAAAAATTTTTTTTACTTACCACTCAGTAAGCATGCTGGTCACCTATGGGTTTTCTTAGACTCATGCCAGCTATGTAGCTGACTTAAGTCTGAGAAGAGGAAGGGGGAAGTCCTGGACTGCGAAAAAGGAATAGGATCTGGTGCATGCTGCCATCACTGAGGTCTTCCCCTTCCTACCTCCAAATTGCTCATGGCCTGCTCCCACTGCAACCTTACTTCCTGTGCCTTACCTGGGTGGGCTGTTGGCATGCATGGGGAGCTACCAGCCATTTCCATTGGTGGTTCCTTTGTGTACAGCAGTGGCAACCATTTAGAGTGGTGCCGCATCTTTTATGATGGCAGAATGCGAGTTCCACCATCATAAATGGCAGATAGGATTGGGCTGCTACTCTGTAAAATTAAGATATCAGAATGAAATTTAGTACACATAACTGGATACAATTTAAATTTCATGTTCAAAGGCTCACTTTACCTCCCCCCCCCCCCATATGTATCAAAGGGGAGAGGGGAAACAAGTAATGTCAGCAAAGACTTAAATATTAAAACAAGAGTTGGCAATTCTGTTTTTGACCTAATTTTCCAAACACCCACTCAATCCATTCAGAGGCGTAGCTAGGTCATTTGACACCTGGGGCCCATAAATTTTTGTCACCCCATATGACTTAATTAATTTAATTATTAATCATTATTAATTACTAATTATATTGTTTGATTAATTAATTCACTTTTTATACCACCCTTCCTCTAAGCAGCTCAGGGTGGTATACATGGTTCTGCCCCTTATTTTGTCCTCACAACAACCCTGTGAGGTAGGTGAGACAGAGATAGTAATAGTCATGACATGGAATGAATAATAATAATGGCCAGAAAAATAAATGCAGTCAATATTTCCCCATAAGCAATGGTTGAAATTCTGCATCAAATGGTATATATAACATGATGGTATTATTCCTAAAAACCACGATTTCCATAATTTTGGTCACAAGGGTGTCACCCTCCCCCCTGGATGTCTCATTGGCCTGTTTTGAGTTAAGGCAGTGGTTCTCAAACTTTTAACACTGGGACCTACTTTTTAGGAATTCTGTCCAGGAATCACTGGAAGTGATGTCATGGCTGGAAGTGACATCATCAAGCAAAATAAAATAATTAAATTAAAGAAAAACAGATAAATAAGGGGAAGCCAGCCCTGTTTCACCAAGTGAATTTTCTCTGTAACCTGCCTGTAATAACACCCCGTCCCCCCCTACAAACAGATAAAGCAGTGAGATTTTCAGCCCTCCCCAGTGCCCACCTTACCAGCTCAAGCCTCTGGTTTATTTTTTGCGGGGGGGGGGGGGCTGCCTTCTGGAGCATTTGTTGAGCTCCACTTTCATCAGATTGGGACCATGCAGGTAGCCTTGCATTCCCCTTTGCCTGGCCTGACCACCAGCCAAGGCACATTTGCTTACTCCTGAGTAAACGCAACCATGTGGCTTACTTTCACTTTCCATAGGGCTCAATACATTTGTCTGCTTGGAGGGAGAGACTGCCTTCTTGGGTGTTTTTGGGGGGCTGCTTTCATTGGATAGGAACCCTTCTGGTGTCATTGGATTCCTCTCAGCCTGCCCTTTCTGACGAACTATGGCAAGTTCACCTACTTGCAAGTAAACACGTGATATGGCTCAGTTTCATTTTCCATAGGGTTCCATGCATTTTTTTTTGTTTCTGGTTTTTTGGCCATAACTTTTGATGGAAAGGAGATATTTCAATCCAGTTTTTTGCATTGCATTCCGCAGGAAATTCCTCATCCAACGGAGTATGGCATGATGGGGTTACTCTGAACCTTCGCGATGTTAGCAATGTTGGGACATTTGTGGTGTTACACCCCCCCCAAGGGTGGTACCCGGGGCGGACTGCCCCCCCCCACTAGCTACACCACTGAATCCATTTTCAAAGGGAGAAGAAATATCCAAAATTCCTCATATTGAAATACCGACTGTGAAAACTGGGCATCAGAAAGGAAGCTGGGGTACCCAATCCAGGTAAAATCATCAATTCAATTTCAATACCAGCTTGATCTCTGCAACCATTTTCGAAAAGATGAGTAAACACGCAAAACACAAGCAAATCTGTTGTCTCTTGTGTGTGGTTCTTTACTAATTCACAGCCCAATTCCAAATCATGCACCACTGAAGGACCACAGGCACAAATGTATGGGGATCCCACTTACATGCCAGAACTGCCCAAATGCTGCACTGGAGGTTAGCAGCATGGGCGGTTTGGAGGAGATTCAGGGTGAGAAATGGGAAGAGCAAGTGGTAGTTCAGGGGTTGGAGTGCATGGATCCCAGCAGCAGCAACATGTGCTGAGATGCTATCCCCTTTCTGACTGCATAATATGCCCCCCACCTCTCCTCAGAGTTATGCCAGCAAAAGAGCTGACATAGATCTAAGGTAGTGGTATTCAAACTGGGGCGTCGTCGTGACACCCCAGCCTGTGGGTCTTGGCCTCTGCCCCCTTAAGGGCGGAGACAGCCAGGAGATGGGGAAGGCAGACCTGCTTCAATGTAAGTGTATAAAATATCAAGAGTATAAAAGTGTCAAAATATCCCATATACATGGATGGTTTTGAGCTGTCTGGGATTGATCAGGAGAGAGAACATGGGCAGGTAGTGGATGGCTTGATGAAGGTGTCAACCCAGTGTGCAGTGACTGTAAAGAAGGCCAATTCCATGCACAGGATCATTTTAAAAAGGAACTGAGACTCAAACAGGCAATATTATTATTATGTAGTAGTAACTTTATTGTCATTGTGCTACAGCACAACAAAATTTATGCAGCTTTGAGATACAAGCATAAATATATACTACAATTCCAACAATCACACTCTACACACTCACCCACACATTCTATACGACATGCATCATAAAAACAGTATAACAGACCATAATGCCCAGGAGCATGGTAACAACTATATCGCCTTATTCAATGTAATTATGGCTGTGGGATAAAACCTGTTCAGGAATCATGTGGTGCTGCTCGTAGTTCTGCATCATCTACCTGAAGGCAACAGTTCAAAGAACTTATGAACCAGATGGAAGGGGTCTCTCAGAATACTATGTGACTTCTGCAGACAGCAAGATGTATAGGTGTCCTCCAAAGCTGATAGATGAAGGTTGATGATGTGCTGCGCAATCTTAATAATTCTCTACAGAGCTTTTTTGTCCCCTGCAGAGCAATTTCTTTACCACACCAAGATATCATAGGTTAGGACACTCTCAATGGTGCAACAGTAGTAAGACACAAGCAGCTGCTATGACAAATTTAACCCCCCAAGCTTCCTCAGAAAATATAACTGCTTTTGTGCCTTTTTTATCAACATGCTGATGCTAATAGTCCATGAGAGGTCCTCTGTGATGTAAATACCTAGGAATTTGAAACTAGCAACCATTGCACAAATAGATAGTAAGATCATACCTGGAGTATTGTGTCCAGATCTGGTCCAGTATTGTGACCAGATTTCAAAAAGGATATAGTGGAACTGGAAAGGATGCAACCAAAATGCTTAGTGGGCTGGGACACCTGCATTATGAGGAAAGGCTACAGAATTTGGGGCTCTTCTACAAAAAAGGTGCCTGAGGAGGGATGTGACTGATACATACAAAATGATACATGGGATGAATAGAGTGAATGGAGGGATGATCTTTTCCCTCTTGCACAATACCAGAACCAGAGGACATCCACCAACAGCTAAATCCTATCCTTCCACCACCCCCGCCCCCATTGATGCAGGCATGCCGAAAGGGCTCACACTGCACTCTGTGGGAGGCAATCCCAGAGGTCTCTTCTGGGTAAGAGACCATTTGTTCCCTTACCTGAGGATAAGACTCCTCAGTGTGGAAGGATCTACTTGGACTTGCACCAGTGATAATGCTGGTAAGTAATCAGATGGCACAAAGCATCCTTGTTTTTTTGTATCTGCAGCAGTTCCAAGAACAGAACTCCTGCAGATACTCAAGGCCAACCTGTATATTGGATTCTTCAGTTTTGGGCTGCTGGTTTTGTTGCTGGTTGCAACTGTGAGAGGTCCGTTCTCTGCCCTCTCTGGTAGTCCCTGGGGGAGTGCTCACTTGGGAAGATGCTGGAAGTAATTGAAGGCAATCTTTTTTTTTTTTTCCTCAGACCTCGAGGAACATTTCTCAGGGTCTTGCAGACCACTTGTGGTCCATGGACCACAGGTTGGGAACCAGTGACCTAGTGTGTAATTAATCTGTGGGATTCCTTACCACAGGATGTTGTGATGGCATCCTTTAAAAGGGGATTAGACAGATTTACGGAGGAAAAGTTTACCACAGGTTATAAGTCATGATGACAGGATGTAACCTCTGGATTTTACAGGTAGCTTATCATCTTTTTGTGTGCTCCCAGAGGCATCTGGTGGGCCACTGTGAGATATAGGAAGCTGGAACTGATGGGCCCTTGGTCAGATCCAAACATATTTTTTATGTTCTTAAATGGTTCTCTGACCCCCCCAAAAAACGAAACAAAAAACCCTTATGTCTTCTTTCTGTTCATTTAGTCAAATCTAGGTTGAAGATTTGATCTGAATTATCACAGCAATAACTTATCACTCTTGTGATTAACCCCCTTCCTTCACTTTTTTGAAGCCTTAAACACAGGCTCATTCAAAGCATCAGAGCATGGTATTGATGGATTGATAGATATCGCTACAGTACTCTGGATTTTTTACTTCACCAGGCATAATGGAATATAGTGCCATTCCAAATTATTCTTATTTATTTCCACTTCCTGGTCTCGATACTTTACAAAATTCATCTAGGACACTGCACTAATGCCAGCAGTTTTATGGAGCATTCCAATAGTAAGCAGTTATAACAGGATTTAATATTGTAACAGGTCACTTTAAAGCAAAATATGAAAAATGTTCCATTTCACAAGTTTTTATTCATTTTTATAATTTTTTTAAATTGCAGGAGGATTTATGAAGGTAGGAAAAGCTTGACTATGTACTTAAATTCATAGTGGGTAGGCAATCTTGCAGTCCACTGATTCCAGTAAAACTCTTGGTGCTAGTAACTGAGTTATCAGGCTCATAGGTAAGCCATACTCCAGCTATTAAACCCTAAGAATTTCAACAATGCTAAGGTATTCTTGAATTCACTACCAAGTCTATTCATATCACTGCAACCGTATCAAATCATGAACTGGTAGTCATAGTAGTGACCTTCTTTGCCTAGATTTTGAAGATGCCATATCTCACACAACAACATCTCTTTGTTCTGGTGTCTTCAAAGTTCTTCTTACTTCATGATATAAACACCAACTTGAAGGCTAACTATCCAGAGTAAGTCCCAGTCAATAAGGTTATTCTGAACTTTGCAGTTCTATACTGGCATGGTATTGCAATTTGACATTTCCAGCAAGAACTGAAAACTGATTGCTCAAGGCAAGTCTGTTGGAGGCAAAAGCTTGAGCGTTGGAAAAGCCAACCCTACCTGATTCGCTTTGTTTGAAGCTCTGCTACTCAAAAGCTTTGAAAGGTTTTCAGCACCTGGAACAGCTCTCATACTTGGTTTTGCCAAGCTCTGCTTCAGTGCAATAGCCAAGGCATTAATCTTAGAACACACTATTCCAAGGAAAGGGAAGCCGGGGGAAAAAGAGCTTGAAAGACTAAGTTCAAAGTAGCGGAGGAAATTTGCGGCTCTTCTACTAATATTTTCCATCTGTAGTTGCAGCAATCCAATGAGAGTGGAATACTTAATTGAATGGCACACACACAAAAAAAAAACTCAGGAGAAAATGTGGATGCACACATTGCATTTGCTAGCTATGTTTGTCTTGTTTTCTGTTATATATTTTTTTTTCAGAGATATGCTGATGTAATATGGAGCCTTGCTACTTCAAGTATTCAGTTGCCATTACAGTCATCATGCTAATTCCCAGATAACACAATCAAATTGTAGGTGAGCTGCAACTCAGGATTCAGGTTGTCAACTATACATTGAAGTGCTTTAGTTTAATAATTGGATGATTATATAATCAGAAGCATTAGAGTTGACATGGTTCCCGAGTTTGATTTTTTTTAAGCATTAAGCAAAAGTCTTCAAATAACTTCTCTTAAAAAAACTTCATAAGGATTTATCATTTTTCTCTCTAACTCTCTCTCAACCTCCTAGACACTTAATTATAATAGAGATGTTTGAAACTCTGTTCACTTTTAAATGTCGACTTGGCTTTTTGACACTGAAATTAGATCTGCAAGAAGTCCTTTTTCCAGTGGCTGTTTGCTGGGCTTCTCCTGCAACTTTTTAGATTGCGAAGGCCTTTGAGGACAGGGAGCCATTTAGTGATTTGATTTTCTCTGTAAACCACTCTGTAAACCTTTTTTTGCTGGAAACAGATATATAAATACTACTATGACAACAACTGCTACTATTACTACTACTACAGCTTACTTAAATCCAGTCCAGCATATTAGTTTTTTCCTTTCATTCTTCCTGCTGCAGTTTCTTTTCCCATTCTATACTGTAAAGTGTCTGCATGGATATCTGCATTATAGCAGGGCTGGAAAGGATTTTTTTCTTAGTCACTGATTATCTGCTCTAGTGCTTACGTTCTTTTTAACCTCCTCTCCCCTTTTTGAATCTGTTCTCTGCAAGAGGATTTACAGGTGGGGCCTAGCTGTGTTACTTTTTGCTTCTCACTACTTGTAGCTTATATATAGTGAGGAGAGAGCAAATAGTAGGGCTAAATTACACCTTTTAAACAATTGGTTTAATTTTTTTTTTTTTGTATTGGCAACCTTCAGTCTCGAAAGACTATGGTATCGTGCTCTGAAAGGTGGTTCTGGCACAGCGTCTAGTGTGGCTGAAAAGGCCAATCCGGGAGTGACAATCCCTTCCACACCGGGAGCAAGTGCAGTCTGTCCCTGGTCTGTCTCCCTGGCTATGGGCCTTCCTTCTTTGCCTCTTAGCCTCAGACTGTTGGCAAAGTGTCTCTTCAAACTGGGAAAGGCCATGCTGCACAGCCTGCCTCCAAGCAGGCTGTTGGTTGGTTAAACTCCAACTGTCCAACATTGGACAGTTGGTTAAACTCCAACTGTTGGTTAAACTGTTGGTTAACTGTTGGTTAAACTGTTGGTTAAACTGTTGGTTAACTGTTGGTTAAACTGTTGGTTAAACTCCAACTGTTGGTTGGTTAAACTCCAACTAATTAAACTCCAATTGGTTTAATACACTTTGAAATAAGTCAGGTTTCCCAGTAAGCCTTAAACATCTGGAAGGGTTTTTGATAATTTCCTACGTGGGTTTGAGTTTATTTGTTCTGAACCAAATTGAATATTTGAATTGAATTTAAATGGCACTTATAAGTATCATACAATTCTTCTTAACCCATTTCTGCTCCGCCCACAGCTGCACACATTTGGTCCCTGTTGTGTACATGCAACATTGGGTAGAAATGGCTAAAGTCACCCTGCTTGTTAATATAGGGTGAATATTTTGTAGAACTGGCATAGTGATTAGTGCTGTGTTCTTCTATGTGCTCACCTGGGAGTAAATCCTGTTGAACTCAACAAGCTGTACTTTTGAGTAGATACACATGGAATTGCACCATAAGAGATTGAGCAGCACATCCAGATTTCCCCAAATCAAATCCTGCCTCTGCCTAGAACTCACTACACGGCCTTAGATAAGTTGCTCCCCTTCAGCCTCAGCTCCCTAGCTGAAATATAGGGCTAATAATACTCACCCTACAAGAGTTGTAAATATTCCATCAAAATGATATATGTGAAGTGTTTTGTACATTGAAAAAGTACTATGCAGATGTTAACTAATATCATTCTCATTCATCAAGCTCGCCCATAAGGGATCTTCTGACTACAATGTGATGCTTTCATTTAATGGGACATAAAGATGGACTTTACCATTCTAACAACTAGGGAACCCCAGTAATCCAGTTCTTGTTATAGTCCCTTTCAATAGCCCCTCTGATCAGTTTTAAACCCAATTTTTGGCATCTCGATCTACATTCTATCTGCAGTAATATACCTCCTGTTGCATAGGGCTGTCGCTCAAGAATCCATTTCAAATTTCTTACAGTTGAAAGCTCTATTTTAATCATTTCCTAAAATATCCATGTGGCCCCCTATTTATAATGAGGTAAATAAAACTGCTTGCAAAGAATCCAAAAGACAGCATATTCTGGAATACCTCATAAATGCTTTTTATTAAGCATGCTTAATTTTATACAGGTCTCTAAATTGTAGAATGTTTAAACGTCACTGTCATTTGGGTATTTATCTACCTTCTGGTTCTAAATGCTGAAACAAAAGCAAGATCAGGCAATAAAAAAAAATTAATGGCAAAGAAAACAGTTGAAACTTTGCAAACGAACGTGGGAGGATTTTTTTTTATTGTTCAGTTGCAATAAGAAGTGCAATAAGAAATATATGCTGCTAATGATAGTTTTGATCACAATCAACTCTTTAAAAGACTCTTATTACCACTGTCAATATTACCTTCCATTTCTCAGTCTAGGAGCCCAATTTGTCCCTCCAACACTGATACAGCCACTTTGAAAAGATGCATGCATCCTACACACTCTGGGCAGCTGCCAACGGCTCCTTGGGAGAAGGGGACTTTCGTCCCCTTCCCCTTGGGTAAAGCAGGTAGCCCCGCAATGGCAACCCAAAGGTCAGCGGTAAATCAAGAAAGTCTGTGTCGGGCGATGAGCCCAATGACGAGGCTTTGGATGCAGTGGAGCTTCACTTCACTGGTCCCGCCTCCCTTCCCCTGGAATGCCTCCTCCCTGTTTCCCCCCATTCCCCCACTTACCTCTCTGCTGCTTGGCAGTCTGCATGCTCCAGTGGCCACCCAGTGGTAACCCAGCACCAGCCAGCTTTGGGTTACCACCAATGTTTGCCTGGCAGTGGGGCCCGCAAACATGCCTTATGGCACATTTACAACAGTGCGCATAGGCAGTAAGCCATTGTGCACTTTTCAGGATTGGGTCCTGAGTCTGGCAGTGGGGCTTAGTGGGATCTGGCAATGGAGTTGGTGCACTACAGCCTGTTGAGGCAGTGCTCACAAAATGGCCACTGACAAAGCACTTTGTACTCCTTCGGAAGACTCTTCTGCTGTCATAAAACCCTGCAGAGGATTGGGCTGTGCACTCAGTTCAAATAAGTGTATTACTGCTGGGAGGTTACATAGTTTGTAAGAGCAAAGAGTCAGTAATCACAAATGTTGAAATATTTATTCATTTCCCTACCCTTCCTCCAAGGGCTTAGTATGGCATACAGAGAAAAGGAGTGTGACTTAACTTTGGGATTTTCAGCTTTCTTTTTGCAATGTCACTTGTACAAATACTATGCTTGCAGGCACAACTGATATGAGAACAAGAACCACCAGCAGAAATGCTGCTATGGACAGGAGTGAGTGATTTTCTCCTTAGTTGTCCTTACAGTGAGGGGGACATTTCTCCAGATTCTGCTGCCTCTGAATCTCTCCTTTACTGCACATCAGCATTTCTCAAAGTGTGCTCATATGAGCCCTGGGGCTCCGCATGCAAACCATAAGTGGTCACTACCTGCTACCACTCTCTGTGCCACTCTGCACATGCTCTGGTGCTCTGGGACTCCCAGCAGTGCTACCTGAGGCTCTATTTAGGAGTGTAAAGGGACTGAAATGTTTGAGAACTGCTGCTCTACGCCATCCTTCCCTGACCAGAGTCTCTTTAGAGGGGTTGGGTTCACCAGTGCATCTTCCCCCCAGCCATCAATTCCAGTGAGGGCAGGCTAAGCAAACAAAGCCATGTGGTCATCATGGCAGTAGAGCCAAGTACCACCTACCATAATGTGAAGTGTCACTCATGATATGCGCACTGATTGAAAAGCACTGGTTCAACCTGAGTATCAGCACTTTAATCAAGTATGATTGGATAACTGTAATGATTTAGTAAAGAAGCTGAATCATATTTGACAGGGAACTTGAGACAAGTGACTCCAGTCCAAGCTGCGAAAATGCATGTTTTTCGCTGACTTGTGCAGACTTGAGTCATGCGTGTCAAAGTCTCAGGACAACACTTGAGTCTGGGGCTCCTGACTTGGGAGTCATCATGGGTTTGGGCGACCTGAGTCACTGACAAACAGCTAGGGTTGCTCCACCTCCGTCTCGCCCTAGAAATCTCTTGTGTCAATCTGAAAGCCGAGCTTTGCAAGCACAAACAGCAGCACCAGCAGCAGGGTATGTTATGTTCAGAGACAGGGGCAGGGTGGTGGTGGAGCAAAATGGTTAACCTTTTTTTCATTTGGGTTTAAAACTTGCAGTGTCTAGGGTTGCAGAACTTGTAATAACTTTTTAGCTGGCTGGGTATTCCATGTGAGGGTCCTGAGGGAGGGAGGCGCTTCTTCTTGTCCCCCAGAACATCCTTTCTTGTCCCTTCTTGTCCCCCAGAACAGCCATTGGATGGAGGATGTGTCTCAGGGAGAGGGAGGGGGAGAGGAGGAGCCATTTTTCCCCATAGGGACAAGTGAGTTTTGCAAAGAGGAGGGGCTGGAGGAGGCAGGGGAAGCTGAGTGGAGTTGGTTTCGTCAGCCCACCTGCCTCTGTGTGTGCCTCTCTGTCCTGTGCCCAGCTCAGCCTGTGCGCCGTAGGCTAGGCTGCAATGAATGAATGAATGTTCACTACAGTCACTAGTCTCCTCCACAGTCATGTGGGAGGAGGAGGAAGCCGCTGTCTGTAAATGGCACAATGAGACTTTTGGAGGAAGTTCTGAGTAGAGCTGCAAAGGAGAGTTGGTGGGTCATAAACTAACCTCACAGCTGCTGCAAGTAAGCAGCAGTTCCACCCACCCATGGCTGCTTTTGTCCCCTTGCTCAGTCGCTCACACTGCCCCCCATTCCCTCCTGCCTTGCCAAGCAGGGATGTATCCTTCCCTCCCACTCATTTCCATGATGTGAAGGGGGGTGGGTTTCCTCGCGGCTGGGGTGGGATTGTACAGAGGAAACCAATTGGTGCATTCTGCACTGCTGCCTTACAGATGGGATGCGGAGGGACACCAGGGGAATGTTTTAAAGAGAACTTCAAAACACACAGCAGCAGCCCCGTTTTTTTCCTCAGAGTTGCGGCTGACTTTTTAAAGGAGAAGACTAGAGACTCGTGTCTTTTTGAATCACAAAATTGCTCTGGGCAACTCGGAATGCCTGCCCGTTAGGACTCAGGTTAGAGTCGAGTTGTGGGGGACCCACAGCTCGACTTGAGTCTGGACTTGCCCATCCCTGATATTTAATTCTATGAATAGCTTTGTACAACCCAATCCTAACTGTTGCAAATGGCCACATGGTGTTGCGTGCAGTGTGGTTGCTGCCAGCCGTTCTGGAACTGCTGCCATAAATAGTGGCAGAGGCCTGCTGTGGCTGCTGGCTACTGGCGGAAACACAGGTATGCTGGCACGGTGGGCAGAGAGTGGGAGGGTAGGGAGGAGAGGAATGGGGCATTGTCTGGGCAGGAAAGGGGCAGAACAGGGGAGGGAGGGGTGAATCTTGGCAGCACTGGTGTGCACCAGAATGCTATCCCCATTCCTCTCCTCTTCCCTCCTTGGGCTTGCACAAGCAAAATGGCTGCTGCAGATTGAGGAGTGGAAGCATGCCCCTAGATAATGGAACAAAAGTTCCCTTACCTTGGGGAGGCCTCAGGGTCTGCTCTCCCCCCTCCCAGGATGCAGTGCACGCTCTGCTGCATTGCCAGGAGGTTTGGTTAGGATGGGGCTGTTAGTCCTTGTATCAGTAAAGGAGGCTAATAATTAGCATGTGTATAGTGCTTGATAAGTGTGCAAAGCACTTCACATGAATTATCTTGATGGCAATCTTTACAACAACCTTATAAGATATGCATCATTATCTCCATATTGCTGTTGATGACCCAAGTGAGAGAGAGTACCTTGCTTAAAGCCACTGAGTGAGAATTCATGGCAAAGATGAGATCCACACTAGAGAAGTCCTGATTCATAGCTCAGACTCATAAGAGTATAAGGGCCCAATCCTATCCAATTTTCCAGTGCTGGTGCAGTTCTGCTAGTGGGGTATGCGCTGCATCCTGTGGTGGAGTGGCAGTCACTGGGGCCTTCTTAAGGTATGGGAACATGTTCTCCCTTACCATGGGGCTGCACTGTGGCTACACCGGAGCTGGAAAGTTGGATAGGATTGGGCCTTCAATCTGCTCCACCAACATGGTGGAGGACTACACTGCCACTTTATCCTTATCTTTGAATGAAAAATTCTGCTCTCTGGAAAGGGCCTGGAAGAAGAGTGTTCTTGGTCAACCAAGTAATCTGAGCTCAGTTAGTAACCCAGAAGATTTTGTAGTGGTGAAGCCCAGTGCAAAAGCTCCTTTTCACCGTACAGTCTAGTTTTATATGAGTTTGGGGTCAAACACAAACACAATGTTAAATGTGTTGCCATGGTTGTTTTTTACTGGTTTCTTTGTTTTAAATACCAGTTGTGGGCTCTGTACTGAGACCATAGAATGTGGAGTGGGGAGAGTTAATTCTTTCTTCCTGCCATGGTCCTCATCCAGATAAATGCCTTTTGCAGCTAGTATTTGCAGCCAGACAATTGGGTGTTCTTAAGCCAATGGACTTTGGTGCATTTAAGTCTGCATATGCTTATAGCCCAATCCTGAGCTGCCCAGGGCGTGCGGCTGCAGCGGCGCCGAGAACGGCTCCTGCCGCATTCTGCGCAACTCAGCCTGCCACGGGCAGCGCCTTGGGAGAAGGGGACTTTCATCTCCTTCTCCCAGGTAAGGGAAGCAGTCCTGCAATGGGGCTACTCATTTTACCGCCGACCAAGTTGGCGGTAAGGTAAAAGCATTTGTGTAGGCTGCTGAGCCCCACACGAATGCCTTGGATCCGGTGGAGCAGAGCTCCACAGGACCCGCTTCCCTCCTTCCCCCAGCACGCCTCCTGCCCACCCTTTCTCCACCTCCTGCCTCCCTGTCATGCCTCCTCCCTACCCTCTCTCTGCCCTCTGCCCTGCCTTCCCCCTCCCTGGAATGCCTCCTCCCCAACCCCCTCCCCACTCCCGCTTATCGTGCTGTGTCTCAGTGGTCTGTGAGACCACCAAGCAGTGGAGGACGGGTGCCCACCCAGCGCTAGCCGACTGCCATCCCAGCGGTAAGCCTCACAGATGTGCCTTACGGCACATTTGCAACAGTGCGCTCTGGTGGAAAGGATTGGGCTCTAAGGCTGTAAAGTGTACCTCAGCTTAAAAATGTGCATAAAAAACTCCACATTGCCCCTAGCTTTTCTAGCAGCAGGCCCCAAAGCAAGCAAAACAAAGCCAAGCAAAACACCCAGGTTGTTTCTCCCCAGGCCCTTTGGCTACCCTATTCTCAGCTTAATCCTTTGGTGCACATAAAGGCTTTTTTGCTCTGTTTTTTGCAAAAATGGAATCTGTAACAAAGAAGAGGATATTGAACCATATCCCTTGAAAATTGGAATGTACATCAAATACAGCTGGTCCTGTAAATAATTTTTACAGCCTTTTTAAAGTTTGTCTGATTCCTGGAAATATTCTCCTAGTGGCAAATTTATTTGATTGTGCAAAAATGCTTTCCATTTCAGTACTTGGTCAAGTCAAGCATTCTTAGGGAGAGTATATGGTTAAATAAGAACTGAAACAAACTAACAATATGGTTTTTTCAGTTTCCTTTCCTTTCAGCACACAAAGTGCTTCAGCCTTTATATCTAAGCCAATAATGCTTTTGTAGAAATATAAAGTCTATAGACAATGCCAATTTGCTGCAACACCCAAGGCATTCTTTAGATTAGTCCTCTGAAAAAAGGGGAAAAATCCCAATAAAATAAACTTCTCTTGCATCTTCCCTTTTTTCCTCTATAAAGCCACAGAAATACTCTGATTAGATTCTCGTTCATTCTGATCCTTTCATATATGTCCATAAATGTCTGATTATCTAGCAATCGAAATAAAAGAAGGAATTATTTTCAGCCATGGGCATGAATAGCATACAAAGATATAAATAAATTTAAACTGTAAATTAGGTTTTTTCACTATGGAATTAGAGGTTCAGCTTATGTAAATAAGATGCATAACTACGCTTTCCTCCGTGCTAACAAGGAAATGAAGTGAAGAATCTAACATATTACTGGGAATGTAAATAACTTATCTGAGCAAACAGCCCTCCCTCTTGGTGTCATATTGGTCTAGTTTACGCTGGGATTGAAAACTTGTATCCAGGTTGTAGATGGGGACTTCCATGATTGAACAATGCTTCATTCAAAAAGCTGGCATGTTGGGAGAAGACTAGGGTAGAATCTGATAACTTGCTTTTTATGTGGAGGGATATTCAGATTTGTAGACACATTCAGACAAGTGATTCCCAATTGGAAGGGTATCACTGAAATGAATACAAGAAATGCCAATTTTTTAATCAAGTGGCTCTTCTCCCTCAGGCCCTGCTGAACTGACTGGAAAGTTCCAAACAAAAGAAGTGTGGAGGTAGTCTTTGTATTTCCCCTTCTAGTTGCTAACTACCATTGGCTACAGAGCCATGCAGCCTTAAGACAGGGCAGTATGTATTCAACACAACCACAGACTTGTGCAAAAAAAATTAATCATCCTGAGAATCTCAACTCTCCTTTTAGAAAGCAAGACCATGATCTGGTCAAAGTCCATGAAATTGATGGCACGTAAAAGGCCTTGAGTGCTTGGATTTATCCCAGTCCTGTTCCTGAAGCCTGTGAAGATAGGCTTGAAAATGTATGGGCAGTGCCTACTGAAATATCAGAAGGCTCAAGGGACTCGAGCATGATTTCCAAGGGTGCTGAGAGGATTAGGTGTCACATTATTTAGGATAATATTCTCCTGTGAATGCTTGCCTTTCTATTAAAAATTGCTAAAGAGCAACCAGGGAGTGGAATGAGGGCAAAGGGTTAAAGCAGGCTTTGCCCTGGCCATGGTCCAGAATGACTGTTTGCTATATGACAAACAAACCAAGCATGTAATGACCAATTACAGCAGAGCTGGCCAATGTAATGTGACCACCAAAAGTGTGCAGGCATCCACCAGTCTCCCTCTTCCTGCTCTAATTAAAATAAAAAACCGGACTTGGGGGAAGGGAGGAAATAGGAAAGGAAGATGCTAGGAAATTCTTTGCCCCACCCCCTGTCCACTCCTTCACACTTCTGCTTCTTTCCCCTGTTCTTTTTTGAATCCAAGGTGATGGAAGACTGGAAGAGTGGTAGAGACCAGAGGGTGTTCCTGCCTATCTGTTTGCCAGAAGCAATTGCCTCTGTCAGTGTCATGAATGGACCAGGGCTGAATTCTGTGCTTGAAGCAGCTTCTAGCTCAGTGGTTCCCAACCTTTAGGAGACCATGGACCACTGAGGCAAAAACTGGAATTGTCATGGACCACATGCAATCCCCCACCCTTGCACACAAAAAATACATTTAAATTTGTAATACAAGCAGCCCTCATTATCCACGGAGATTAAATTCCCAGAACCTCCGTGGATAAGGGAAACTGCAGGTATTCAAAACCTGCAGTTCCCCTCCCCCCAAAACCCCACGGGCGCTGAGCTCCAGTTGGTCTAGAGACTCTTCTGAAACCCACAGATGCTGAAGGCACACATGCACAGCCTCTGTAGGCGTCAGAAAAGCTTCCAGAGGCGAGAGGAGCACAGCTCCCCTCACCTCCAGAGGTTTCTGGTTGGCCTGCATCAGGAGTTTGGGGACCTGCAGATGAAGAAATCTGCAGGTACCAAACCTGCAGATAATGCAGACTGTCTGTAATTATAAAAGGTTTATTAGAGATTTATTATTTATAGAGAAGATTTGTAGTTTTCTGCTTTTGCTGCTAGCTGCAGGTGGGTCGCTCTCTGCCCTCTCTGGTGGTTCATGGGGGACTGCTTGCTCAGAGAGACACAGGAAGTGTTTAAAAGTGATTTTTTTTTTGCCTGAGACCTCACGGACCACTTCTCAGCATCTCGCGGACCACCTGTGGTCCCCGGACCGTGGGTTGGGAACCAGTCTTCTAGCTGAACCCTTAGTGGATGTGGTTCCAATCACCTCTTTGCACTTCCTTGGACTAGCATAAGCATAAATATCTAACAATAAATGCTTAAAAAAAACCCCAATGATTACTATTTTTAAGGCAGATGTTTTCCTGACACATCACTACAATACAGCAGGACCATAATTTCTTATTTTCATCCAGTAAAATAGCAGCACCCAATCGAAAAATTCTTTTGACTCTTAACATAAAGAGGAACAAATTGGACAAGAATTGCAGTCATGAATAGGAATTCAGCATCTGATATTTAGCAGACTGGGAAAGGTGACGCTGTTTACCAAGCTTTCTAACAAACCTTTTTGGAAATGACAGCTGCCGCCTCTGCAGGGGATACTGCTGGTTTCTTTGTCAAATGCCAGCATTGTGGTTCCCAACAAGGATTAGAATGAAACAGGAGCAGTCTCAAAGGATACAAGGCCACGTCTTTCAAATGTGTAATGCAGAAAAAGATCAAAGCCTGATGGCTGTCAGATTGTTAATTACTTTACCAGCTCTCCTCCCTCAAGCGTGTCTAATATGGTATTTGGTTATTTAAATCAAATAGTGAACAGTTGCATATTGGCACAAAGAAGTAGGACTGGAGTGGTTTTTTTTTGGTCTCATCAAAGGTGAGCTGGTTCCTGGAGAAGTAGGAGTGCTACCCCCTGCCACATCACTCCAGCTACATCTTCCCCAACTGCTCCACCCAAGCTCTGACTCTCTGGTCAACCCAGGTCTGACCCAAGCTTTTCTAATGTGAGGCCAACTGGGTCTGGAGAATCTCCCCATTTTGATTATTTTTTTTGTGGCATGCAAAATGCACTGTGCATTTTGCTCTCATCATAATGCACTGTGCATGCAAAATGCACTGTGCAAAATGCACTGTGCACTGTGCTCTCATCATAGCCACAGCAATAGCAGTGTGTCATCTGCTGCCACTGCCACCACCCTATGCACACTACCACTGCCACCTTCTGCCATCTGTCAGCAGAGGTGTCACTAGGGCTTGCATCACCTGGTGCAAGAGCTCATTACATCACCCCCATGATGGACCTCCTCAAACAAATCAGTAACTAAACAAAAAAACCCAGTGGCCAACTTGATGACACTCACAAAACTGAATAAGAGCCTGATCCTGAACTCACAGTGCCAGCCCTGTGACAGCACTGAGTGTTGCAAATGTGCTATCAGGCACACCCATGACAGTCAGCTCCATGTCAGAGCTGGTGCTGGCTCAGCACCAGTCTGCATTGAGGCTAGCACCAGCAGGAGGCCCGCCACTCACCACCCGGAGCAAGGGGAGAGCTCCTGGTGGCGAAGGCACTACTCAGGGTGGGAGGGAGGCATTCAGTGGCTAGGGGGGAAGAATGGGGCCAGAGGGGGGTGGGATCGGTGGAGGCTATGCTGTATCCTGAACCTTGTGTTGGGCCTTCCGGTCCGACGTGAAGACTCTCAACTCTGCGCCAGCAAAATAACTGCTGCAGACTTGAGTAGTGGGGCCTGTGCCCTTACCCGGGCAAAAGGGATGAATGTCCCCTTCCCCCAAAGAGACGTTGGTGGCTGCCCACCATAGGATGCAGTGGTAGCCATTTTGGCACTGCTGCTCCTCTGGGCGCTGGGCAGCTCAGGATTGGGCTGTAAGATTTCTAGTATTAGCAGTAATACACGTAAATGAGAACTGACTCATACTAACACCTTATTGGTTCCCTGCTGTGTCATAATAATAATACCTCATTGGCTGTTAGAACAGTCAGTCTCTTTGGTCAGTTTTGAGTTAAAGAAATCCACTTTTTGTGGCATAAGGCAGTTGTGTTTTCCTTTTCTGGTTATTTGGCTATAACTTTTAATAGAATACAGACATTTCAACACAGTTTGTTTCCTTGCTTTCTGCATTAAATTATCCACTGAATGATATAACATGATGGTATTATTAGAAAGTATCAAGATTTTCACAATTTTTGCCATTAGTGATGTTCCCCCTGAGGTTGTTACCCAGTACAGTTCACACCCCCACACTCCCTGCCGACACCATTGTGGTCCACCCCCCCACCCCCCGAGCTTCCCCAGTAATGCAATTTTTCTGCCATTTGAAAAAGCCTCACCCTGCTGTTCTTTTCCAGTAGCAGGAGCTAGGGTGGCCAGCTGGGGCAGGAGGCAGAGGTGTACATGGGGTGGGAGCAGATAAATTTCCACACTCCAACAAATGGGACTAACAGGCTAGGGTTCATCTCGCCACCCATTGTGCCAAGCTCCATTTGCCTTCTGGGGTCCACTTGGTCCAATTGGGAGGCCAGCCTTAAATCAGCCATGGTAACAAAGTGTAGACAGTTGCAGGTGAAGAAAGCTGGCCCATTAAATAATTTTTTCCATTAATTTCCACCTCTCCCGTATATGTCCCACCGGATTCCCTCCTGTCTCATTCCAAAAATGAAATGGTTCTGATTTGCTGATTAATTTTCCCCTTCTCCCTCCTGCTATATCTCCTCCAAGGGAAGAGAAATCCCCTCCATCTTAACTCACCCAGCATGATCTTGTTACAAAAACTAATGCCTCAGTTTTCCCAGATCCACTTCCAACTTGAAGAGCTGGAAGAGAAAAGTGCTAATTTTAAAAAAAATGGGTCATAGGGCATAGGTCAATAGCAGCCCACCAGCTGCACCCAGCCACAGTCAGCTGACTCATCCCTTGTCTGCTTAACTAAGTAGACCTTCACCCATCAAGTACTGTGGCAGATGTCTCATCTATAATTTCACACATATGTATCACACATTTCATGTGCACAGTGCACTCTAAAAAAATGGCTGGACTCAAAGTTTTGTTCTGCTTCCTCAGAATGACAGAATGGGAGGCGAAAAGTGAAGGCATAGCTAAAGTGTCTGAAAGGAAATTAAAGAGATCAGCTTACTTGAAGCATTTTCCTTGGCAAATTAAACTTTCATTGGGGTTACTTGCTATGTTAGAAGAACCTAAAATGTAGAATTCGGGGGGGGGGGAAACCCCTAAGGGATGACCTTGTTCATTTGTGAAAGCTCTCTGCTTAAAATGATTAAGTGCCTAGCAAAGCTCTGTTGGCTGCAACTTACTTTACACTTTCCAGTTTGGACTTCACAGACTACATTTCTCTTCTTTCCATTTACCTTAATAGTTAAAAAAAAGTGTCCCTGTGAAACTCTTAATAATAAATCCATTTGGATTACTGTAATGGAAGCATGCTGTGCTGTGAACTAAGTGATACAGAATGTGTTGTGACGTCAATTATGCATTAATCCTCTTTTCTTCTTTGTCTGTATTGAGGAAGGAAGTGATAGGAAGACAGGGACAACTTGGTTGTCCAACAGAGTACAACTTTATTATTATTATTTTTTTTATTATTTTATTAATTTCTACCCCGCCTTTTTGCCCAATGGGCACACATTATGTTTACTGAAAGAACATAATCCAAAACTGGGTCAATGAGGTGAATGCATATAATCTTGTCATCAGGCAGCTCCATTATTATGCCCCATATTAAACTGAGGTATCATGAGTATAATTGCATGATAACAAGAGGACAATCCAAAGGGCCAATAAGCCAAAGAGGTAAAATTTATTCCTAGCGCTGCAAGGCAAGCAGTGGCTAGCAACCCCCCAATCAGGTCAACAGGGTAGAAGTCCATAGTGAAAAAGAGCTGGCAAAGGGAGGATAGAATACAGGCTTTTAATATGGTAATAAAGACACTTGTATTCCCCTGGGGACTGGGGATAAGAATAGGCCCTCAGTTTGGCTGTACTTGTCGTAAGAGGTGACTAAACAGCTACCGGGTAGATGGGACTCATTAGCCTGGGAAGGCAGCTCATCTGAGAGAAGGAAAACTTTGAGCCCAAACCTCCACTGCCTTGTGGCTACATCCAGTTATGGAAAAGGCTTCAGGAGTCAACCTCAAGGCAAAATTCGGAGCCGGAGTCCCTGAGGCAGTTCATGGCTGAACACAGTCACGTTCTGGCAACTCCTGCGACGCTGCTGGAACCAACTGAATTGGCCTCTGCCTTTCCATTGGACCATTTCAGCGACGTGGAGAGGGGGGATTTGCTGCATGGGAAACAGTCTATCCTCCATATCTACTTTACCCAGGCTTTGCGCACTGGAGAGGACACTCTGTTCCAGAACCACCATTCAGAGCGCGATACCATAGTCTTCCGAGACTGAAGGATGCCATGCTACATTGGCTGAGAAATGAAAGTACATCACCCAAAGGAAATCAAAGCTAATAGGACCATCTGTCAGAATGCCAGATGCAAGGGAGGGCACCAGGATGCAGGTCTCTTGTTATCTGGTGTGCTCCTTGGGGCATTTGGTGGGCTGCTGTGAGACACAGGAAGCTGGACTAGATGGGCCTATGGCCTGATCCAGTGGGGCTGTTCTTATGTTCATTTGAATTTGGTGCTAAATTACAGCTTTTTGTTTTTATATAATAATATCTACTCTCCACAAACCCTCACTTAACCACACAAAGCAGTGGCAAGGCCTTATTGGGGACCTGTCTGCAAAAGCATACCAAGGTCTAGAAGGGTGCTGAATGGATTACCTTTATCTTGACCCGGAGGATTGGTGCTATAGCTATTAATAATGAAGAGAATGATTCTTAAGTGATTGCTAGCAAAACTGTTGTTCTTAACGAGGATGGTCAGACCCATCCAAACTTTACCACCTCTTCTGACTTCATTTTCCCAAGCTCCCTTGTCTGTAACGTTGTATTATATGCAGACAGAACCTAAAGGCTCATAGCTTGTAATCCCTGCCAGACGATAACTAGGTTATGAATATTTTAACAGGTGTGCAATTGTCTTTCTGTATCAGAATATGAAAAAGAATATGGGTGAAGATTATACCAGAACAACTGGAGTTCTTCAAATATATTTCACATTTGCAAACCACACAAGGTTCTTTACTATGTGCAAGTATCAGAGATAAAATAATATGGGTGATTAAGATATCGATACTTGAGGGACAGGCACCTGAGTGCTCTGAGAACAAAGACTGAATACAATCAGAATGGGTCTGACTCTTCAAAACAGCAGACTAACACCCCAATCCCGAACATCTCAGCACCAAAATGCCAAAATGATGACCTCTGCATCCTGTGGGTGCTAAGGCTACTATCAGGGTCTCCTCAGGGTAAGGGAGCATTTGTAATGCCCCAAGTAATGCTGCTGCGGCGCCAATGAGTCTCCTTGCCTCTGTACCCACATTTGAGTGGGTGCAGAGACAAGGAGACCTGTGTCAGGTCGCCCAGCTCAGGAGGGAGTTCAGGATTTGGCAGCAGACTCTGCCACCATCTCCACCCACCTCACAGACCCAATCCTCTCCTACCTCCACCCTCCTTCTGCCCCTATCTGCCCACTCTTCACCTCCCCCACCCTAAAAATACCACCAGCCAGTGCTGGAGGAGTGCTGGTTGGCTGTCCACACAGCGCTGAGGCTCAGCATCTTCTGGTGCTGGCCAGCACCATCACTCCCTCCTCCCTTATGCCACGTTCATCACAGATAGAGCCAGCGGTACACATGTACTGCTGGTGCTATGGGCTTCAGGATTGGGTCCTAAGAGGAAAACATGGGATTCCATCATATTGCTTCAGAGTATTGCAGGCAAGGTTCAAATCAAAAAACAGTCCCCTAGATTTCTACATATAAAAAACTAGCATGGTGCAGCTTCAAGGGGTGGGGGGTTAGGATTGGCTTATTAGGGCACAATCCCAATCCCTTATGTCAGTGCTTTCCAGCACTGGCATAGTGGTGTCGATGGAACATGTGCTGCATCCTGCAGTTGGGTGTCACTCACAGAGGCCTCCTCAAAGTAAGGGAATGTTTGTTCCTTTACCTTGGAGCTTCATTGCCCTTATGTCAGTGCTGGAAAGCACAGACATAAGGGGTTAGGACTGCGCCCTTAGGGCTTAATGATGTTATCACATCCTTGCCATTAAAATAGATTGGGGATGGGCAAACTTTCAACTTTAGGGATCCTGGACCTTTAACAATGGTATAGAGCAGGGGTGCCCAAACCCCGGCCCTGGGGCCACTTGCGGCCCCCAAGACCTCTCAATGCGGCCCTCAGGGAGCCCCCAGTCTCCAATGAGCTTCTGGCCCTCAGGAGATTTGTTGGAGCCTGCACTGGCCCGACACAACTGCTCTCAGCGTGAGAGCGACTGTTTGACCTCTCATGTGAACTGTGGGATGAGGGCTTCCTCCACTGCTTGCTGTTTCACATCTGTGATGCAGTAGCAGCAGCAAAGGAAAGACCAGCCTTGCTTTGTGCAAGGCCTATTATAGGCCTTGAGCTATTGCAAGAACTTTATTCATTCATATAAGTTCATCTTTAATATATTCATTTATGTAAACTTATGTAAATTTATTCAAATTTTAAATGTAAATTAATTATTCCCCCCCCCGGCCCCCAACACAGTGTCAGAGAGCTGATGTGGCCCTCCTGCCAAAAACTTTGGACACCCCTGGTACAGAGGAGGGAATTTCAGCAGATGCAGTTTGTCATCTCACAAATGACAAGCTACATCTATTGAAATTCTCTTTCCTACACAATTGTTAAAGGTCCAGGATCCCAAAGGTTGAAAGTTTGCCCACCCCCTGAAATAGACAGTTCAGCCTTATATTGACCAATGGCGATTTAGGCCTTGATTTCAATGGGGTGGATTCTAAGGGCTCAGTCCTATCCAATTTTCCAGCATGGATGCAGCTGTGCCAATGGGGCATGCATTGCATCCTGCTCTGGAGAGGCATTTACAGAGGCCTCCTCAAGGTAGGGGAGTGTTTGTTCTCTTACTTCAGGGCTGCACTGTAGTTGCATCAACCCTGGAAAGTTGAATAGGGTTGGGACCTAAGACTGAAATTTGCAAAATCACTGAAGAGTAGCATACTTGTCCTTAAATTGGTTTAGTTTAGTTTCATAGAAGTCAAAATGTCTGGCAGTTTCATTCTCTAAAAACAGTTTGGCTGCTATGTGACAAACAGTGACTTGTGCGTTGGCAGCTAAATGAGTAATCTCAGGCTGACAAGTTTAAAAGGTGAAAGCTAAGGATGAGACAACAGATGTCTCTCTTCCAAGCACAGGAAATGATTCACTATTATGATACACACCCAATAAGAGACACCTCACTTTTATACATTGGAAGCTTGGCTTATTTTCCTCTCTCTCTCTCTCTTTCTCTCTCTCTCTCTCTGTGTGAATTACAGAGGGAAGGAAGGCAGTAAAGGCCTCTTACATCCCAATCCTATGCATGTCTCCTCACATTATAGTCACATTATAGTCAATGGGGTTACTCCCAGGTAAGTGTGGATAGGATTGGGCCATTAGTCTATGTCTCCCAACCAGTTCCTATGATCTCCACCTCATCATTATACTGTACATTCAGTTAAGGAAGCTCTTCTTTGCAGCTAAAAGTAGAGGCCGCCCAAGGGATAGGTAACGATTGTGGCTCAAACTGAGCTGCGAGCTGCAGAGAGTGACCAAAAGACTCAAGGTGGCTTTCACCGTGAGTCTGCTACCACCTCCCTGGAGACTGCTGTGGGTGGAGGAATTCCAATCTGCTTAGCGTGAAGTGAATTGGAAGGCGACAAGACTGACTTCAGCCTCCTTACATCTTCAGGAACACATGACCAGTGTGTTCCACACTCCTTGTTTTGCTTAAGGAGAGCACAAGAAGGAGAAAAGTGAGAGGTTAGAAAGCAAGTTTGCAGCTTTCTTCCTGGTGGAGCAGAGGCAGAGGGACTCGTGATGGAGGTGACATTGGGCAGTGGATCACTTTCAGCTGCTCCTGCTGCTCCTTGGACAAGAAGCCTTGGATGTCATTCCCCTATCCCTCACAGCCCCTTGCAAGTCCATGTTGCATCTGAAAGCATCATTTTATGGGGGACAGCCAGTGTTCTCCTACTTTGTGGGTTCTTTCCAGTGCGATCCTAAACAAGCTTAATCAGAAGAAAGTCCCATTGTGTTTCATAGGACTAACTTTCAGGTAAATGTATACAGGATTCCAGTCTAACAGAGCAATCCAGACTTTCCCTTAATCTGGCAGAAGTCCCTTGTACCAGCTTCTGGGTGTTGCAAACAAGCTATAGAGCACATTCAGGCCACCTTGGAAGTTGGGGAGGCAAAGGATGTGCACCAGCATCCCTGTACCAAATGCAGTCCCAGCGGAGGTTGGTTTGCGCCAGCCAAGTGAGGCCGGTGCAGGGGGTTGGGGAGGATGGGATGGGGATTTTTTGGGGGGGAGGAGGAGGGTGGGCAGAGGGCAGGAGGAAGGCGGATTGGTAGGCAGATCAGGCCGAGGAGGAAGGTTGGATGTGACCATAGGTGGGGAAGGGAATAGAGCAGAGGCTGGGAATGTCATAAAAACAGTAGCCCACGCAGATGATGTGTACGTTATGGTTAGCGACATGGGTGAGATTGAGACATTGAAGGGAATAGTAGATGAATACAGCAGGGCCTCGGAGGAGGTGTTAAACGAGGATAAAACCAAGTGTTATTCCCTTGGGTTGAGGGGGAAAAACATAGAGGTGAGAGCCACGGGGGCTGTTTTTGAAACGGGTGGAAGGAAACAAGAGGTTCAAAAGGTGGAGTCTGTAAAAATTTTAGGTATAATTTTTGGACTGAAACAAAGAGGGTGGGAAGAGAACTGGAAACTGTGGGCCTCTAAGGTGGAGGAAAAACTGAAGAGGTGGAAAAAATGGAACTTGAACCTGTACCAGAGGGCGCATTACGTCAACATGTATTGCATTCTGATGGTGTCCAATTTGGCGGCGATCTATACCCCACCGAAACAGGCAGTGGACAAGATTACCCATCAGGTTTTTGTTTTCTTGTGGGTCACTGCCTTCTTCCCTCTTGCCCTAGTGATGGTATATAAGAAAGTGAAAGAAGAAGGACTAGGGGTTTGGGCCCTGGAACCTTTGTTCTTGGCGGCCTTTGTCTCCTATAATTTTGGCAACTGGACAAAATGGAGGCAGAGACCACAGGAAGGGGGAGCCTTTGCATCTGTATGGGCCCAATTCAGAGACACTTGGGAAAAGACAACCTGGGGACAGAAATGGTGGCAAAAGAAAAGATGGGATACATACTCAATCAGGCGATAAAACAATCTTTGCCGGAGTACATGAGGGAGGCAGTAACTCTGATGAAGGAGATGGGGCTCTCGGCCAAGCCGTATAAAACCAGAGGGCTGGAAGAGAAACAACTCAAGCGTTATGTGTATGAAACAACGGTACAGGAGTTTATCATGAGGCCTCACCAAGAGAAACAGCAAAGTAAGACGCACCTTTCTGCATACCTCTTGCAGGAGAAGGTGGTGCACAGTGCCTTTAGTGTGAAGAGAATCCCCTTTAGTTTATGGGAATTAAGGTGGAGGGCTTTCCATCAGGTCCTCAGGGTGGAAGCGGCAAACCCATGGTTGCAAGAAGAACAGAAGAAGTGCAAGAGGTTGACCTGTTCAGGGTTGGGACCCTCTAGATCAGAAGGTGCTCCGCTGCTGATAGAAACGGTAGCCCATTTCGTCCAAGAGTGTATGCCGGCGAAGGAGTTGTGGAGGGGTGTAGAGAGGGCCTTTAAGTGGCCCAAACTAGCCCAACAGGCCTGGAAGACTATTTTCTCTGGGAAGGAGCCGGTATGAGGGGACCCAAGAGGATGAGTAATGTGGGACAACGGAGGGGAGGAGACGATAGGTGGGAGGTGCCGTGGTCCATGGTAAGATTGATAAATCTATATGTCCTTTTTGCGCTGGGCATCCAAAGGGGCAAAGAAATAAAGGAGAAAAAGTCCACCAACACGCAGGGATGGGTTCTCTTTGTGGTCTCCAGAGTATATGGCGTTGCGGCTTACGAAAGGGTGAGAACCGTTAGAGACAGGTGGAAAAAATGGTGGGAGTGGTTAGATGGGGTGAATCCACCTATAACGTCATGTATAACGTGATTCTAGTTAAACAGTTGATGTAATGTGACTGTAGCTGAAAATGTAAAATGTGATTTCTTTCCTTTTTATTTATTGTAGTATGAAACTTTTAAAATACAAATCTATATCTCCTCCCCCCCCCCAAAAAAAATCTATATTTCCCCCTCCCAAGCAGCCCAGCATTGCACCAGGCTTGCTCAGATTTGATCCAGAGATTTTGTTGACTCAGATCCGAATAGCCCCACTGAGGTGGCTACTGCAGGACATGGGGTAATGGGAAATGAATTCCCTTACTCTGAATTGTGCGGGATCCACCTCAAACCCTGCACTGCATAGAGCGCAGGTCAGCCGGCCTGCTGTTCCAGTGCAGATTAGAATTGTGCCCTAGGTTTGCTAAGGCAACTTGTATTTGCATCCAGCCAATACAATTTCCCAATCCCAGCAGGCTCAAGATCTGCATGTGTGCTGTTCAATCCTTCTGGGAATATTCTTCAGTGACTGAGAAAAGTGAACATGTGTAAAGAAGTGAGAGATGGATGATCTATCATAAATAGATGCCTCTGGCACAATGGTTGTCTGCTTCAGAACTAGAGGTGTTAGAAAATGGTGTTTACTTTGTTCCAACACAATCCCATTGTGTTTAGTAAGACCTATACGGTAAATTTATTTTACTCACTGGAAACAGACACCTCTATTGAGAACATATCACTTTGGTTTTATAGGGGAATGACATGCTACCATTATTGTCAGTTCAATGAAGAATAAACAGAAAAGCTTACGATTTTAGCACATTCACATTATGATAAGGGACAATGTGTAACTCATATTGTGGGATCACACAATTGCTATGTAGCAATGCTAATTAATAGCTAACACTTAAGAAATGTAAATATATGAGTAGATGTAGAAACTAGAGATAAAGACATCAGGATTTGGGGGGGGGGGGCACAGCCTCCATTGTACAGCACATTTTTCCCCAACAGCAAATCCCAGGCAAATTACCCAGTTAAAAAACAGTGGTAATAGGACTGGAAAAAACCACATCCTGAGATGTCAGACAGAGCGACTGCCAATGGAGACACTACTAGAATAAATGAATTAATGGTCTGATGCATGAAGAAGCAGTTTCATATGTTCATCAAATTACTTCCTAAGGAAAAACATTTCTTTTTTATTATTATTATTTAGACTCATCTCTCGGTTCAGAAGATTCCTTTCATGCCACTAATTCTGCTGTGAATTTCCTGCAAGCCAGAGATGATGATGCTTGTCACATCCATAGTTAATCTGTGACATGTAAGTGAATACGTTAGTTTTCTAGGAAGCTTTTATATAACCCAAGGAAGCCCTTCAAAATGAAGCAATGTTTCTTGCAAGAATCTGTTAGCTTTAACCATTTTGTTGAGTTTATAGTGAAAAATGAAATGATGCAATTCTGAGGTTCTAGGTTCGAGATCAGAATGACAGTGCAATTTCTCTGTTTTTTTGGATGACTTATGTTGGTGTTCATTTTGATCCTCCCTTTTCTCTTCTGATTATGTTCTGCCTATACTTCCTCTTCAGTATCTGCTTCTTCCTTCTTCTATCTGCACTACAAAAGTCAGAAAACCAAAGACTTGTTGTGGTTTGGAAAGAGAAGGACATGATATTTTTAGAGCACTAGAATGGATTCGGAAGCACCCTCCCACCGTATATCAGAAGGTTCTACTACTGGGCTAAACTGCAGTTTTGCAAGTCTATAGCAAAATGCTACTCTGCCTCCCATACATATAGGGGAGCATTCCTTGCCTGGTTTCATGCCCGCACATGTGATTGCACCAAGTGTGGAGCCTGCTGGATGGCAATTAGATGTGTAAGCATGAGGAAGGTCTCTGTAATGCTGCTTGTACACCTCCTCTGCTCACCCTGATGTGGCAGAGCGGAGGGGACAAGTCCTAAGCTTCCTAGTAAGGGGACCAGGCCCAAGCTGAATGGAGTCTTGGAGGTTGCCAAGATGCAGCAGATGGTGTCTCCCAGGAGTGAAGAGTCACAGGAGGGGCCTCAGAGCCCAGATGGCAGGGAGGGTGACATTTCACATTTGGTCCACTGCCACACAGTGGAAGCCTGTTGGCCTCCCTGAGAGGAGTGATGCAGTAGCCTTCCCACCCATTCTGTTCCCAGCCAACAAAGAACTCAACCCACCTCAAGACTTTGATACAGTCTGAGATTACCTGGTTGCTTTTAGGGTCTAGGTAGGATTTTTTTTTTTTTTTTGCTCTACTTCAGATTGGCACAGGAATGGAGTTTTTTCACCTACCCCAGACTGTGCCCAAGGGTGGGCATTAGCCAGGTAGGCCATGACTGGTAGATATAGTGTAGGACAAGAAAGAGAGTAGAGGTCTGGTGTCTGCCCTTAGGCAAACAAGAGTTGGGGAAACCAGAACTGGTCTCCAGAGGCTGCCTGGCTCATGGATGCAGGCTGGTGAACCATTAGGCATGAATTGGGATGCCTACCTTAGAGGCTACCCAGTTTGGGATAGGCAGAACCCTTTTGCAGGGATTGATAGTGATGAAGCTGGGAGAGCGACAAGGTGATCCTGGGTTCAGAACCAGGGTGGTTTCACCCAAAGGAGGGCTTGGGCAGGGGATCTTCTCTCACCCACCTTGGGGGTGGAGCGTCCCAGACAGGACCTGCTGCATTTACTGCTTCTTGCCTGGATTTATAATCAATAAACATGGCCCTAATTTTCGTCAAATTCAGTATCAAATGTGCTTGTGTCTGAGGGGATATGTGGTCAGGCTGACTACACAATTAAACAGCACCATTTGGCTTCCCAGTTCCCTAAAGTTTTAGGCAGGCTTCCTGAATGTAGTGTATATTTATCCACACATTTCCTTATTAACAATTGAAACTCTGCCCTTTCCACTACTGGGTTCTCCTGCAAACCTGCAGAACCTCCTGGATATGTAGAACTAAACTCTGTAAAAGAAAGGATCATTTTGAATTGAATGGAGTGAAGGCACTTCTAAATCAGTCACTACTCTAAAAATATGTCAGTCTTCACCTGGAGTAAGGCAGGCAGGAGAATGTGTAAAATGGCTTGATAATTTAGCCTAATTAGTAGGAGACAGCACAGAGGTAATGCGGGAAAGACTTAAGAGAAGAAATGAATGACAGAGACTTGTCTTTGTTAATATGTTCTTGCAACACGGGTGCCACAGGTGAATTTTCTCAGAATCTGTTATTTTCCCCCACTCTATTGGGAAGGGACTCCTAAATGGCAGGCTTTAAATTATTAACCAGATTCAGTTCTAGTCTGTCAAATAGTGGTTTGAAATTTGTGCTGTGGCAAGGATCTGGCTGTCATGTACAACAGAGCATCCCACGTGGTTATTGAAGTCATGTCAAAGCCAACTTTGTAAACTCAAGTGTAAACTCATGCTGGCAGGAAGGTATTATTTGCCATAGAAATTATGTTTAACAAGCGATAACTGGAAAAAAGGCAGACAGAAAAAGGAGGGAAATAAAAGGAAGGTGTCAGAAAAATACATAACATTTGCCTAGCAACTGTGCCTCTTGTTTATCAGAAACAAAATCATAATATCATTTTTCAGTATTGGGAACTTTTGATTGATTTGCCTCAATACAAATCAGCCTGGAGATGAGTGAGCACTATCCAGCCAGAATTGCTCTAAAGTTCCATTGAATGAACTGGACAATAGTTAAGCATTACATAAAACTCCTGTTAAAGTCAATGGGACTTATAACCACGCTGCAGTTATCCTCTATTACCAGCTTATTTATTCATAAAATAGGGCTGAGGCAATGAAAAGCTTCCACAACTAAAGAATAAACAACACTTATTTTTTAAACATTGTTTTGGAATATCCTCTTTGCTATACGAAACTTTGCAATATAGACAATAAGGACAGCTTTATGCTTCTAGCTAATATTTTTCTTTCATATAAACCTTCCACTGATTAACATCTGCATCAATCAGTAGTGCAATCCTGTGCATGTTTACTCAGAAGTAAGTGCAACTATCTTCAATGGGGCTTACTCCCTAGCCAGTGTGTTTAGGATTGCAGCCTGGCAGTTGTATTTGTTTTAGAGTTGGATGGACAGTGGACATTGTCAAAAGATCTCCTTTGAAAATTAGTGGTTTCTGCTTTGGCGGTAAGGAAGAACTTGGAAGGATGTCTGTGTGTGTGTGGAAATGGCTGAGATAACCTCTTTCTAGAAAGGCTGCAGGTTATACTGCTGTTGCAAGTTGTGCTGTTGTATTATAGAAAGAGGAAAAATGCCATTGTCTTTGGCCTGGGTATGGTTGTTATGAGTGGTAATTGGCAGTTTCCTTGTTCCAGGCACCTGCTATGTGTCACTCTCACCTTCCAGGTTGGTGATTAGAACCCATCTTGTGCCTGGCAGAGCCTGTGAAGAGGGCTAGAAAATAGCAGTTGTGGGTGGGGGACATTCTTATTTTATTTTAGGATATAAGACTTTTGTGAATCAGGTATTGCCTGGGTTGGTTGTTGCACTGCTGTCTTGCTGTCGGCTTGTAAACAAACAAATTATCACAAAAGCACAGTAAATCTCTGACTCCTTCTGTCGCAAAGAAAACCTACCCAATAAAGATTAACTTGAACATCCCACTGTTCAGGGAGGAATGAATGTACAATATTCCCCTTACCTTCTCACTACAAAAGAGTTACAGTTTCAGCTTTGTTCAGTCCCTTTTTTTCTGTGAGTTTCTGGCTCTCCTTCAGATGGAAAGACTGCCCCTGTTAGGCTATGTGCTACTAGACTGTCCCTGCCGAAATCTATCGCCTATCACATTGTTCTGCTGATACTTCAGGTACATTTCCCCACTGGGCATGTAAATGCCAAGGTTTAATACTGGATTCAAAAAAAGATAGATAACTATTGTGGCCCAAAAGAACTGCTTTTTTTCTCCAGAAAAATCAGACTACTTCTTAGGTTGCCTTAAACTGCAGTCCTATAAATTGGGCCCTCCTCATCCATGAGTTTGGAGTCCACAGATTTGACCCAACTTGGGTTTTGAACCCACATCAGGAGGGTTTGCCCATGACCTCCAGACATGACCAAAGTGCCTTCTGATTGTGTCTGAAGGTGTTGTGAGGTGCGGGGAGGCTGTGTATGGCCTCCCTGCGCCTCAGAAGGCCTCTGAGAGGCACTTTCAGTTTCCTGAAAAACTGAAAGTACCTCTCAAAGGCCTCTGGGAATCCAGAAGTGCCTCTCAGAAGCCTTCTGAGGCGCAGGGAGGCAATGCGCGGCCTCTTGGTGCCTCAGAACACCTCCAGACATGATCAAAATGCACTTCCAGTTGAATCTGGAGGTCCTCTGTGGGGCTCCCACGGATCTCAGTATCTGCAGGTTCGGTATATTGGGGGGTACAGGAATGGATCCCCTGATGATACTGAGGTCCAACTGTACACACTTAATTGGGAGTAAGCCCCATTGAATTCAACAAGAGTCACTTCTGAATAAATGTTTATCAGATTCTGTTAGACTCAGAATCAGTGCTATCATTAGGCCAACTAGACAGTCCCTTAGAGTGCAGACCTCAGATAGGCACAGTACTGACCTTTGGGGGGGGGGGGGGAGCACTATTTTATACAGATTAGTTTTTTTTTAAATCCATGTAAAAATGCACCTGACAATTGATATTTTTATTTTAAGATAACTATGACAACAATACTATGGAATATAATTAATCATAAAGTCTTATTTAGAAAAATTGGGGGGGTGTGTGTATGTGTACAAATAGTTAGCCTTGTCTAGGGTGCCAAATATCCTGGCACTAGCCCTGTTAGATTGCAATCCTATACATACTTTTCTGAGAGTAAACTTCCTTGAAAGCAGTTGGATTTCCTTCTGAGTAGACATGCATACACTTGCACTGCTACTTGGATTTAAAATGTGTCCTTAAATGCCATTTTCACTATAATATATCTTAATAGTTTGAAAATTTTGCAGTGAAATGAGTTGCCTTTAAATAAAATATAATTAACATTACAAGCAAGTTATGAACCATATAGAAATCAGAGGAAAATCCCATTTTCTTCTGAAAGCATTTCCACCCCCAACCCATCCTCTACAGATGCCAGGAAAGAACAGCAGATAATGCTAAAACACAGAGGGAAAATTCCATCTGCAGACTTGGTGGAGATTTACATATTCTGAATCACCTCATGATGTGACATAAGACAGCACATCATACACTGAGAAAAATTAAAGCTTCTTAAGTAGGACACAGGGAGCATTGCTGATGATATTCATTTAGTCTTGAACTAGCATATACTGCCATTCAGATCTGCCAGGTCTCTTGTGCCTGGAAGGACAAATCTACATTTTGGAACCGTGTCTGACTCAGAATTAATTCTGGAAGCTACATATACACCAAAGAAGTGATAAAAGAGAGTCAGTGGCTTTGAGCATAAAGAGTGCTATGCTCATCAATAGAATCAGCAGGTACTAACCTTTCTGTCCTGTAATTCAATTTACAAATAACAGCCTGATCCCCCAAATCCAAGCAGAAGATTTTAAAAAGAAGCACACCCCCAAAAATACTGTGCCTTTAGTGCAATTTCACTGAACCCAGCTCCCTTTTAGAGGGAACATATACACCAGTCTAGATTTAAGATAATATATTGACTTCCACCTGAATATTTTATAGGAAGAACAGATGGTGATGCACCTATGCATGTGGGGTTGGGGAAAGGAGAAGATCTGTTAATTTTCATCTAGCCTGCTTTCTGACTGTGGTGCTGCACACTAATGATTCTGCCTTTGCAGACTGACAGGGGATGAGAGAACTCCCAAGTGAATATTCACTGGGGAAGCCTGCCAGTGTTCTTGTATAAAGCTAATTATAGGCTAGTAATGACATAGTGTGATGTTGGTAGAATCCATATGTCTCCAAGGAAGAGACAGTAACCCTATTCACACCTGGAAATGCATTGACTAAACATGTGGGAGGAGCAGGATCACAACTGCCAGTCTTGCTCTGACATTCGTGTGTTCAGTGGAAGCTGTGAACATGCAACCGCACATGATCGCTTCTATGCAATCAGGAACACGGTGTGATCAAGGTCTTTAATTATTAATACAGAGCCTATGTGCATATTGTGGTATGCAAGCAGAACTCCATTTGTGCTGAACACACAGGGGTCAGGGGTTAGGAACAATGGGCAAGGTACCCATCATGCCATCAATAAATGAATTTTGACTATGAAGCGGGTTAACAAATGGCAAATCAGCAGGGCCAGCCCATCCATGAGGCCAATGAAGCAGTTGCTTCAGGCAGCAGATTGGCATGTCACCTAAGGCATCAGGAGCTTGGGCAAGCTCTGTAAATCAGTATGCAAGGAATTATTTATTCTCTATATTCCTTGCAGGGAGAAGATTTCCTCTTGTGCGAAATCCTTGCCTCCGCTGTTGTTCAGGAATGATTCTTAAGGTTAGGCTATATGACCTTTTTAAGATGCCTGACTTGAAAAATCCAATTTAGCTTATATAGGCTAAGGTTTGCAGCAGGCAGCAGTCACAACCTCCTGCTGAGAAAGGCATAACACTGGCTGCTCTGGAAGGAAGGAAGCACTGGCTAGTTAGGAGAGCTAATTCTTCAGGGGAAAGACAAGCACCATTTGCTATAGCATTTCCAGTGGCAGTGACTTCCACCCATCTTCTTGTCTACACCCCACATTCATTTCCAGTTGCTGTTTTCTCCTTCCTTCCTTTCACACCCAGCCTGTTGAATTCCAGAATCTGCCTGTTCAGTCCTCGGCAGGCAAGCACACTGGAGATAGTTCCTCCACAGACTTACAGCCCAATCCTATCTTACTCCCTGCATAGTGATGCAGCAGTGACTCTTGTGTCCCATGGAGGAGTTTTGGCTGTTGGAGGTTTCCTTGAGGTAAGGGAACATTTGCCTCTTGCCTCAGGGTAAGCCTCAGCAGCCGTTATGGGTCAACTCAAATCTGCACCATCTCTATAGCTGGCACACGTCTGAGTTGATCCATGCAGGCAGATTAGGTCTGGGAAGGGGGTTTGGATTTAGAGTGCACTGCCACTGCCAAACCCACCTACTCTCAGGCCCAATCCACCCACTCCACCCCACCCCATTTCCTCAACATTCTTCCCCAATCCTCTTCTACCCCTTGCACCAGGCTTACCTGCTCCAGCAGGCAGGGACCTTACTTGCTTTTGAGGCCTGTGCATGATAGTTAGTTAATACTGCAAACAATATAGTGCAATTTCTCACAGCGAGTTCTCAGACACTTTCTGTTTTTCAATGAAGGTCTCCAGCATTAAGCATACATGTAAATGGAGGTCACATAAAATGAGTAATACTGTTAAGAGGGTCCTGCTGTTCAGCTTGTAATTTGATGAAATCAAGTTACTCTGTTTAGTCAATAGCATGCTACACAACTAATTCCTGTTTTACTTGGTTGTTTCTGTGGCATTTCAAATGTCAAAAGTTCCTTCTATGTATTATGGACCCTGCAACACAATTCCAAATATCTTTCTTCCTATTGGAACAAGGCTTAATATTTTCCAATTTCAATTGGAAAGCAACCATAGAATACCCCTCAAAAACTGTTTCAAAAACTCTTTGTATGAGCTTGTTCCTCCTGTCCTTTGAAGTGTTAAACTATAGAAGGCACACCCAGCAGAGAAACCATTTCCCCTCTGCTCACATGCATGCATCACTTTGATCCAAAAAGCTGCTATCCAGATCAGGTTTTTTTTCCCCTATAAAGCTAGGAAAGCTGTCTAAGGAAAGTCTCAAAATAGTAAGCGACTAACTGAATGTTCAATCTTGCAACTCTGAGAAGGCAGTCAGAGAGAGGAATTGCTTTTCTGAGGCTATGAATACAAATAAACTGGATGTATTTGCTGTTGGAATTCTGTGCAACTGACATATGTGTTTCTACTATTCCAGGGCTTGTAATTTATCTATAGTTTCAGTGGCAACACTGGAATAACTAATTCTTGCTCAGATTCCATTTTTCCCCCCAATCATACAGACAGTAGTGGTCTGGATGTAAGAATTGTGGTACAAGGCTGGAACTTGGAAGAGTCATCTGCAGGATAGTGCCAAAGGGGCCTGTGCACACCCATTCCACACTTTGGAGGAATCACTGAGCTAACAAACTGGTTTGGGGAATTAGGCAAAAACAGAGGAATGTCTTCCAACCAGAAGACATATAGATGGAGGGACACTGGTTCCTATCATGTGGACAGACAAAAAGCTGGAGCAAGAGCCAGAGTTAAAGGATGCGTATTGCACAGGCTCATCAGACTGCAATGTAAAATATATCCAGTTCCGACAAGAATCACTTGTTGACCACATCTTCTGACTGCCTGTAAAGGATTCCTTATGCAAAAGGACTAGTGCACATGGAACCTAATCTTCAAAATCCTGTTATCAGTCAGCATCCTGTAGTTTGTTTGGGCCTTGACATTTGATGCTTATGTTTGTATGTTAATTGCCATGTTTTGCAGTTTAAGCATTGCATTAGTGGCACTTAAGTCTTGTGGATATGATAGGATCGTGTTTAGTGTTGATGCTTCCATACAGCCAAAGGTTAACCCAATCTTGTGCATGTGCTTACACCAGCACAATGCTTTACAGAGCATTAATCTCCGATTTAACTACACTGAGTGTTTTTGAGCTTTGATGGAAGCGTTTAAATTAGCCTATAGTTAGCATAGTAGAAACTGGATAAGACCCAAGTATAGCTATAAAAATGATTTAAGTCTAAATAAATCTTACTTACATCTAATGTAAGCCTACAGAGATTGCCTTGCTGTGGTTTTTCCTCTAGCAAAAGAAATAGTGATTTATCATATATCAGGGTTCCCTATCACTAACAAAAGTAATAGTGATATACCATACATCAGGGTTCCTTTTTCAAATTAAAATAAACCTGGCAAAAAGAAAGGAAAACAGAAAACCTGACATGGTCACTATCCATAGATTGATAATGAATGTATTATTATCATGCAACAGTCAAGTCACTGTGGAACCCTATACATCTCTTTCAGTTTGACATACACAGAATCAAGTTAAGGAGAATCTGGTTCTACTGGTTTCCTGCAGAGGCAACTGTGACCAGCTAGCTTTTGTGCTATTACGAAGCCACCTTGGCTCCTGTCTAGAGCAGTTTTTCAGGTCCAAAAACTATTGTGTTTTGGTGTTTTCTGTTTGTTTTTTTAAATTTAATTGTGGAAATATGCAACTGAATAAACTTACAAGAGATTTGGATTTTTATTTTTTTTTAAGTGGACAGCCCACTTGAAGAATCAGGACAGACACTCAAAAAGGAAGAGGTAATGATAGCTGAATTCAGAATGTCAGTACATTTCTCATTTAAGGAATGAAGGCAGGGATGACAGGATCAGCTCAATTTACCCTACAGCAATAACACATACACAAACACACACATAAGCCCTGTTTGTATGTGTGTGTATGCATCCTGCATAATGTTTCAATAAGCATTACCTTTTAATGTAATTCTACTTCCCTCAAGATTAAATTTTGAAAACCAAGGGCCCATTGTTCAGTACATAAACATTGTTCAAGACTGATTGCTCAAAACTGAACTGAGTTTTTTTTTTTTTTAATACATGTGTGCCAGGAATAAAGAAAAGGAATAATTTTTCTCTCTTGGGTGAACATCATATTGCTACTGGAGACAAGTGATTGAACTAACAGCCCTCCCACCTCCCCCAAGTTGAGATTTCTTGCATGTATGCATTCTTTAAAATTCATATTGTTTATAATACATTGGGCACACTTGCTAATTCCCATTAAAATCAGCTTTCAATGCTCTAACAAAATTCCAACTTTTGAATTCAGTACCATCCATTTATTTCTCAGTGTTTACCGAATCTCTATTCGAGTTAGGGTTGTTTGTATGGCTGCAGATGGTGTGCTAATATTAACCTTCTTCCCACAGGTGGCAGCCTGTGCATGTCACTGGTGCATGTAGAATGCAATGTGCATTGATTTTGAACATGCTGTTGTGAGTGCATTTCCTTGGGGGAAATGTAAAGTCAATGCATGCTAACCTTGGCATGCACCAGCAAATTGCATACAACCACTTCCACATGGGTTGAAATATGATATGACATCAGCAGAAGCAGAGCCTTTCATGTTCCAAGCACTAATGAGAATTGGAGCCCAATCCTATCCTCTTCTCTCCCCCCCCCCCCCAAATAAGCATGCTGTATCTAGCAGGGGTATGAGACTGGGAGGCTGTCAGACTAATTGTAGTGCCAAAAGAGAGTTCTAAATTGAGTAGGCAAGGGACAATTCACATGTGTTCATGTGTGTCCATAATTTTTTGGTATGGCACTATTTTAGGCTCAGAGCTTTTAATTAAATTTTATTTTCCCCCCACATTCCATCATAGAAGCCTTCTTAGGAAATACTTCATTAATTTATTTTTACAGGTATTTATATACCGCCTTACTTTGGTCGTCAGATTTCTCCTCAGACTTTAATCCAAGGTGGTTTACATAAGCAGGCTGTTCTAAACCCAGTAGGGATTTTTACAATTGAATAGTTCTAGTCTTTCATAGAACTCCTCGTTCCAGCTGAATTCCTTCCCGGTCTGGCCTCTCTCTGGCCCTTCGCCTCCCACGCTCCACTTGATGGCAACTCCTCTCTGCCACCGAGGGTCAGCTCATCAGTATATCAGCGTGTCATCAGTTCTTGGGTACTTCCGGTTGTTTCGAACTGGCAGCCTCAGATCTTCAGGCATACAAGGCGGCAGCTCTACCAACATAAGAACATAAGAACATAAGAACAGCCCCACTGGATCAGGCCATAGGCCCATCTAGTCCAGCTTCCTGTATCTCACAGCGGCCCACCAAATGCCCCAGGGAGCACACCAGATAACAAGAGACCTCGTCCTGGTGCTCTCCCCTACATCTGGCATTCTGACTTAACCCATTCCTAAAATCAGGAGGTTGCGCATACACATCATGGCTTGTACCCCATAATGGATTTTTCTTCCAGAAACTTGTCCAATCCCCTTTTAAAGGCGTCTAGGCTAGACGCCAGCACCACATCCTGTGGCAAGGAGTTCCACAGACTGACCACGCGCTGAGTAAAGAAATATTTTCTTTTGTCTGTCCTAACCCGCCCAACACTCAATTTTAGTGGATGTCCCCTGGTTCTGGTATTATGTGAGAGTGTAAAGAGCATCTCCCTATCCACTCTGTCCATCCCCTGCATAATTTTGTATGTCTCAATCATGTCCCCCCTCAAGCGTCTCTTTTCTAGGCTGAAGAGGCCCAAACGCCGTAGCCTTTCCTCATAAGGAAGGTGCCCCAGCCCCGTAATCAGCTTAGTCGCTCTCTTTTGCACCTTTTCCATTTCCACTATGTCTTTTTTGAGATGCGGCGACCAGAACTGGACACAATACTCCAGGTGTGGCCTTACCATCGATTTGTACAACGGCATTATAATATTAGCTGTTTTGTTCTCAATACCCTTCCTAATGATCCCAAGCATAGAATTGGCCTTCTTCACTGCCGCCGCACATTGGGTCGACACTTTCATCGACCTGTCCACCACCACCCCAAGATCTCTCTCCTGATCTGTCACAGACAGCTCAGAACCCATCAGCCTATATCTAAAGTTTTGATTTTTTGCCCCAATGTGCATGACTTTACACTTACTGACATTGAAGCGCATCTGCCATTTTGCTGCCCATTCTGCCAGTCTGGAGAGATCCTTCTGGAGCTCCTCACAATCACTTCTGGTCTTTACCACTCGGAAAAGTTTGGTGTCGTCTGCAAACTTAGCCACTTCACTGCTCAACCCTGTCTCCAGGTCATTTATGAAGAGGTTGAAAAGCACCGGTCCCAGGACAGATCCTTGGGGCACACCACTTTTCACCTCTCTCCATTGTGAAAATTGCCCATTGACACCCACTCGCTGCTTCCTGGCCTCCAACCAGTTCTCAATCCACGAGAGGACCTGTCCTCTAATTCCCTGACTGTGGAGTTTTTTCAGTAGCCTTTGGTGAGGGACCGTGTCAAACGCCTTCTGAAAGTCCAGATATATAATGTCCACGGGTTCTCCCACATCCACATGCCTGTTGACCTTTTCAAAGAATTCTATAAGGTTTGTGAGGCAAGACTTACCCTTACAGAAGCCATGCTGACTCTCCCTCAGCAAGGCCTGTTCGTCTATGTGTTTTGAGATCCTATCTTTGATGAGGCATTCCACCATCTTACCCGGTATGGATGTTAGGCTGACCGGCCTATAGTTTCCCGGGTCCCCCCTCTTTCCCTTTTTAAAAATAGGCGTGACATTTGCTATCCTCCAATCTTCTGGTACAGTGGCTGTTTTGAGGGACAAGTTGCATACCTTAGTCAAGAGATCTGCAACTTCATTCTTCAATTCCTTAATAACCCTTGGGTGTATGCCATCAGGGCCCGGTGACTTATTGATCTTTAATTTATCAATGAGGTCTGAAACATCTTCTCTTTTAACCTCTATCTGACTTAACTCCTCGGTTAGGAGGGGCCGTTCGGGCAGCGGTATCTGCCCGAGGTCTTCTGCCGTGAAGACAGATGCAAAGAACTCATTTAATTTCTCTGCCATCTCTAAGTCTCCTTTTATCTCCCCTTTCCCTCCCTCACCATCCAGAGGGCCAACCGCTTCTCTGGCGGGTTTCCTGCTTCTAACATATTTGAAGAAGCTTTTATTATTCCCCTTAATGTTGCTGGCCATGCGTTCCTCATAGTCTCGCTTGGCCTCCCCTATCACCTTCTTACATTTCTTTTGCCACAGTTTATGTTCCTTTTTATTCTCCTCATTAGGGCAAGACTTCCATTTACGGAAGGAAGCTTCCTTGCCCTTCACAGCCTCTCTAACTTGGCTGGTTAGCCATGCGGGCACTCTCCTGGATTTAGTGGAACCCTTCTTTCTTTGCGGTATACACCTCTGCTGGGCCTCTATTACTGTTGTTTTAAGCAGCCTCCATGCACTCTGGAGAGACTGGACTCTTTTTACCCTCCCTTTCAACCTCCTTCTAACCAGCCTCCTCATTTGAGGGAAGTCCGCCCGTCGGAAGTCAAGGGTTTTTGTTAGAGATTTGCCTGGTATTCTTCCCCCAACGTGCACGTCAAAACGGATCGCAGCATGATCACTGTTCCCCTATACATAAGCCAGACCTCCTGCCTAATGTTTACACAAGACTCTCAAGGGTCAAGAAAGCAGTTAAGCTAATAAATACTGTACCAAAATTATAAAATATTTGACCCTACTACATGACATGAAAATTACTCTTCATTGGGAAATCATAATTTATGTTTTTGATATCTTTTATATCTTGCTTTATGTGTGCATTATACATTGCACATGTACACTTCAAACAGCTAAAGCCACTAGGAAACATAAATAAATTAGGAACAAATATTGTGAAAAGTAAAGAAAAATGTAGGAAATGCTCTGTGTTTTTTTTAAAAAGGCACAAAATTATTATTATTATTATTATTATTATTATTATTATTATTATTATTATTATTATTATTATTATTAACAATATTTATATACCGCTTTTCAACCAAAAGTTCACAAAGCGGTTTACAGAGAAAATCAAATAACGAATGGTTCTAATGGTTCTTTGTTCCAAAAGGGCTCACAATTTTAAAAGATGCAAAAGAACACCAGCAATGAAAAAAAGATACTGCTGGGGTGAGGAGGACCAGTTACTCTTCCCCTGCTAAATAAAAGAAGAGCACCCAATTGAAAAAGTGCCTATTATGTATGCACTTATTAGTTACATAATATAATTACACATATTTCCCAACATATCCTTCAACCGGTGACACATCAAAAGGTAAATTTCAAGTAAATCATCACGTCCATGAAACAATTAGAATGATGCAGTTCAGTTCTGTACATTCTGGAAGGTGCCACAGAGTTCAATGCAGGCTTATTCCCAAGTCAGCATTGACAAGATTGCACCCTTAGGCCTAATTAGTAGAAACTGAAACTTGAGACATTCAATAAGTATAACTGTGTGGTTTGCTTACATGTCTTTGTTTAGCCTTCATAGATTATTAGCTCTTCTCTTTCAGGCAGCTTTGGCAAGCTTCTGGTAATTGTACACTGTCTGCTACAATTAGAAGAATGCAAATAGCATTATCACAAAACCATTCCCCATGGCTATATGAGAGCCTGTCTCAGAAGATGAATTGCATTAAAACATGGAACGCTTTATTTGCGACACCAGCAAGACTGTAGAAGGAAGTAGTGTGCAGTCATACCTTGTGGCATCGATAGGTATAATATCTATACTACAATATTCCATACACATATGTGGTTAGCCATTATGTTCACATTCATACACATTAAATGACAGATGACTTCTTTATCTTAATGAGAAGTGAATTATGGCAGTAGCTTAAAAGGCCTTTTATTGGACATACATTTGTAAGAACAGAGGCAGGTCACTCTGAATTAAGTCTGCCTTGAATTACAGCCCAATCCTATTCCTCATCAGCTCATAGCACACAGCACCACTGCTGGAGTGCATGCTGCATGCTGAGGGGTGTGTGTGACTAGATGGACCCTAAGAGATAAGTAAAACTTTTTCTTACAGTCCAAGCCTCTGGTTTTTTCTGCCATAGCATGCAGCCGAGCAAACACAAGCTGCACCATATGCTGTGGCAAGGGGGCAGATTGAGAGAGGAAAGGCATTTTCCCTTACCTCTCTGTAATGGGTCTCCGTTGGATCACCAATGGGTCTCCTTGGACCTGCACCAACTCTTTAGTTGGTGCACGTCCAAGGAGATGCAGGAAGCATGTTTGCAGGTTAGGAAGAGGATAGCATCTGGTGCCAGCTGTCTGCATCAGGTGCCATCCCCACCCACCTATGACATGCTTTTCACCTTCCCCTATTCTGTCCTTTTCTGCCCCCCTGCTCTGTTCTGCTCCTGCCACCGACTCACTATCATTAACAGATGGTCCTCATCCTGCTGGGCTTCTGCAGCCTGTCTGGCTCTGCATGGTTTTGGAGAGCCTTTCATGAAAGCACATTCTGCTACCAGAACACTAGTTCCAGTGGCAGTAATGGAGGATAGGACTGGCCTGCAATAGGTCTTCTCAGACCTACACCAGCTATTTCTTATGTAAGTCCAAGGAGACTCAGGGGGTGTTTTGAGTTGGGGAAAGGGGGATAAAATCTTGGCGTGCATCACTGCCACCGAGATTGTCCCCTCCCACCCCCAAACCATCCTTTGCCCAGTTCACTCTTCCCCCAAAACCGCCTTACCACCAACCAGACTGCTCTGGTGAGGCATCTGGGAGCATGCAAACAGGGCTAACAGACACGTGTGCTGGCAGCCCTGAAGCACATGTGTTGTGCTTTATGGTGTTGCTTTAGAACCAGCGTCACAAACTTTACAGTGGCAGATCATAAGATCTACCACCATAAGGCCTCTATAGGATTGGTCCATTAAACTCATAATCCCAGGTATGGGAGAGCAAGGGATTCCTTATCACAGAGGGGTAGGGAAGCAAAAGAGTTGTCATGATTCAGACGTGGAGAAAGTACAGTTTGCAAGTGTTCAGAAGCATTCTATTAAGATTTATCACCTCCATGGTTGACTCATGGGGCGTGGTCCGAAGGTGATATAGCCATGAAACCTAGAAAGGTGTGATCAGTATTTGAATGAATGACCCCAGGGATGCTGCTTTCAGTCCCATGATGGAAGAAAATGGATGTTGTGCAAATAAATGATTGAACGATGGTACTGAAAGATAAATTCCTTTGGAAAACTCCCCGCCTCCAATTAAGATTTTGCTTGGTCTACTTTCAGTTCAGTTCATTAGCAAGCATTCATATACAGACATATTGAGTAATGAATCCCCTAAATTTTGCATTATTTGGGTAGGTTCTACATATCTGAATGACTGAGGATTACAGTGATGCTCCTAAATATATCGCTGTTCTCTTCCTGGACCCAAGACAAAAGTCTGAAACCATGTTAAGAAAAACTTTCAGTAATATGAAACTGACAACAACCTGAGTGATATTGGCAACGTTCTGAGTGACACTGTAAGCCCAGGTGAATCTGACAATAGTTCAAGTAAAACTGACTGTTCTAGCAATGGAAATGGTGGCTAGTTGCACTAGGGCTATGTACACTGAAACTGTGTGTCTGAGAGCTGACTGAATTGTGTATTCCAATTGTGTGCACAAGGAAGCAGGAAAGAAGACAGTGACAGCAGAACAACCCTCTTACATGCACTTCCCTGGAAGGGCAGTGATTGGAACAGATTTGCAGCAGCCTCTTGCATTTTCCTCCAGCCCCACCAAGATGATTGCTTTCTTGTGCCAGAAGTGCTGAAGAGAAAGTTGAGCTGCCACTTCTGCTCCTATCATCCTCTCAGTTGCTCGTACTTATCAAGAAGAGGCTCAGAGATCACAGTGTAGCTACTCAGTGAGTGGCAGGGTAGAGGAGGTGGTGAGGAGGCATTGGATGTGGGACACTCCTGCCAATATACCATCTCTCCCCCAGCCTTTCTCTCAGGGCAGCTGGTTTACCTGACTTCATGGGCAAGCCAACCTGGTTCCCGCATGTAATCATATCTCGTTTGCTTCTCCCCATGCCTTCTCCCATCAATCCCAGTTGTAAAGAAGATTAAAACATGGATACGTATGACAAAAAGGAGGCAAAAAGGAGGGTAACAGTGTGAACGCTGAGGCTGTGAGCTAATATTATTAGTAATGATTATTAGTAATGATAGTACCTGATCTTTATCTTTCTAAATTATTTCAGTTTAAAGGATCATCCCACTTACTTCTGAACCAGCTTGTGCTTAAATTAAATACACCTGTGAAGGTATACAAAAGGCAGGTTATCTGGTGATCAAAGCTTCATGCCAGTTCTTTTCCTCAGGATAGACTGCTGTAGTGTAAGGGTGCAGAATCTATTATCGAACTCTTAAGCGCTCCTTTTCCTTTATTAATATTGTTCTCTCATTTCCTGTTATTTTCTCCCAGTGGCTGCATCTGTGCTCCCAGATGCTGAAACAACTTATTAATTCTGATTTTAGTTTTTATTTGCTATGGTACAGATGGTTTGCTTGGAGGTATGAAAGACAACATAGGCCTTGCCCTGAGACACTGAGCAATTAGAGCAGCTTATGACACTGATGCTGCTCAATCACATACCAACATGTTGCCAGGCAGATGCAGATAATTAGATTTTTCACATTTTAAGGTGGAATGTTTCTCGCTTGGTAAAGTTAGTCTAATGTTAAGTCGGGAGAATGGTGTGGGAGCAATGCAATAAAGGAAGCAAAACTAAAACAAACAAACCCTAAGCTATGGATTGGGTGCAAACAAATGCATAGTATTAGCTAATTGGGCTGCATTTAAGCAGCTGTTATGTTGGAAAACATTGATCCTCGAAATGATTTTCTCCCTGCACTTTATGTTGCTGCCTAGAATCACACTGGGGCACAGCGTCCTTTGGATTTGTCAATGTTTCACAGCTGTTCCTGACCCTTGTTGACTTGTGACCTGAACTGGTAGATGATATTTATCATTAATGGCCTATATGCTTTTTTCTGACCTTCAGAATTATCTTTCACTTTAATTAGTTGAACCTGGGTTTACAGCCAGGTGACCTTTTTGCAAAGACTTGGCAAGTTTTCTGAAAGTGCCACTGTGTGGGTTTCAAAAACATTAAATGCACGGCCAGAGCTTCAAATGATTGTGTTAGTCCAAAAAGAGGAACACACCCTAACTTCAAATTGGCATTTTTGTACACACTGGTCTTCCAGTGTTATCTGGAATTTTAGGGGATGAAAACATGGACATACCCATGCTTCTATCCCCTAAACATGGACATATATCACAATTAGTTTCTTACTAAACATACCACCCACAATACTAAGATAGAATTTTTTCCTGCAGTCTTGACACTCATTTACAGTCAGTAAACTCCACAGTAGCACCTGGGATGTGAAATTCCTTGCCCTGGGAAATTCATTTGGCCCTCACACCCTATTTTTTTAAATTATCTATTGAAGATGATGGCTTATGCTGCTGAAATCAGAAATGCTATTAGCTTCCCTTTCCTTGCATTATTTTCTGCTGTTTTCGTATTTCATTACATTGTTTTACAGTTGGGTTACTTTTCTTATCCCATTTTTACTATTTGTGTTAGCCTTCTTGAGCAGTTCTTTAAAATGAAATATAAACAGTCATGTGATATTCTGTCTATGTAAAGGATAGCATGCAATCTTCATTCTATAACATTGGGAAAGCATGAGATTAGGTGGGTGTCCAGTTGGTATTTATTCTTTTATGCATCTATATAGTTCATCAGATTCATCAGAACATCAGATCATCAGATCAGATCATCAGATCATCAGATCATCATCAGATCATCAGATCATTCATCAGATATAGTTCATCATCTATATAGTTCATCACCACTCTGCCAAAGATCTCCAGCAGCTCATGGATCGTTTTCATCAGATCATATCAGATCATCAGATCATCAGATCATTCATCAGATATAGTTCATCATCTATATAGTTCATCACCACTCTGCCAAAGATCTCCAGCAGCTCATGGATCGTTTTAGCAAGGCCTGCCAAGATTTTGGACTCAGCCTGAAGAAAACACAGATCATGGTTCAGGATGTGGACTCACCTCCCTGCATTACAATCTCTGCGCATGAACTGGAGGTTGTCCATGACTTTGTGTACCTTGGCTCAACGATCTCTGACACTCTTTCTCTCGATACTGAGCTAAACAAACGCATCGGTAAAGCAGCTACCACATTTTCCAGACTCACAAAGAGAGTCTGGTCCAACAAGAAGCTGACGGAACATATCAAGATCCAGGTCTACAGAGCTTGCGTCCTTAGTACACTGCTGTACTGCAGCGAGTAATGGACTCTTCGCTCACAACAGGAGAGGAAACTGAGCGCTTTCCACATGCTCTGCCTCCGACGCATTCTCAGCATCACCTGGCAGGACAAAGTTCCAAACAACAGAGTCCTGGAACGTGCTGGAATCCCTACCATGTATGCACTGCTGAAACAGAGACGCCTGCGTTGGCTCGGTCATGTCGTGAGAATGGATGATGGCCGGATCCCAAGGGATCTCCTCTATGGAGAACTTGTGCAAGGAAAGCGCCCTACAGGTAGACCACAGCTGCGATACAAGGACATCTGCAAGAGAGATCTGAAGGCCTTAGGAGTGGACCTCAACAAGTGGGAAACCCTGGCCTCTGGGTGGCCCGCTTGGAGGCAGGCTGTGCAGCATGGCCTTTCCCAGTTTGAAGAGACACTTGGCCAACAGTCTGAGGCTCATCAGATTGAAAGCCATATAAAGAACAGCCTTATACTGAGTCAGATAATTAGACTAACTGCCCTGCTGATGTGTACTTGGACTGTCAGTGGCTCTGCCAAGGTCTCAGGCAGAGATCATAACCAGTTATGTTACGTTAGATTCAATTCATGCGCTGCTGAAACAGTTTGGCAGCTATCAAAAGACTGCTTCTCTGTCATCAGCTCCCACATTGCTTCACTAATCTATGGGAGCTTTGTTTGTATGAATTCCTCTGATCATATCATACCATGTTCTCACTCTAGCACACATCACTGCCAGTGTAGCTGCTGACATCAAGGGAAGGAGCAACTGCATGTGTTTCCATATGCTATATGGAATGTTACAAAGTGACGTGGGAGCTAACCACAGATTAATATTTTGTTGGTGTTTACGCCATTGCAGCTGCTTTAGTATCATATCAATTTGTCCTGATATCCTTTAACTGGAGGTGATAGGAATTAATCCTGGGGCCTGCTAATCGTGTCTTGTTATGTAGGCACTATGGCCCTCCTACAACTTCTCAAGCATACTCCTAAAATGGACAATGTAGTCATAGTGGTGTAGGCTTGGTCATCATGAGCCTGAACACACAGCTTTGGCTATTGAAATTTCATTTTTCATTGGCATAGTTGCAAATTTCATTTAAAAAGAAAAATGTTTAAGTTGCCCACTTGTTCTTTCCCACATTGCCCTGAGAAAATGCTACTTCCCAGGGCATATGGACTATTAAAATGGCTGTTACAAGGACAACCGTACCACTGGAAATCCTGCCAGGAGTCCCAGCCTACAGGTAAGTTTCCACTGTTTCTTTGAACAGAATGAAAATTAATGACGAGGTATGTGAATTCCGAAAATGGATTACCTGTTTGTTTCCAATGCACAATATAGGATTACATGCTGAACACAAAGACACATCTGAGTAAGGTAAATAACACTGTTTTCAAACACCTAACCATTAACTATGGTGTTTTTTTTCTCCATTGAAATCAGTGTGATCTTCTGTGCCGAGTCCTCAGCTCCCTTCCCAGGCTTGATTTGCCTTCACAGGTCCATATGGACTTGTTTCAGCAATAGTGCTGGCAAAGGTCCAAACAGACCTCGTGGGCCACCATGGGCTTACTCTGGGCAGAGGCATTCCTGGAGGGGGGCAAAGCAGTAAGTTTCTTCAGCTGCTAGGATGCCCATGTAAAGAGGCTTTTCCCATTCAGCTTCTGAGCCAATTGTGGCTGAAAAAGCAAAGTGGATGTGTCTCCTCTGCTTTGATCTTGCCTTCCCAAATGGCTCAAAAGCGGAGGGGGAGAGGCCGCTTTACATGGGTATCCCAGCGCCTGAAGAAACTGACTGCTTTGTCCCCTTCCAGGAATGCCTCTGACCCTAGGGCAAGGAAACAAATGTTCCCTTATCTCGAGGAGATCTCTGGAGACAAAAACTTCCCTGTGGGATATGGTGGATGCCATGTTGGTGGCACTGCATTGTCAAGCAGAAAGTTAGGTAGATTGGCCGGTTAGTTATTAAGATAAGTTAGGATAGAGATAACCAAATGGTAACTTGCCATTGTGTGCACTAACCACTTCACTAACTGGCGGTCTGTAACAGTCTACCAAGGAGAATTTAACCACACATCAATTGCAGCTATTTGGTGAAATGATCTGGCAGTTTTTGGTCAGAATTTCTGTTGTAGTGAATCAAGTTAAGGTTTCTATTTCTGATTTCACATTGTCAAGTCCTTAACAATGATAGACTCTTCTCAGAACTTTCAAACAGTAAGTGTTGCCAGGGAAACTTGTATACCAAAGGCCAAGTCATCCTTCAGATCTTATTCTAGGCATATTGGCCTTTTTAGAGACCTATTAATTGCTTGGTTGAGCTTTCAAAGCTTTGGCACCATAAACTCATAAAATTACTCCTGGAAGTCTGTGTGCTGCATTTTTGCTTCCAGAAAACTTTTCTATAAGTCTGAATTTGAAAATGAAGGTACAGATGTATCAGCCGCCCACAAATTCATATCCCTTTATGAGATCATTGTCAGCAATGATTTGCTTGGAGGGAGAAGGGACTAAGGGGTGAACTCCATTTCTCAAAGACTCCATTTCTCAAAGAGTCTTCAATAAGTTCTGCCATTCACACCCTTATTTTGCCTCGAGTTGTCACCTTGTCATAGCACACCTTCAGAGGGCATATGTGGCCCAATGCATATAGTCACTGATACTTAAGCTATAGTATCACAACCAAGACACAGTGATAAAAAGACTAGAGTAATTACATTACAGTATTAAATTAACAGTATTAATAGTTTACCTAACAAAAATTGAAACATTTGTCTTTAAAGTTGAAGAAAAAATGTCAGGCTTCCATGATTCAAGAATAGCCCTATCAAATTCAGGTCATGGGAAAACATGACCTCCTCTCCAGGTGCCACAGACATGTCTACAACACCCAGCACATGCGCTGGAGCTCATTGCTGGCACTCAGGCAGTTTAGGATTGGGCCCTTGGTTAGAAGATTTGTTGATATTTTAGATTCTAGGCTGAAATTCTGTACCCAATTTCTTGGGAGTAAGTGCCACTGAACACAATGGCAAAATAAACTGGTCAGTCTTTAAGATAGATTGCTGTCTTTGCCGCCACAATGACAGCTGTGCCTCTGGAAGTGGTTCATATGACACAGAACTTTTCGTCATCAAAGTAAAATCTCCAATTTTAGAAATATATTAAATTGACTCTTCTCAAAGCAGCCCATCTTGCTCAGTATTGTCTACTCTGATGGGGGTACCTCTCCAGGGTTTCCGGCATGACATGTTCCCAGCCCTACTGGGAACTGAAACTCAGGCCTTCTGCCTGAAAAGCACAGCTGATGGTAGAAGACTGAGCTCTACAGCCTTGTCCTGATTTTGTCAACATATTCTTCAGTCAGGACCTAGTTATGTACAGAATATATAATGAAGGGATGGCGCACAGTGGACAAACATTTTTAGAAATACACACTATGGAATAATGCAACTTCCTCCTTTCACCTTCATGTACTACATTTTTGTATCTGAATGACCAGATCTCTGTACTTTTTTAAGAGTTACACAGAAGAAAGAATTTCAGCTGCATTGAACCACTGCCGGTTCAAATGCTGTTCAATTGTTCTAGTCACAGAACTGTATACAGTGGTTGACACGCTGCACCTTTCTACACAGCTATTGGAGCTGCAGGATCTCACTGCACTGCACCCAGTCTCCTTATCAAACATCCAAAGTCTTTGAATAGGTTGAATTTGACCATTTACTACATGCCCAGCCATCTCAATATTTTGATCGTGCTGCATGTTGGATGACAAAATATCCAAGCATACCACAAACTCATTCACAAAATTGCATCCTTGGAAATTTCTAGAGCTAGTAGGATCAAGGGTCACCATGTCACGTGGGGGAGGGGGGAATCACTGAATCCAAAATGTGCTTCTGCAGAGAAAAGATACCCCATACCCAGGGGCATATGAGACACCCTGCATTTTTATTTCATTAGTGGCCTTCTAAAGCCTTCAGATAAAGTTTCAAAAGTTGTTTGACAGTGCAGTAGTAGTGTGGGAGCAAAGGAGAGCTACTGATGCATTTAAAGTTCTTGCATGTACACAGATCTTACACTTGCAATCTTGAAAGTGGTTTAATACAAGGCACTCCATTCATACCCTTTCACTAAAGTCCTCTTGCTTACACTCTGGAGTAATAACATGATCCAGCCAATGTTAAGCACTAAATGCTTGATTTGAGGGGGAGAGATTTAAGAATGTGCTTAAGTATCCCATTGACATAAATAGAACTGAGAAGTGCTTACCATTACCTGTATCATGCTCTGTAATTGCATATTCTTTGCCCAGTCTCATAAAAGGTCTAATGGCATTTGGTTGACAGCAAAGGATAGCTCAGTCTGATGTATTGGCTCTGCCTATAGCTACAGTTTCTGCTCTATGATTAGCTATTTACAAATTCCACTTGTTCACACGCTGAATGCCTTCTTCCCAGCTGCTTCTAAGACCATTATCAACGAGGCTAAGGAAGTCAGAGGTGAATGCGCAATAGGGCTTGTCATCTGAGATGGAGTTTGATAGTCTCTCTCAAACAAATATCAGAGGAGATATATGGTGAGTAAGTGCATATGAAATTCAGCGGAATCTTGCCTAATTGCTTTGTTGCCAGAGGCTTTTTGCTTATTCTTGGATTAAGGTATTTGGTTTCTCTCCTCCTTAGGTGGTTTGTGAGGATAAGCAGATTAGAGATTAGGCCTCCAGTTGGGTTATTAGGAAAAGTACATTATAGATTGTGAGGTCTCCTGATCTCCGAGTAATGCTGAGCAGTGCTTTGATGTTATAGTAATACGGCAAGCAGTATAAACTCTTGAGATGGGTAAACAGACTTTCAGAACTGCCTACGAAGTGTCAGCTTTAAAAACTTAGAGCTTTACAAGACACATTGTGCTGTAGTCTAACACACCCACCCACATGCGTGTGCACAAATATGCACACACATGCACAGGCTACTCAACGCCACCAATGCTGATGCTTCCTCTTCCATGGCATGCCGTAAGGAAAAAAGCCTCTTGCATGTTCTTACTTCATTTGCGCCACCCCTGTAAAGAAAACTGGGAGTCCTGCACTTCCAGACTTGAGGATACCTCAAGAGGAGCACATCAAGAAGGGGGATTATCTGTTTCTTGTTCAAGTGAGCAAGAAGTGGATCAAGGACTAATTGTTTGTGGCAGGCTGGAGAGATGCAGTGATGGATTTGGCGTGAGGGGCACTGCCCTTGCAATCCACCACTGATGCAAGACACTTTTGGTTGCCTCATGTTTGAGCCATATACATACAAACACAGAGTATTCCCAAAAATATAAATAATAGTTCACGAATGCTAGTCCAGGATAGAAGCTTGGACGGTGGTGTCCAAATGTAAGTCGTTTTGTATGCTGAAGCTCTTTGGCTAGTTCTGCAAGTATTTCTTTCAGTTACAACCATTTAAAGTTCTGTAACTGATCTCCTATGAGAAGTAACTGAAAGTAAACATGTCTTTTTCTTCTGTATAATTCTTATATTCTTTAATATACTTTAATACGTTCTGTCTTATTTTGAAAAACTCAGTCTTGTGGTTACAGGTAACCTGATTTTGAGGCACCTTGAGGCTCACTCACATCAACGATCCCAAAACGGTCAGACACCAATTGCATACCTGCCATAGACTTCTATGGGACAAAAGCCCCAGGCACCGGCTGCTAGGACCCTGCGGAAGCCTCTCTGAGGCTCCTGACGGGGGCGGAAACTGTGCTTCTGGAAAACCGGAAGCACGGTTTATAGCGTCGAAGAACCTCACAGAGGTTTCCCCGATGTGGGCGGAGGTCACAAGAGGCTTTGTGGATTTCTGTGGGGGGTGGGGGTGGCGATAGCCCATGGGGGAGCACTATCGCGGAGCTTTGCCCCAGGTACGGGGCTGCGGAAGTCTGCCGGTATCAGACACTGCTGAATTTGACCTCTCACTCTAGAAGTACTGCTAAGTTTCCTCACTTTGGTTCAATTGGAGTCACTATATATGTGTGCATGACATATTTAGGAACATGTGCATGTGAATGAACAGTGTTGGCAGCAGGCTATGTTGTCCAAGTGTTAATGCTAGCTCTGCCTGAGCCCACAGTTTGGCTCCAGTCATCCATATGTAGATGAAGTTCACCAGTTAGAATAAAGGCAAAATGTTCTACTGTAAGCTTTGTAATGACAATATTGCATGATGGACAAGCAGGATAGGTACTAAGTGAGAACATATCCACAAATGGGTAGACAGTGGTTGTAGTAATCATTTTATTACCCAGAGAAAGAAGGGGAGGAGAGTGGATGTTGCTGTTAGATTTCATAATCTTAGCTGGAGTTGCTGGTCTACTATTATGTTACTGTCAGAAAGAAAAAATGATGAACTTCACAGTTAAAAGGCAAGGTACAGTCTATCATAGTCAAAATTATAGACAAGGAAATGGAAATTATGAGATTGAGGAGGTGGGAAAGAGCACTACCTCCAGCTAGCCTCTTCATTTAGGACTCAACAGCTGCTTCAGAACAACTCCTCATTTGGCATTTTTTCAAAACTTCAGACAATGCCACAGTAAAGCTTTTACAGGAGATTGGCTGTTTTTAATTTCGCCACAATAAATAGCAAATTAATGATAAGTTCATAAATATATTCAGCCCAGTGATGTAATGTTCCAAATAGGGGCAAAAAAAAGTATTCAGGCTGAAGCATTAAATGTACGAGAAATTAGAGCTTTGTAATTACATGCCTGAATGGTGCCTAAACAGATGTTGATATATAAAGGGATTTGAAAATGCATTTTTTTTTCCTCCTTTTAAAGGGCCTTTGTTTTTCCCCAATGGTTTTACCTTGGATAGCTGGATTGTAGTTCATCTTATTACAGGCAGAATTGCTGCAGATAACTATAATTGAGGGTGCCTATTATAAAACTCTTTTCAGGGACAAAATTTAATCATTTGGACTGAGATTTGCCATGCCTAGTTTATGCCTCAGGGTGAGCATTTTTAAGAGTCTCAGCAAAAATGGTTGAGCTGTTTTTGAAAGGAAGGCTAAAGAAGCCACAGTGTTTTGCTTGTCTATCTATAGTGAAGGACACCTGGTGCTTCTACTCACTGAAGCAAAACTTTGAAAAAGACAGAGGCGATGGGTCAAACATCTGTCTCTGGGTTTTTTTTTTAAACATTGTTCCCAGATTCAGGCTAAGGCTGTGCTTCCCAGATTCCTACAAGGGAGTTGAGAGCATTGTAAGTTGTGGGTGAGGGGGGAAGGCAGCAGTGTGATCCCCAAGATTGCACTACTGCTGGGTATGGGAGGGGGGGTTTTCTACTTACTTACAGCAAACGCTGCAGTCCCGGGGTGTGTGTGGGGGGGAGTGCAGGAAGCCCTTTGCAGGGCTTCCTGTGCCCGAAAAACAGTTTAAAAAAAAGGAAAAAGGGCACTTCTGGTTTTTGGGACAAAACTGGCAGTGTCTCCCCCCCTTTTTTATACTTTTGGAGACATGGGGAGCCCTGGGGGAGGCTCCCTGCACCCCCAGGACTGTAGCACCTGCTGCAGGTAAGTAGAAAACCTCTCTCCCATCCCCAGCAGCAGTGCAAATCCGGGAGATTGTGTTGCTGACTTCCCCCTCTCCCCCTTAAAGGGGCATTGGCCAGTGCTTCCCAGGCTGGTGGGTCATGACCCACTAATATGAGAACTACTGGGCTAAGGTGTAAGAATTTGAGAGAGTATACAGTCATATCTAGAATGGTTTAAACATGACTAGAAAAAAGTATTTTGACCTTTCCTACTCCCATGAGCTGCTTCAGATTCGTAAGATTCTGTGTCTGCCAAATCACATGAAACTTTCACCAGTGCTTGAATTGTTGAACAGCACTTCCCAGACCACCTCGTACAGAGAAAGAAGGTGATATATAGTGATTGGAGGCAAAACAGTTGCCAGTGTGGTACACTAAATCGTGGGTTGGAGTTGGATTTTGATGGGAAGATGTAGGTTCAAATTCCTGTTTCTCCTGAAGCTTACTGCTTACTGGAGTAGCCTTGAGTGAATAACAGACTCTTTCTCTCTCAGACCAATCTCCCTCTTCAAGTTGTTGTAAGGGTAAACTGAGAAGGCCATCCCAGACATACGCTAGTCTGTAGCCCTATGAAGAATGATACGATATGCCACAAATCTAAGAAATAAAATATATACCACAGTGAGGAGGAAATGAGAAGGGAGCATATATGGTTGGAGAAGAATTGGTTAAAGCAGTGCTCTATCCAGTGCCTTTATCCAAGGCTTGCACTGATGTGTGTTGCCTGAGACTCTACATCTGTGGTCAGAGAGTGAAAGGGTAAATATCCCAAGTAATGCTAGAGGTGAGCGTAGTGGTGGTCGATTGTTCCCAGTCCTGTCCTGGACTGAGCAAACTAGGGCAGCTATAGATCAAGAACTAAAGAGATCTGTTGGACCAGACCAAAAGTCCATCTAGCCCAGACTCCTATTTATTTCCAACATAAGTCAATCAATTACTACACGCAACCTGACACCAGCAACACTAGCAAAGAATATGCATCAGCACAAATTCTTTTGGGTTGGAAAAAAAAAATAGCATAGGAACATGTATAATTGTTCCAGGATTAAATCTTCCAGGTGTATATATTCCTGTAATTATCCTCATTCTATAGCACTTTCATTCAGAGAGCCAAACCAGCACATTTCTGGATCATTTCCATTTCTTGTCCATTTCTTATTTCTACTGTATGACTACAGTAGCTCTGGTTACAGCGGAAGGCAATTATGATTCAGTAGCCCACAAAGTGGGTATAATTGTAGTATATTATGACCTTATTCTTGTGGATGGAACAGCCAAAAGGATTTGAATTTGTCACAATGAAGCATGCCTTCAGTTACCTAATCAATAAATACTCAATAGTAAATTTGTAGTGCTTATTATTTATTGGTACAGAAGCAGTCTTTATAATATCATAAATCACCAGCCCGGCAATTTTATTCAAATATCTAAAATGAGGCTATTGGCTAAGAAGAAACCATAAAATGGATCTAAATATTCCCTTACAAAGGCAGAATGAGATACTACCTCAACAACTATGACCTTTTAAAGGGAACAGCGCTGGTGCCAGGTTTGTGGGGGCCCACCAAATGCTTTTGTATTTTTTTTGGTTGAAGAGAAGCTCCATTCTATTCTTAACATCTCAGCACAATGTAATCTTATTGTACTACATGCAGTGGCATAGCTAGAGGCATAGCTAGAAGTTTTACAAGGAGCCTCACTGCAGCATGCAAATGGCTCCTCCCCTTCAGAGCCATTCCAGGCAGTGGTAGCAAAATGGAGGCATATGGAGGTCCCAGTGCTAAAAGGTTTGGGAGGCACTGTATTAGTATATTTTAATAGATACTGTTTGGATTTTCTTCCTCAGTGGTGGTTGGCAACCTTCAGTCTCGAAAGACTATGGTATAAGCCTACAGCACCCAGTATTCCCAGGCAGTCTCCCATCCAAGTACTAACCAGGCCTGACCCTGCTTAACTTCCGAGATCAGACAAGATCAGGAATGTGCATCAAGTTCTCCCAAATGACAGTGCTGCTTATTCCCTGACTGGAGTACGCCTTCAACCTGAAAAGAGGCAACTAGCAAGTAGGCTGCTTACCATAGTCTGTCAATATCCTCGTCCTTTACCTATTGCATTTCACAAAGTTCCTGGCCTTCCAATGGCCCCCAACATGCAGGTATGTGTTTAATCAAATGTGGAGTTCGGCTTTAGATGTTCTATTTTTAAATATAAAGAGCAGCCATGGGTTGGGGGTGGGGAGGGATCAAGATCATGGCACTAAAGGACCAATAAATAATCCCAGTGGCTTAATATTCAGTAAATCATGGATTTTTTTTACAAAGAACAAGTGATTGTAGAGTATTGCCGCAACAACTGTAACCAATTTGCTTCCATCAGGGAAAGAACTGTAGAAAATGTAATGCTAAATACATACATTGGAGACTTCTCTCTTGGGAGTAATAGCTTTGGGGATTATGATTTTCCTTAGCACCATGGAGCAGCGGGGAAGAACTGAATACAGTACCCCCTTCCCTGTGCACCACAGTTCAGGTGCTATTTATACTTAAAACAAGAACAAAAGTCCCAAAACATGCAGTGCCAAACTATGTATTTAATTCTAACATGGAGTTTGGCTCAAATATATGTACTACTGGAAAATTTAGATTATTACGTGGGATTATCTTTTTCAAAGTCATTATTTAATGGCAATAACTCATTTCAAAGCGATCTGCCTATTGTGTTTGTATTTTAAGATTTTATGCATTGGATGTCTAGCCTCAACCTAACACCTCTTAACACATTTATTTGGAAGTAAATCCCATATAGTCTAATATCTGACTAGGGGCCTAATCTTATGTGCTTTCAGCACCAGTGCTGAGCTCCAGCACTAGGTTTCATAAATGTGCAATAAGGCATGCTTACGGCACTGAGGGAGGGGGGAACACCAGTGCTGGGCCAGCGCCAGTTGGCCGTGCACCTCATCGCTGCATGGATAGCCAGCCAGGACTCTTCCAGCACTGGTCGGCAGTGAGTATTTTGGGGGTGGAGGGAGGCAGGGGTGGGCAGAACGTGGTGGAGAGGGGGCAGAGGGAGGGGAGGATCGGACCTGGGAGAGGGGGGAGATGGCAGCAGGCTCTGCTGCCATATCCTATCCTCCCTCCCTGCCTGGGCATCCCAACATGGGTCTGCTTGGCTCTGTACCCATGGCACAGAGCCAAGGAAAGCCACTGCCACCAGCTGCTGTCTACCTGGGGTAGGGGAGCAAATGTCTATCCTGGGGTAAGTGACCATTTCGGCACTGTTGTAGCCCTGGGCTCCAGCAAGGATAGGACTGGGTGGTAAAAAACCCACAGAATTACATTTGAGTAACATACTAAAAATTATTTGTCCCAAACCTCAGGATAATTCTTAATTACTTACAATAATGTAGTATTAACATCATTAGCTTTGTCTTTTAATTATGGTGCAAAGTATGATTATGTTTTTTCCCCCAGAGTCATAGCATGAAGGTTTAATTGTTTCCCCCCCCCCCTAGTATTGGTTCCTAAACATCAGTATTTTAAACACCAAGAAAGCTCTGCCTTCCATTATTCTTAGCAACAGTGCTTGTCTCTGTAGGCAGATGCTGATCCTGGGGAAAGCAGGTGGAGTTGAGGTAGGACAAATCCGATCCAATTCTCCAGTGCCAGTGCAGCTGTGCCAATGGGGCATGTGCTGCATCCTGTGGTGGGGAGGCAGTCACAGAGACCTCCTCAAGGTATGGGAACATTTGTTCCCTTACCTTGAGGTTGCACTGTGGCTGTACCGGTGCTGGAAAGCTGGATAGGATTGGGCCTATAGGGAGCATCTTTTGCCATGCATAGCATTTGTTCCAACAGTGGTTACTGTTCTTATGAATAGGGGGTGCTGGGGTATTTGCATCCTGGATGATTGTGACCTGGACAAATGGGTCCCAGTCATTGGCATCCCTGGACATTCACGTCTGGTTTTTTTTTGGTGCCCTGGTTATTTGCATCCCACAGTGACTGGGCAACAAACCCCATGTTTTATATCCTAAGCCACTTGTCCCTTCCCTAACCCTATCTTTGCATTTTAAAAATAAAAAAAGTGTATCTACTATCAATATACATATATTGGGACAGAAATGTCCAGGAAGCAAACAAAAAACAGACCCAAATGTCCAGTACCAGGACACATTTAACTGGGACATAGATCTCCAAGACACAATGGTCCTGTTATATGAATAGGGATAATGACAACTACAAAATGTTGAATAAAATCAAAATATATGTGGACTGATTCTGACTGGACCCCTCAAGCACAGTGGAGAGTAACATGGGTGCATATACCCCCCCCCCTTATATGTTGTGTCAGCACCTAATTATAAGGGAGCTGTTTTTCTTCCTAACATCCCCACAACAGCAACTGTTACCCTGCACATGCCCAATCTCGTCTGATCTTGGAAGCTAAGCAGGGTCGGGCCTGGTTAGTACTTGGATGGGAGACCGCCTGGGAATACCAGGTGCTGTAGGCTTATACCATAGTCTTTCGAGACTGAAGGTTGCCAACCATCCCCACAACATGAAAATTAAATACTAAATTATACTTATTGACTAGAGGTATGCTTTGGACTGCAGCTCCAATTTCACAGTTCTTTCGATCCAGGCTCAGAATTCTACACTACAGTCTGTTAGGCATCCTCAGGCATCAGGCTATTATCCTCCTAGGCTATAAGTCTACTTTCATAGAAAAAACTACATTTTTAATATGATGCAAAATGACCATAAGGGTCAGTACCTCTGATGCAGCACCCTAAGACCTGGGTTCAGAAGAGGAAATTGGGAGTTCCACAGCAAGCGCATAGAATCGCTTATGACATGGCATATACAGCAACTCTCTATAGCGCATTGACAATTTCTTTTTTGTCCCTGCTAATTGCTGACCTTATTTTGCCCCTGTTTTTGCCTTTTCAAATTGCCGTATTAAATTGTTGTTTAATAACAGGCTGCCTTTGCCTTTCTTCAAGTTTCAGTTCCTGCTCTGGGATCTCTAGAAGTCTGAAGGGGAGGTAGGTATATTTTGTCCCTAGTGCAGATGCATATGAATGCATGTGCATGAACAGTAAGACAAGTGTACTAGCACAGCCTGCCATTTCACATGCAGTGGCTGTGGACCACCAATCTTCTGATCTGTTCCCCCTCCCACTGACTTACCTTCATCTGCAATCAGCAGGAGAAGTGATGATGCGGACAGGAAGGCTGTGCACTGACCATGCTCCTTCTATAAATGGTGCTGACTGCTTTATGGTGATAGCTGGTAAGTTTAAGACTTGGCTCTTACTTGGTATCATCCAAATATTTCAAAACTGATTAGCAACTGTGTCTCAAAAGTGCTATTTGGAGCTAAATCTTATGCCTGAGATTGCTGTCTGTAAGAGTGAATTTGATGAAGATTCTCTTCAGCCCAGTCATGTCTTCTGAGAACTGGTGATAAGGATGTAGCAAAGTGGGAATAGATAAACTGCAAATTTTAAGTGCACATCACTGACAGCCTCTCTGGAAAATCTCTAAAAACATTAATGAAGCTAGTGGGAGAAATGTTACCATCGCATAGAACAACTGTGCCCTAGTTTTATTTTTGAGATGATATGATGATACAAAGAATACAGTAAGAGACCAAAATTTATCTTCAGGAAATTGGTTAATGCCATTCACGTGTTCATTATAATATTTACAAAAATATCACATGCTCTGCTTGATCTACCATACTATACTAAACTCAAAAGCAATGGAATAGAACCAAAATGTGTTGGAGAACCAAGTTCAATCCCCTTGCCATTGGGTGGTCATGATCATGATTATGACCACACATTTTTCACCTGAATTCAACATCAAGCCATCTTATCAAAACTCTTATGGCCACCAAAATCTCTTGACCCGCACATTTCACTTCTTTATCCTTTCCACTGTTTCCCCAGACTCTGTCTGCAGCACCATCTCTATTGTCTTTCCATGTTTAAGAACATAAGAACAGCCCCACTGGATCAGGCCATAGGCCCATCTAGTCCAGCTTCCTGTATCTCACAGCGGCCCACCAAATGCCCCAGGGAGCGCACCAGATAACAAGAGACCTCATCCTGGTGCCCTCCCTTGTCATCCTGGTGCCCTCCCTTAAAGAGGATGGAGTGTAGCTGAGCCATCGAGCATTCCTTATTTGCAAAAGTCCCTAACATCTCCAGCCAGGTCTTGGAAAGGCTCATGCCCTTCCATCAATCACTGTAAACAATACTGAGCAACTGCCAATCACTGTGTAGACAATACTGAGATAGATGGACAAACAGTCTGACTCAGTATAAGGTAGCTTCATATATTAATATGGTTGCTGGCCAAAGCTGTTGGGTCCTGAGAAACTGTTTCTTTAGTGTTACTTCACTCATGTCAGTCCAAACATCCTTGCCATCAGAGTCCCTTTCCCTATTGCTTAGAGGTCACAGCTACTTCAGTGGTCAATACTCCTAGCATTTTAACCCACAGACCTAACCTAAAATATAGGGAGCCTGTGCAATATGAAAGAATTGGAGCAAGCATATGATGAGGTGACTTCAGTGAATTCCAGAATTGTGGTGGTGATTGTGATGAATATTAATATACCACTTTTCAACACAAAAAAAGTTGGTGAACCAGTTTACAGAGAAAATCATATAAATAAATGGTCTCCTATCCCAAAAGGGCTCACAATCTAAAAAGATGCAGAAGAAACACAAGCAAACAGCTACTAGAAAAGACACTGTGCTGGGTTGAAGAGGTAACAGTTACTCTCTCTGTTAAGTATGCAAGTTATGCAGGATCAAAATCCTGCATAACCGATTGGCCCAGTCTTATGACTGGCCAATTGGGTGGTGGATCAAAATCCTGCCTCTGATTAGCCCTCAAGTTTAGAGTTTCAACAGCACCTATCATGGATTCTGGGCAGAGCTAAGGGGTATAAAGCCAGGGGCGTTTGCCTTGTGTTTTCATTGCCAGGTTCTGTTCTGAAGATGAAGTAAATGTGTTGAGCTGTTTTATCTCTATGCCTTCCTTTATTCGCATGGACCCACTATGTTACATTCCACCTGCTAAATATAGGATGACGACAACTTGTAAAACTGCCTCTTTGCCCAGTTGGCAGATTATTATGGCAAACTCATGCTCCCCAAATCACAATTCTATGCTTGGGATCATTAATAATAATAATAATAATAACAACAACAACAGGTATTTATATACCGCCTTTCTTGGTCTTTATTCAAGACTTTATTCAAGGTGGTTTACATAGGCAGGCTTTATTTAAATCCCTTATTAAAATAGGGATTTTTACAATTTGAAAGAAGGTTCTTTCTTTCAAGAACCACTACATTCAGGTGTTTCATTCCGATCTTTTCATTAGAAAAGGTATTGAGAACAAAACGGCTAATATTATAGTGACGTTGTACAAATCGATGGTAAGGCCACACCTGGAATATTGTGTCCAGTTCTGGTCACCACATCTCAAAAAGGATATAGTGGAAATGGAAAAGGTGCAAAAGAGAGCGACTAAGATGATTACTGGGCTGGGGCACCTCCTTTATGAGGAAAGGCCAGGGCTTTTTTTGTAATGGAACGCCCCGGAACAGCGTTCCGGCACCTTTTTTTCCCCCTCCTCTCTGCCCCCACCTTTTTTCCCCTGCCTGCACCACCCCGCTCTGCACTGCTGGCTAGGGAGGGATTCAAACCTCCAACCTTGTGCTCCACAGCCCAGCACTCTCTCCATTGGGCTATAGGAAAACCTATTGTCAAAGTGTTCAGAACTAATATATAAGGTCTTCAGCCCAGCTGGTGGCTATCAGTGCCTCAAGTATTAGTTCCAAACACTTTGAGCCTAAGAGCTCTGGTGGCTCAGTGGTTAAACTGTAGGTCTGTGGAGGCTCGGGGTTAAAATTCCACTGAGGAATAATTTTTTTTTTTAAGGTGGGAAGGTGCTCCATGGCTGCAAAATATAAAGGTTGGTTGCTAGTTGCCAAAAGGGGGGCCAGTTGAGGCTGCAAAACCCCTCAAAGTTCAGTCCCAGGCAGGCTCTTTTTTGACCTTTTTTTTTTTTTTTTTAAGTTCCAGTTAGGACTTAACCCACAGTTAAGCTCCTGGAGTGAGCCCCCTGCTGGAGGCTGTGGGTTAAGTCCTACCTGGGACTTAAAAAAAAAAAGTTCAAAAAAGAGCCTGCCTGGGACTGAACTTTGAGTTTTGCAGCCTCAAATGGCCCACCTTTTGGCAACTAGCAACCAACCTTTATATTTTACAGCCATGGAGCACCTTCCCACCTAAAAAAAAAAATTATTCCTCAGTGGGATTTGAACCCCTAGCCTCTGGCTCCACAGACCTACAGTTTAACCACTGAGCCACCAGAGCTCTTAGGCTCAAAGTGTTTGGAACTAACATGTGAGGCACTGATGGCCACCAGCTGGGCTCAAGACCTTATATATTTGTTCTGAACACTTTAACTACTGTATAGGCTTTCCTATAGCCCAATGGAGAGAGTTTCCTATAGCCCAATGGAGCACCTCCCCACCTAAAAAAAATGGGGTGTTTCACTCCAGCTGTGGCAGGAGTGCTTTTGCTATCAGGGAGCTCACATGGGATGGACGTGTGTGTGTGTGTGTGTGTGTGCGCGCGCGCGCGCGCATGTATAAAAAATGGTTTAAAAATAAATAAATAAATAAAAAGTTGTGAGTTCCTGCACCTATTTTTTTTACAAAAAAAGCACTGGGAAAGGTTATGGCGTTTGGGCCTCTTCAGCCTCAAAAAGAGACGCCTGAGGGGGGACATGATTGAGACATACAAAATTATGCAGGGGATGGACAGAGTGGATAGAGAGATGCTCTTTACACTCTCACATAACACCAGAACCAGGGGAAATCCACTAAAACCGAGTGTTGGGAGAGTTAGGACAGACAAAAGAAAATATTTCTTTACTCAGCGTGTGGTCAGTCTGTGGAACTCCTTGCCGGAGGATGTGGTGATGGCACCTGGCCTGGATGCTTTTGAAAGGGGATTGGACAAGTTTCTGGAGGAAAAATCCATTATGGGTTACAAACCATTATGTGTATGTGCAGCCTCCTGATTTTAGAAATGGGCTATGTCAGATGCAAGGGAGGGCACCAGGATCCAGGTCTTTTGTTATCAGGTGTGCTCCCTGGGGCATTTGGCGGGCCGCTGTGAGATACAGGAAGCTGGACTAGATGGGCCTATGGCCTGATCCAGTGGGGCTGTTCTTATGTTCTTATTCAACAAGATAATGCAAATGCAAGGACAAATGTTAGAGGGAGATGACTCTTGCAAGTGAGAATTGGCAGGCAGGCAGGAGGGCTGCTTAATCCCAGCTTTGACCACTGATTCTTCCTTGTAAATATGCTAATGCCATTTTCTCTGATGTTAATGCTAGTTTCAGTATATGTTCACAGAAAAGCATTTAAAATGGCTTGGTGATAGGTGAGAATTGGTTGATGGTGGGGGAGAGTTAAGCACATTGCCAATTCCCCCCCCCCCCCCCACACACACACACACTGGGAGGAAAATATGGGATTTGTTACCTGGCCTTTCTTGTAGCCTGCTCTGATTTATGCACAGGAAGGTATAGTTTCTGCTATAGAAGTGACTGCTTGTACATTACCTTCTCACTCAGATTCAGTCCCCTTCTGTTCAAGCTCTGAGTTTTCCACTGAGAATACTTTTTATTTCATTTAGAGAAATAGAAGAAAAAGCGGTTTGGTTGGCTGCAGCACTTCACAGATACTTAACATCTCTCAGTCTATATTGAGACAGTGGCATGCTGGGTATTTTCCAAAGCATTTCACCAGAATCAAATTTGACAAGGCTAACTCGCGGGAGCAAAGCATTTATAAATAGGCAAGACCAAGAATACTCTTTCTTGTTCTAATTCATTCACTGGAAACTCTTAGAATGATATTATTATAACCCAACAGGTGGGGATGTCACTTGGGAGGCAGCAAAAGCTAAGTATGTCAATGCTCAACAGTACAAATTGCTAATTATAATTTGCTTTATTAATAACAAAAGCACTTAGAAATGGATTCCTGCTTTGTTATGGGCTGAGCACCAATCAGGCTGACAATCCAAAGCACAATGACTTGGATAGATTTTGGTATGAAATTTTCAAATATTGTGTGTTTTCATCTAGGATACTGTCATAGCTGTTTTGCTGAGCAAATTAGGATCTGTTTATAAACAGTCAGTTTCCATGTTCTATTTTATTTTATTTTGGGCTAAAATATTCACTGATCAAGAATGACCAGAGATGGACTGTCTTTTAGACTCAGGCCTAGATCAGACATTTGACCCTACAAGAACACTTCCAGGGTGCATCTTGCTTTGCCTCAACCTGGCCAACAGCCAGACTCGGGCTTTGTTTGTGTGATAGTCCTGGTTTCTCTCTCAGTGCATCTGTTAACAGGCTAACCTATCTTCTGATAATCTTCCTGCCTGTCTGCCTCCCTCCCAGTCATCCAGATACCTTGACTGCCAGCCTGCCTTTCCAGATGGACTTAAGACAGTACTGGTGTCTGTTTCCAATGTGGAGATCCCATGCTCAGTGATCAGGGAAGGGCCTTTGGTTCAGCGGAAATTGTTTACAGAGAGACTTGAGCCAACGCAAGCCTCTGAGGTAGGTGGGGAGGGGGCAGGGAAGAGGCGGGAGGGAGGCATTCCTGGGTGGGCGGGGAGCAGGTGGCGGGACTGGGATCCGGCAGTTATGATGGATTCCAACCCCCATTCCCAGGGAGAACGGAGCGGCTTCAAGAGGTGGCGCAAGTCCAAGAAGATGCATAGGAAAAAGGGCGCCTTTCCCAGGGGTAAGGGGAAAAGTTTCCCCTTGCCTCTGGCTGAGCTGCTTTTGGCCCCTATCCTGCGCTGGATACAGTGCAAGCCTCCTGGCTTTCCTGTTCCAGTGCAGGGTAGGATTGCGCCCTAAATAAGAGTTCTAGTGTTTGTTCTGATATGTGGAAATGAGAGCTGACATACTAACAACTTATTAGTTCAATTATGTGTCATAATAACACCTCATTGGCTTTCTAAAAAATCAGTCACATTTGTCAGTGTTAAGAAAATCTACTTTTTGTTAAATAAAGAAGCTGTGTTTTCCTTTTCTGGTTATTTGGCTATAATGTTTGATGGAATACAGGTATTTCAATGCGGTTTGTTTCATAGCATTCTGCATTACCCATTGAATGATATATAACATTATGGTATTCTTCGAAAATACCAAGATTTTCACAATTTTGACCAGCAGTGGTGTCAAACCCCCCTCCCCAGTGCGTCAATCAGTGCAGTCCATACACCCTACACTACCCTAGTGATGCCACTACCTGGTCTGTGAAAAACAAACCCATTGTGCAGAGACAATATTTCAGGTTTGAATGGGGTTTTTTTAAGCGAGGAGGAGGCAACCTTAACAGTAAATTTCAAAGATCTTCCATTTTACATACTAAAGACTCAATTATTAACAAAAAACCTCACTGTGTTTTAACAGCATTGTATTTTTTTTATTTATACCTTTCAACAAGCAGGGATGTTTAGGTTGTTCCTGATAAATAAATCACATGTGTTCTGAAAAAGTTAGCTATCCCTAAGTAGAACTCCTGCAATCATGAGGCTTTTATGGTATAAACTCAGCTGTTTGTCTTTTCAGACTTTTCTGGTTTCATGATGCTGTGTTCCTTTCTTCCAAGAATTCTGCTGGTGTTGACACTGGCCTCCCCCAGCCATGTCTGTGGATAAAAGCAAATGTTTGTGATGACACCTCGTCACCCTAACTCAGAATATGGGTCATTTGCTGCTCACTAGACAAGGGGAAGATGCTTCCTTGTATTTTTCCCCACTTCAATTACTTGAGCAATTTTTTCCCCTGAAAAAGCAGAGTGCACTCAAGTTTTAGGAGGTACTTTGCACATATTTTTCCCTCAAGCAGCCCCAGATCATAATTTCCTCCTGCAGCTGGGGGAAACATGACAGGGTTTTTCCCAGAAGCCTGTCAGTGCTGATCATTTTCTCAGCCCAGACGAGGTTCATTCTAGTAGAAGTGCAAAGCACTTGCTCCCAATGGAACTGCAAATGTTGCCTTTCCAACCAAACCCGGTTTCTTTCCAAGAAACTTGGTTTCTTTTCATTGCTCTACATAGATGGCAGTGGCTCTTTACTGTGCTGCAATCATTCTGTCTCTCAACTATTCGCAGTCATTTCTTTCACTTTTCTAGGGAAAACATGAGATTCCTACTTAAGTTCTGGGAGGTTGTATTACCCAGCAGTGAGTAGGTGTGTTTTCTAGATAGGACACACTCTTGTCTAACAGCGTAATCCTTTAAATGTTTACTTAGAAGTAAGTCTCATTGAATTCAATGGAACTTAATGCCAGGTAAGTGTGCATAGAACTCTAACCAGGCAACCCAATCCTAAGCACTGCCTGTGGTGCAGTTGCCTCACCAGTGGGATGCAGCGCTGGTGCTGAGTGCCATAAAAGTGGCATAAAGTGCTTTTTGTACTATGTGAGTAAGTGGCACCAGTAGGAATGCCTGTGCTGCATCCAACCCAATGGCCACTGGAGCAGTTAAGTGCAGTGTCAAGCAGCAGGGAGGTGGGGGAGGGCAAAGCAGAGAAGGGAAGGGGAGTATGGGGGCAGGGGAAGGGTGGGGAGGGGGTGTTGCAAGGTTAAAAAAGCAACTGAAGAATAACTCGGTACTCAGGAGTGAAGGTTTGCAGGCTTTTATTTCATTGCAAGCAATGGGCATCTCACGGGACTAGTGTCCAAAGCATGAGAGCAATTTCTCAATATTGATTTGACCTTTTATACAATTTTGGCTCTTTGTCCCAAAATCTAGACTTCCCATTGGCTGAAATTTTACATCAGAGATGGGACAGACACCTAATAGGTTACAGATAGGTGGGCAACAAGTGGGCAAAACAATTGATTGGCTTTGATTTACATGTTGTTGGCATCCTTCAGTCTCAGAAGACTATGGTATCGCACTCTGAATGGTGGTTCTGGAACAGAGTGTCCTCTCCAGTGCGCAAAGTCTGGGTAACGAAGGTATGGAGGATAGACTGTTACCCATGCAGCAAATCCCCCCTCTCCACATCGCTGAAACGGTCCAACGGAAAGGCAGAGGTCAATACGGTTGGTTCCAGCGGTGTCGCAGGAGTTGCCAGAACGTGACTGTGTTCAGCCATGAACTGCCTTAGGGACTCCAGTTCTGGATTTTGCCTTGAGGTTGACTCCTGAAGCCACTTCCATAACTGGATGTAGCCACAAGACAGTGGAGGTTTGGGATCAGAGTTTTCCTTCTCTCAGATGAGCTGCCTTCCCAGGCTGATGAGTCCCATCTACCCGGTGGCTGTTTAGTCGCCTCTTACGACAAGTACAGCCAAACTGAGGGCCTATTCTTATCCCCCAGCCCCCAGGGGTTTATACATACAGGTGGGGTTTCACCTTAAAACCTAGAAAAGTACAAAAGTTTCTAAATCCCAGCAGGGTGCACTATAATACTATTTACTTAGTGTTGGATCACATTCACATAAATCAACCCAATTTATACAGATTGTTTTGACAAGGTTTAGAATAACATCATTAACAGAGAGCACAAAATACTTAAAGACAGGTGTGAAGACTTCATCTTGGCAGAACTTCAGACCCGTACTCATCCCTCATTAGGGTGGCCTTGTTCGAGCGCCCTATCCGATCTCTTCTGCATTCCATAACAGTTACACTGTAAGATTTTCTGCAAAACTGAAGCTTCTTTTATTAAGAGGTTTAAAACTTTTACTAAAATCAAGCAATTTGATTTCTATGGTTTAATTCTATATAACTATTGTGACCCTTTTACCTTGGTTACAGTTTGGCATCAAGGGATCACTTGGTTTCCATATTACATATGTATGCTTTTGCTCTAAAAGCACAAAGGTTACTAAATTACAAAGCTAGTGAATACAATCAGTGAATAACATTTGCCAAGGCTTGCTCATCTCTCCAGCAGCTGCCTTGCACTTTGAGGCCCAAGCAGCTTTTGTCATACTTTTAATCAGACCTGCAAAAATGATTCTTTCTTAACAGCAAGCAGCTTTTTACTATCTTATGTGTTGCTATGCTTTATACTGGGCTATCCAGTGGCCTTTACATGTGGGTTACAGTCTGGGGTCAAAAGTCATCGTGCCTTAGGGGCAGTTCAGGCCCAGGGGGTGGCAGAGTAGGCCTCTGCTCTGTCCTAACACCTGCCTTGGGCCTGAAAGCCCTACTACATAGGGTTATTCAGTTCTGTGCCAGCGGGTTAGCTGTTGCCAACCTGAGTAGCCCCACTGAGCTGGCTTGGGCTCTACACGAGGTAAGAACTACTGCCTGCAGAAATTCAGTGCTGGATATAGCGTGGGCCCGGTGGCGCCACTGCCCCGGTGTTGGATAAGATTAGGCTGTAAGTCTGTTCAACACAACAACTTCCACAGATGCAGATTCTCCTATTGGTTGGTGCTATTGTGATGGTTAGGAGTGTTTCTGTTTCAGCGTTTTTAAGGAGACATAAGCCCATGTAATCAAGAAGTGAACTGATACCTATAACCAGTGAGCCTTCTCCCTATACAAGTCCTCTACACTTGTATAGGGAGAAGTAGTCTACACTTGTGAGCAGTACAGTTGGACTTTGTTATTCGTGGGATTTCTGTTCCAGGAACCCCCACAGATACCAAAATATACAGACGTTGGAATCCACAGATTTCAGGGAAGGGCCAAGCCTCCAAAACCAACTGGAACTGTGCTCTGGTCAGATCAAGAGGCTTTTCTGAAGCCCACAGAGGTAACACATGAACCACCTGTGGCATCTGCGGGCTTCAGAATGGCCATGAGGGCTGAAAAGACATAACTTCTGCTTTCCTCAGGAAACTGGAAGTGACTTTTTTGTCCATATAAGGCATTTTGAGGCCCAGGGAATACCTTATGCCAGGTCTCAGAATGCCTTATATGGGCAACAAAGGTCACTTCCTGTTTCCCAAGGAAACCAGAAGTTCCATCTTTTTGGCCCTAAAGGCCATTCTGAAGACCACAGAGGCCTCAGGCGGTCATGCGCTATCTCTGTGGGCTTCAGAAAAGCCTTCTGACCTGACCAAAGCAGGGCTTTGGTTGGGTTTGGAGGCTGGAGGGGGCATTCGGCATCTGCAGATGCTGAAATTAACAGATGCTGAACCCATGGATAATGCCGGCTTCCTGTATACTCTTCTTTTTTTCTTTTATTAACAAAATGTTCTTCCCCTATATGTACTCCTCCCTCCCAAATTTTGGAAATGACTTGTACTTTCTGTGTTTTGTGTTCCTTCGCAGATTCTAAAGTAGAACTTTCACATCTACCTCTCGCAAAGAAGCATAAAAGCAATAGAACACGCATAATGTATCTCACTCAAAGACCACTCAGACCTGCCTCTGTATCATGATTTATTCCTACAAGAGACACAAGGAGTAACACTAGCCACTGCATCATCCTGATGTGAAGAATTTGCACATCAGCGCCAGTCACCTTCTGGAAATGGCTGTTCTGATGTGGTACCAGAATGAAAATAACAGCCAGCACTATGGATTATGAGAGCAAAAGAGCTGGTTTATCATGCAGAGGCCAGTAGTCTTCATGTGATGTTTGTAATGTGTGATCCAGTTCTGAATGTCTGGAACAAAGTAACACTTCAGAATCAAAATGAGAAGCGACAGGAACTGGAGTGTTATGATTCAGCTCTGAGAAGGAGTTGTAAGTTAGACAACAGTGCAGAGTCTGCTTGCGATAGTATCAAGTGTGCCTTCTTTCTCACGATGCAAGCAAATTTTGTGAAGCTAAGGTTCAGAGAAGAATTTCAGAAGTATGAAAAGTGCAGTTCAAAGGAAAGGTGAGCTCTGCAACCTCCTGAAATTCTCTGCTGTATCTCTCTCTTGCCCTTTACTTACCTGGTCCTTGGGGAAGTAGTGGGGTAGACAGCAGCAGTAGCAATAAAGTAGGGAGGTTTTTCTTCTTCTATCTCCTCTTTGTTTCACTGGTACACTGTGATCGCAGTTGAAGTGCCCTTCAAAGAAACTACAAGTCCCAAGGGCCATTGCCATTCCTTCATTCTTGGCAGTAAGGATCATAGGGTCCAGGGGTGACAAAGGAGGGGAGAGAAAAAGAAAGAGGAAACCCCTCATCTTCTTATGGCATGCTCCTTTAATGTGTGCCAGGAGAACAAATGTGGGAAAGAAAAAGGGAAATTTCCAGCTCCCTACCCTGCTGTCATCCATCCCATCACAGCCCCAGGGACTAAGGCTGCAATCCTAACCGCGCTTTCCTGAGAGTTAGTCCCACTGAACAAAATAGGACTTACTTCTGAGTAGACCTGGTTAGGATTGTGCCCTAAGTATGTAAGGAAATGGGGGAGGGGGTGCTCTTGGGAGCACTTGAGCATAGATTGTTGAAGAGGGTGCTTTAAGAATGGGGTGATGCACAGCCCAATTCTGTCCTTCCCCCCCCAATGGTGCAGCTGCGCCAAAAAGGAGCATGTTGTATCTAGCACGGGGAGGGGATGCTTTGGATAGGAAAGATTTAAATCCCCTTACCCCTCTGTAAGCCTCCCACTCCACAATGAATCTCTTCAGACTTGTGCCTGCTCTGTAGCTGTCACTAGTCCAAGGTGAGAAAGGGGACAGGGAGGCTGCTGACAGAGGGAATAGGATCTGGCATGCAACATTGCCACCAGAGATACCCCCTCCCACAACCTCCCCCTCCCCTCCTCCTCCCGCTCCCTGCACCCTTCCACCCATCCCAACCCCTGCCACTGTCTTACCTGCTCCAGCGGCCACGGTGGGGTCCAGGGAGTGCGGGAGTGCTGCGGCCTCTTGCGCTCTGAGCCAACAGCTCTGCATGCTGTTGGCAGTCATACTCCTACATAGGATTGGGCTGCCCCATATGATCAAATTCTTGCCTTTTTTGTGGAACTGATCAGATGATTTCCAAATCTGTCTGAGGTGAATGTCAGTAGGTTGTTCCAGCTCTATTTATTTCCAGATTCTTTAATGAAGTGAGATGGATACTAGTTTCAGTCATGCTACTCATCTACCTAATGCTAAACCATTAGTATGGTGTATGCTACAGTTTCCATGTACCACTATCTTATAACTCTGTTCTACTGTAGCACCCTGGCACATTGCAAATATCATTACTTTTGTTTTTAATCTCAGCTTGTCATCAGAGCGGATGTTCGGAGTTCGGTACTGCCACTGCAAAGCTTTAAGCATGCCAAAGGCAAGTCAATCTTGCACATTCTATCTTGAATGCCGCCACTTTATCCACTAACACAACATTATATTTTCCTATATAATTTGCTCCCCTAGCTGCCATTTTCTGACTATTATAAGGATAGTGATCATAAAGGAATACTCATTTTCAAGTAAATCGGTTGCATCTCTACAATTAGCAATTAGCATTACTGTTCAAGGCAGGTTGCAAAGATGATACACTCTTTTGAAGACTTTTCTTTTGCTCAGTTTTATCTTAAAATGAATGGTTTCTTCTTAGTCCTCCATTAGTGAATATAGCTTATTAAAACCTGCACTACTCAACATTTGGCTAATTGGTTTTAATTTTACAATTGCAATACAATAGATAACAAGAAAACCCACATAAATGAGATGATGCAAAAGAACATTCAGGGATATCTAGTACAGCTACTGCCATTAAATTGTCCTCTTGTATCTGAGACCTGCTCAGCTCCAGTGGGGTAATAGCTGAGGTAGAAGGGTGTTTAGGGTTTAGGGTGTTAGGGTGTTTAGGGTTTAGGTAGAAGGGTGTCATGGGGTTTAGGGTGAAAACCGACAAGCGGATTGACAACTCTGCACCATGCGACAGAAAACAGAAAACTCCTGCCCTAAAACTGGGCACCTGGAACGTAAGGACAATGACACCTGGCTTCTCTGATGACCTGAAAGAAATAGACGACGCACGCAAAACAGCTGTCATCGACATCGAGCTGAGCAGACTGCAGATGGACATCGTCGCCCTTCAAGAGACAAGGCTGCCAGATTCCAGATTTGTCAAGGAGAGAAATTTCTCATTTTTCTGGCAGGGAAAACCACCAAACGAAACCAGGGAACATGGCGTTGGCTTTGCAGTCAGAAATAACCTGCTGAAATCCATCATCCCACCTACTGTGGGAAGTGAAAGAATTTTGTCCCTGCAGCTCCAGTCATCAGCAGGACCTGTCACACTCATCAGTGCTTATGCACCGACTCTGTCCAGCAGAAGCCAAAGACAAATTCTATGATGACCTGGCCACCACTATCAAGAAGATCCCTGTAAAAGGGCTATTGTTCATCCTCGGCGATTTCAATGCTAGAGTTGGTGCTGATCACAGTTCGTGGCCCACTTGCTTAGGTCAGTTCGGCACTGGGAAGATGAATGAAAATGGCCAACGCCTGCTAGAGTTTTGCTATCATCACGGTCTCTGTGTCAGCAACACGTTCTTCAACACGAAGCCCCAACATAGAGTCTCTTGGAGACACCCAAGATCAAAGCACCGGCACCAGCTCGACCTGATTCTCTCCAGACGCTCCAGCCTTCCCAGCATCAAGATCACACGCAGTTATCACGGTGCTGCCTGCGACACTGACCACTCCCTGGTGTGCAGCAGAGTGAAACTGCAAGCAAAGCAACTGTATCACACGAAAAAGGAAGGAAGACCTCGCATTGATACCAGCAAGATCCGGGATCAGAGGAAAGTGGAGGAATTTGCATGAGCACTTGAGGAATCTCTTCCAGGCCCGGCCGATGCAAACGCATCCAACAGATGGGAACATTCCAAGAATATCGTTTACAACACCGCCTTGTCCATATTCAGCAAGAAGACCAACAAGGCGGCAGACTGGTTTGAAGCCCACTCTGAGGAGTTGACACCAGTCACTGAGGAAAAGAGGAGAGCTCAAGCAGCATACAAGGCCTGTCCCAGTGAGCGCAACCTGCAGGTCCTCTGAGCTGCTCGCAGCAAAGTCCAGCAGGCTGCCAGGAGATGTGCTAACGACTACTGGCTCCAGCTCTGTTCCGAGATACAGATAGCAGCTGACACGGGCAACATCAAGGGGATGTATGATGGTATCAAGCAGGCCCTAGGTCCAACACAGAGGAAAATTGCCCCTCTGAAGTCTGCCACAGGCGAGGTCATCCAGGATCGGGCGCAGCAGATGGAATGCTGGGTGCAGCACTACTCTGAGCTATATTCCAGAGAAAATGTAGTCACCGAAGAAGCACTGAACAACATTGAGTGCCTGCCTGTGCTGGAAGAGCTTGACAGTGAACCAACCCTAGAAGAACTTCACGTGGCCCTGGACTCCCTTGCCTTTGGCAAGGCACCTGGAAAAGACAGCATCCCTGCTGAAGTCCTAAAGTGCTGCAAAGAGATCATTGTCACTGAGCTGCATGAAATCCTCTGTCTTTGCTGGAGAGAAGGTGGAGTACCTCAAGACATGAGGGAAGCAAACATCATCACGCTGTACAAGAACAAAGGTGACAGGGGTGACTGCAACAACTACCGCGGCATCTCTCTCCTTAGCGTAGTAGGAAAGCTGTTTGCCCGAGTTGCACTAAAGAGGCTCCAGGTACTTGCAGAGAGCATCTATCCAGAATCACAGTGCGGATTCCGAGCCAACAGGTCCACCACTGATATGGTATTCTCCCTTAGACAACTGCAGGAGAAATGCAGGGAACGACGACAGCCACTCTTTATAGCCTTCATAGATCTCACGAAGGCTTTCAACCTGGTCAGCAGGGACGGCCTCTTCAAGATTCTCCCCAAGATTGGATGTCCACCCAGGCTCCTCAGCATCATCAGATCTTTCCACAAGGACATGAAAGGCACTGTTGTCTTCGATGGCTCCACATCAGACCCCTTTGACATCCGAAGTGGAGTGAAGCAGGGCTGTGTTCTTGCACCAACCTTGTTTGGGATTTTCTTTGCTGTCCTGCTGAAGCATGCCTTTGGAACTCCAACAGAAGGCATCTATCTCCAGACCAGATCAGACAGAAAGCTCTTCAACCTCTCCAGACTGAGAGCAAAGTCCAAAGTTCAGCTGAAATGTCTGCGTGACTTCCTCTTTGCCGATGATGCAGCTATCACTACCCACTCTGCCAAAGATCTCCAGCAGCTCATGGATCATTTTAGCAAGGCCTGCCAAGATTTTGGACTGACAATCAGCCTGAAGAAAACACAGGTCATGGTTCAGGATGTGGACTCACCTCCCTGCATTACAATCTCTGCGCATGAACTGGAGGTTGTCCATGACTTTGTGTACCTTGGCTCAACAATCTCCGACACTATTTCTCTCGATACCGAGCTAAACAAACTCATCGGTAAAGCAGCTACCATGTTTTCCAGACTCACAAAGAGAGTCTGGTCCAACAAGAAGCTGACAGAACATACCAAGATCCAGGTCTACAGAGCTTGCGTCCTGAGTACACTTCTGTACTGCAGCGAGTCATGGACTCTTCGCTCACAACAGGAGAGGAAACTGAATGCATTCCACATGCGCTGCCTCCGACGCATCTTCGGCATCACCTGGCAGGACAGAGTTCCAAACAACACAGTCCTGGAACGAGCTGGAATCCCTAGCATGTATGCACTGCTGAAACAGAGACGCCTGCTTTGGCTTGATCATGTTGTGAGAATGGATGATGGCCGGATCCCAAAGGATCTCCTCTATGGAGAACTCGTGCAAGGAAAGCACCCTACAGGTAGACCACAGCTGCGTTACAAGGACATCTGCAAGAGGGATCTGAAGGCCTTAGGAGTGGACCTCAACAGGTGGGAAACCCTGGCCTCTGAGCAGCCCGCTTGGAGGCAGGCTGTGCAGCATGGCCTTTCCCAGTTTGAAGAGACACTTGGCCAACAGTCTGAGGCTAAGAGGCAAAGAAGGAAGGCCCATAGTGAGGGAGACAGACCAGGGACACACTACACTTGCTCCCGGTGTGGAAAGGATTGCCACTCCCGAATCGGCCTTTTCAGCCACACTAGACGCTGTGCCAGAACCACCATCCAGAGCGCGATACCATAGTCTTCCGTGACTGAAGGTTGCCAACAAAGAAGCAGGGTCATAAAAGTCCTAGTTGCCTCAATAACAGTGATGCTATGGACCAATATTGTGCAGGATAGGCCATAAAAACTCAAAGAGCAATCAGGGTTCATGAAGCATGACCATGATCACACTGTTAGCCTTCCATTTTCTTTTGTCCTGTTGCTGAAGCACAGCGCGGCCATCTACAGATGGGCCTACTCAGACATGTTCCAGGAGCACATACCCTCCCAGGGACTCCACCTTGCCACAAATGGCTAGCATTTTGGGACTTGTGGTAGCCAAAAACCACACTTAAAAAATTTAGAGTCAACCACTATTAGTCACGGAAGAAGGAAAGGAGGAGAAAATATCCCAGGTGCATTTTCCTCTCTACTCTCCCCAGTGGGCAATAACCCCTAGAGCAGGAGTGTCAAACATAAGGCCCACAAACTGGATATGGCCTGTGGAAGCCCTTTATCTGGTCCACATGATAGTTGGGCTCTCCCAGTGCCACCTTTCAGCAGTGCCACTTCTGCTGAGGCATCACTTAACAGAGAACCTCTGATCTGCAAAGTGGCAGTTTGACAGAATTGGCATTGCTGAAAGAGTAGCCCATATGATAATTGAACTCTACCAGTATGATAACTGGGCCCTCCCGTATCACAAAAATATGTTCAAGATTTGCATATTTTCTCTTCTTACATTTGCAGCTAATGAGTTCCTAGATAAGAATAAGGTGCTTATTTCTGGCCATCATGCTGAATATCGTCACTTCCTCCTTAATAGCATCACTTCAGGCTCTCAGCAGGCATTATGAATGCTTTTTGGCCTGGTGTACGATACAAGTTGACACCCCTGCCCTAGATGGTAATCCTGATGCTGGAGCATTCCATGAGAGGGAAGAGGGATTACCCCCAGATACCCCAGAGAGCCTATGGCCCAGTGAGCTCTGGGTCAGCTAGGAGATAGAAAGGCAGGCCAAGCTCAGGTGGGGTAAGGTGAACAGGGCAAATGGGGGGGGGATGGGAAAAATGGGGTGAGGAAGGACAAACTGAGAAGGAAATACAATCGGGTGCAGGAAGAAAGATGAGGGAGAGGCAAATGGGGTGGAGCAGTGGAGCATGCATTCACAAGAGTCACAGCCCAATTCTGAGCTGACGGCATGTGTGACCGCCAAGCGGTGGAGGCCAAGCACCTGCCCAGTGCTAGCAGGGGGGGCTCGCCCAGTGTTAGGGCTCGCAAACGTGCCTTACGGCACATTTGTGACAGTGTGCGCCAGTGGTAAGCCAGCACAGGAAGCTCAGGATTGGGCCCTCAGTCATTTAAAAATATAATTTGTTCTATGATTTCCTCGAATTCTAAGTATGCTCTGGTTATCGATATTTCCTCTACATCAAGGTCCGCTATGCAGCTTTTGCTTAAATTGTTTTAATTTGTTGGAATATGCGAAGTAGTTTTAGTAAAGTATTTGCACTGAACTCTCAAGCTTTATCTCTATTTTAAATTGATTAGTCTTTCTAATTGACTAATCATTAAATTGATTAGTCTTTTAATATGAAAGTATAATAATATGATTACACTGAAAATGTCAGGAGAGAGAAGGATAGAGATTTGATCTCTTTACAGAAGAACAAAATCAGATACTTGAATTTTTTCTAAAACATGAATTAAGTCAGTAGAAATGAAGGACTAGTTCTAAACAGGGCTGAAAGAACGAACATAGGGTTGGACATGGAATGACTAAGACATGAAAATGAAAGAAACATATTCATCATGCCAACACCACCATTAGCAGATCTGCAGTGCTAATTCACATTCCACACTAGCTAGAGAAATCTGTGGAGCTGGATTCTGGTAGATGAGACCCAACTTCTAGAGCAGGAATGTCACTTTCTGCATAATGATGCCACTTCCAGCTTCCAGCAGGCACCACAAATGCTAACTGCAGCCCTCTGCATTAAATGACTGACATTTCATACAGAGGGCCAAAGTTAGCACTCATGGTAACTCATCAAAACTTCACATAAAGGCTAATAGGTTCTGAGCTGCCTGTGACAGATCAGGAGAGAGATCTTGGGGTGGTGGTGGACAGGTCGATGAAAGTGTCAACCCAATGTGCGGCAGCAGTAGTAGTACTAGTAGTAGTAATAATAATAATAATAATAATAATAATAATAATAATAATAATAATAATAATTAATAACTTTATATTTACCCCGCTTTCTCCCCGAAGGGACTCAAGGCGGCTTACAACAGCTTAAAACAGATTAAAAACATAATTTAAAAACAGATAAAAGCATATTAACACATATCATAAAAACAGTAGTCAGATAAAAAGTAGTAAAAAGGTAAAAAGAGCATAGCGCAGCAAGTCATAAAAGAATCAGGCCTGTAAAAAATTAAAAGATGTTGAAAAGATGTTTAAAAGACTGAGAAGGCTTGTTTAAACAGAAGGGTCTTCAGGCCTCGCCGAAAAGTCTCAAGAGAGGAAGCCCTTCTTAAGTCAAGGGGAAGGGAATTCCATAGCGTTGGTGCCACTACTGAGAAGGTCCTATTTCTAGCCACCACCCCACGTACCTCCCTAGGCGGCGGCACTTGTAAAAAGGCCTTCTCTGATGACCTAAGAGGACAAGCCGGATTGTACGGAAGTAGGCGATCTCTAAGATACCCTGGCCCAGAGCAGTATAGGGCTTTAAAGGTCAAAACCAGCACCTTGAATTGGGCCCGGAAATGAATGGGCAGCCAATGTAGCCGCTGGAGAAGTGGACTGACAGAGTCAAACCGCCTACCTCCAGTAACCACATGGGCTGCCGCATTCTGCACTAACTGCAGTTTCCGAACCGTCTTCAAGGGTAGCGCCACATAGAGCACGTTACAATAATCTAACCTGAATGTCACCATGGCATGGATCACCGTGGCCAGGTCTGCACGATCCAAGTATGGCCACAGCTGGCGCACCAGCCGAAGCTGAGCGAAGGCCTCCCTAGCCAAAGCTGCCACCTGGGAATCCAGCAGCAGCTGCGAGTCCCGGTGGACCCCCAAGCTGCAGACCTGCTCCTTCAGGGGGAGTGCAACCCCATTCAGCGCAAGCCGGTAGTCCAGCACCTACATTGAGGATTTCCGAACCAGGAGAGCCTCTGTCTTATCCGGATTTAATTTCAGCTTGTTAAGCAGTAAAGAAGGCCAATTCTATGCTTGGCATCATTAGAAAAGGTATTGAGAACAAAACGGCTAATATTATAATGCCGTTGTACAAATCGATGGTAAGGCCACCCCTGGAGTATTGTGTCCAGTTCTGGTCGCCGCATCTCAAAAAGGATATAGTGGAAATGGAAAAGGTGCAAAAGAGAGCGACTAAGATGATTGCTGGGCTGGGGCACCTTCCTTATGAGGAAAGGCTACGGCGTTTGGGCCTCTTCAGCTGTAATGGAAGATCAGAAGATCATTAAGTGGATGATGTGGTGTTGACAGCGATTCCATGTTTTGACAGCTGGTTGTCAGCTCTGGGAAGGGCAGGGCTGGCTCCACAGCTGTAATCAATCAAGGCCAATGGAGACCTGGTTGGACACCTGAGCTTCATTTGACCTTGATGAGACTTTGAATGTGCTAAGGAGGTAGCTCACAGCTGAGCTGCATTTGCACTTAATGGGACACAAAGGATAAAAGGCAGCTTCAAAAGGACCAAAGGAGCCAGGAGCGGGACGCTGACACAGAGGGAGAGCCAGAAGCCGGACGCTGACCCAGAGGGAAACGCTATCTGACCCAGAGGGAACCAGACAAAGAGGGCTACCTGACCCAGACCTACAGGAGAAGGGGTTTGCCAGGACTCTGCTGGAAGACACAGAAGACTGGGAAGACTGGACTGTGCTTTGCACGGACTGGACTTTGCATGGATTGAACTTGAATTGGAGGCTTCAGAGCTTTACCCACTGAGTTAAGTGGAGTTTTGGGGAGGGAAAGCCTCTGGACAAGAAGACTTGCTGGGAGTGTCTGTGTTCATAGCAATAAATTTGGGTAGTTGCTATAGATAAGCAGTTCTGTGTTCATTCCTTTGCACACCACAGCGGTTGTTCTAGAGATAAAGAGGGTGTTAATTAGCCAAAAAGCGGGCATTAGAAGGGAGTTGAGATATTTGGACAGGACATCAGCCTAGTAAAGAGATGCCTGAGGGGGGACATGATTGAGACATACAAAATTATGCATGGGAAGGATAAAGTGGATAGAGAGATGCTCTTCACACTCTCACATAACACCAGAACCAGGGGACATCCACTAACATTGAGTGTTGGGAGAGTTAGGACAGACAAAAGAAAATATTTCTTTACTCAGCGTGTGGTTGGTCTGTGGAACTCCTTGCCACAGGATGTGGTGAGGGCATCTGGCCTGGATGCCTTTAAAAGGGGATTGGACAAGTTTCTGGAGGAAAAATCTATTATGGGTTACAAGCCATGATGTGTATGTGCAACCTCCTGGTTTTAGAAATGGGCTATGTCAGAATGCCAATGCAAGGATGGGCACCAGGATGCAGGTCTCTTGTTATCTGGTGTGCTCCCTGGGGCATTTGGTGGGGCCGCTGTGAGATACAGGAAGCTGGACTAGATGGGCCTGATCCAGTGGGGCTGTTCTTATGTTCTAATGGTACCTGCTGGGAGCCGGAAGTGACATAAATAGCAGAAAGTGACATATTTATGCAAATGATGGTCAGAGATAAGCACTTTGTTATGACATAGAACCTCATTAGCTGCAAAGGACAGAAGAGAAAATGTGTACATTTTGTTCATATTTTCAAGATATGAGAGAGCCCAATTATAATGGAAGCCAAATAAATTGCTTCAAGGGGCTGCATTTGGTGCATGGGCCTTATGTATGACACCCCTATCCTAGAGTCTTAAGCAAGGGTCAGTTGTTTACTGAGTCATTCTGTCCTTGCTGCTGGGTGATGGGGACAGCTCCCAGACAGGCACATACTTGCTGTTTTCAAAAACAGAGACATTATTGTAACTTGGGTTTAGTGAGGGCATTTCACAAAGAGAAATTTTGGAGTTTGTGATCATGTCTTTAGGAAGAAACAAAAGGTTTTCATCAGAGTTCAATTAATATATTGTTGAAATTGACTGCTGGATAATGATACATTATTAAAGTAATGTAAGAATAATAAGAGTGCAATGGAATTTTTAGAAGAATTGAGGGGAGTAATGAAATGGTTGAACAGATGAGGGGAGATCTGAAACACTGTAGAGCTAATGTGTATAAAGGGTGGAGGAGAAGGGTTGGGTAATGAAAATGTTCTCTCTTCATTCATCTTCATTGGCATCCTTCAGTCTTGGGAGACTGTGGTATCGCGCTCTGAAAAGTGGTTCTGGAACAGCGTCTAGTGTGGCTGAAGAGGCCAATTTGGGAGTGACAATCCCTTCCAAACTTGGAGCAAATGTAGTCTGTCCCTGGTATGTGTCCCTGGCTGTGGACCTTCTTTCTTTGCCTCTTTGCCTCAGTCTGTTGGGCAAGTGTCTCTTCAAACTGGGAAAGGCCATGCTGCACAGCCTGCCACCAAGCAGGACGCTCAGAGGCCAAGGTTTCCCATCTGTTGAGGTCCATTCCTAAGGCCTTCAGATCCCTCTTGCAGATGTCCTTGTATCGCAGCTGTGGTCTGCCTGTAGGGCGCTTTCCCTGTACGAGTTCTCCATAGAGGAGATCCTTTGGGATTCGGCCATCGCCCATTCTCACGACATGACCAAGCCAACGCAGATGTCTCTGTTTCAGCAGTGCATACATGCTAGAGATTCCAGCTCGTTCCAGGACTTTGTTGTTTGGAACTTTGTCCTGCCAGGTGATACCGAGGATGCGTCGGAGGCAGAGCATGTGGAAAGCGTTCAGTTTCCTCTCCTGTTGTGAGTGAAGAGTCCATGACTCGCTGCAGTACAGAAGTGCACTCAAGATGCAAGCTTTGTAGACCTGGATCTTGGTATGTTCCGTCAGCTTCTTGTTGGACCAGACTCTCTTTGTGAGTCTGGAAAACATGGTAGCTGCTTTACTGATGCGTTTGTTTAGCTCGGTATCGAGAGAAATAGTGTCGGAGATTGTTGAGCCAAGGTACACAAAGTCATGGACAACCTCCAGTTCATGCACAGAGATTGTAATGCAGGGAGGTGAGTCCACATCCTGAACCATGAACTGTGTTTTCTTCAGGCTGATTGTCAGTCCAAAGTCTTGGCAGGCCTTGCTAAAATGATTCATGAGCTTCTGGAGATCTTTGGCAGAGTGGGCGGTGACAGCTACAATTGTTTGGATAGAAGTGATAACTGAAATCGGCAGTAAATAAGAACATAAGAACAGCCCCACTGGATCAGGCCATAGGCCCATCTAGTCCAACTTCCTGTATCTCATAGTGGTCCACCAAATGCCCCAGGGAGCACACCAGATAACAAGAGACCTGCATCCTGGTGCCCTCCCTTGCATCTGGCATTCTGACATAGCCCATTTCTAAAATCAGGAGGTTGCACATACACATCATGGCTTGTAACCCATAATGGATTTTTCCTCCAGAAATTTGCCCAATTCCCTTTTAAAGGCATCTAGGCCAGATGCCATCACCACATCCTGAGGCAATGAGTTCCACAGACCGACCACACGCTGAGTAAAGAAATATTATCTTTTGTCTCTCCTAAGTCTCCTAACGCTCAATTTTAGTGGATGTCCCCTGGTTCAGGTGTTATGTGAGAGTGTAAAGAGCATCTCTCTATCCACTCTATCCTTCCCAAGCATAATTTGTGCATGCATCATCAGTACATGCGTCATCTAGAGCAGGGGTGTCCAAAGTTTTTGGCAGGAGGGCCACATCATCTCTCTGACACTGTTTCGGGGGCCGGGGAAAAAAAGAATTAATTTGCATTTAAAGTTTGAATAAATTCACATAAGTTTACATAAATGAATATATTAAAGATGAACTTATATGAATGAATGAAAGTCTTGCAATAGCTCAAGGCCTATAAAAGGCCTTGCACAAAACAAGGCCAGCCTTTCCTTTGCTGCCGCTGCTGCATCACAGATGTGAAACAGTAAGCAGTGGAGGGAGCCCTCATCCCACAGCTCATGCAAGAGGTCAAACTGTCTCCCTCAAGCTGAGAGCAGGCAGGGAGTGGGAGGCAGGGCTGGGACCCAGCAGATATGTTGAATCCTAGCTTCCGTTCCCAAGCAGTGCGGAGCGGATGCAAAACACTCTGCTCTCCTCCAATTTATACCAACTCCTGAGGTTGCATCAGTCCGAGGAGACCCATTGGGGCTGTGGTGGCTTACCTGGGGGTAATGGGAAGAGTTTCCCCTTAACTCCAGCTGAGCTACTTTGGGCCTGCATCTTGCACTGGATCTCTGGCCTGCCTGTTCCAGCACAAGATAGGACTGCGCTGTTAGATGCCCTTTTGTGAGAATTAGTAAAATGTATTTGTTGTGTTGCAAAGCAGGTGAGATTTCTTTTACTTTTTACAATTATTGCTGTAATGCAAGTGGTAGCCAGGAGGCAACAGATGTTGTACCAATAGTTTGTTGTTGCTTTTTTAACATTATGCTTTGGAGAGCAAAGTCATTTATAAGTGACTATGATGGTTATCACTTTCAGAAGTCATTTAAAAATGAACTTTTATGGTTGTTTAATATATTCCAGGCTTATCTCATTTGACCAAATGTTTTAGAAAGCTAAGCCTTCCAAATATAGACAGTGATGCAGGAAAACTCAGAATATTGAACCCATTTGATACGTTCTCCAAAAACAGTGTCATTTAAAGAATCTGGCAGGACATCACTACCTTGAAGCACAGACTGCTAAGCTGGCATTCAAATTCCAGTATGCTTTGATAGTGAGTGGGGATATTTGCCAACATATTCTGGCCAGTATATTGACTTTTCCACTCTGACCAGAAATGCAATTTGGAATAACCTTCATAAGTGAGCCAAGAAGCAAAAAAAAAAAAAAAAAAAAATATCCAATGTGAGTACATGTCATGTAATCAAGCATGGGTGGACTTTTGAAAGCTGACCTACAGCACTGCATTTCTGTTGAAGGACCATGTGTTGTGCAAGCATTGGAAGCCCTCTTAGCTCTTTCTCATGGTCCACATCTTCCCCTGTTGTTGCTATCTTTCCTTGTCCCATGTATAAACTTGATCCCAAGTCATCAATTGATCTGGAACAGTGTTGCAATACTGTGGGTGAGTAGCAGTGCAAAGCTGTTCCATCTTCCACCAACACGGGCCTCAGTGTGACCCCACAAGGCCTGCCACTTGAGTAATGACTATGGTATGTCATTTAGATAAGCAGTTCTCAAACTGTGGGTCATGACCCAATTTTTGGTTGGCAGTGAAATTGACAAAGCAGATTAGACTATTTGCATCAAGGGTTAAACAATCTGCTACTGGCAAGGGGCAACTTTTTTTTAAGGTGAGTCCCAATGCTAAACAGTTTGAGAACCACTGATTTAGATAATTGCATGTCGTGTGTGTGTGCTTGCCAACATTATTTGGCAATAACAATGATGCATTTAGCACACACTGCAGACAAGTATGGGTGGTACAGAATTATTGGAACAAGTCCATCTCTTTAACTTTGTCTGCCAAGATTATAAGAGACAAGAGACTTACTGAGTGTTTTTTTTGTTGGCTTTAAGAGATAACACTGGTCACTCTTTAATGCACATGCAAATGTGTCCATTTGTGTGTGATGAGTTTCCTGCCCTTGTTTCTGTATTCATCTCTTTTAGGCTGGGCAGCCCATCCTTTAGCCAAGGTGGTGCAGGTTGCACAGTGGCAGACTGCAGGGGGGGCTAGAGGATGGTGGATATGGGGTGCCCTTCACCCCAAGTCTGCCACCGCCGCTGCTTCCTTCCAGCCTGCTGAGGATGCAACCTGCAGTGATCTCTCTTCAGATCACTAAAATCAAGCAGAAAGTGGATCACTCAGCTCATTAACCTTGCTCCAGGTGCAGTTTCTTCAAAAATGAAAGTGCAGAACTTCAATTTGATTTACAGGCACTGTGTGAGCAAAGGAGCTCCTTCAGGCATGCAGTCCCTTTAAATCAAACCAGAAGTCCTGCACTTATGCAATCAAAGAGCATGGTAAATGGGTGCTTTTGGGGGGGGGGGGTAACTGTGCAGAGGTGATGAACCTGAGGTGGCACTGGACAGTGTTCCAGGTCACACTGCCACTTCTCTAAGGGAAGGATAGGAGAGAGTTGCATTGTTCTTTCTCCTTCTACTTACCTTCTCTTTCCCTTCTCCCCACCTCCTCTTGGAATATCAAGCAGCTGTATTAGCGACAAGCTAGTTGAGGAGAGCTCCCTTTTGAATTTTCATCTCAGTTTGCTTTTCAGTATATACATATGTGGCATTTGACATTGTGTTTGCCTTAGCATTCAGATATGCTGCATGTCTATTTCTGTTTAGAATAGACTAAACAAAGCAGTTATTCTCTCTGCCACATTTCAGGTGGAATTAAAAGAAAAAGGTGACACATCCCACTTCCATATAAATCCCTTTCAAATAGTTCAGGTAACAGTGTCTCTTCTTCGAGCACTTTCTGTGCTTTGAGGATCAAATTCTGTTGGATGTGGAATGTGAAATCTCCAGACTGAATGCGACTTGATGCTAAAATTACATTATTACCCATAAGTAGAACGATACTGACATATGAGCTCAACACAAATTACTACTTCACTAAATATAACTGTGAAAATATTGGCTAAAGTATCTCCAGCAAATAGACTGTAGAGAAAGTGATTTGTCAATTGATCTGTACGCTGCCCAGACTAGCTTTATCAATGGTGGAAATATCTCTGGCGAGATAATATTCCTGCTTGATAGCATGAACTTCTGTATAAATCACCATCTTTCCCCTGCCTTTGATTCAATGGAGGAAGATAACTGATTTCAGAAGCTTGGGCTTGAAATTTATAATGTGACTCAATCAATTCATAATCTGGGAGAGACTAATAAGGCACACGAGTGATCACTTGGTTATCCATTGTTGTTGCAGGCCACACTGGTTCGCGTCAGCCACAAATCCCAAGAAATACTTGTTTAGAAAAGAAGTGTTCGTCTTTTCACACTAGTTATATTTATCAGCAAAGCTGTTGAGGATAAATCCAATAATAGCACAGGAAAGAAAACATTTATAGGCATACGCATACACATAGGTTGCACGTACAGTGTTAGCTATGTATAAAAATAGTTTGTGAAGTCGTGACCAATGTAAGTCTCATCTGTTATAACCTCCTGATGTATTTTGTACCCAGGTCTCAAACATATATACGTGTGTGTGTGTGTGTGTGTGTGTGTGTGTGTGTGTGTGTGTGTGTGTACACACATACAGCCCAGTCCTATTCTTTCCACTCCCCTTGCTGATCCAGTAGCACCAAAATGACTACTGCTGCATCTTGCGGGGGGAGGGGGGTACGGAGGTCTCCTCTGGATAAGGGACAGAAGAGTCTACTTGGTATTGGCGGTAACTGTGCCACTGATATCTTTTCCCCTTCCTGACCTTAATCCATTTATCCAGGTCTATTTGGACTTGCACTGGCAAAGTAGCTGGCGCAGGACATAACAGACCCATCAGGGCAATAGAGGCTTGCCCCGGAGAAGGGGAACAATGATCCCTTGCCTTGAGGAGGCCTCCAGGACCTGAAACTCCCCAATGGGGTGCAATGCCTTTGGCATGGCTGCATCATGTGCAGGTGGAGTTAGGTAGGATTGGGGTGTAAGACTGGTATAAACATTAGGACCCTGGCCTTGTTTTCTTATCTAGTACTAAAGAAGTCAGTAAAGCCACTAAAGAAGTGTTTGCTGCACTTTAGGGTCCATCTCTGACTTGAGGCCTATGCTCCAGCAACTAATCTCAATGGCCCTGGCTGGAAAACACCCAATTTGGGTCTGCAATCTGGGATACAGGGGTTCTTGCCCCAACCTGCCCCTGAATCCCATAGCTGACCTGGCTGAATAGTAGGAGCCAGTAGCAGCCATATTTCCTTAAAGACAGCAATAACCAGAAGATGGAAACAACAGTTAAAGACAATAGGAAAGATTCTGGTTAGAGACTTTGGTTCATTTGCCTTTTCTTCAAAGAATTATAGCTTCTGGTTTAAACAAGATCAAGGTAACTGGTGGATCAGGATCTTGGCCAAAGTAGTATCAGGAACACAGCTTTATTATTCTGAAAGTTTCACTAATTTTGAAAGCCTTTCTTCAAATAATCACAGTGCAATCTGTATAGCTAAGTGCTATCTCTTCACTTACCTCAGATAAGTTCCCATGCTCCTTCGCTGTTGGGGTTCAAGAATGGTTGAGAACCATCTTCCCAAGCTCTGAATATAGAGGCCTTCAAAAACAATAACTCATCTGGATTTCTGAGGTTCATAACCTCGATATTGGACTGTAATATGAAACAAAGCCGTACAGGTCAGCTTAACTTTGATAAGTTACATGCCCTGAACAGTAATTGTAAATCTGAAAGTCTTTGTGCAACTTTCACTGCTGTGCTGGCAGTTCTGGAATCTGCAGAAAGCCCTTTATAAATTTACCTTCAGAAACTTGAAGGATTCATGGGGCTCCAAGGACCCATTGAAAGGGTTAGAATGTTTCACCAAACCCTGTAGTCCAGCTGGCACAAATGTTCCAACAACCTTAACAGAATTATAGATGTGAAGGCTGGTGAGTATAAGGAGGAATAGCAGGGCTCTGTTATGGCTGAAGTAAGGAAATAAATCAATGTACTACTAGACTCTGCTTGCCTTCTTGTGACTTTATAAGTATCTAAATTTTAAAATCTCTCTCTCTCTCTCTCTTTCTCTCTCACTCACACACACACACACACACACACAGATTTGTATTTACAGTACATTCAAATGAGAAGCATTTGTAGATGTAACCTACTGTTATTCCCCTCAGTCTTGAAGCACTCTTAACTGCAGACCAATAAACATAGCATTTGGATGTAATCTGCTCTCAGCTCGTTAAAGTCTGTGGCATTAAATTGGCTCAGGCTCAGACACTCTTACTTAACTAGTTCAGGACGGTAGACACAGAGCTTGCTTGAAAGATTTTAGGGTCCATCTTCCATAAAACCAGAACTGAGATTTGCCTTTCACATACAAAACCCACATGTAGAAATGGTCTTGTGTGCTCCCTGAAGCATTTGGTGAACCACTGTGAGATACAGGAAGCTGGACTAGATGGACCTTTGGCCTGATCCAGCAGGGCTCTTATGGTGCTACCGTGTTTCCCCGATAATAAGACACTGTCTTATTATTTTTTTTGGACAGAAAAACACCAGAAGGCTTATTTTCAGGGGAGGGCTTATTTTAATGAACATTGACAGCAATTTTAATAAACAGGTAAATGTGAACAAATCATGCCCCCTGAGTGCTTCTTTTATCCTCCATCATGCCCCCTGAGTTCTTCTTTTATCCTCCATCATGCAACTTCATTCTTCAATTCCTTAATAACTCTTGGGTGGATGCCATCAGGGCCCGGTGACTTATTGATCTTTAATTTATCAATGAGGTCTGAAACATCTTCTCTTTTAACCTCTATCTGACTTAACTCCTCGGTTAGGAGGGGCCGTTCGGGCAGCGGTATCTGCCCGAGGTCTTCTGCCGTGAAGACAGATGCAAAGAACTCATTTAATTTCTCTGCCATCTCTAAGTCTCCTTTTATCTCCCCTTTCCCTCCCTCACCATCCAGAGGGCCAACTGCTTCTCTGGCGGGTTTCCTGCTTCTAACATATTTGAAGAAGCTTTTAATATTCCCCTTAATGTTGCTGGCCATGCGTTCCTCATAGTCTCGCTTGGCCTCCCATATCACCTTCTTACATTTCTTTTGCCACAGTTTATGTTCCTTTTTATTCTCCTCATTAGGGCAAGACTTCCATTTACGGAAGGAAGCTTCCTTGCCCTTCACAGCCTCTCTAACTTAGCTGGTTAGCCATGCGGGCACCCTCCTGGATTTAGTGGAACCCTGCCTTTGTCTTGTTGTTCTCTAACCTCCCCATCCTCATCCCATAGGGATGAAGAGTCCTGAACCGGATGCCCCTCGGCTCCTGTCGGCCTTTCCCCAGAGATCAGTTTAAAAGCTGCTCTGCCACCTTTTTAATGTTATGCGCCAGCAGTCTGGTTCCATTCTGGTTCAAATGGAGCCCGTCCCTCTTGTACAGGGCCCGCTTGTCCCAAAACGTTCCCCAGTGCCTAACGAATCTAAACCCCTCCTCCCTACACCACCGTCTCATCCACGCATTGAGACCCCTGATCTCCGCCTGCCTAGCTGGCCCTGCGCGTGGAACAGGTAGCACTTCAGAGAACGCTACCTTTGAGGTCCTGGCTTTCAGCTTCCTGCCTAAAAGCCTAAATTTGGCCTCCAGGACCTCCCAGCTACACTTGCCCACGTCGTTGGTGCCGACATGCACCACAGCCGCTACCTCTCCCCCAGCACTGTCTACTAGCCTGTCTAGACGAGAAGTGATATCCGCAACCTTTGCACCAGGCAGGCAAGTCACCATGCGGTCCTCACATCCGTCCCAAACCCCCCTCTCTATGTTTCTAATAATCGAATCCCCCACTACAAGAAGCCCCCGACCCCCCTCCCGCCGAGGAGTATCCCGAGTACGCTCGGATACGGGCCCATCCCCTGGAGAAGGGATCCCCCCTAGGGGATTGTTTCCCTCCTCTCCAGGATGACGTCCTCCAGTCCCGAGACTTCCCACCCGGGCAGCCGAGGAGCTGCACGCCTGAGGTTGGGACGAAGCCTGATCGTCCCCGGAAGTCTCCCCACGGTCCTCCTCTGCCTGCCTGCGCTTCTCCAGATCGGCCACCAAGGCTTCAAGGGAGCGGACGCGTTCCCTGAGACCCTGGAGCTCCTTGCACCGAGGACACACCCATGACTTATGCCCCAGAGGCATATAATCATACATGTGGCACTCGATGCAGAACACTGGATAGCCCCCACCCTGCTGCTGGCTGTCTGACTGCATAGCTTTTTTGTTGTTGTTGTTGCTGTTTTATTTAGGGGTCCTTTTAAAAACCATACAATGGATAGCAGCCCTTTTCTCTAGGGAAGAGGAAGGGCAGTGTATGGGGCCCTGGCCTCCTCGCCCAGATGCTAAACTCTTGTGCCTTACCTGGCACTTAGTTCCCGAGGCACTGGGTTCCCAGAGGCCACACGCGTCTGCAGAGAGCCTCACACGATGGCCCGCCTAGCTTTATACTCCTGGCTGGCTCCTCCCCCCTCCTTCCTTCCTGATTGAAAGGGGGCTGGCCTTCCCAGGTGAGTTTACAAAAGCTCAGGAAGGCAAATGGCTGCTGATGGGCGTGACCTACTCTGCAGGCTCCTGAATGGACTGCTTGGATTAGCCTAATGGGGCTCTTAATGGGTTGGGAATTGGCCCTTCCTAGGTCCTTTCCCTCCTAGTTCTGTTCTCTTAGGCTGGACTGTTTTTGTAACCTCAAGCTAGTTTTTATTTGGGTTTGTTTAATTATTTATTGCTCTCTAGATCCTGTGTCCCAGTTTACTGACCTGTTTAGGTTATGTTCTAACTTAGATTAAGTTTAACCTGGGTTAAGTATAGGTTTAATTTAAACAAGTAGAAAAATCTGCTTTCCACTTTATCCTCCTCCCTTCCTTCGATTAGGTGCTACCTTAGGTGCAGCTAACTTTCAACTTTGATTTAAATGCCTGACCCTTGGGCTCTTACTCACGAGTAGGACTCTGCTCTTACTCACGAGTAGCCCTATGTACCTCCCTTAGGTGCTAACTTTCAATTTTGATTTAAGGTTGCTTTAAAGGTAAAGTTAAGGTTAAAGACAGGGAGTTAGAAAGACAAAGCGTTAGAATGAGTACACTTACCTCCTCCTCCTGCTCCTGCTCCTTCTCCTCTCCTTCTCCAAAACTCAGAGGTCTCCTTGCCTTCTCTTCGCCCAGATGCTAAACTTTTGTGCCTTACCTGGCACTTAGTTCCCGAAGCACTTGGTTCCCAGAGGCCACACGCGTCTGCAGAAGGAAGCAGAGAGTGGGTGTCAATGGGTAATTTTCACAATGGAGAGAGGTGAAAAGCGGTGTGCCCCAAGGATGTGTCCTGGGACCGGTGCTTTTCAACCTCTTCATAAATGACCTGGAGACAGGGTTGAGCAGTGAGGTGGCTAAGTTTGCAGACAACACCAAACTTTTCCAAGTGGTGAAGACCAGAAGTGATTGTGAGGAGCTCCAGAAGGATCTCTCCAGACTGGCAGAATGGGCAGCAAAATGGCAGATGCGCTTCAATGTCAGTAAGTGTAAAGTCAAGCACATTGGGGCAAAAAATCAAAACTTTAGATATAGGCTGATGGGTTCTGAGCTGTCTGTGACAGATCAGGAGAGAGATCTTGGGGTGGTGGTGGACAGGTCGATGAAAGTGTCGACCCAATGTGCGGCGGCAGTGAAGAAGGCCAATTCTATGCTTGGGATCATTAGGAAGGGTATTGAGAACAAAATGGCGAGTATTATTATGCTGTTGTACAAATCTATGGTAAGGCCACACCTGGAGTATTGTGTCCAGTTCTGGTCGCCGCATCTCAAAAAAGACATAGTGGAAATGGAAAAGGTGCAAAAGAGAGCGACTAAGATGACTGCTAGGCTGGGGCACCTTCCTTATGAGGAAAGGCTACGGTGTTTGGGCCTCTTCAGCCTAGAAAAGAGACGCCTGAGGGGGGACATGATTGAGACATACAAAATTATGCAGGGGATGGACAGAGTGGATAGGGAGATGCTCTTTACACTCTCACATAATACCAGAACCAGGGGACATCCACTAAAATTGAGTGTTGGGCGGGTTAGGACAGACAAAAGAAAATATTTCTTTACTCAGCGTGTGGTCGGTCTGTGGAACTCCTTGCCACAGGATGTGGTGATGGCGTCCAGCCTGGACGCCTTTAAAAGGGGATTGGACAAGTTTCTGGAGGAAAAATCCATTATGGGGTACAAGCCATGATGTGTATGCGCAACCTCCTGATTTTAGAAATGGGTTATGTCAGAATGCTAGATGCAAGGGAGGGCACCAGGATGAGGTCACTTGTTATCTGGTGTGCTCCCTGGGGCATTTGGTGGGCCGCTGTGAGATACAGGAAGCTGGACTAGATGGGCCTATGGCCTGATCCAGTGGGGCTGTTCTTATGTTCTTATCTTCCTTTTCTTTCTGTTATCTATTCTATTTTTCCATGACCAATTGTACTCAAAATGCACAGGTTTGATTGGATCACCGCCAATATCCCTTAGTGCATTCCTTTATAAGTAATTTTGCTAGGTGGTAACCACAGGCTGAAACAGATAGCATTCTTTGGAACAGAAAAAAAAAAACATGAAAAAGCATCTTTGTAAATGGTATGTAGCTGATGCGTCAGGTCAGCTATCTGTGGTGCTCTTCCCCGTGCCATCTTTTTTCCTTTGATTTTTATTAAAGTGATCACACTGGGGAAATTTTATCATGTCCATTTTAGTGTTTCTCATAAAACACAGAAGTTAAAAGCTTCATTGGGTGTTGCCACATGCAGCTGTGATAGCTCTTGATTGAACTGCAAAGCTGCATTTTTCCAAAGATTTCTCTGCCGGCATGAGATCAGAAGGGGCAATGTCTGGGCTGGGAAAGAATGGGCGCAGCAGGGGAAGAGATGGAGAGACGAAAGCCGCAGGAAAGGAAGTGGGAGAAAAAAAAATATTTGTTATAAAAATATGCAAATTGTCCATAGAACTACAGTTAGAAAATAAGAGGTTGTTCTCTCCAATTGCTCAGGCTTCAGCCAGGTTGCTATTGAGGCTGATGGGAATATCTGTGCCATAACTACTCTATTCAACAGTTACCTGCAGCACTCATTCCATTACTACAGTATTCTTAGTACAACAAGCACCAGAACCCATCTTATTCAGTAAGTCCAGGGTATACCCAAAGCTGTCATGTTCAATAGCTAGCAGGCAAAATAGGCATTTAATGTTAATCATCTGTTTACTGCCTCCTGTGCATATCAGTTGGTCTTATGTGAATACCTGCTGAACAATAATTTAGAAGGAACAAATGAGTTAGGGATGAACTGAGGTTTTATTGTGATGCCAACCAGGACCTCCCAAATTATGAGGCGGGTTTAAAGAATTCTTGAAACCGAGTCATTCTTATTTGCTGTTTCATTTGGGTCAGCAGTACAGAGCAATAGATCTGTAATATTGGAACAAATCAGGAATTATTGAGCCTTCGTGCAACCAAGATTACTTCACTAGTAGTTCTATGAGCTGTGATACTTGACCTTCATTGTTGAAATAAAAAAAGGAGTATGGCTTTCTCTCCCCTCTCCCCCGAAATAAACAGAATATTACAAATAAATACTTCATTCCAAATCAAATGGTAAATACCCCTCCCCCCCCACAGGTTCGTACCTAGATTTTATTTTAACTTCCCACCAGCTATGTTCTACGCTTTGCAACATGCTTTATGGCACATTTGTGACAGAGCACGTGCTGACAGAGGAGCCGCTCTGCTGGCATAAGGTGAGGTTAGAATTGCACTTTCATGCTCATTACTCCTTAATCTAATCAAATGGACTGCTAGTTGCAATCTTGCCCTTGCACATAAGAACAGCCCCACTGGATCAGGCCATAGGCCCATCTAGTCCAGCTTCCTGTATCTCACAGCAGCCCACCAAATGCCCCAGGGAGCACTCCAGATAACAAGAGACCTCATCCTGGTGCCCTCCCTTGCATCTGGCATTCTGACATAGCCCATTTCTAAAATCAGGAGGTTGCGCATACACATCATGGCTTGTACCCCGTAATGGAATATTCCTCCAGAAACTTGTCCAATCCCCTTTTAAAGGCGTCCAGGCTAGATGCCATTACCACATCCTGTGGCAAGGAGTTCCACAGACCAACCACACGCTGAGTAAAGAAATATTTTCTTTTGTCTGTTCTAACTCTCCCAACACTCAATTTTAGTGGATGTCCCCTGGTTCTGGTGTTATGTGAGAGTGTAAAGAGCATCTCCTTATCCACTCTGTCCATCCCCTGCATAATTTTGTATGTCTCAGTCATGTCCGCCCTCAGGCGTCTCTTTTCTAGGCTGAAGAGGCCCAAACGCTGTAGCCTTTCCTCATAAGGAAGGTGCCCCAGCCCAGTAATCATCTTAGTCGCTCTCTTTTGCACCTTTTCCATTTCCACTATGTCTTTTTTGAGATGTGGTGACCAGAACTGGACACAATACTCCAGGTGTGGCCTTACCATAGATTTGTACAACGGCATTATAATATTAGCTGTTTTGTTCTCAATACCCTTCCTAATGATCCCACCTCATATTTTCACCTCATATTGCAATCCCTCATATTTCACCTCATATTGCAATGCCACTACATATTTTCATAAGCAGTATAACAAATGGAAAACCCCATCAGATGCCCCAGGCTTCTCCTCCCTCTTACCCTAAGGGTAAGAAGCAGACATTTTTCTTAATCTCATCTATTTACCTTTGGAAACATCTTTCTGAAAGAAACATCAGATATGATTATTCTTAGCTATCTATGTTGCTAGGTATTTATTTCTCCAGAGTTAGAATTAAAGAAGAGGGATTGTTCTCATAAATATATTGCTTTTTAAAATACACGTATTCAGTCAACCTGGTGAATAAGGTTGGTGGTTTACTGAACAAATGAGACATTAATATCTGTGGAGCAACTGCACACTTCTCAATTAATAAATCATGATGAGACTGTACACATTAAGTTCAAAAACTCTTGAAGTAGAGATGGAATGTACACAGGACGTGTGGGAATATATAAAAAGCCCATACTAATGCACTGGGTTTCAAAAGAGGGAAAAGACTGTTTCTGTCTGAGAAGCTCATTTTAAAATGGGTTCTTTTGGTGCACAGTTTCCATGGAGGAACCCTGTGGAAAACTGCTGAATGAACAGGACATCAAGGGGGGGGGGGAATGAAGCAATATTTTAGAGGCTCTCTGCCAAGATTTTTTTTTTTTTTTTTGTACACCCTGCCTAGTGCAGTATTCTGGATATTTTAGGAAGAGATCAAAGCCAAAGAGAAAACATAATCTAACAAAACACATTTGGGCCTTGGGATAGAAGGAAGGAGCTTATGAACGAGGATGACAAGGGTGTAGTTAGATGCCTTCAGCAGAACTGACACAGGATCTAAAAAGCAAACAAAACAAGAACACAGATTTTGACAATCAGCCTAGCTTGCCATCTTTTATGGAAAAATCTGAATAGGTCTGAGGGCAAATGAATGTCTTGTGAAGCTCACAGAAGAAGCATTAATATGTTGCTCTGCAGAATCATAACAAGCAAAGTGCCCGTGAAGCTTCTTATGCACTCAATAGAGGCAAGGGAACAGACTTTCAAATCAAGCCTTTTAATTGAAAAGGCACTGAAATGTAATCAGAGGCTGTTTAACTGCTAGAAGAAACCTTCAAGTTGTATGTGTGTTTCTGTGTGCGCGTACACAGGTTTGCACATGCTCATGTCTTTAATAAAACATAGATGTCAATGCCTGATATAGATTTCCCTAATCAAATTAATCTGAGCTGTCATGGGTTAGAGAGAATTCATTTTGCACAACAGCTGGAATAAAAAAGACCATTTCAGTGAGTTAAGTTTCAAAAAGTGTTTATTAACATGAAGTGTTTATTAACTGTTATCCAACAAATGGGGGCTATGTGCTCCAGAAGCATAGATTTTGTTGCTGTACAAGGATGGGGGACTATCAAGAGCAGTTTGTTGTTCTATATAGTGCAGCCATATGTTAATGCTCTCACAATATTGGTGCCTGAAGTGGGTGCAAGGAACCTAATCCATTGATTCAGAGCCCAATCCTGTGGTCAGCGGCACGGCTCTGTGCCGGCAACCACTGTCACAAACGTGCCATAAGGCACATTTGCAGGGCTTACCACTGGGCTCCCACCCATGCTAGCCCAGCGCCAGCCGGTGCTGGGCTAGCGCCGGGCGGTCACGCAGCTCCCACGGCTCAGCAGTCTCCTGGATGGCTGAGGTGCAGAACGGTAGGCGGGGGCAGGGATGGGGACAGGGCGGAGGCGTTCCGGGGAGGGGGGAGGCCGGTGCGGGTGGAAAGAGGGCAGGGAGGAGATGTGACGCGGTGAGCGGGGTGGGCAGGAGGCATGCCTGGGGGAGGGATGGGAGGCAGATCTGCGGAGCTCTGCTCCGCAGGATCTAGGGTGCTCGTGCAGGGCTGCGAGCCCTACACAAGCGCCTTTTCGGGGCTCCATTGCAGGGCACCTTTTCAGCCCCATTGCAGGGCTGCTTACCTTACTCCGGGGAAGGGGACAAACGTCTCCTTCTCCCGAGGCACCTCCCGCGGTAGTGTGGGAGGCGCTGGATTCGGCGGCAGCCCTCCTTGGTGCCGCCGAGCCTGGGCACCCCAAGCAGCTCAGGATTGGGCTGCCCAGGGGTCAGAAACTACAAGTGAAAAATGAAAGATTAATCACTTCTGTCAGTGTGTATTGGGAAAACGGGAGATACGGGAATGGTGTTATTTTAGGAACGATTTAGAATCCATTATTATGGAAGGTGACAGTCATGTGGCTTACAATTAATAGTTCTTACTTCTGAGAATATCAAATCTATGCAGAAATGTACTGTACTTTTCTTGTATAGAATTCCTGCTGTGTCTTATAATTTTGAAACTGAAGTCAGATCATAGCAAAGAAGAACTAGTCATAACAAAGAATAAATTTGTAAATCCTCTTAATTGATTGATTGGGAATGGAGCTGCCAATAAATTTCACTTGAAGAGAAATTCAGGATAAATTTGCCACATTTGAGGAATGTTGCAGGAAGCCAGAACAGTTTTGACTAGTCACTTGTCATATGCTGTAGAGGGGAATAAACTACACCTGAAATGAAGTTCAAAGTTTAAATTGGAGGTGCCAGCTTGGGCTAAAACCTCTGAGGAGTTTCACCAAAGGACATTTTGAAGATCATGTCTCAGGGATGTGAAACAAATGTAGCATTCATATACCTATGAGAAGCTTTTAGGTGATTGTATATGCCTATAAAACAGCATAAGGGAGATTTCAGTCTGAGATCCCTTCCAGTTTGTCCATTAAACACAAATCTTGTCTGCAAGCTTGTAGTCCAGGGCCATACTGAGAACATATTAAAAATCAAAACAATCCGTGCAGGTGGCTGTTTACTGATGCTGCTTTCAAATCTCCTGGTCTGTAAATGTTTAATCATGTTACAGCTTTGTGTTCCCCTTACTGAAAATATACATGATTAGCATGTCACAATCTGATTGTTTAAGTGACTATAAAGTAATGAGAGTTAAGACAGCTGCTGAGATGTGACCATTTCAACTCCAGTCCATCCTTTTTAAAAAACAAACACAAAAAAAAGTTGTCTTCTACATGAATGAGATCTTGATTACATCAGCCCTTTATCGAAGGTATCCTGCTCTCTACAAACATGACAGGGTAACTATTTGCACATCCTGGGTTCTTTTTAATTGGGAATGTTGATTTTATTTTGCTGTGATGTTTGCCACATGGCATTTATCAGTTATTTTCAGATGCTGACATAAAATGTTATGCTTCTCCCTGTGTTAAATTTGTTCTGACAAATACAGTTACCTCTTCAATGTGGTATTGTTTTTCTGATTAAAACACCCTCCCTGCTATAAATAGGATGCAGCAGTGTTTGTTGCTTTGTTCCATCAGAGATGGAAAGCAACTGTTTTCTATTAAGCCACATTTGCCGGCAAGAGTGAACAAGCTTTTAAGAGTCACAGGCTTCTTTGAATGGTATTCTAGTGCAAGGGAAACAGAATAGGGGGAAAAGACTAGAGAACAGATTCCAAGTCAGACTTGGAAACTGATTAGACAAAAAGACATGAGATTGCTTTAGGAGAGAGACTACTTAGCAGGCTGGAGTGTAAATCTCATTGGAATTTAGGAATGACTCTCCTCATTTAGCACAGTGATCCTTTAAAGCTGTGGTTCTCAAATTTTTTAGCACCAAGACCCACTTTTTAGAATGGAAGTCTGTTGGGACCCACCGGAAGTGCTGTCATTAATCTGGAAGTGATATCATGGCCAGAAGTAACATCATCGAGCAGGAAAATTTTTGACAATCCGAGGCTGGATACGACGTTTCATATCCAAACTTACCCAGGAGTGAGTTGCATTGACTCTCATTGTTAAAAGCATATATGCAGTAGCCTGTTAAAAGTACAGATCTGTCACATTTCCCCAAATGCAGTAACATACCATAGGAGCATCGTCTCATATATTAAAAATAAATTACACCTTGAAATGAATGGGGAAAAACCTGAAATTGGCTCGCAACCACCTAGTGTGTCCCGACCCACAGTTTGAGAAACACTGCTTTAAGGCATTAGAGTAATAGCCATATGTGGTCTGCATAGCAAAACTGTGGGAAGAGTTTAGGTAACAAAGCCTTCACAGAGGAATGCTATGCAAGCCCTTTTGCAGAGTGAAAACTACTTTGTTGGAGGAACTGTGCTAACAGACCAAGCTGATTACCCAGAAAACTCCAGTCACTGATTGGAGTGGGGAGGTTCACAGAGGGGGTTGCGAGACTCCAGAACCCACTGGGAGGCTTTACAACCCCCTCCCCAGTTATGTTAACATGCCTCTGGGTCCCCAGGGCACTGCAGTCACTGTGACAATGTCGGGGCACACACCTCTGCTTCCACCCCAACCCCTCAGCCACTTTCAGGGTTCCCAACTCCTTATAAGCTATCCCTGGTCTAGAGGTGTGTGTTAAAGCGGTTTTATTTTTTCCACAGATTTTGGTGTTTTCCAAAGTTAGAAGTTCAAAAAGTGGTGGTATGTGTTTTTATTCAAATTTAAATAATAACTATAAATTATATTCACTTTACTAGGTAGATGATCTAGGTGGTATAGTGTCCACAGATGCAGCCACAGTCATTACCCTTGCGCCTCCCCCATTAAATAATAAATAAAAATGAAACAAACCAGAAATTTAACATGTCCAGGTGGGAAGACCATGGTTGTTTCAAAGGATTAAAATCCATGTTGTTAAAAAGGTCCAGAAAGGACCTGGAGGGTGCTGGAGGCACCTGGAGGCTCTACGCACCTGGAGGCTTAACTGCTGTTTCTGACTTCCTCTCAAGCAACGTGTCCTATCTAGGCTCGTTCTCTGAAGAGGTTCTGAAAAAGTTTCAGAACAAAACACTGGACTTTTCTGGATCTTTTTAACAAGATGAATTTTAATTCTTGGACACAACCATGGTCTTCCCACCATGTAAAATGTAAAATTGTTGAATTATTGCTGGCCATGAGAATCTATGGACATACACAAACCAAATAAACCAGTTTTGTTTTTTTCACAGATTTCAGGGTTCCCCCCCCCTTTCAAAATTAGAACGCAGAAAAGGGCGTTATGTGTTTTTATTTTGTTATCACCATTTTCACCCACCTCTACTTATAGCTTTATTCAAACTGCCACCACACCATTCTGTGGCAATGCAATGGTAACGTATATCCCAAACAACATAGTGGTTCATTGGCTGTCTAAAATATTAGAATTCAGTGAGGTGCAGAAAGTTTTCACGAGGGCCAGTTTGCTCCTCTGGCATCACAGTCAATTGCTCCTCACTATCCCTTCCAGCTCTTGAGTCTCCATGGGATGGTGCAGTGGTTCTGGTATTAGACCTGGAATATCCAGGCTCAAATATCTGCTCAACCATGAAGTTTCCCAGGTGACCCTGAACCAGTTGCTATCTCTGGGCCTCACCTACCTCACTAGGTTGTTGTGAGGACAAAAGAAGGGAAGGAATTGTATACACTACGCTGAGTGTCTTGGAGGAAAAATAAAAATTTGAAAAATAAATAAATTGGTGAAGGAATATGCTAATTCCAGCTCCCAGAATAGTTTCAGGCTACCAGTCGTATGTTCTCAGCTTGCAGGTCCTCTTTAACTGGTTTTTCTGTAAGAGTTGTTTTTTTTTTCAAGAGGTCCATCTATCTAATGTCCATCTAATGGAGTTTGTTGCTGTAGCTATTGTTTTCCTTCATGCTGAGCCCTTTGCTTTCCTTCACTTTTGGGAGGCAGATTAGGAGACTTGGTAGAAGTAAGGTAAAATAATTCCCCTTACCTCTGGGTAAGCCTCCCTCTCACCTATGGGTTCCTTTGTACAACCTCCTCCTGCCACACTCTCCCTGTACCACCTCCCTCCCTCACTGCCACCTGACCTGGTCCAATGGGCATGGCGGGGTCCATCAGCAAAGTTGTGGCACTGCCACTTCTTTTGGCAGCCATTTTACGACATAATAAACCCCTCTACATGACAGCCCAGTCCTGCATAGGTCTGGGGTGTTTGCCAGGATAATCTTCAGGCCACAGGGATCAATTTAAGGTGGTGACCAAGTTGAGGATTCCACCCCATCCACTGAAGACAAGTGAATTGAACAATGGAGTTTTCTCTAACAGTGCTTCTGAGCAACCTGAACATTGTAGCATTTCATTACAGCCACATTTCCTGTGTTTATTTGTTTTCCCATAAAGTAATATTGTCTGCAAATTCTTGTTACCAATGCATTACCTTTTATTTTGAGTTGTCAACCTTTCACCTTCTCCAGTCCTGTTCAACCTTTCCTTCTTTGCTATTTCAGTCTTTGACTGTCTGCTATCTCTTGATTTAATAGAGCCATACCGGATTCTGCATTAAAATGAATTTAAAATATCTACAGAGTACAATCAGAATGCATGGGTTCTTTAAAGAAAATTTACAAGTTTAAAAAACAAACAAAACCCTATTACAGCAGAACCTCCAAAGTTGACCACCTCTCTATACTGACCACCTCCATAAGTTGTACCTTGACGACTTCGACCATTGCACAGAGTATTAATTTACCCTCCATAAGTTGCCCACTGAATGCTAACAAGGAAGCAAGACCACAGTTAGCAACATCAAAAAACGTCAAGATGAGTACTTTGAGAGATACAGTAAGGAAAACGGATGCCTACAGCGGAAAAGAAAGAAAATTTTGCTTGATGAAGTAAATGAAGCTACTTTATACTGGTTCAAACAAATGAGGGCAGTGAACGCCAGAATCTCAAGGCCAATTATCTAAGAAATAGTTGGTCTGTGGAACTCTTTGCCACAGGATGTGGTGATGGCGTCTAGCCTGGACGCCTTTAAAAGGGGATTGGACAAGTTTCTGAAGGAAAAATCCATTATGGGGTACAAGCCATGATGTGTATGCGCAACCTCCTGATTTTAGAAATGGGTTATGTCAGAATGCCAGATGCAAGGGAGGGCACCAGGATGAGGTCTCTTGTTATCTGGTGTGCTCCCTGGGGCATTTGGTGGGCTGCTGTGAGATACAGGAAGCTGGACTAGATGGGCCTATGGCCTGATCCAGTGGGGCTGTTCTTATGTTCTTATGAAATTGCTAAGAAAGTTTGCGCAAGAATTCAGGGTAAAAGATTTCCAAGCATCAAGTGGTTGGCTTGAAAAATTTAAACTGCGACACGAGATCTCCCAGAAAGTCTTGTGTGGTGAGTCAAATGAAGTTCCAGCAGAAGTTGTTGAAGAATTCATTACCAGGTTCTCAGACTTTTCAAAGTAATGCCTGATAGAAGCCTCATCATGAAAGGTGACAAATGTGAGAGCGGAATCTGCAATGAACCTGATCCGGAAACAATATTCCAGGCAATATTGTCTGAAGTACAGCCCAGCAGAGAAGTGAAGGATGCACCCAGGGACGAAGAAAGTGAGGATGACATGGACGCAGAGATTCCAAAGGAAGGAGATGTTGGGCATCTGATAAAACAGTTGAAGTCATATGCTGTGAATAAATGTCCAGGCATGTTGAATGGGACAGCCAGCATTAATAGTGCATTCTCTTCTTATCTTTACACAAAAAAGAAGAAGCAAATCAGGATTGACTCTTTTAAAAAAAAAAAAAAGAATAATTCAAATATAGTATATGCACTGTATGTATGTAATTCTGAATGCATTTTTTCTATATCTTCACTGTATATATTTAGGTATGATATCTGTAATAAAGACTAAAAATATTATAAGTACAGTATTACATATTTTTCCATATGTTGACCACCTCCCTATGTTGACCAATTCCTCCAGTCCCTTGGGTAGTCAACTTAAAGAGGTTCTACTGTATTTGTTTTATTTAAAGTCAGAATCCAAACTGAAGTTGAATTATGTTATTTATCTGTGTTTATTCTGAATGAAAGAGCAGAAGCTTGTCCACTGTCATGTACCAAGGATCTGTTTTTTATGCAACATCATTTAGTTAAGACCCGTTCAAGGAGAAATTCTAACAGATTGCCAGGGGCAGACTCTGTAAGCTGGAACTGCTGTGAGAACCTACTATAAATATTCTCCTGTTTTACAATTGGCAATTCTGAAACCTGGCATGAGGCCATGAAATGTGCTTAAATATAAAACATTTTCTTGCCTCTTTAAATGTAATGATGCTAATGTGAAGAGTATCAGAAAGAAATGCTGACCAGCTTGGTGATGGGCATTCATTAGTAAACAATCAGTATTATGCTCATCACATTCAGTAAGCTGTAATAAGTTAGATGCTGGAGAAAGGAAATCAGTCTATAAAAAAACACAATGGGGTTAGCTTTCCATCATGCCTTTATTGATGTTCCTTCAGTAAGTAAGCAAGCTTATAATTTCAAGAAGGTTGTTCCTGGTCCAGAAACTCTACTGAGGAGTACAGATGGAATTAATTCTCTTGGATACAGCATTCGTCTTGTAAATTGATTGCAAGAGAAGGATTGTGGAATTTGGTACTGCTTCTTTTGAATCATATTTGATGGATTTATGTACTATGATAGAACCACACCATTTTATGAATCTATATATTCCTTCACAGATCTTCACAAATTGGGAAGATGTCTGGATTTCAGATTTGTCTGGATTTCAGAATTTGCATAAATATAGTTAGAAATGCTTTCTCTTGCTCTTTTCACTGTTACCCTTATGAGTATCTGCTGGCCTCTGACATTTTTCAGCAATGTCTCTACAAGTACACACCATGGGACAGAGAATAGTACTTACAGCCCATACCTGTACTATAAGTGGGAATGAACGCAAGACTTCCGCACTACAGAAAACACTACACAAGGGCTCCTTGCATTCACACTTTCTTTGTTCACACTTCACAAGTGCTCATGAGGAGCACCGGCAAAGAGCAGGAGGAAAGTTTTAAAAAATTTCTTGGACAAAAATGTCTGGATTTTGCAATAGTCTAGATTTTGGATGTCCGGATAAAGGATAATCTTTATTTCTTTGCCACTTATTGGCCTCCTAATCCTGGAGTTTGGATTTTTCCCATGAAGGTTTTTGAGTGTGTCATTGCAGAAACTGTGTGCATCAATGAGCTTTGTTACATGAGAGAGCATCCTAGAGTCCATCCTCCTGGGGAGCTCTTCCTTGTCACAGCTGCTCCTCTTGCTTTTCAAAGGCAGCCATCTCCTCTCCTTTGCTGATGGTAAGTAGGAGAGAAAGTTGCGAATGTGCTGTGCATTTGGGCTGTGGTCTGAGAGCCTTGAGAATGCATTGGGCCATGCTGCAGGAAGTAATAGTTCTATGGAGATCTGAGGGCCAAGCAATTTGCCTTTCAGCATCCCTGTCTGCTGATAGGTGTTTTACTAGTGCATGTGTGCAAGTAGCTGTTGCTGGTGTGGTCCACATTAATCAGGTCACTGTATTTTTGGACTATTTATAAAATATATAGATATACATATACAGGTCCAGCCTATTTATACACGGATTTTTTATACACGGATTTGACTCAACATGAATGGTCCCTGCATTATTATTATTATTATTATTATTATTATTATTATTATTATTATTATTATTATTAACAGTATTTATATACCGCTTTTCAACTAAAAGTTCACAAAGCGGTTTACAGAGAAAAAATCAAATAACTAAATGGCTCCCTGTCCCAAAAGGGCTCACAATCTAAAAAGATGCAAATGAATACCAGCAGACAGCCACTAGAACAGACACTGCTGGGGTGAGGTGGGCCAGTTACTCTCCCCCTGCTAAAAAAAGGAGCACCCACTTGAAAAAGTGCCTCTTACCCAATTAGCAGGCGTAAATGAGAAGGAATGTGCTGATCCCTAGAGAAGGGGAAAATGCATCCCTTTAAAATCAGTTTAAAAAACTGAACAGTCCTTTAACAATAGCCTCCTTAATGAGAGAGAGGGGGGCCAGCTGGCTGACAATCCATCAGTCCTTCTCTCCCCAGGACCTTTCCCCTGAGCATGGGAAAGAAAGGTGATCATTTTGCATTGGTGAAGGGAGGGGCTGAGTGAAGAGCCTTTGTAAGCTCTTGGAGGACAACTGATTGATGGATTGTGTTAATGATTCTTATCTTACATAACAAAGGTCAGCAAGGCTGCTTTTAAATCACTGGAGCAAAGAAACTTTGTTTTTTAAATTGATTTGCTATAGTGCTGTTTTTTGCCATCCAAGTGAGTGCTTGGAATGGAACCCACAGGAATAATGAGGCTCAACCTCATATAGAGAGAGAGGGAGGAAGAAAGAGTTATATAGCTGGCACAAGTCAGAGGAGACAAAGGGGGTACATCAGGAGGCTCTAGACAGCATCCTAGCGCAAGTCACTTGTGCTGGAACACTCCCCCTGCCTCTCCCCTCAGTCCACCCCATTCTGCCAAACCCCCACCCAGCTCCCACCCACACCACCAACTTATCAATGTTGACCAGGCCTCTCCTGGCCACTGCTGGGTTTGCTAAGAGTGTTTGTTCAGTAGGAAAAACAGGTCCCCCCACTGCAAGTGGATGAAGGGCTTTCATGACCTTTCTAGAGGCCTGCTCCTTGCCTGTAACTCTTGGCTCAGGCTATAGAGAGCTGCTCTCCAGCCATTGTTTTTCACCATTTTCTGAACCACAGAGTCCCCTTCTTCACTATTAACCTCCCCATTTTCCTCTCTTTTTCTTCTTGCTCTAGGCCCCAAACCTTCATCTCCTTCCTCCAGGTTCCTATGGGAAACCCATCTAATCTCTCTACATCTCTTCTCCCACCTCATCTGCCCTTTGTAAGGTGTTCCACTCTCCTTCCCTCTTCTTGTTTCTCCTTCTAACAGTCCTGCATAGGGCTCCATATTGAGTGAATGGTGAATGGCAAACACAGTATTCTCCTGTTCAGATTAAGATTGAATGACTGATTCTTTTTATTGGGTTTTTTTTACCTCACTAAAAAAATACTTTGCTGCACTTTCACCCTCGCCCTCATTTTCCTTTCCCTGTCAAATTAGACATAGGTGCCATTGGCCACTACACAGGATTGCTGCATATGATTGTTCCCCCCTCCCCAATATGCACACAGGTTACATGTGTTTTTAAAAAGCACTGCTGGTAATCATCGAGGGATAGGCTTTATCCCATTTCCCATAATAGGCTACCCTGTTAGTTGCCATCATAGAAAACACTGTTTTCATTGTAGTAACAAAAGCAACATTATAGGATTAGGGTGTCAGGTTAAAATTTTAAGTGATTGCTAAGTGATTTTCAGGCTTCTGCTCCCCAGCCATTTTGACCTTAAATGAAGAATTTTAGAACCAACACATTAGCACACAGTTCTGATTGACTTATTCAAACAGATCATTTAAGAAAGCTTAGAAGCAAAGCAAAGTGTCTTGGGGCCTTTAACTCTATAGCATTACTGAAGCTAAAAAGGTGTGAACCTTATCAGTACTCGTGCTAGGGCACCACTGGGAACTAATGCAATTATTAAAGATGAAAGCTGTAAGAATGCCTACACATTCATTGAAAATGCTCAAGAAATACGAGGCTATTCAACCTTCATAAAACAGCACTTTAAAAATCCTGGATATTCCATTTATAATTTTTCTTGGCTGTAAAGGCAGTAACTCAAGATCATGTCTTCATCAGTTTTAAATCAGTAAATATTTAGAAGTTATAAAAACCCTTGTGTGGGGCCCTGGACACAAGGGACCCACTGAAGCACAGGAGACAGAAGTAGGCACCTCGGGGTCAGGACTTAGTGATGTCAGCATAGCCCAAGTAGCCTCGGTAGGGTTGAAGGGGAAGGGGGTTTATCACTCAGGTCCTTTTCCCCACCATGTGGGACTCTCATAGCCCCAGGCCGCTTTGGCTCATTGGCTGGCCAGCAACTGCTCCACCTGGCAACCTACCCACTTCTGCCTTCATCCCTGGCCAGACTGGGCTTTATGTTGGAGATCATCCTCTTAGGCTCCACCCTTTCCTTCCTGTGAGGGTTATAATGCTGGCCACCTGAGCCTTCAGTTCCTCTTCTCAGCTGTGTCTCCCTCTCTTGTTCTACTAGGTTTGTAGGAACTGCTACTCTCACCCCTAGAGTTGACTGGGCTTGTGGGTGGTGTTGGTCCTGCAGAACAGTAGGCCCTGGAGCTCTAGGTAGTCTGCCAGAGGCTCACCAAGCCAGTCAGAGGCTGGTTTGGTCCCCCATGTCCCCAGCATCTGGCTCAGGATCAGGCCAGGGGGCTTGCCAGAGCTTGCTCACAGGAGTCTGCAGACCAGTCCCCTCCAGTCTCACTTCTGCCCTCCTGGTGGGTGTGAGGGTTTGCCTATGGCAGCCACATGGCTCCATTTCCTCTACAAGCTGCAAGGGTTAAGGTAGGCTCCCTCTCCCCACTGTTGTTGCTGCCTGGCCTGGGGGCTGGTTCCTGGGTGGTTCCACTCCCAGGTAAGTTAGGGGAACCCTAACACCTTGTTTTTAATGTGTGTGCATGTGTGTGTGCGCATATATGTATGTTTTATGTGATTGAGAAAATAAACAATTTGATTGTGTGTGGTAGAGGGGTACCTAGCTTGAACTATGCCACTTGGGAATCATACAGCAACCATTGTATATGCCTAGTCACATTATGCATGGTTTCAATCTGGAAGTCATGGAATGATAATAAAATCTGAACTCAAAAATCAAGTATAGAAATTTCAGAATTGAGAGAAGAGGCAGAGAGTCTTTGCCACCCAAATCTTCAGAGAGAATTTGGTGGGGAGGAAGGGCAGCTGGTTTAGCTCTACTTTAAATAATGATTTGGCAAGGTAGAGCTCTGGTACTGCAAGGTACTTCCTTTAGCAGAAGGAAAGTTGGGCTCACAGAAGAGTGTACGGATCCCCAAGGATTCTGTAAGTAGCAGTAGTCCTTGCATGTGAACAATTCTTTTTCTGCTCATAGGATAAGCTTTTGGTAGTAAAACAATACAACAAAGATGAGGACCCAGGTCAATATGTCTCATGAACTACAAGAAGTACAAATTGAACTTACAAGAATTTTATTCATTGCTTTCTGAATGCTTTGCTTTTTGTGAGGTAGTGTGCATCATGTATTGGGCAGGCTGGGCACTTGCCACTGCCCATCAGAGGACTCGTCTTGCTGGACTGTACAACGAGTAGTGGTGGCAAATGGTAGCACTGAATGTACCACTTGGGGTCAGTCAGGGGTGCTATGGGGAGCCATCCAAATCTCAGCTCAGACCTTCATCCCATAGCCCTCAGCAATCTATTTCTAGTGTTGGCTAATATTTATGGATACATTTTGTAAATTCCTTGAGAAATCTTGCAAAATGTACCACAGCAGTGATATTACTCATGCTCCATTTCATGGCTTTACCAGCATGCTTTAGGCATGTGCTAGAATTCCTGTGTGCTTCATACAATACAAACATATAACCAAAAACAAAATGACTGCTTAAAAGAAAAGACGCTCCGGAAATGGGTACAGAGCATTTCCTGAAAGTTGTAAACAAGCGTGTGATGGATAGATTCCCATTCAAGCAACATATAGACTGCTGCTGGTTTTGATTATAGTTGAGGTACAAGCCCTCGAGGACTCCCAATGTGGCCCTCAGGGAGACCCCAGCCTCCAATGAGCCTCTGGCCCTCCAGAAACTCGCTGGAGCCGACACTGGCCCGACGCAACTGCTCTCAGTGTGAGGGCAACTGTTTGACCTCTCTCGTTAGCTGTGGAATGAGGGCTCCCTCCACCACTTGCTGTTTCACGTCTGTGATGCAGTAGTGGCAGCAAAGAAAAGGCCAGCCTTGCTTTGTGCAAGGCCTTTTATAGGCCTTGAGCTATTGCAAGACCTTCATTCATTCATATAAGTTCTACCTCTAGTATATTAATTTATGTAAACTTATGTAAATTTATTCAAATTTTAAATGTAAATTAATTATTTCTTTCCTCGGCCCCCGACACAGCGTCAGAGAGATGATGTGGCCCTCCTGCCAAAAACTTCGGACACCCCTGGTACAAGGTAAAGTACAAGGAAGGCTACTCATGATGACACAGCATTTGTAGCTGCAGCCATTGGAAATGAAATACCCACAGTCACCTAATTCATGAGGAGATGGCTAGTTACAGCACCATTTTACTCCCAAACAGATATTAACTAGTTTCCCTGGGAGCTTGCAGCTGTGAAATACAGTGCCCATTAAAGATACAGGCAAGTGAAACATGCTGCTTATAAAATATTTACCCACAGTTTAACACATCTTGAAGTGTGCTTCTTATCAATGACTTGAGTGCAAAGCCAGGCAATCACAAGCTTGCAGCACCAATATTCTGTTATCTCTTAGCCACTAAAAATCATGGTGCTGCTGTTTTATTTGATTGCTATCAGTATCCTCGTTGGTCTGTTTTGAGATCTTCCTTCACAAAACTGTGTCTTTGCATTTTTAATCATTAAACACCTTTGTGTCTTTATCCTACACAGAGCAAGCTTTGATTGTGTTTGGTTAGCAGTAGAGCAGCAGTTGAGAAATGCACAAAGATCTTGCTGCAGGCATGCTCCAACATGCACAGCATTTCATGTACAAAACTGTACATGAAATGGGACTTCTGCACAAGTGGCAGAAGGCAGAAAGCGAGTGAAGGCAGAATGCAAGGTTGCTCTGACATTTAATGAAAATACAATGAAGATGAAAGCCTGTATGTATATGTACTTATGCATTCTTCATATCCTTTTACCATGCTGTTCTACCACACATAGTTGCATGTTCTATTTCTGAAAGCTTTAAAAAACTAAATGCAGCCTTAGAACACTGAGTTTAGGCAGGAGTAGAGGGCAGTTTTTCCGTTCAGGATTAAAGTCAGCCTGGAAACTAACTAATAACCACTACAGGTTTCTGACTCTCCAATCTATTCCCCTAATCTATTCTTGCATGCTCCCTGGGGCATTTGGTGGGCCACTGTGAGATACAGGAAGCTGGACTAGATGGGCCTTTGGCCTGATCCAGTGGGGCTCTTCTTATTTCCCCTTCCCCCTGTCACATTATAGCATACAGCACAGGCTATGGAATCTGTGCTGCATACTGTGGTGGAAGGGTGATTGGAGAGCATGCCGAAGGCAAATAAATGTTTTTAACTTACTCCCTGTCAGGCTGCCCAATCACCGATGGGTCTCCTCAGACCACCACCAGCTATATAGCTGGCAGAAGTCCAAGGAGAAGCAGGGGTGAGACAGGCGGAAAATGAGGGATAAGATCCTACGTGCAATATCACCAGATCCAACCCCCTGTCACATCGCCAAGTTCCTCCTCAGCATAATCTGTTCCACCTCCTCCCTGCCCATGGTGTATCCCTGCTGCCAACTTACCAGTATCTGTGGAGCCTCCTGAAGCTGCTGCTGCTGCTGCATTATTGCACCTGTCACCATTTGTAGCAGAGGCCCCACAGTACACAAGAGTGGCTCAGGTTTTGCACCACTGTAAAGGACCTTGCCCTGCCTAAATGCTAGTTCCAGCAGTGCAGGGCCCCAACTAGGGTCTGGGGGCCCAGTCCTATCCAATTTTCAGCACCAATCCAGCCACAACACACCTCCAAGGTAAGAGCACACTTTCCCTTACCTTGAGAAGGCCTCTAAGACTGCCCTCCCACTGCAGGCTGTAACACGCCCCCTGTTGCCATGGCTGCATCAGTGCTAGAAAGTTGGATAGTAGAGATCAGGATTGGTCCATGATCTCTATAACTGGCCCTATACAAGAGCCAGTGATGGGAGATAAAAATGGATTCTGCATAACAGCAGAAGTGTTCTGAATTTAACTGAGGCACTCTATTTACAACACCAGGTACAGAAATATGGAAAGACAGCAAGGAGAAGGTTGTAGTGATCTAGATGTCAAGCACAAATTCCTATATTCTGCCCAGTGAATCCTCGGTCAGTGTTTCTCAACGTTTGTCCCCTGCCGTAGCACTTTGCATGGTCCATGTAGTAGAAGTACTACTGGAAGTAACTGGTGATGGTGTCATTGCTAATTACTTCCTGATCTGGAGGCCAGGTGCAACAAAACAAGCACCAGTAAGAGGCTCAAGGTGGGTGGGAGGCCTTTCTTTGAGTGTGCAAAAAGCACATTCTGGAGCTTTGTCAGCCAAGCAGAGTCTCCTACTGCTGTTTATGTTGCACTGCTGGTCTCGCTGCCAGTTGCCAGGGGTCTAGGGGTCCTGCAAGTACCACCAGACACCACCTCAAATACCACCAGTGGCATGAGTACCACTGGTTGAGAAACACTACTCTACTACCTTTTGCTTACTGGTAACTGTACTGTAATATATGGAGAAAATATGTATAGCAATTAAATCAAATCTTCTCTTGTATGTGGAGCAAAAACCCTCCCAACAAAGCAAACAGTCAGATGACACATAATGAGGCTTTGGGTACAATCCTAACCAGGTCTACTCAGAAGTAAGTCCTATTTTGTTCAATGGGGCTTGCTCTCAGGAAAGTGTGGTTAGGATTGCAGCCTTTTTCTCATGCTGAAGGTGCTGCTGTTTCTTATTAGTGACATCTGACTTGTAAATCCAACATTAAGGGACACTGAAGCCAAGCTATGAAGATGTTTCATTATATGAAAGGGAACCTTGTCAAAATATTTTTTCTCATGTCAAATACATTTTCATCATCCATACAGGTAATCAGTGTGATAATTAATGGGCCAGTTTATAACATGGTGTATGTGTCAAATCACTGTTAACTTCAGCAATGGTCCATTGGTTTCCATCAAGTTAGATTTTTCTGTCGGAAATTAAAATTGAATTATCTGGCATTTTACATGTAGAAATTGTCACTGGGATCCGTAAGGTCAAACCAATCTTCTCTGGAATGCTTAGAGTACATTTCAAATTGGAGGATGATTTGATTTCAAGCAATGATGCTTGCATGATAACAAATAGTCTCAGTTTCTTTTTTTCTGATGGAACATTTCATTTGTGAGAATTTCCGCAGGACAACTGTGGTATTGTAAATAGAGCAGAGAAGCAGTTACTCTTGCCCTTTGTGTTCTTTTCATTTAGCTTGCTCCCCTACCATAATATATTACAGTCTTTCTGTACAAACTCAAGAGCTAATAATAAAAGCAAGATAAATATAAATTTACACACACACACACTCTCCTACCTGCTGCAGGACATAACTGTTATGAACTGGGAAGAAAGAATATGATTCCAACAATATGATTGTTATTCACAAGACATTTATGAGATTTAAGAGAAAGTGGAAATGTTGAAGAAAGATCTTGGTGGATATTTCAGCACAAAAGTTCACGATAATAAAACTGACACTTGCCATTTGTTACCCTCTATTTTTTGCTCTGAAAGAATTCTAAATAGCTGCTTGGCTCTACTTAGGTCTTGGGTCACTCTCTGTTTTGGTCAACTGCACTATGCTAAAATGGAAGTGGTGTTTGTTTTAACAGTTGCTCTTCATTCCAGATAGAAATATGTAGCAATAAAAGTTTAAAAGATGAGAGCTCGATTTCACCCTCTTTGTCCTCCCAAAGAGATGCATGTATCACTGAGGATGAAACCGATATAATGGTGAGAAATCGGGTGGCAACTTCTTTAGAGCTGATACTTTTACTGATGATTCAGTATTAAGGGCAAAGTGATAACAGGGGCAAATTAAGTAACTGCGCAATCCTATCTTGTGCTAGAACAGGCAAGCCAGGAGGCTTGCACTGTATCCAGCTCAAGACAGAGCACCGCAGTGGCTCAGCCAGAGGTAAGGGGAAACTTGCACCAGCCCAAGGGCGATTGCGCCATAAGTCTACTTAAATCCGAGCTGTAGTATCTTAAAGTTAGTGTTGGACACATTATTGAGACTGACAGCTGCCACCATCTCTTCCCCTTCGTGTTTGTTTTCCAACCTATGAAGAGCAATATGGAAGGGGACAGAGGGAGAAAGGCTAGAAGAAGCTTCAACCACGGCCACCATCCCTTTGCCTTCCCAACCATGCTCCAGAGCACAGTCAGCAATCAAGACAAGGCTCAGCCTGCAGTAGCTTCAGTGTCTGCCACCCCCTCCTTCCTAATTTTTTTCCGGAGTCTGGAGAATGATCTGGAAAAGTGAGTGTGGCCCAACTTCAGGTCAGGCAAGCAGCAAGGCAAGTGGCAAGGGGAGGAAAATGGGCAGGGTCCATGAGGCAACCCCACCAGTCCACTGGCTCCTCCAGTCCACCATCAGAATTGACTGCTCCTTCTTGCCTCATTGGTGGGCTATGCTACCTGGAGCAGGTAGGAAATTTGCAGGCCAGCAGAGGGGTTGGGGCAGGGTAAAATGGAGGCAAGGAGGGGGTGTAACAGGGTATTGGGAGGGTGGGGAGGTGTCAATCGGGCCTGAGCGGCTACCATCATATCTTATCCCCCCAGACCTGATTTCCAGGTACTGGACTGCCTGACTTGCCCAGTGATGTTGCTGGCACAAGCCTGAATAGCCCCATAGAGGCTGCTGTGCCTTACCCGGTGGAAGGGGTTAAATGTCCCCTTACCTTGGGGAGACCTCCAATAGACTCTGTTCCCATACTGGACTCAGCAAAGGCTGCTCCAATGCTGCTGCATTGCAGCACAAGATTTTTGTTAGAATTGGGCTGCTGGACATATTAGGAAGTCAACATATTGTTCATATATAAAATGATCAGCTTGGGAGGCTTGCCTCGCATTAAGAGCAGGGTTGGGCCAAAAGCTGCTCTGTCTCGGGCAAGGGGAATCACTTCCCCTTACCCCAGGTAAGGCTGCAGCAGCCCCAATGGTGTTACCAAAAAGGGCTGTTTTTGTTTAGGAGAATTATTATACTGCCCTCATTGGAACATCAGGAGCTTAGGCTGCATAACAAGATGGCGTAATGCAGAGAAATACCCTTTTGCTTAAAGAGGAGACTAAGAGAAAGATAACTTTCAATAAAAGATTGTGGTTTTATTACAAAAGAACAAAGTTAAAAATAATGCACTTGGCGAAATGATAGAGGTATGTTACTTGGTCCTAATAATTGAATACTGTGTTCCTAGCTTTTATGGTGGTTGCGTGTGAAGCAGTGGTGTAGCTAGGTCATTTGACACCCAGGGCCCATAAATTTTTGTCACCCCATATGACACAATTAATTATTTAATTATCAACCAATGGATGAAATTCTGCATCAAATGGTATATAACATGATGGACAGCAGGGGAGGGTAGCCCTTGCTTTCCCGATAGCAGAGTGGCACGGGAGCGTAGGGAGATAGCACGAGAAGCAGGCGATCCCAAACAGAGCCAAAGGAGCAGACACAGGCTTGTCTGTTGCAGAAGCTTGTATTGGTAAAGGGAGCAGGCAGAAGAGTAATCAGCCATACGGTCCAGGAGTTAGGGATACAGCAAGGCACAGTCATGATAAGGCAGTCCAAGTCCGTACACAAACCAGCAGCACGACATGAAGAACCTCCACCACAGCAACCCACATATACCAGGGCCAACCAATCAGAATAGGGTGACCTCATCGTCACAAGACTGTCTTGTGACCCTTTCTGATTGACTGTCCAGTGGTGCATTGCACCACTCCACCATAGCCTACGTGACTCTTCACACAGTTCCCCAGGTCACATGGCTCCCACCTAACACAGGTGCATCTGATTGCTAATCACATACATATACAGTGCTGCTGTACCTTTGTTTGCATTTCATACCAGGCCTGGACACCAAGGCCCCTCCTGCCACATCCTGGCTTACAACAATTCAGGGCCTCGGATGCCAGAGGCCTGACAGTATTATTCTGAAAAGCAATGATTTCCAGAATTTTGGTCATGAGAGTGTCACCCCCCCCCCAGATGTCTCATTGGCCTGGTTTGAGTTAAGGCAGTGGTTCTCAAATTTTTAACACTGGGACCCACTTTTTAGAATGACAATCTGTCCAGGACCCACCGGAAGTGATGTCATGGCTGGAAGTGACATCATCAAGCACAATAAAATAAATACCGTATTTTTCGCTCCATAAGACGCACTTTCCCCCCCCAAAATGTGGGGTGAAGTGTGAAGTGTGGGGGTGAAGTGTGTGCGTCTTATGGAGTGAATACTGCAAAAAAGGGTGCACATTGGGGACCTTAATGAAGGGGGGATCTTCATGCCAGTTTATGATCCCATTCACCCTAATAAAGGGAGGGATCTTCATGCCAGTTTATGATCCCATTCACCCTAAGAAGGGGGGATCTTCATGCCAGTATATGATCCCATTCACCCTAATAAAGGGGGGATCTTCATGCCAGTTTATGATCCCATTCACCCTAATAAAGGGAGGGATCTTCATGGCAGTTTATGAACCCATTCACCCTAAGAAGGGGGGATCTTCATGCCAGTTTATGCTCACATTCAAAAAATTTCATTCAAAAAATGTGGCATTAGCAATGCCTTAGATGGAAGTGAAGACGGTATCTTATATGAAGATAGCGAAGAAAGTGATGTCAGTGATTGTGAGCAAATGAGCTTCATAAATTCTGACTCTAGCAATGATGAGTTCTTGGGGTTTCCAGAAAACTAGAGTACTCAAACCTTTAAGTCTCTCCATTTGTTAATGACAGTGATAATGGCTCTTAATGCCACTGTTGACTGCTGTTCACTTTACATGGTTCAAATGTTATTCTGTTATAGTTTATTAAATATTTTATTACACCATTTGGTTCAGAATATTTTTTTTCCTGTTTTCCTCCTCTAAAAAATAGGTGCGTCTTATGGTCAGGTGCGTCTTATGGAGCGAAAAATAAGGTGATTATAAATAATTAAATTAAAGAAAAACAAATAATTAAATAAGGGGAGGCCAGCCCTGTTCCACCAAGTGAATTTTCTCTGTAGCCTGCCTGCAAGAACCCCTCCCCCCCCACAAAAATTTCAGTGAGATTTTCAGCCCTCCCCAGTGTCCAGTTCAGTGTAAATTCTTAGATTTCAAGCATGGCACTATCAGGACCCACCTGGCTTTACAAGTCTAAAAACAAATATAATGGACCTTACCAGCTGAAGCCTCGGTTTTGTTCTGGGGGGGGGGGGGTGGCTGCCTACTGGAGCATTTGTTGAGCTCCACTGTCATCAGATTGGGACCATGCAGCTAGCCTTGCATTCCCTTTTGCCTGACTTGACCAGGAGCCAAGGCACATTTGCTTACTCACGAGTAAATGTGACAGTGTAGCTTACTTTCACTTTCCATAGGGCTCAATACAATTGTCTGCTTGGAAGGAGGGACTTACTTTTTGGGTGTTTTTTGGAGGCTGCTTTCATTGGTTAGGAATCATTCTGGTGTAATTAGATTCCTCTCAGCCTGCCCTTTCTGATGAACTATGGCAAGTTTGCCTACTCGTGAGTAAGCACGCAATATGGCTTGATTTCATTTTCCATAGGGTTCCATGCATTTTTTTGTTTCTGGTTTTTGGGCCATAACTTTTGATGGAAAGGAGATACTTCAATCTGATTTTCTGCATTGCATTCTGCTGGAAATTCCACATCCAACGGTATATAGCATGATGGGGTTATTCCAAACCTCCGCGATGTTAGCGATGTTGGGGCATTTGTGGTGTCACCCCCCCCCAAGGGTGGTACCTGGGGCGGACCGCCCCCGCCCCCCACTGGCTACACCACTGCTGTGAAGTGTATTTAGTGCATCCAAAGAAATCAGAAGAGGGTTGTAGGGAAGGATTTAAGTGGTCCCTGCTATGCCAACCCCAGCTGCTAGCTAGAGAAGGGGGGGGAGAAGTGAAAGAGTTCAAGTTCTATGGAGAGGACAATCTGACACAACACAAGTGTGTTGGGCCTTGGGGTGAAAGGGGGGGGAAGTCCTCTCTTATAAGTGCTGGGAGATAGTGCCTACCTGCTGAACTGGAAAGTAGCTTGATTGCTGGATGCTTAACTAAATGCAGGGTGCTTGGAGTACTGCTCTCATATGTACAAGTATCCCTGAAGTCTGAATGGGGATCAGGATGTAGATATCAGTTATCAGCAAAAGTTAATTAGGGGGTCAGTGACTGGCTTCCTAAAAAGGGGAACTTAACAAAGACTGTGTGGAAAAAATACAGGGTGTAGGTACAATACAATGAATCAGAAACAGAATTTTAACACCAAAATACAGGGAGTTCATGGAAGGTAGTTCAAGTTTTCATGCAGTATTGTAGAAGATGCTTAAATGGTGATTTGATTAAGACACAAGAATTCCTCTCAGAATGTATGACTATTGGGGTGTGTGTGTAAACTAACAATGAGCTTGTGGCTTGACCAGAGTCCTGGAAATGTGGCCTGTATGCTGGGACAACAGTTTAGCTTGCATGAAATTAGAGTCCATAATAGAGCATAACTAGGTATAGAAAAAGAAAATCAAAGCTAAAAGACAAAAAGGGGGATTTTCATGTAACAGTGGGGCTACTTGCATCTGTACCACCTCTGAGCAGCCTGGAGCTGACCTGGGCTGCCCGGAAAGAGGGATAGGATCCGGCATGTGCCAAATCCTGACCCCACCCCACTCAACCCCCTTCTACCCAAGGGCCCCCAGCTGCCCACCCTCCCCTGCCCAGGAAAGCCACCTCCTCCACCTTCCCCATACACCCCCAGCCCCCCACGCCAACCTGACTTGGCCAGTGCAAACTTGCCCCTTCCAGTTGGTGTGAAGGCTGGATCGGGCCTCCGTATACCAGTCTGGCTGACTCCGGAGAAGGTGCAAATTTTCCCACTGGCCTGTCTGCTCCAGTGCAAGTTAGGATTGGGCTGCTGGTTGGTTGGTTGGTTGGGAAGGGCACAATCCTGAGATGAACTTGGGCCAGTGCAAGTCCCTTGCACCAGTCCAAGAGTGTCGCAAAAGTGTCATAAAGTACTTTTGCGCCACTCATTGGCAAGTTAGGCAGGCTCACAGATCTGTGCTGGCCTCCCTGTGCCGCCACGGGCCCTGGGGAGAAGGTGAACTGTGTCGGCCGAGCTTGGCTGATACAGGGATCTGGGGGTCAGCATGGGAAGGACGGGGAAGAAGCGGAAAGGAGGCTTTTGGAGGTAGGGGGTGGGTGGGCGACGGGCAGGTAGGGAGCAAGAGGCGGGGTCAGGATTTGGCAGTTATGCTCCAGGGCAGCATGGCATGGCTCCGGGCTGCTTGGATCTGCACCACCTCATCACACTTGCCTCCCTACATCAGCTGGATTCAGCCTCTGCAGGCTGGTGCACATCTGTGCATTGGCCCAGCCAACTCTCAAGGAGATTCAAATGTGTTTTATGGCACATTTGTGACACACCTGGGCTGGCACAAGGGACTTGCACTGGCCCAGGGCGCTGTTAGGATTGCACTCTTAGTTTGTTAGTTAGGGCACAATCCAGAGGAGGACTTGGGCTGGTGCAAGTCCCTTGCACCAACCCAGGAGGGTTGCAAACGTGCCGTAAACCACTTTTGCACCTCCTCAGGAGTAAGCTGCGCCGGCACACAGAGGTGCACTGGCACACGGTGGCTGAATCCAGGCTCTGTGGAGAAGGCGGGGAAGAGGTGGGAGGGAGGCATTCCTTAGTGGGAGGAGGGTGGGTGGAGGGTGGCCCTGGGGCAGGGGGCAGGAGGCAGGGCTTCCAGCAGCTCCATTCTCCTCAGACTTGTGCCATCTCAGGAGGTGGCACAAGTCCAAGGAGACCCATAGGGGAAGGGCACCTTACCCGGAGGTAAGAGGAAAAGTTTCCCCTTACCTCTGGCAGTTAGTTAGTTAGTTAGTTAGTTAGTTAGTTAGTTAGTTAGTTAGTTAGTTAGTTAGTTAGTTAGTTAGTTAGTTAGTTAGTTAGTTAGTTAGTTAGTTAGTTAGTTAGTTAGTTAGTTAGTAGGAAGGAAGGAAGGAAGGAAGGAAGGAAGGATTGGGTTGTAGGGACACTATTACTATGTTGATAGGAAATGTCTGCTACTACTAGCCTTACTGTTAGTGCTGCGTTTAGCAACAAATTTGCTATGTGACATTAGAAATGGCTGAACCCTTGGTCAGGAGATTAGTAAAATGAATTTGTACATTTTAAGTAGGTAAATCTATCACTGCAATGTGAGAAACCTGGAAAATACAGCATAATTTTCTGATCGGTTCTGGTTAAAATCCAGTAAATTAGAAGCAGAAATGCATCTAGTCCTTCAAGAAACGTTGACCAGATTTGCCTAGATTATATTGGTCATAAGCGGAAGGATCTCTCTGGACATACACAAAAGAGGCTGAAAATAGACTGCCTGAAGGACAATGGACTGATCATTTGTCAGGTCCTTGGAGGATGTGTCTGCAAGGTCAATGACATGCTGAAGATAACTTCCTTTGCCTCATGGTTAGATAAGTTTCAGTCAAGGACTGTTAGGACAAGTGCCTCTTCTTGTCACATGCAGACAGACACAGCCCCTGAAGCTTGGGATACAAAGCATGCTTGTCTTTCTAGATCAATGGCAAACCTCATTCAGAACTCCAAAGGAATGAATGAATTTGTGCAAAAACTTCTTTGCGGCCAATGCAGCTAGAAGCTGGACACCACAGGACTGATATACTACATCGTTTGAGTTGATCGTGAGTGTCAGAGTTTGTGATTGCTGAACCATTAGTCAGAAAATTCTCTCCACTTCCAGCACTTCCCAGCATTAAATTTGATATGCATCACCAGTACACAATACAGAGTTTTAGTAATTGGTTGTGTGTGAATAAAATATGTTTGGAAGTGTTTAATTATATATGTGATCATGTGTGTGAGAGGGAGAGAACAAAAGTCATCTAAAGAAACACAATACACTCTGGGGAAATGAAATACAAAGACATTGCTTAGAGCTAAAACCATAAAGGGTTGGGTATTTGTGTGATTTGTCACCTCTGCATTAACCACTGACTCAAAGCATTAATGATAAAAGCAGATAATAACACTGGCGTCTGCTAGCATGGAGCCATTATAGTTGGGTAAATAATAGACACTATAAAATGGTTTGAAACTTGTGTTTGCATAGCAGAGTTCTGTGATCTTGGGCACAGTGGCTGGAGCTGGTCTTTTTTTGGTATATATTATGTTAGCCCTTCAAAGCAATTTAAATTAGCTAGTTTAAAAAGTGATGGATTTAAAAGGTTTACATACATTTACAAAGAATGGAAGGAGATATCATGTCCTAGGACAGATATTGGCATTTTGTAGCTCCTGAATATCTTCTTCTGAGCCCAGTTCCATTAGAATAGTGTGCACTGGTAAAACTATGGCAAACGTTGTTAATTACGTGCTTATTACAAATCAAGAACTTATAATTGTTCAAGCCACAATATTCCATGTATGTATGTTCCTTATACAGTGGGTATCAAATGTATAGATATGGAAGCTTCTAATACGATGGTTACCTACATTCCTAACAGGGGCTCTATGCATTCACAACTATGTAAGCTCACATAATTCATCTCAACTTCATTTTTGCCCCATTCATGTGATCCTCTTTTCACATCTCTCAAAGTCCTATATTCATCCCCAGGGATAAGCCTAATGCTGAATGAAAGGGAAAGCTTTTCTGTAGAGTAATACTTCCCAAACTCCTACAAGGAAGTTGGGAGCTTTGTAAGTTGTTGTGGGGAGAGGGGAAGGCAGCAACATGATTCCCAAGATCATACTGCTGCTGGGTACAAGAGGGGTTTTTCTACTTATCTGCAGCCAGTACTGCAGTTCAGTGGGGTTTGGGGCATGCAGGGAGCCTTCCACAAAGCTCCCCATGCCTGTAAAAGTGTGAATAAAGGGGAAAAAGGGACTTCCAGTTTTGCCATGAAAAAGCAGAAATGCCCTTTTTTTCTTTTTTCTACACTTTGGCAGGCATGCAGAGCCCTGAGGAAGGCTCCTACAACCCCTGGACCTCCCCAGCTGCAAGTAAGTAAAACCCTCCTCCAATACCTAGCAGCAGCACAATCCTAGGATCACATTACTCCTTTCCTCCCCTCCCCTCCGCCCCTTAAAGCTGCATTGGCCAATGCTTCCCAAGCTGGTGGATCGAGGCCAAGTTCAAAGATCTGCCTCAATCCTACAGCCTTGAATCCCATGTTCAGCTTTCACTTTACGTAAGTGCCATCCAGGTGGGAATAATTTCAAAGGGCAATCATATATACATTTTTAACGGCAGCCAGTGTTCCGAGATATTATCTGTGATAGGAAGCTGCTGTGAGAATCAAACCAGTGGTCCGTTTAGCTCAGCATTGTTGACACTGTCAGCAGCTCTCCAGGGAATTGTTTTCCCAGGGAAGGGAATTGTTTCCAACCCTACCCAGAGATGCAGTGCAAAGCAGATGCTCTTCCACTGAACTACAGTTCCTCATAGAACAACCCTTCCCAACTCTGCAGGTTGGAATCAACTTAACATCAAATGCAAGTGTTGCGCAGCCTTCATTATCTTGCATGACATGTCTCTTCTGTTCTGTATTAAGACTACTACAGTCAGGGCTTTTCTTTTTGCCTAGCAACGCCCCCTCCCCTTTTGCCCTAACTTGAAATATTAAAAATAGCAGTGAACTGAGAAGCTGATTCATTACTTGGTGACCTTTATAATTGATCCTAATATAGGTATTGCCTTAAAATCATTTGCGAGCGCTTGCAACTGATACCCATTACACAGACATAGAATCATAGAGTTGGAAGGGGCCTAACAGGTCATCTAGTTCAACCCCCTGCCTTAGGCAGGAAATGCTCTTAGAGCATCTCCAACAGGTGCTTGTCGAGTAATATCTCTAGTGAGGGAGAGTCCACCATGGCATACACTACATGGCATAATGTATTTTGTGGTTGTCGCAATCATGACACAGCTAGAGTGCATGGTCCGACCACGCTGCAAGTGGTGAGCAGCCAGGTCCATGCAAAGAGGGACCAACAGTGCAGGTATGGTTGTGCAGGGAGGGAGGAAGTGAAACAAGGTGGGAGTGGGCAGATTGGGAAGGAGATGGGGTGGGAAGGAGGACAGATCAGACCCCTTCCTGGGCCTGATTCACCTTCACAGACCAGCAATATCATAAGTGCAGTTCTGAATTGACCCATGGAAGCAGGTGGGGCTTCACTAGATGCCAAAACTCCCCCACAGAATTCAGCAGATGCTGTGTGTCAGATGCAGCAAGGGCTATTCACAGAATTTGGTTGTTAATGTGTCATTAAAATAAGCTAATGGCATATGGATTACACAGACCTTTATCATGCCTGATAAACATGTCAACGTGCCACCTGACTATCTTATTTGTGTTGCATGAGCGGTATCTCACTGCCTAATGGTCAGACTGGCCATTGCCCATTTTAAGATTATAGTCATTATATCCTGCTCAGGTTATTAACTGCTCCACACAGTAGGAAAAAAAAATTAAAGGGAACATTGATTCCAACGACATAATGATAACCTTTGGAAAGGACTGCAACTTAGTCAGAGCTGCACTGACGCTTCTGCTGCTGTTTGGTTATATCTTGTCATATTCAAGCCTCAAAGTCTGCTCTCTGAACCCTCACATGGCATGAAATGACTTTGTATGTACAATACTTTGCACCAGTACTTAACTCCGTATGGCACTCACCTATGCGTCTTGTGCGTACATTATTGCACACGTTAAGCCTGTTTTTTAAAATAGGACAAAATGTCAATTCCAAACATTTGAAAGAGGACGCCTGTGATGATTGCATAGCAAATACAAGATGGGACTATATTTGGCATCACTCTGTTTGCCTCTAATCCTAATTAATACTTCTGATAGGAAAGGAACACCGCATTAAAAAGAAATCTCTGGAGGGAAAGCATTACTAGTGGAAGCTATTTGTTCAAATAATGAAAAAGTCCTGTTTATCTGAAGATATTTGGAAAAATATGGTTAGTTAACAGAGCCTTTTCCTAGATAAAAAAATAAAAGTTTTGTTTCCCTCCACCCAATTTATTGACGTTTAGATGTGATAAATATAAGCTATTATCTCCTGAATGGAATTAGAAGCAAATAAAACTCTGCCTGGGAATGCTGTAAACACACACATGCACTTTGAGATAAAGCTGACAATGTCAAAGATCAATCTGTCTGGCAACAGTCTGTCCAAGTCGCACAACCTTCTTTTCATAAGAGAACCCAGAAACCTGAGACACAAAGGCCCACCAGTTCATTAGGAATTTCATAGCCTCTTCCTAAATCTGCAAAGGGTGATTGTTTCAGTCTGATGCATCTCACTCATCTTTTTAAAATTTCCTTCTCTTCTTTCTTTGACTGCTGTGGACTCCTCAACCTTCCTTCCTCCTGGCAGGGCTTCATATCAGTTTCTGTGCTGGTTTCCCTTTCTCTCCACACCCTCCTGTTACTAAGTCGCAACACAGGTGCAGTGTTTTGTTGTTGTTTGACATACGTGGGATGAGATACAGCAGTATATTATTTCACAGCAGGCCTTCCTCAAGGGATTATCCCTCATGGGTGAAATAATTGTGTTCTCCCCAGTTTTGGATTAGATACTTTAGGAAGGAAATATTTCATATTCATTGCTACCATTAATCTTTCAAGGTGCCCCTCTGGATAAAAATCCATTGTTACATATAACCGATGGAGACACTAATACATGTAACTAATCTAATTGTGCTTCCAGCAGACGTATCTGTTGTGTTGTCTAATGTTAGTTTTGCAACATAATGCCCTTGAATGTTTCATTATATTATGGGTTACATTTTCAGCATAGTAGGTGGACATGCTTGTCTATTTTTTTTTTAATCTTAGTGATGATGTAATTGCATATACTCAGTTGCTGTGTGAAGCAAAACCTATTTACTCTTGTAAACAAAATTGCACAGATGGAGTTGGACTAGCTAATGAACAACAAGTGTAGGTCCTGAATGACTACAGAAAATAGATTTTAAAAAAATTAGAGCTACAAAGTGAAAGCTCACAACATGCATTTGCATTGAAGGTCAAAAGAAAATGTGCTCCTAGAACCATGCCAGACATTTGCAGCTAATCATTTTGGTGCTAAAGGAGATATTTAGAGAGCCCTAAGATAATTATCAAATGTCCCCCATGCCTCTTTCACACTGAATTTGGAGTGTCTTGGCATCATTTATGTATGCACTGCTGAAACAGAGACGCCTGCATTGGCTCGGTCATGTCGTGAGAATGGATGATGGCCAGATCCCAAAGGATCTCCTCTATGGAGAACTTGTGCAAGGAAAGCACCCTACAGGTAGACCACAGCTGCGATACAAGGACATCTGCAAGAGGGATCTGAAGGCCTTAGGAGTGGACCTCAACAAGTGGGAAACCCTGGCCTCTGAGCGGCCCGCTTGGAGGCAGGCTGTGCAGCATGGCCTTTCCCAGTTTGAAGAGACACTTTGCCAACAGTCTGAGGCTAAGAGGCAAAGAAGGAAGGCCCATAGCCAGGGAGACAGACCAGGGACAGACTGCACTTGCTCCCAGTGTGGAAGGGATTGTCACTCCCGAATTGGCCTTTTCAGCCACACTAGACGCTGTTGCAGAACGACCTTTCAGAGCGCGATACCATAGTCTTTCGAGACCGAAGGTTGCCAACAACTCATGGCATCATTTAAGTATTACAAAACTATAATCTCATGGGTTACATGACAAGTCACTTGTTTCTAACCAGAGAAAAGAGGCTGCAATCCTATACACACTTTTCTGGGCATAAGCACCTTTAAACGTAATAGGATTTTCTTCAGAGCAGACATGCATGGGATTACAAAGCTGATGTGGTTTTATTTAAATGATGTCCCAGATGCAGTTGGCCTTGATGGTGACTCCAAATTTGCTACTTGAGGAAGATGGATTTGCTTCACACTATGACAGGGTTGACTCTGAAGGTGTCTAAATATTGAAGCAGATGTGAGTGATGTCATAGCAGGATTCATGTGATCATGGATTAAAGAAAAGTATTCTGGGTGGGAGGGACTCACAAAGGTGTGGGAGTTCTGGGAAGATATGGGAGAAATAGGAAAATAGAGATAGTAGCAATCACAGTTCTGTGGGGGGAGGGCAGATCACAGTACAGAAAAGAAGGAGAGAGAAGAATGGCAGGCAATAGAACCTATGGTTGCCATCTCTGGCAGACAGGGCCAGCCCATCCATGAGGCCAACTGAAGCTGTTGCATTAGGGAGCAAACTGATGAGAGGAACTCTTCTCTGTCCATCTTCTTGCAAACACTGCTCCTCTCTCGTTGGACTGGAATAGGAAGAAGGGGACAGAGAGAAAGAGGAAATGTGGAGAGGAGGAGAGTGCTAAGCTATGACATTGGAGAGTGGGTGGAGCAGAGGCAGGAACATCATGGGGTAAGTTGGGGGGGTAGCATTTAATATGCTGATTTGTCAAGAGGTGATAGGCTGAAACTGCTAGCAGAAACTGGAGATTTCCTTTTTCCAACATGGCACAAGCTGCAATCCTATACAGACTTTCTTGGGAGTAAGCTCAAGTGAACACAATGGGACTTACTTCGGAGTGAACGTCTATTGGATTGTGCTGATGATCTCATTAACAGTACATGTCTAGGTATGTCTACCAGGGCCTCTGAGAGGAATTTTGTCAGGGGGTACATAGTTTCTTTTGGGCCCCTTTGCAAAGGGGGAAGGGTGAAAAAGAGCGGGAGTAGTGGTGATGGTTGAGCAGAATAGGAGCAAGGAAGGGCAAAGCAGGGTGAAGGGAGGGTAGAGGCAGCTGGAAAAGTCTTTGGAGCCTAGGTCTACCCACTCATGTGGCATCAGTAGTGTCTCCAGCATCCCCCGTCATGGTAATGTCTCCAGCATCCCGTGAGGGCAACAAGTCTGAGTAGATAAGAAAATGTCAAATCCCTGGAAATTTCCTTTGGCTCCTGGGCCCCCTTCTGACACTGGGCCCAGGTACAAATTACCCCCTTTACCCCCCTCTCCTAGGCCCTGATGTCTACTAAGAGTCAAGTCTGATTGTGTGCAATAGAGCTTACTCCCAGGAGAGTGTGTATAGAATTGCAGCCCAAACCGAGGAGACCCTACTAAAATCTCCAAGTTTTATTTCAGTAGGCACCTGGAGATTGATTCTTTGAGACTACAGGCCAGTCTGGGAGAACTGGAAAGCCTAACAGAGCCCTCTATAGCAGTGTTCTTCAACCTTGGGGTCATGACCCCAATGGGGTTATGAAGCTTCAGTTGTGGGGTTGCAGCAACCTTTCAAAGCCTGTGCAAGAAAGGGCTTGAATCCAGTCCAACAATGGTACTGCCCAGTGAAAAGTGAGTTCTTTATATAATTCTGCTCAGCCTCATCTCACTGTCTTGCCCCACAGCTTCTAAGGCTGGCCCTACTCAGCCTACTACCTCACAGGGTTTTGCTTTGAAGACACAAGAGATAGGAGGAAAACAGGGCAGGGAGTGGGTGAATCAAGTCCCAGGATTGGATCAGTGATGGGACCCCAGTCCCTCCCTTTTTTTATTAACTGGGGTCATAGCATGAAAAAGTTCAAGACCTTCTCTATAGAAATGAATTCTAGTGAGAAAGAAGCAATGACAGGTAAGCAGTATAATCACTAATGAATAAGGAGAAGAAACATTTTTGTGAAGAGCACAGTGTGTGAAGAGCACACAATGAATTGCTACTGCAAACCCATACAGCAATTTTTGACTCTGTATTCTGAGTTCCTTACAGCCCAATCCTAACTAACTTTCCAGTTCCAGTGCAGCTGTGCAATTGGAGTGCATGCTGCATCCTACAGTGGGGGAAGCCACAGAGGCCTCCTCAAGGTAAGGGAACGTTTGTTGCATTGTAGCTGCATTGGAACTGGAAAGTTGGTTAGGACCGGCTGGCTGTCCTTTTACCTGTGGCTTCTTTCCTTTTCCAGGCCAATTTGCTCTGTTTGAGAACTGCACTTCAAGCCTTACTATTGAAGCCCCGGTCACAATCCTGTTTCTTAGAGACCTTTCTTTGGGAGCACTGAAATGGACATCAATATTCTTTTTGGCCCAACACCGAGCTAGTCCAGTCTGCCTCAGTAAAATAGCTGGCACAGACTCAAGTAGCCCCATTGCAGGGCCTGCGCCCTTACTTTGGGGGAAGGGGACAATCATCTTCCTTCCCCCAAGGAGTCCTCCAGCAGCCTCTGCGGAGCCACCAGATGCAGTGGAAGCCCTTTTAGTACCACTGAACCTGGCAGCGCCAGGGTAGTTAGAATTGGGCTATAAGACTGTAAATGCTAACTCTAATGCTGACTTGATCATGGATACTTATACCCAGTCCTTAAATAGGAATCACCTGAACCTTATTCAGCAAGCCCCATATACATTGTGATAGAGAAGACTGGCAGTTATTTTTAAATGTTTTGAATAAAGATGAACAACTGTTCCTAATTTTGAGGGTTTTGCTTTGAATTATTTGTATGAATTCTTGTTGTCTCTCAGTAATTTTCCTTTTTGGTAGGGTATGAGTGTTCTGTGGTTTGAAACTGTTAATGCACGAAAATATGGTTCACCAAGAATGCAGTACACAGTTCAGTAGCTGCAATACACAATTTAGAAATAGTTGTTCTGTGACTCTCACAGGCATAAATAAACAAACCCCAACAAGGAGAACAGGTGATACTTTTCATAACATGACTAGTCTTCAACACTTCATTTGATGTAACTGCCATTCAATCACCATGTTCTAAATAGACAACTTGAAAAATTAGGGAAAAGGCTGTTAAGGTCTCTATAGATAGAATTAGTCCATCATTTCCTTAGTGATAGTCTTTGTTGCATAATATTTATAGTAACATTACAAAGAAAATTGACTTGCTCATTATGATGTTCATGAAAATTAAAGAGCAGTGAGTAAAAATGAACAAAATTACTAAGCTGAAGCATATCTGTAACATCTTGAAGAATGATTATCTGATATTGCCACAAGTACAAGTTAATGTAAAATTGGAATTTGAGTACCGCATTTCCTTATAGCCTTTCAGGGAGTGATTCCTAATTATGATCAGTTCAACACATCCTGCACAGCAGATTTGGAGAACCAGAAATAGCACAGGAAAGCTAGTGTGTGTTAAATAATCCCACTGCTATTTTTACCTTATTATGAGTTTTATCTTTTAATAACTGAAACTGCATTTTCTTCTTTAAGAAATGGTTTAATATAATGTTCTTCCTCTCTCCATTTTCTTGCCCCAGTTTATTCCTTCTGTGCATTAAATTTCTAGTTTGCCAACTCTTTTGAAGTTTCAGATTATTCTGTCTTTTCACTTGTAGACAGGAAGGCAAGCAGGAAAACACTTTACATTGTCATTTTTTCTACATTGGAGTTGACACAGGACTAATTTGGATCACATCGAGGGTATATTTGACCTTTGTTCATTTACTGTGAAAACATCTTAAAAGCACTGCTGGGGTCCTTTTGCTCCTCTTTGCTAGCTGAAATTGCACTGAAATTGTTATAATTTCCTATTTCAAAATACTTTTATTATTAAGCATACTAGCAGATGGCTTAAAGGCTCGATCCTATATACACTCACCTTGAAGTAAGTTCCATTGAAATAAATGAGACTTACTTCTGAGTAGAAATGCTTAGGACTGTGCTGTAAATCTTACTGCTAGAGTCTATGAGAAGATTTCAGTCTCTTCAATTGATCTCTCTTTTAAAAAGTGATCTTCGGTCTAGGAAAGATCTTTGCTTTTTCACTACCAGTTAGAAAAGACAGTCCTTGAGCAAATGGCCCCAAAGGCTGACGCAGTACCTAAGGTAGCTTTAGGTGCATAAAGTAATATTTCTCAAACTGGTGGGTCATGACCTACCAGGGGAGTTGGAACAGGGTCATTCCCCCTTAAGAGGAGTGGCCCAGAAATGTGAGCCCCAACAGCACTGCAGAGATAGTGCCGCCAGTGGGACTAAGGGGCTTTTTTATATGTACCAGGAGGGGCCATGTTGGATTCCAGGAAGGTCCAGAAGGCTCAGAGCCCCCTCTGCAGGCCTTTCCACTGCTGCAAATAGTTTCAATTGGCAACCAGAGTCCACTTTCAGTTTCCAATTGAAAACCAGAAGCTCTGATAAGTGTTTGGAACTATTTGCAGTAGCAGGGGGGCCTGCAGAGGAAGTCGTGAGCTTCCTGGACCCTTCAGAGACCAGTACAACCACCCTTTGTACAAGCTACACCCATGGACAAGCTACATGTAGAAGCCCCTTTGTCCCAGCAGCAGTCAGTCTCCCCCTGCCCTGCCCCCACAAGTACTCACCACAGTCTCAAAGTCTGAATAGACAGTTTCATTCCAACCACTATCAGGAATGTCTAGCAGTAGTATGGAGATTCTTCTTCAGTGAAGGCTGTTTCAAGAGAATATGGTTAATATAAGATGCAGAGCAGATCTTAGACGGTAACAGCTGGCAGCCTTAGCAATTTATAGCCCAATCCTATCCTGTGCTGGAACAGGCAGGCTGAGCAGGGTAGGAGGTGGCTGCTGCACAACTCAGAGTCAGGGGATTTATTACCCCTAACCCAATGGCATGCGGCAGCCACCCTAAAAGGGCTGCTTGGATCTGCACCAGCACATTTGTTGGCATAGATCCAAGCGACCCAATGTAATGCCAGGCTGCTCAGTAGGGGAGTTAGGATATGGCCAAGGTTGACCAAGTTGGTCCAACCTACTCACCTCCTGGGCCCAGATCACCCACCAGTTCATCCTCCACCACCCTGAAATACCCCCATTCTGCCCTCCCACCACCCTCTCCCACCCCTGTGCCAGCTACCCTCAGCTGGTGCAAATTCACTGCTGATCTGGATCTGGTACAGGGAGGTTGGAACACGTCATTATGCCAACTTTACTGATTTTGAAGTTGTCACAGACATGCCTTACTGCACATTTGTAACACTCCTGTGCAGTTTTGATTGCGCTCTTAGACAATTAGCATTGGCAGCATGTGCGCTACCATTCTCCCTTTATCTAGGTTTGCAAAGGTGTAGTTGGATTGTGTTATTATTATTGCAATTAAAACAACCAAGAGTCCTGTGACACCTTAAAAATTAATGCATTTATTGTAGCTTTTTGTATACTATAAATGTTACCCTGCACATGCCTGATCTCGTCTGATCTCGGAAGCTAAGCAGGGTCAGGCCTGGTTAGTACTTGGATGGGAGACTGCCTGGGTGCTATAGGCTTATACCATAGTCTTTCGAGACTGAAGGTTGCCAACCATCAATTCACTTAGGGCCGAATCCTATGCAATACGTGCCGGCTCACCACCAGCGCACACTATCACAAACGTGCCATAAAGCACATTTGCAGGGGTTAGCACTGGCAGAGCTCCAGATCTGGCCCAGTGTGAACCTGCGCTGGAACAGCACTGGTGGGAGGCTAGCGATCTGCACCAGACGTTTTTTGCGAAGTGCCTGGGGGTGGAGAGGTAAGTTGGGGTGTGGGGGAAGCTGGGGAGGAGGCATTCTGGGGCAGGCAGTGAGCGAGGGAGAGGCATGATAGGAAGGGAGGTGGAAAGGGAGGGAGTGGGTCGGCTCCATCAGATTCAAAGTCCTGTGTCAGGCTGTATGGCCTGACATGGGATTCTGATTCTGCACTGGCTAAAGAGCCACCGCAGAATTGTGTGGCCTCATTGTGGGGCTACTTCCCTTACCTGGGAGAAGAAAACAAAAGTTCCCTTTCCCTGCAGAGCCACCGATGGCTGCCTGGTTGAGCTCAGGATGCCACTGCAGCTATCTTTGGCACCATGGCAGCTATTTTTGGTGCCGCAGCAGCCCCGCAAGCCGGACAGCTCAGGATTGGTCTGCCCATCAGATATATGAAGTGAAATCCTCAGTAGGCAGGAGAGAGGGAGAGAGAGAGAGAGAGAGGTCTGCTATGCTGTTTAGTCACTTTTTGCAATGAATGACAGATACACACATGAAGAGGTAGAGAGGGGAAAAAACAGCAGAACTAGTTGCAGGAGAAAACATAAGAAGACCTGGTCTCGAGACAAACTTAGAAGTGTCAAGATAAACATCATGACAGTTCACAATTGGTGCCTGGAATTGCAAACTGAAGAGAAAAAGAAGCAAGAGGATAAAACGGGAAAGAGGAAATTTAGAAAAAGGTGTCACATGAGACGTAATCAGGAAAAGAGAATGGAGTAGGGATTGATACTTCTACCTCTTTGGAACATCATTTACCATGATACAGGAATGACTAGCTGTTGCAAAGCACATACTTGCATATTAAAGCTTCCAGGTTCAATTCCTGACATCTCTAGTTAAAGAATTTTAAGCAGTAGGCTTGAGGCAGAGCCCTTCTTGACAACGGGATGCCACTTGGAACATCAGAAGTGCTTGGCTAACTGGTGTGGCTGAACCCAGGACAGTTTCATTTGTTCTTATTTTCAGGAGTCTGCAGAACTTTTCTGCACTGACACAGCTGTGCCAATGGGGCATGAGAGCTGCATTGCCCTTACGTCAGCGCTGGAAAGTTGGTTGGAATTGCACCCACAGTGTCTGGCTGTGCTTGGACTACTATTTCTTATCATCTGTAGTCTCAATTTAAATGAATTTCTTCTTGGCCTTAGTTTGAAGTGCTTAATACCAGAGAGGAAGCCTGTGAACATTTGTCACCTGTAATAGCATGCAGGCATGCTGCCCTGTTTGTTGGCATCCTTCAGTCTCGGAAGACTATGGTGTCACGCTCTGAATGGTGGTTCTGGAACAGAGTGTCCTCTCCAGTGCGCGAAGCCTGCCCTGTTACAAGCAAGTTAAAGTTACTCAGTTTTTAGAGGCAAGTAGTAATTCTTTCCCATGCATGGTCTATAATCAAGTACATCCATTCTGGCCCAGTACAGCAGCCAAGGTCTGATTTCTCTCAGTGCCTCCAAATCGAACCAGCCATTAAGATTTAATTCCTGTGAGTAGTGCCCTCTCTTCAGTAAAATTAGGCCAATAAATTATGGGTCATATTCTATGTTTCTGCCAACGGACACAGCTTCAGATAGTTCTTGTCCACCTGGGTCTGTCTGCCACATGATATATAATCTGCTCTTTATCCAATTCTACTGTTCAAGGTTTCGATGCAACTTGAGAGTTTGCATGCCCCTACATCAAGGCATGGCTTTACCTATTCTCTGTTTCTTAATACCTAAGATCAGCATGGTATACGGGGATGGATATGCATGTGGAGATAACAGAATCCTTATTTTCTTTCTGCATCATAGGACTAATGCAGGCAAAAGATTCAGCTAATTGTATTTATGACATGGGCAGCCCAATCCGGAGCAAATCCCCATGCAGCGATCCAGTGAGACCAGCACAGACTGTGCTGCATCCTGAACAGGAATTTTGCATGCTGGAGGCCTCCATGGGGTAAGAAACATTTATTCCCTTACTCCAGGGTAAGCCCCAGCAGCCACAATGGAGCAACTTGGACCAGTGTAAGTTCTATAGCTGGTGTAAGTTCACATTGTTCCATGTCAGCACATCAGACCAGGAAGGGGGATAGGATTTGGTGCACACAGCTGCTGCTGATCCTGTCTCTTCCCAGGCTGATTCGCCCACCCCACCTCCTTCAGCACCCACTCCTGTTCTATTACACCCCCTACCATCCCCTCTCCCCATCCTGTTCTGCATCCATGCTGCTTGGTATAAGATTCACCTTCCATAGTGTGTGCTGCTTCCTGTGCCAGAGTGACCCTTTGTGCCATCCCACTCAACCATTATGCCATCACAAGTGCTTTACAGCACCATGGCATGCTGCATTGCATTGCGTTCCCTTCGCGGCACTTTGCCTGGAGACAGGCCAATATAGGCTGGGGTTTCTAGCATGGTCCAGTTTCTTAAAATACTGGGCCAAAGTGTGCTTCAGGGCTGACCAAAATCCATTGTTAAAGGGGTTATTGACTGACTCGCTGTTGTCTCCTTGCTTAGCTCTGTTCAATAAGAAAATTAGACAAATGGGTCTCGAGGAAGATCTACAAGGAACTGCTACACTTGAGATTTCTATCAGGCTCTTGACAACAAGACTAACAGACATAGAAAGGCAAGAGATTTTGGCTGCAGAACAAAAAAAATGTTCGCCCCTAAATTTCCATCTTAACAATACCTTTGGTCTACAACCAAAATACCTGTCCTTCTTAGAGTGCCCCTTTGAAAGGAGGGCTTTCCTGTTGCCTTCTAATGACCTACTTGGTAGGTTTAGAAATGCCCCAAAGAAAGAACTATTTTGCGATTGTGGCCTCAGAGAGGTAGACTCTCTTCCACACATTGTTCTGCATTGTGCTTTTAATCAGGTGCTCAGAGACCAGTATTGCCCTTCATTGTCAGGAAACAAAAAAGGTCTCTCTGAGATCACCTCTTTACAACTTTTGCTGGCAGGTGAATTTGAATTTGTGACCCTCCCAGTGGCTAAATTTCTACATTTGAGCAACTTGAAGCGGGCTAAGTTGCTGGTCCTAAGCAACTTGGAGTAACTGTGTAAGCAAACTGGTGTGTTTTAACCCTTATTTCTTATCTCTTTTTTAATATATACCTTCATACATGACTGTTTGGAGATATTAGTTGTAAAACTATATGCCTAATAAAGGTTTGTTGTATATGCATGCTGCATTGGCCCCAGCCCACATACTGCACAGGACTGTGCAGTTAGTGGTAATATTTTTTGAAAAGAATCATGACCACTGTGTTAATCACAACTGTCTCCTTTTAGAATGTGATATTATTTCTATTATTCCTTTCATCTCACACCCTACAGGCTGACACATCATTAGCTTACCCTTTTGAAAAGAAAGATTGGAGCACTCTTTCCAAACATTTCTTTGCATTTCAGCAGTTTCTGTAGCTTCAAATAATTAACCTGTTACATCCATTGTAATTAGTCTTCAAAACACTTTTCTTATTTCACATGCATTGAGTGTCTTCATTATTTTCCGGCAGAGAAATATCACTTTTCATTTATTGAAATGAAATGAAAACGATCTTTTATGGGGAGGAAATGGGGATGCCAAATAACTGTTCCAGAAAAATCTGAGAAAGGCTGCTTGTTCTTGCTGTGGTAGACAGTGCGCAAAGCCACACACCACATTTCTTAGAATTTCTAGCAACCTCATTTAGAGAAAGTATGTAATGTCCCAAGTCTGATATACAGATCCGCAGCAAGGAACAGTGAATAATACTATCCCTCGTTATATAAAAGCATCCAACCAAGAAAGGCAATGATGGGAGAAAGACATAATTATCATTGAGCTCCTTTGCTGACTCCCTTGGTAATTTTAATCTTTGATAGTGGAGCACATATGGCACACTGTAATTTATAATGCCAAGTCTTATGAAGAACAGGTAAACAGTATTTGTTGTGATAAACTAGGCAAGTTGTATTAACAGTCAGATATAATACAATTTCTGTGAAATATGTTTTCACATGCATACATTATACATACAGATTCCTCAGATGTGTATACGCATATTTCTGATAGATGTATGGATTCACATAATCCTGTGCGCTCAAAAACATTTATTGACTGGACGTAAATAAGTGAAAGTGCCTTAGATACAAGAGAAATATTGAGTTATGTGCCCTTTGTGAGGCACATATTTTTTCAAGAGCAATTCTTTCAAACCAGTCTTGTAAATATTAAACAAACCCATCCTTTTTAATTCTTCTTCAGTCATTCAGAGCTGACTTTCTATCTGCAAGCTGTTCTAGTCTTGTGCAAGAATTCCCCAATCAGAAAAAAAATTTCAAGACCTGCTTGTTTTTCATACAAAAGAACAAGTACAAGCTAGTGAAAATACATCCATTTCCCAAGGTGTGTCCTTGGGGAATCAACAGGGGTGTCCTTACCCATCTCTGCCTACACTAAACAAAGTGAGAAGACAGAGTCCTCTCTTAGTGAAATCACCAAGGCAGAAGTGTACTGTTGGCACAGGAGGTGATTACACAGCTTGTAATTAATCTGTGGAACTCCTTGCCATACAATGTGGTGATGGCACCTGGCCTAGATGCGTTTAAAAGGGGATTGGACAGATTTATGAGGAAAGTCCATCAGGGGTTACAAGCCATAATGGCTATATGCAACCTCCTCATTCTCTGAATGCTAGATTCAAGGGAGTACAGGATACAGGTATATTTTGTCTTATGTGCTCTTTGAGGCACCTGGTGCACCACTGTGAGATACAGGAAGCTGGACCAGTGTTTCTCAAACTGTAGGTCGGGACCCACTAGGTGGGTCGTGAGCCAATTTCAGGTGGGTCCCCATTCATTTTAATATTTTATTTTTACTGTATTAGACTTGATGCTACCATGGTATGTGACTGCATTTGGAGAAATGTTACAGACCAGTACTTTTAACAAGCTACTATGTATATTCTTTTAACAATGATAGTAAATGGGACTTACTCCTGGGTAAGTGTGGGTAGGATTGCAGCCTAGGATTGTTAAAAATTTTCCTGCTTGATGATGTCATTTCTGGTCATGACATCATTTCCGGTGGGTCCTGACCGATTCTCTTTCTAATAAGTGGGGTCCCCATGCTAAATGTGTGAAAACCACTGAAATGGACCTTTGGCCTGATCCAGCAGGGCTCTTATGTTCTTAAGGCCTGGCCTGGCCTGGCCTGGCCAACAGGTATAATGTTCCATCTATAAACCTACTATTATTCTCAATGGCTTTCAGGCATTAGCCTCCAGGTGGAGTCAAATTTCAGCTAGGTGAATCTGATTGCAGAGCAGACAGATAAGGGTGAAAGGGACCAGAGGTAGCAGGCATGGTCGAGACAGGGTCAAGTGTGGGATTGGGTAGACAAGACTCAAAAGGGCTAGAGGTAGAAAGTATAGTTGGGCCAGACTGGAGTTAGTACTGAATGAGACAGGTGGAGGCAGGGTGACAGTCAAGTGGCATTGGTCAGACTAAGGAAGCAAGTCTGGAACAACTGATATAAAGGGCTGGTCAGGTCTATTGTTCTTCAGGTCACTTGAGTTGAGGTATTCTAGTACCAGTTCTGGTCATTATATAAATGGTGTTGCAGTGCATCAGAGAGCAAGCTGATAAACCTTCAGCTTAAGAGCTGCTGTGGTAAATCAGGAAGCAAGGTTCAGGAACCCTACTGCCAGTGTCCCAAAACAGAGACCTCCATCATATTACAGCTCAATATATTTCAATTAAATATCAGGAGACAGCTACATGTTACAGAGAACCACAACTAATTTGGAACTACGATCACATTTTTAATGAAGCGTTTTGTAAGATCTGTATGTTACTTTTTAAGCATGCATGGTCAAAGTGTGCGATAAAAATGTATGGTAGGAAGTTGTCATAAGTGCTTTGACTAGAAAAACACTCTATGCCGTTAAAGAGAAAATTAAACACTAAGCTAACATGGACTGATGAGGAAGGTATGAACACTCCAGATGCTATCAAATGCTTGCACCACAGTGATGAAAAGGCCTGCTTTGGAAAGTATTACATCATCTGCAATAATTTAATAAAAAGTGCCCAAGAAGAGAAAAGAAAAGACTTGGAAGAGCCATGGCACTGCGAAGGGGAAAAGCAGAGATAAATGGATATGTATGTAGAACAGGAAAAGGCTTTGTTGTATACACTATAGTGTATATAATTAAATATTAATTATTTAAAACTTCTTACAAGCTGTTTAACATATTTTTTAAAATGAAAATTATACCAACATTCTTCTTTCACACATCTTATACAAATAAGCCAGTAAAACAAAATGATAGGATTCTGTAGGAAAGCTCTTCCTGTTACAAGTCTCTCTTTGTCATCCAAACACAACAGCACACTGCTATCGGCACTTTAGGGAAGCTAGTTTACTTGGGATGAATATGGTCGTAACTTAAAAACAGAACTTGCTCTCGTTTCCTTTCCCTTGTTCCCTTGTTCTATATACCACCAATATTGTTGAACAAGAGATCTGCAAACATCCATGAATGTGTGTGCTGGGATGAATCCATACATCTCTTCAATTGCTTCTCTTAGATCTGTGATTTTCAATCTTTTTCATCTCACAGTCGTCATCCCCCCAAGTATGTTGAAATGCACTTGGGTGCCCGCAGCGCAGCAATCACTGTGGTACCATCAGGGCACCATTCACTCCCCTTAAGGGAAAGTGACCCTCTAGGTTCCAATGATGAGTCGTGTTCCACCACTTTGAGAACCACTTATCTAGATATTTACATTGAGACACTAAAAGAATGCAGCAGCGACATACAATAAATAAATAAAATATTGCAATGAAATTACAGGTGTGTGTCATTTAACAACAGAAATACATTCTCCTATCCCCGTTGTTATGTGATTAGGTTGTTAAGCAACAATCCACACAATCTAGTGCCTTTTATGTGTAATCAGACACTCCTTGCCAGGCATTTGCTAGCTCTGCAGGCTACCAGAGCTAGATTGCCTCTTCTTTGCATTAAGAGCCTCTCTCTTGTGTAAACAGACACTCTGCTGCAGGCTATGGGAGACTTGATTGCATAATTAAGAACTTCTTTGTTGTGCTTTGACCACCATCATATATGCAGTCTGTCATTATGCAGTCAGTTGTTAAGCAGCACACACCTTTATTTAATGCAATGACTTCCCACAATTGAATTACATACATTGTAAATTTCAAGCTCCCTTTGAGTATATTACGGCGACAAAGAACACTATGCTTGCTTTTAGTTCACTTGAATATGTAAGTATTGTACAGTATTAGCCATTAGCCTTGACACACACACACACCAATCTGTGGAAATGGACAATCATCCCATAGTAAAGACAACCATTCCTGTTCTGAGTTTCAAAAGTAAGATATGGAATTGCCCACATACGCCCCAATAAGACAAGGTTTGGATTAAAAATGGGCCCCATTTATTGAAATCAAAACCAGTCAACAGGATGTGTAAACCCTGCAGTAGGTCCTATGTTCAGACACTCCCCCAAATTTAGGGCAGGCACCAACCCTACAGGAGACAGCATGCACCTGTCTATTCCCCCTTTCTGTGTGCCCGTGGCTCCTTCTGTGCTTCCCCTACAAGATAACTGTCATCCTTACTTTACTAACTATGGGGCCCCCATTTTGCGAAACCTAACCGCAGCTAACCGCACTAACCTAACATGTTAGTGGCATCTCAGTCTGGTCTTCCTTAATTAACACAAGGGGGGGGGGATAACTAATCCCTGACTGTATTAAAAGTATTGCTTCTGGCATAGCTCTCCTGTCCCATACTGTGGTATCCTTGTAATCAATCACCTGTACCTGGTGCCACTGATGTTTTCTCAGCATACACCTGGTCAAAAGGTGGTCACAGCTCTTGTTCATTGTTCTAGCATGCTATCTACTATTTCTCCAGGCCCTCCAACTTCCAGCCTCTGGCCAAGAGAGGGGATGATGCAAAGCAGCCACAGACCTCAGCAGCCCCGCGCCCAGGGCAAAGCTCCGTGATGGCACCCCCCCTGCAGGCTATTGCTACGCCCCCATGCAGATATCCGCCCCTCCTACTCACCAGAGGCTCACGGAGCCTCGTGTGACCTCCACCTATGCCAAAGAAACCTCTGTGAGGTTCCCCGGCACTCTAAACTGAGCCTCCAGCAAACCGGAAGCACAGTTTCTGCCCCCATCGGGAGCCTCAGAGAGTCTTCCGCGGGGTCCTAGCAGCTGGCGCCTGGGGCATTTGCAGGCACGCAACTGGGTCTATGGCAGGCACACAACTGATGCAAAGACAGTTGGTCAGGTATGTGGTTATAAGTAGGGTTTCTAAACCCCTGCTTGGCTCTGAGTTCCTCAACTTGTTAAAGCTGTTTTCGTAACACTTAATCTGCAGTAATTATTTTCTCAAGGACTCTTGAGATACTGGCATGTTTAATGCAAATTGTAGGAAGGGAAACAGCTCCTCTGTAAGGCTTCCATCTCTCCTGTTGCAAAAGTGGGAACGGGGAGGTCTATGCACACAAGCTTCTTCAATACCTGCAGGCTATCTGTATTGATCTGTATTTAGAGTCTCCTTCACTGCAGGTAGTGAACCTAACAGTGTGTAGGGCAAAAGGCTGCCCACCTCGGATGGGATACACAATATATGTTCCTATGGTTATCACCTAGTTGATAGAACAAGGGGGATAATTGGGTGAGATTAAGCAGACGGCTTAGGAGACTTAGCAGCTGAGGGGCTCAAAATTTTTTTGTGGTGCTCCAGGTGTAGGAGCCCCCCCTACTTGCAAGAAAGAGCAGCGTGACTGGGGCTGATGGTGCCTAGTGTGAAGCGTGGCTCCCAGAAGTAGGTGGCAGTGATGTGACTGGCCTCATGATGTCCCGGCATGGACAATTCCATGCCAGAGTGCGCACTGGAGAGTGTGCTCTGCACCTTACTAGGTGCTGGCTGTGGCTTCAGGCAATCCTCTTGCCCCCTTGCCATCAGGTGCAGGGCCCAATTGGCAGCCCAAAGCCATCCCTGATTAAGCATGTTCTGTCTTCTTATATGTGTTTATAACAATTGCTCCAAGATGGGTGCCAGGCTCTGACCTTTATGAACACAGACCAGATGAAATCTCTGTTAATTATTCTTCTTTTAGCCTTGTAAAGTAGCAACTGTAAGCTTACTGGCTCATGGTCCTTTGCTCCACATTCCACCTCTCTCTTTTCCAAATCTCTTTCCTCAAAATGCCCCAGAATGGCCTCTGGCAACTCACATAAGGCATCCCCGTATAGAGCTAAAACATTTTATGTCCTAGGAGTCCAATGAAGGTTATACTCGTCACACAGCATTGTGCAGTCTTCCTTTATTTAAATCAGTTGCTTTTACTGCATTTTAGCACCCTCCCATTCCCAGCCTAAAAAGTCCCCTAATAATTTGGCCTCTTAGAAAAAAACAGCAGTAAAGAGATTGTATCAGGTTGGAACTGCATAAATCCTTTGGTGCCTGCAGTCCCGACCTGTTGCCTTGGCTCATGTGAACAACCGTTCCATATGCTAGCATGTAATGTCATATTTCCTTTGTGATACCTGACTGGTTGGAAAGAAGTTCAGTACTGCCTACACTGGCTGGCAGCTGCTCTTCAGAATTTCAGAGAAAGGTCTTCCTAACTCCATCTGGAACTGGTGAATGCCAAGTCATCATTTTGCCACCGAGCTACAGCCCCAACCTTCATTGTAGTGCATGAGTTTTTTTTACAGCAGTCACTGCCATTCACAGAAGCCTTGAAGACAGCAACAGCAGGCCCAAGCTAGCAAATAGGCAGACTGAGCCCCAATGAACTGGAGGGGGTCAGCTAAAATTAAACCTAAATGAGGGCAGTAGGTCTGGTCTAGAGGGTAGAGCCTCCATTTGCCTGAAGATTAACATCCACAAGGTCGCCAGTTCGAGGCCACCGGCACCGTGCGATCTTGAAGTAGCTGACAAGCTGAGCCGAGTTATTCCATCTGCTCTGAGCGTGGGAGGATGGAGGCCAGAATGTTAAACCAGATCGGAGTGTAACAGCTTGAATGTGGTGGTTCTTGAAAGAGAGAACCTTCTTTCAATTTGTAAAAATCCCTGCGTGGATTTAATAAGCCTGCCTGTGTAAACCGCCTTGAATAAAGTCTTGAATAAAGACCAAGAAAGGCGGTATATAAATACTGTATATTATTATATATTATTATTATTATGAACAAATGAAGGGAGCACCCTTACAACAAACCCTCCCAAAGAGAGATTGCTCAGCTGCCAATGCACAGGGCTATAAGCCTCTGCGGCCCTGTGGAATGTACTACATAAATAATATACAGGGGAGCCCTAGTATCTGTGGATACTAGTTCTGTTTCAGAATCCCAAGTGAATAGCGGAAACCATGATACGCGGGATGCCCTGCCCCCCACCCTGTGCCCTGAACTCTGCTAAGTTCAGAATGGCCGTTTTGGCCAAAAAAAGTCACTTCCAATTTTGTTTTGTAAAATTGGAGGTGATATTTTTATGCATTTAAAAGGCATTAGGAGGGCTGGAGAAGGCATAAAAAGTCACTTCTGGTTTTATGAAAAAGTGAACTTTTTTTTTTACCTAAATGGCCATTCTGAACCCTGCAGAGGCTGTGGAAGGATGCATGCAATCTCAGAGGAGCCTCCAGAAGGTGCAGGGGGCATAGGGCCCCCCACATCCACAGTTAAGTGAAATTGTGGATATGGGATCCATGGATATGGCCCCTCCCATATATTTAAAAGAGTTCAATTGCGACTATAATATAGGGGGGAACCCCTCAAACTCCAGAAACCCTGGATTGGTCCCTTGTTCTCTTATTCTCTTTTGTCTCTTGTATCTATAATGTATGTTAATGCAAAAACAAAAGGATATAAGGAGCAAAAGCTTCATACCACACCACAAGCCAGCCTTCCAAAGGTCACTCCTGACAACATATCTGAGATCAACCAGTTGAGCCTGGGAAGGTGAGCAACCAACACAGCCTCACTGGCTCCACCCTCTTTCCCTTAACCATCCAATTGGGTGCTAGGGACTTCCTGCCTTGCCTCATGCAAGAAAGGATAGCTCAAAGATGCTGCTACCCAGTGGCATAGCTAGCGGGGGGCAGGGGCGGTCCACCCTGGGTACTAGCCTTGAGGGGGTGTAACACCACAAATGCCCCAACATCGCTAAGATCATGAGGGTTAGGCGTAACCCCATCATGCCATATACCATTGGATGCGGAATTTCCTGCGGAATGCAATGCAAAAAACCAGATTGAAATATCTCCCTTTGTCAAAGGTTATGGCCAAAAAACCAGAAACAAAAAAATGCATTGAACCCTATGGAAAATGAAACTGAGCCATATTGTGCGTTTACTCGTGAGTAGGCAAACTTGCCATAGTTCGTTGGAAAGGGCAGGCTGAGAGGAATCCAACGACACCAGAAAGGTTGCTATCCAATGAAAGCAGCCCCAAAAAAGCACCCAAGAAGGAAGTCCCTCTCTCCAAGCAGACGAATGTATTGAGCCCTATGGAAAGTGAAAGTAAGCCAGATGGTCGCATTTACTCACGAGTAAGCAAACTCATGCCTTGGCTGGTGGTCAGGCCAGGCAAAGGGGAATGCAAGTCTAGTTCTAGTCTTTCATAGAACTCCTTGTTCCAGCTGGATTCCTTCCCGGTCTGGCCTCTCTCTGGGTTGCTGCCTGCAAAAACACCTCCCCCCCCACACACAAATAAATCAGTAAGATTTTCAGCCCTCCCCAGTGCCCACCTTAGCAGCTCAAGCCTCTGGTTTATTTTGGGGGGGGGGGCTGCCTTCCGGAGCATTTGTTGAGCTCCACTTTCATCAGATTGGGACCATGCAGCTAGCCCCCCAAAAGAATAAAACAGAGGCTTTAGCTGGTAAGGTGGGCACTGGTGAGGACTGAAAATCTCACTGCTTTATCTGTGTGGGGGGGAGGGGGTGTTATTACAGGCAGGTTACAGAGAAAATTCACTTGGTGAAACAGGGCTGGCTTCCCCTTATTTATCTGTTTTTCTTTAATTTAATTATTTATAATTATTTTATTTTGCTTGATGATGTCACTTCCAGCCATGATATCACTTCCTGGACAGATTATCATTCTAAAAAGTGGGTCCCAGTGTTAAAAGTTTGAGAACCACTGGCTTAACTCAAAACAGGTCAATGAGACATCCGGGGGGGGGGGTGACACCCTCGTGACCAAAATTCTGGAAATCGTAGCTTTTAAGAATAATACCATCATGTTATATACTATTTGATGCAGAATTTCAACCATTGCTTGTGGGGAAATATTCACTGCATTATTTTTCTGGTCATTATTGTTATTCATTCCATGTCACGATTATTACTATCTCTGTCTCACCTACCTCACAGGGTTGTTGTGAGGACAAAATAAGGGGAGGAACCATGTATACCACCCTGAGCTGCTCAGAGGAAGGGTGGTATAAAAAGTGAATTAATTAATTAAACAATATTTTAATTAATTAAGTCATATGGGGTGACAAAAATTTATGGGCCCGGGTTTCAAATGACCTAGCTATGCCTCTGCTGCTACCTTTAATTTAGGTGGTTGAGAGATGGAATACAATCAACATGAGTGCCAGAAACATTTTAAATGAAGGCTACTCAAAGCCCAATCCTGTGGTCCGCGCCGTGCCTCCCTAAGGCACGTTTGCAGGGCTTACGTCGGGCTCCCACCGAAGCTGGCTCAGTTCCGGCCGGCGCTGAGCCACCGCCCAGCAGGTGCCCGCGTTCCGTGGCTTGGCAACTGCTGGGCTGCAGAATGGGGAATGGGGGCGTGGTCTGGGACGTGGGGGAGGTGTTCCAGGGAGGGGGAGGCGTGGTCGGGGGCGTTCCGGGGGGGCGGGGGGAGGCGGATCCATGGAGCCAAGCTCCGCAGGATCCTAGGCGCTCGTGGAGGGCTGCACACCCTATATGGGCACCTTCACTTTAGCGGCAACCAAACAGTCGCCGTTAAAGTGAGTAGCCCCATTGCGGGGCTGCTTCTCTTACCCAGGGGAAGGGGATGAACATCCCCTTCTCCCGAGGAGCCTCCCGCAGTAGCACGGGAGGCTCTGGATCCGGCGGGAGCCTGCCAGAGAGCCGCCAGGTCCTGCAGCTCCAGGCAGCTCAGGATTGGGCTGTGAGAAGGTTAGTTAGTACTGCAAATAAAGATAAAACAGCCAACGTCAAATTCAACAAAATGTACTCTAGAGGTTCTCCATCATAGCCTTTCTCTGGCAAGGCACTTACTTAATTGCTTTAGAGCCAGATGTACAACTTCTGACTAATACTAAACATGTTTTTTTTTTCCCTATGAGAAGAGAGACACTGATCTCACTAACAGCATGTAAATAGATGTGGGAAATTTTCAATCCTGCATAAATTACCAAGACAAACACAGAGGAGTGAAGCTTAAGAAATGTATCTCTCCTTGAGACATCTAAGGGTCCAGTCCTATCCATGTTTCTAGCGCTGATGCAATGCAGCCATGTCAGTGGGGTGTGCACTGAATTCTTTGGGGGGGGGGGACAGCAGTCACAGAAGACTCCTTAAGGTAAAGAAATATTTGGCCCCTTACCTTTGGACGGCATTGCAGCTGCACTGGTACTGAAACATTGGATAGGGTTGGGCTTTAAGTCTGAAATCAAAGTTGAGTTCCATGCCTTATGCATTCAGCATTGGTCTGAAAATGACTGAAATTCATCCCCTATTCAAGAAAAACTCTCTGAAAGTATCTCCCACCATGAAATTGTCCTGAATCAGCTGGCAATGCTCTTTTCATAAGTTTAGGGAATAAGAAGTAATAATTTCTAGAACACTGAGAGTGTTGATGACAAAAATTAGTGGAAGGGCTGCCAGTAGAGGTGAGGGGGATGACGGCAAGAAATAGGGCTTTCTTGATGGTGGCACACTATCCGTGTAATTTCTGCCCCCTGGAATTGAGAACAGCTCCCTCTTTGGAGTCCTTTCAGTAGGACCTCAAGACTTCTTTATTTAGGGAAACTTTTAAATGCTGGTATTGGGGGTCTGGTGCTTTTTATGAAACGTCATTTTAATTGTGATCCAATTGAGCTTATTATGTCATTGTTTTAACTGGTTTTTATTGTTTTAATTGTTTTTACACTAACATTTTAGTATTGTTTTATGCATCATTGTATTATGTATCTTTTTGTATTGAGGGCCCTAAAGGAGGTGGAAAGGTGGGGTAAAATTCCTTAAACAAACAAATGACAAGATGAACCAGCAAGCAACCTTGCTGCACGCTCTGTCAGTATGCTCTGTCATTGTTTTATATCTAATGTTTCCTTCATTAACCCAATGTAAATGTATTAGGAATGCAAATAAAAATGTTATCAATTCCGATGTCCTTGAATTTGGCTTAATTTTTTTTAATGGTTAGCTCTATAAATGCTATACAATGTTTAACTTATTCATTTAGTTTCCATGTCACCTGTCAATATCAATATTCTTGAAGTAGTTTACAATAATTAATGTATGCAAAAATGTAGGGCTGAATTTCTTGCAAAGGGGATGTAGCAAAACCCTATAACACAGTGTTTCTCAAATGGTGGGTTGGGACCCACTAGGTGGGTCCCGAGCCAATTTCAGGTGGGTTCCCATTTATTTCAATATTTTATTTTTAATAGATTAGACTTGGTATGTGACTGCATTTGGGGAAATGTTACAGACCTATACTTTTAACAAGCCATTATGCATATTCCTTTAACAATGTTAGTAAATGAGACTTACTCCTGGGTAAGTGTCGGTAGGATTGCAGCCTAGGGGCACAATCCTAGCCAGGTCTACTCAGAAGTAAGTCCTATTTTGTTCAATGGGGCTTACCCTCAGGAAAGTGTGGTTAGGATTGCAGCCTTGGATTGTTAAAAATTTTCCTGCTTGATGATGCCACCTCTGGTCATGACATCACTTCTGGTGGGTCCTGACAGATTCTCATTCTAAAAAGTGGGTCCTGGTGCTAAATGTCTGAGAACCACTGCTGTAACAAATGCATGTAACAAAATGATAGTGAATTCTTCTAGGAAAAGTGGCTTTGGGAGGAGTAGTTTGGAGTACAGGAGCAGTGGAGAGGATGTAAAACCCATTTCCTGCCCATCACTTTCCTCCTGCCTAAGACATGAGGTTCCAGAAATGTGTTTGCTAATATAAATGTGACTGTGGGACCCTAGAAGGGAAAGCTGTGGTTTGGGAGGGAACTGCAGGGAAAAGCGGTTGGTGGGAAAAGGCCAAAACTTTCACCTCTGCTTTAGATTGTCTGCGTGTTTTGTGGCCAAAGGTGCTGGCATTCTGTCTTAGATGAACTGGCAGATCTCAGGAAGAAGATGCTATCCTGCTGAGATATCTTTTTAACGAATTACAGGTTGGTGCTGGACAAATATTTGCTGCTTTCCCACTTGTGTGCGTAAAAGTGTTTTCTCTATTATTCAGCTGGTGTCTGTTGGGGGAGCCAATGAAAAGGTGACTTGTTTCATAATGAGTAATTCATCCCAACTTGGCATGTTACCACTGAGAACAACTGAGGCTGCAATCCTATACACACTTTCCTGGAAGCATGCTCCATTGAATACAGTGGGACTTATTTCTGAGTAGACATGCATAGGGTTGTGCTGTGAGTTAAGAACATTAGGGCGCAAGCCTAAAACCTTATATCAGTGCTTTCCAGCACTGGCATAGCAGTGCCAATGGGACATGTGCTGCATCCTGCAGTTGGGTGTCACTCACGGAGGCCTCCTCAAAGTAAGGGAATATTTGTTCCCTTACCTCAGAGCTGCACTGCCCTTATGTCAGTGTTGGAAAGCACTGACATAAGGGGTTAGGATTGCACCCTTAATTGCATACTGTATATGCCATGGATGCTAACACCCAACACCACACACACTGAGGAAACGATTCATAATTGAATCATAGCAGTAGAAAACTGATTTTTCCCTCTGAGAAGACTGATACTTTGGGACCATAAAGAAGCATTATAGCTAACATGTAAAGCAGAAAGGGTGTAAGGATGCTTCTACAGAGGCAGTCCTCCTTTACAGACATCTGATGTAGGTAAAATGTGGTGATGCACCTCTTGTCCCCACCCAAATCTGCATGGGGACCTATTTGCCTGCCTTTGTAGCTATGTGGACTCTCTATGCTCATCTAAGCATTGCAGAAATTGAGAATACAAATGATGGGGCAAAGTCAGAAGGTGCAATTCTAGGACCATATGGTGCAGACACTAGTTGTCTGCACAAACCTATTTAGAAGTCCAAATCACATACTTTTGGTGATAGTCAACTTAGCCCTAGAGTCTATTATGTATAATGTCAAGTGCTCTCCTGATTTATAAACAAGAGAAATAAGTGCAGCACACTCTGAAATAAGCACAGCAGTCTTGGCTTTTGTGAACCATACAGGTTTTATTAGATGCCATAATGTCAATGCCTGTATTATCAAGAAAGTTGATTCTTATTATCCAAGCTTTCTAAAATGACAAAAAGGGCCACTTTCTTAGACATTGAGACTGACAGTAGAAATAACAGCATCAGTCATAGCTTGGATACAGCATTGGTTAAGCAGCAGTTGCCTATTTCTTACTGTGTGGATGACACATGGCAGCTTTTAAAGAAGCCCACAGACTCCAAAGGAAAGGAATTCTAGCTGCGGAAGTACAAAACACATTTTACTGAACAACTGCTTGATATTTCATTTTTCTGTTATGTTGGCTCCACTGCTTCAATAACCGATAGACTTGCTGTGCAGTCAGCACACACCAGGAGTTCAGCAGAAGTTTACATTCCTTAAAACAAGAAATGTTCAGCAGCCCACATAACCAACTGGTGCTCCATAAATTATAACAAAACATAATTTTCCAAGCCAAAGCACTCTTGCTGCTTGTGCTCTTCAGGCAAAAGAAGTATGTCAGGTTCAAAGTCTGCACTGTAGAACTGCAGTGGTGAAGTTTGGCAGGAGGACAGCGGGACATTAAACCATTCTTAAGCAGTGCAGAGGCACCTTTTTCCTGGTATTTGAGAGGGAACTGGCAAATTACCTCAACACAGCAATTACTCTGAAAAAATGTCACCTATTCCAGAATGTGTGGTATGGATCTGAACTCTCCTGGCACTAACTACCTAGTAAGTCTCAGGCTTTCATTCATTCATTTATGGCAGGGCATGGATGTCAGGAGGGCACCAGACATAATCTCTGTCTTAGGATGCCCTGACTTTTTTTTTTAAAGTTATAGTTTTATTTCAAAAGATCAAAACATACAAACTTAACAATCAGAAATCAAACTAGAAATAAATGAAAACAAAAACCAAAAAGAAAGGAAAAAAATATTATAAGGTGTGGCAGGTGCAGAATTCTCAGTCTAGGTTTCTTTGTTCTTCTATAAAATCATATATTAGGTATTACATCTTAAACAGTCTGATAATTATTCTAAGGCTGCAATCCTAACTTCACTTTCCTGGGAGTAAGTCCCATTGAACACAATAGGACTTACTTCTGAGTAAACCTGGTTAGGATTGTGCCCTAAGGTACACTTTCAACAACAAAAAAAGAGAAAAAAAGAAATTGTATATCCATTGTCTACTCATCGAATCCATAGTTCATTTGACCCATTGTCCCCTTCACGCGCAGGAAGTTCATGAATGGTTTCCAGTCGTCCACAAAGATTTGTACTGACTTGTCTTTAAGAAGAATTGTAAGTTTGTCTATTTCTGCAAGGTCCAGTATCTTTAACCACCATTCTGCCACCGAAGGCATCTCTGGAACCTTCAAGTATTGAGCATACAATATTCTTGCAGCAATTATATATAAAAACACTATTTCACAGTCTTTCTGAATCGAATCATCCAATATTCCCAACAAAAAAGCTTTTGGTTTCATTTGTAAATTTACCTTAAATGTCAATTGCATTTGCTTATGTATCAAAATCCAGTACTTTGTTTTGCTTTGGTACAAGTCCACCACATATGATAAAATGTTCCTTCTTGTCTTCTACAATTTCAACATCTATTCGATAAATTTTCATACATTTTTGTTAATTTAACTGGTGTCAAATACCATCTATACATCATTTTGTAAACATTCTCTTTAAGATTTACATTTAGTGTAAATTTAAATTTTTTCGTCCACAAGCTCTCCCACTGCTCCATTGATATCTCATGACCCACATTTCTTGCCCACTGTATCATCACCTGAGGTCGTAGCTTTTTGCAAGCACAGGAAATCTTGTGATGCTCTGTATCACATAACATATAATCCATACATTCATCTGTTTGGCTTACTAAGTTTTCCTGTCCTGAAAAAGAAAAAAAAAACAAGTACAACTACTCGAAATCACTATCATGTGATTCTCCATTTCTTCTTCTTGCACCTTCATCACATGTTAGAAGGTAGAGTTGAAACGAGCAAAAACAGTTGCAAGGGACATTTTTGGGTGGATGGGATAGCTTTGTCATCCAGTTCATTCACACCTTTCTCTGCCACAGTGTCTAACCTTTTAATCTAATCTGAAAACTGCAAGAAACTGGTGGGGAAGGAAGAATTAATGACGTGGTCTGTCCAACTCTTTCCCAGCCTTCTTTTTCATTGGAACCATGTGTACAAACAGTACAAGTTGTGCGCTATGACACCTGTAACACTAAATGCACAGTGCTGAATTACTATTAAGAAAGAACTTGCTTAGTAGAGCAGGTTCAGGACCACTTCCTTATAGCTCCAGCCAATTGCTGTTCCTTTGCAATGACATTCAGAATGGTAAAGTTCCTTCCATCCTGCAGTAGTCATAGCATGTTTTGGAGACACAGTAAACTGACTACCTCCCTATTGCTCTTTCATTTTCTGCTGTGGTCTGTTGTACCTACTAGTCAAAATGGGAGTGGACATGAGAATGGGAAAACCTGAGTTAATTGCAGCTGGAAGCCACAGTCCAGTACTTTCTCCTTTCTAAGGATACAAGTTAACTGCACTTCCCTTCAAAAGTTTTTATCATTTACCAGAATATTTTGTCACACTTAAATGTGATTTGAACAAAGTCAAATAAGGCAGCCTACAAGGATATTCCCTGGACCTTTTCCTCATAGTTAATGAAGAAAGGATTGAAAGACTGATGATGGCACTGGTATGGAGTTGTTAGATGACAATGAGATGCATCATTCACAAAGATGTAGACTGCAGTGGTCTCTGTTTGTCAGGACAATTTTTTTTCATTTTTTTTTTTGCAAATTGCTGTCCCTTTATTGTTCTTGTTTTGTTCTATCTTTTTGGGGACCATCTTCCCTCCCAGCTTCATAGAGAATTCCCCCCAAACATATCCAGTAGTATATAGCCACAAGTTGGGAAAACTGGGGCAAGGCTTTGACTCGGTTCAATCAACCACAGGCAGGTAAAGAAAACACCAAACATACTTATTAATATTAAAATAAAACAGGTCAGTGGATAGTACAAAGGAGGAAAGACTAGAACAAGCTGCCTGTACAATGGTTTGGGCATGCATCTCTGCAAAAATACAAGCAAGCGCTTACAGGCAAACATAAAAGCAAAATTATTCCCTAATGTGTTTAAATGTCATGGTGATCTAATTGTACTTTTTCCAGTATTAGCTTGCAGGATCCATTACAGCTCTCTGATCCCCAGAAAGGTGAGAACTTGATCACACACAGCTGCATCTTCTGAGGAAGCCAAACATTCTGGGGCTTGACCTTAAGAAACTTAGGTTCCATGATGTCATCAGTTTCTCTGATTGGATAGTTTACAATCATCTGAGCAACTGGTTGGAGCATGCCTGTCTCACCAAATGGGTTGACTAGGACCCATTGTTCTTGGGGGAAGGAATGAAATATGCAGAATGTATAAAACAATATATTTGTTTGGCCATACAGTCTTTCTGCAATGGCATGGCTTTCATTATGCTTTAGGGAAGCCTGATTTCAATTACCGGTAAACCTAAAGCTGAGGCTTTCCTTAAGGGAAACATATGGGGAAAAAGAAGGCAGCAAGGGAAGCTCAGTCATCACAGTGTGCATGCATGAACATTAAGCTGCCAAGCAGTGCACAGACTGCCATTTCACAGGTGGGTGAGAATCTTCTCATATAGTTGAAAACAGATTGCAGGACAATTATGTTTTTTTCCCCTATGATATCTTTAATATATCAATGCAGATAGACTACTGCACAGTAAACAAGGATTGAACACAAGCACTAGAACCTCAGCCTTCAGAAATGTGTAACTGAGTGCTTTAAATAATCCTTGGTAGGAGAATAGATGTGCAACAGGTTTGTCCATTTCCATCTGTGGAATGTTAGAGGATATGCACAATTGCCAAAGTCAGCATAGAATAAGACTCCTAAACTACTGTAATTGCAGTTCCAAAGGTTACCATATTATTATTAAAAATTTATTTATAAAATGGTGTCCAAACAGCATGATACTCAGAGCACTGTACAACCAGCTGAAAGCACCCAATCAGAAAAAAGTAATAAAAACACCATGTAGAAAAATAATGCATCCAGCAAATTCATAACAGCTTGCATGAAACAATGCAGGCAAATGAAAAACTTTTGGTCTTAACCCTGGATTGGTACCAATATTTAAATTATATGAGTTCATTTCTGCTTTAAGCCACAGTGTGTGGGGTTTGTGCCTCTTATAAGTCTTTGTGCTGCTTCTGTTGCATGTTTCTTGTAAGCAGATAATAGATTCTTGCAGTTACTATAACAAACCTATGAAGGTGGGCAGAAGTATTTTTACTGAGCAGTTCCAATTTCTCCCCAAGGATTTTTTCCCCACTATCTTGGTTGAGGAAAACAAGAAGTTATTAAACATTTATTTTGCCACCCTTAGAATTTTATCTGCCTCTGCTGTCTTGTTATTTGTGGTGCTTTGGTGACATGTTATCACCTGCCACTAGGAGATGAGCTGCAGCTGTCAACCCCATTTTTAAAGACATTTCATTGTGCTGTATTTGTTGGATCTCAGGTTTTACTAGAATCAGAAAGTCATTGTTGCATGCACAAATCTTTTCTCATCCCTGTCAGGCTTCCATTCTTTTCCAGTGATACTTTTCCATATCTTTTGAGAGGGCTTGTGTTTTAAATATGAACTTTCCTTGCTATGAATTCTATTCATTCTTTCCCATACCAACATGATCTGGTTGTAGGATTGAAACTTAAAAATATCACAGCAGTGCTCAGCTGTACCTAAATGTGGCTGCACTCTCCCACCCATTAAGACAATTTATTTTGGCCACTGTTTCTGCACAATTTGGGCATGTAAAGTGATTGCAGCGCACAGATTAATGCAAGGGTAATTGCAGAAAAGCAGCCTCCGAATCAATTAAGCAGCCAAATAGGCCTGCAGCAAATTAAATTTTAGCAGGGCCACCAGCACTTGCCATCAGGTGTCTTCACAAATAGACTGGTTTTAGGCTGACAATGAAAACTGAGCAGGGATTGGGGCAGGAGCTACAGATATCCCTCTAGGAAGTTCCAGATGGTGGTTACAACCACTGACAAAGCCTGTTCCCACATTGTAGTAGATGTTAAATGGAGGGATTCAGAAAAAATAACCCCAGTAGGTAATCTCTGTATTTTGGAAAGATACATATGGCAGAATTTCTTCACCGTTATTAGAACTTCACCTATACCACTTCACCTTCTCGCAAACAAAAACAACACTGAAAATAGATTGCTCACTTTCTCAGTGAAGGAAATACATTTTTGAACATGAGGGTGTTTGATCAGTGTTGCTCTTCCATCTCTCATGACTTCAAGGTCAGAGCTGCTTCCTCTGTTCAGAAAAGTAATGACTTGCAGGCCAGATTCAGTTCTGAATCCTGAATGCAGCTACGTTAGTTCACAAACAGTTGAACATGCATTGCTTTCCAGTTATTAATTGAGATCTCCAGCAATATTCTGTGATGCTGAAAGTATCTGTTATGTGGTGTTCACAATACAAGTATGTTGTATTCTTTGTTGTTCACATGGCTGTCTGTTGGATAACTTGCAATGGCACAACAGCCCTGCTGGGAAGAGATTGTTGGCAACCTCCCTTGTCTCTTCCTCTTTCAAATGCTGCTTTGTCAATGCTAATGCTCAATAACATTCTTGACTGGGTCATACTTCTTTTGTTAGCAAAAAGGGATTCCTTTTTCCCACCTTAGCTTAGTCTTACCTTAGCTGGTCTCAGGGTGGGTCCCTGTGGGGGCCTCTCTGCTCCCAGGGCCTGCAGCATCCTCACTCTGTGACTTCTTGGGTTCTGAGAGGGGACACACTTCAGTGATCATGAGTCCCCTGTTCTCTGCTGCCATGGTGGGCTGTTGCGCTCTTGCACGCATGCACACATGCAGACGTTCACTCTGTACATGGGGCATCTCTCTATGGTTGTAGGTGGTGCCCTGCTGTAAAACAGTGCAATGCTTTTGAAGCTGAATATTCGGGATTAGAAATGACAGACAGCTCTAGAATATGAGTAGTCGATTTCCATTCTTTTCCTATTACATGCCTAATGTCAAAGGACATTTATTTAGATTGGTGACCTGTTTGCTAATTCTTTTTCTACTAGACTGACTTGTATCAATTCCCTTAGAAAATATAAAATCTGTGTCTCCAGATTTTAAGTACAGTAACATGATCCAAAAATGACAACTCAATAAAAGAGGACAAGGCATTCTCTTTTCAAGGCATACCACTAGATAAAGGGAAAAGCTGGTTAAGTACCAGGTGTGTATCAGTACCAAGTGCACCAATAAATGTATTTTTTAAATGTTGAAATACTGCGGTAATAATATAGTTTTGTTGTTGCAAATGTCTCTGGAGTATATTTAGTTCGTACAAGTGGCCAAGGATGATCAAGCCCTCAGTTAACCAAGATGATGACATTTTCAGCACAGCAGTTATACTGAAGGGTCGGTTTAGCTTTGACACATCTGTCCCTGTCAACAAACAGAACTGGAACATCAGGAGGTCCCTCACCTTAGCCTTCCCTTTCAGATATAAGTGGCTTTGTCCGCAGTCTTTGGACCCCATTTCTGCAGATAATATCAGACCTCTCTGGCACCTGGCCAGATGTCACACTTCTCATGCTCTGCATTTATGCAGCTTTATGTATGGGATTACTAAACCTGTGGGCTCCTGCTTCCAATGATGTGTTTGTGAATGGGAGGGGTTGTAATGTTCTAAATCAGGGGTGTCCAAAGTTTTTGGCAGGAGGGCCACGTCGTCTCTCTGACACTGTGTCGGGGGCCGGGGGGAAAGAATTAATTTACATTTCAAATTTGAATAAATTTACATACATTTACATAAATGAATATATTAAAGATGAACTTGAATGAATGAATGAAGGTCTTGCACAAACGTCTATAAAAGGCCTTGCACAAAGCAAGGCCGCCCTTTCCTTTTCTGCGGCTACTGCATCACAGACGTGAAACAGCAAGCAGTGGAGGGAGCCCTCATCCCACAGCTCACGCGAGAGGTCAAATAGTCGCCCTCACGCTGAGAGCAGTTGCACTGGGCCAGTGTGAGCTCCAACAAATCACCGGAGGGCCAGAGGCTCATTGGAGACTGGGAGATCCCTGAGGGCCGCATTGAGAGGCCTCGAGGGCCGCAAGTGGCCCCAGGGCCGGGGTTTGGGCACCCCTGTTCTAAATCAATCAGGACCTGATTTCATATGTTTGACTTACTTGTAAAGAAATGTGAAAAAAAATCCTTCAATTTTATGTGCAAGAATTTTTCAAAAGCTGTTGAAGTGAATATCTGATTGGGGGGGATCAGTGTGGTCTGACCATCTAGTGTGGTCTTTCCCCTTCTAACTGGGCAAAGAAGTACCTTTCACAATGGTGTGCCTCTTAGAAGTGGAGATGAATTTTTCCTATTCATTCCGGAACACATCTTTCCCAGTGGCCTTTTGCTGGTGCCCCTCCTGAGTCTTTATTAGATTTTGAGCTCTTTTGTGACAGCGAACCATTTTCTTATTTGTTTTGCTATGTAGACTGGTTTGTGTACTTTTTTCATTGTTGAAAATATGTACATTATCTTCTTAATAAATGTATTCAAACTAATTCAAAGCTTTACTTTGAAATTATTATTATGGGAGTGCCTGTATTTTAACATATGCCTGCTACTGGCATACAACAACAGAATAGCATACACTTTTTAAAACTTCTTCAGATTTTCAGGAAAAATGAAGGCACTAAAAACTGTTAACATTTTAGCGCATGTAGTGCATTTTGTGTGTGGGCATGTGCGAACTTCCTAAGGAAAGTCATAAAAAACAGTTATAGCTCATAACATTACTTATTACTGTTATAAATAAATACATTTATAAGAATTGAAAATTTCCACTGAAAAATATAGTCATGGAAATTTTTCCATGCCATGTCACTGCTACACAGCTTCTGTCCTTGCTTAGGTTTTAGGATTGGACTGGATTGAAGGCACACATCCCTTTAGCCATTGTGATCCTTGAATCTAAATGGATACTTGAACCCTTGGAACATGAAACTGACAGACTGCCCAGTCCTATGCAGAGGGGGCCAAATAGCTCATGTCTTATCCAGTGCTGAAACTGAGCAGGCTAGAGGTCTCCTTGGGGTAAGGGGACATTTGTTCCCTTACTTCATGTTGAGAACCAGCCCTTACTGGCGCAAGTCCAAGAAGTCATGTGTAGGGTTTTCAGGCCCAGGACGAGAGTTAGAATACAGCAGAGGCCTCATCCACTATCTCCACCCCCTCCCAGGTCTGAATCACCCCCTCCCCAACCAGAATAATACCTCTCTGCCTCCATTCTACCTTCCTCCTGTGCTGCTCAGTACTGCAATTACCATTGTCGGTGACTGTTGGGCTGAATTCAACACCATAGAACAGCACATGTCTTCTTGCTGGTGCTCCCTGCTCATGAATCATCGCAAACATGCTTCATAGCATGTTTGTAAAGGTAAGCACTGGTTTAGTATTTAAAGTATATCTTGTGTTACATTAAGGGTGCAATCCTGAGGCACTCTCGGGCTGGTGCAAGTCCCTTGTGCTGGCCCAGGAGGATCACAAACATGCCGTAAGGGATGTTTGCCTCTCCTCGTGAGTTGGTTCGGCTGGCCTGCAGAGGCATGCTGGCCTGTAGAGGCTGAATTCAGCCTCAGGGCCAACAGAGGGTCAGAACCTTGCTCTGGGGTGGGCGGGGAGAAGGTGGGAAGAAGGTTTTCTGGGGGAGGGGGAGGGCAGGTGGTGGGTAGTCCCAGGGGTGGGTGGGGAGTGGGAGGTGGGGCTGAGTCCCGGCAGTTATGGGATCCCAGCATGGAGCGGCTTCAAGCTGCTCCGCTCTCCTTGGAGATGGCACCTCAGGAGGTGGCACAAGTCAGAGGAGACCCATAGGGGCTGCAGTGGCTTACCCAGGGGTAAGGGCTGAGCCACTGTGGTGCCCTATCTCACGCTGGATAGGGCACCTCCTGGCTTTCCTGTTCCAGCACAAGATTGCACCCTTAACATGTCCAAACACTCCTAATTGATTATCACTTCTCCAAATATATGATTGCTTTATTTATAGTAAATTATAGTCATTCTGACTTTGACGTAGTTGTATAAGAAAATATACAATTCACCTTGACCTTTGCAACACCCTGTTGCGAAGGCTGTCGATCTCTGAGATTAAATCCCTCCCTGACACAGATATCCTGAATCTATTACTGGAAAAATTATGATAAAAGTAGCTGTATACAGCTCTAGAAAATAAAAATGAGCTTTCAGATTTACTGTCAGTGATGCCAGACCTATGTCAATAACTCCAAGTAAAGGCAAGTGTGTGACCCTTTTCCTCCTGTTTTATAATTTCCATTTCAGAAAAAGCAATGAGCCATGTCAGATCAAAGTGAAATTGCATACTTCTCTGTGTTCAAGGGTGTGGTAGGTTGTTTTTCTCTTTTTAGATGCTGGATCTCATGTAACCTAATGACCCTTGAATTGAAAATAAATCCTTAAGGACTGCTCTGTCTTGAACAATATTGTAAATTTACATAATAAGAAGAAAGGAAATCCAAAGTTATAATTCATTATAAGTCTTATTTTTTTAAGACTGCTGTCACCCAACTCAAGAAATGAGGGTCATATGGGGGTTTAGTTGATGCATTGATTAAATCTGCGTATATCTGTAGATGGCTAAACAATAGTTTTGAAGAAATTGCAAACTCACCTAACTCTGTCCAATATGCTTGCAGAAATTACAAGAGGTAATATACCTCTTTTTACAAGAGGTAAAATATACTTTTTGCAGAAAAAGAGGTAATTACAAGAGATAACATTTTAGAAACATTTCTCCCAACATTAGAGATAATTTCTTTTCTAATTTGATATCTACCATTGTTTGGAGAGAGATTATTAAAAAGTTATTTAATCAATCTGCTGCCCATTCTTTATTCAGAAGATGTTTAAGTGATTAATGTAACCAATCAGTGCATTCCTACTGTTTGCCTTTCCCTGATCAGTTATCACAATCTTGATGTTCTTGCTGTTCTTGTTCACCTTTCAAAGGTACAAATAAACATTGGTCCAATAAAATTATTTTAAGAGCTGGTCCATACCTGTACTTTTGCCACTTGATTTTGCAGCATGTGTGAATGTGTTATTACTGGTACAATGCCACAGATAGAGTCCCCTCCTATCACTGCACATCACCTCAAATGCAATGCTTTCAGTGGAATCAGCTTATCTATTCAGGCCCTGCTTATCATATGTATAGTACTCAAATGATGAGCATGTACGTGTTGAGAATTCTTCATTATACACTATACTTTTGCCAACAAATGTTGCACTATTACCTGCTTTCCACTGTCTCAGCTTTGGTCTCTTCCTTCCAATGTGGGGTTTCTCCATAGCAAAATGTTACAAATGATTCCATAGAGGGAAAATAATAATAATAATAATAATAATAATAATAATAATAATAATAATAATAATAATAATAATACAGGTATTTCTATACCGTCTTTCTTGGTCCTCAGATTTCTCCTTAGATTTTATTCAAGGCGGTTTACATAGGCAGGCAATTTAAATCCCTGTAGGGATTTTTACAATTTGAAAGAAGGTTCTATCTTTCAAGAAACCACAACATTCAGATGTTTCTTTCTGATCTGGTCGCGACATTCTGGCCTCCATCCTCCCACGCTCAGAGCAGATGGAATAGCTTGGCTCAGCTTGTCAGCTGCTTCAAGGTCTCACGGTGCCAGTGGCCTCGAACTGGCGACCTTCGGATGTTATCTTCAGGCAAATGGAGGCTCAACCCTCTAGACCAGACCTCCTGCCCAGGAAGATACCCAGGAAAACAAGATAGAAATCAATATGGAATCTGATATAAAGAATATAGGTATATAAGAATATATAAAGAATGCAAGAATTTAGTACTCTGCATATCTTCTCTTTCCTATATAAATTCAATCTCAAAGTTATGTTAATAGTTGTCCCTTTACCACAGGGGTGGACAAACATTTTGGCAGGAGGGCCACATCATCTCTCTCACATTGTGTTGGGGGTGCTAAAAAAGAATTAATATACATTTCAAATTTGAATAAATTTACATAAATAAATACATTTGAGACAGAACATATATGAATGAATGAATTTTACTGCAGCTCTGAGGGCCCCATTGCTCTCTCCCTCAGGTGAGCCTACAAAGGGCCTCTAAGACCCAGCTGACTCAGTTTGCTGAGTAAGGCTGCCTGCTGAGGGTTGTGGGGTGGGGCCTGCACCCTGGAACACCTGTGCTAGAAAGCTGCAGCAGCTCTGAGGGCCCCATTGCTCTCTCCCTCAGGTGAGCTTACAAGGGGCCTCTGGCTTGCCAGAAACGCGAGCCAAAGGGCTCTTTGCCTAGAGGATTGAGACCAAGCAGCCTCATTGAAGAACTATGAACATAAGAACATAAGAACAGCCCCACTGGATCAGGCCATAGGCCCATCTAGTCCAGCTTCCTGTATCTCACAGCGGCCCACCAAATGCCCCAGGGAGCACACCAGATAACAAGAGACCTCATCCTGGTGCCCTCCCCTACATCTGGCATTCTGACTTAACCCATTTCTAAAATCAGGAGGTTGCGCATACACATCATGGCTTGTACCCCATAATGGATTTTTCCTCCAGAAACTCGTCCAATCCCCTTTTAAAGGCATCTAGGCTAGACGCCAGCACCACATCCTGTGGCAAGGAGTTCCACAGACCGACCATGCGCTGAGTAAAGAAATATTTTCTTTTGTCTGTCCTAACCCGCCCAACACTCAATTTTAGTGGATGTCCCCTGGTTCTGGTATTATGTAAGAGTGTAAAGAGCATCTCCCTATCCACTCTGTCCATCCCCTGCATAATTTTGTATGTCTCAATCATGTCCCCCCTCAAGCGTCTCTTTTCTAGGCTGAAGAGGCCCAAACGCCGTAGCCTTTCCTCATAAGGAAGGTGCCCCAGCCCCGTAATCATCTTAGTCGCTCTCTTTTGCACCTTTTCCATTTCCACTATGTCTTTCTTGAGATGCGGCGACCAGAACTGGACACAATACTCCAGGTGTGGCCTTACCATCGATTTGTACAATGGCATTATAATACTAACCGTTTTGTTCTCAATACCCTTCCTAATGATCCCAAGCATAGAATTGGCCTTCTTCACTGCCGCCGCACATTGGGTCGACACTTTCATCGACCTGTCCACCACCACCCCAAGATCTCTCTCCTGATCTGTCACAGACAGCTCAGAACCCATCAGCCTATATCTAAAGTTTTGATTTTTTGCCCCAATGTGCATGACTTTACACTTACTGACATTGAAGCGCATCTGCCATTTTGCTGCCCATTCTGCCAGTCTGGAGAGATCCTTCTGGAGCTCCTCACAATCACTTCTGGTCTTTACCACTCGGAAAAGTTTGGTGTCGTCTGCAAACTTAGCCACTTCACTGCTCAACCCTGTCTCCAGGTCATTTATGAAGAGGTTGAAAAGCACCGGTCCCAGGACAGATCCTTGGGGCACACCGCTTTTCACCTCTCTCCATTGTGAAAATTGCCCATTGACACCCACTCTCTGCTTCCTGGCCTCCAACCAGTTCTCAATCCACGAGAGGACCTGTCCTCTAATTCCCTGACTGTGGAGTTTTTTCAGTAGCCTTTGGTGAGGGACCGTGTCAAACGCCTTCTGAAAGTCCAGATATATAATGTCCACGGGTTCTCCCGCATCCACATGCCTGTTGACCTTTTCAAAGAATTCTATAAGGTTCGTGAGGCAAGACTTACCCTTACAGAAGCCATGCTGACTCTCCCTCAGCAAGGCCTGTTCGTCTATGTGTTTTGAGATCCTATCTTTGATGAGGCATTCCACCATCTTACCCGGTATGGATGTTAGGCTGACCGGCCTATAGTTTCCCGGGTCCCCCCTCTTTCCCTTTTTAAAAATAGGCGTGACATTTGCTATCCTCCAATCTTCTGGCACCGTGGCCGTTTTGAGGGACAAGTTGCATACCTTAGTCAAGAGATCTGCAACTTCATTCTTCAATTCCTTAATAACCCTTGGGTGTATGCCATCAGGGCCCGGTGACTTATTGATCTTTAATTTATCAATGAGGTCTGAAACATCTTCTCTTTTAACCTCTATCTGACTTAACTCCTCGGTCAGGAGGGGCCGTTCGGGCAGCGGTATCTGCCCGAGGTCTTCTGCCGTGAAGACAGATGCAAAGAACTCATTTAATTTCTCTGCCATCTCTAAGTCTCCTTTTATCTCCCCTTTCTCTCCCTCACCATCCAGAGGGCCAACCGCTTCTCTGGCGGGTTTCCTGCTTCTAACATATTTGAAGAAGCTTTTATTATTCCCCTTAATGTTGCTGGCCATGCGTTCCTCATAGTCTCGCTTGGCCTCCCCTATCACCTTCTTACATTTCTTTTGCCACAGTTTATGTTCCTTTTTATTCTCTTCATTAGGGCAAGACTTCCATTTACGGAAGGAAGCTTCCTTGCCCTTCACAGCCTCTCTAACTTGGCTGGTTAGCCATGTGGGCACTCTCCTGGATTTAGTGGAACCCTTCTTTCTTTGCGGTATACACCTCTGCTGGGCCTCTATTACTGTTGTTTTAAGCAGCCTCCATGCACTCTGGAGAGACTGGACTCTTTTTACCCTCCCTTTCAACCTCCTTCTAACCAGCCTCCTCATTTGAGGGAAGTCCGCCCGTCGGAAGTCAAGGGTTTTTGTTAGAGATTTGCCTGGTATTTTCCCCCCAACGTGCACGTCAAAACGGATTGCAGCATGATCACTGTTCCCCAATGGCTCAGTAACGTTTACATCTCTAACCAGGTCCTGCGTACCGCACAAAATTAAATCCAGAGTCACCTGTCCTCTGGTGGGCTCTGTGACTAGCTGATCTAAGCCACAGTCATTTAGCACGTCAAGAAATCCGGTTTCCTTATCGTGACCAGAACACAAATTGACCCAATCAATATGAGGATAATTGAAGTCCCCCATGATTACAACCCTGTCCTTCCTTGTCACCTCCCTGATCTGTTTCCTCATTTCAAGGTCCCCATCAGATTTCTGGTCTGGAGGACGATAGCACGCCCCCAGTATTACATCGCTGCACAAGCTTGGTAATTTAACCCACAGAGATTCTACGGTGGAGTCGGACCCACCTTCAATCTCTACTTTGCTGGATTCTATCCCTTCCTTAACATAGAGGGCCACCCCACCTCCAACACGCCCCTGCCTGTCCCTCCTGTAGAGTTTATAGCCCGGGATTGCGGTATCCCACTGATTCTCCGCATTCCACCAGGTTTCCGTTATGCCCACTATGTCAATATTTTCCCTTGTCACCAGACATTCCAGTTCTCCCACCTTTGCTCGTAGACTTCGGGCATTCGCATAAAAGCATTTATACACGGAATGCCCCAGGATGGGCTGCTTATTCGCTCCTTTGTCCCCGCATCCTCTCATTGTGCCAAACCGTCTATCACATCCCATCACCCTACCTTTCCCAATTTCTTCTCCTACCCTGCCTTTGTCTTGTTGTTCTCTAACCTCCCCATCCTCATCCCATAGGGATGAGGAGTCCCGAACCGGATGCCCCTCGGCTCCTGTCGGCCTTCCCCCAGGGATCAGTTTAAAATTGAATATGGGACCTAGCAGCTTGATTGAAGAACCACGCAGTTAGCAGTCTATAACTTGTTGCCCTGTTCTTGGCCTGGTCTGCACCCTTCGGGGAATTTTATGAGTTGGTGCCCCCTCCTCCCTTGTCTTATGTCCAAGTCCTGATGCAGGAGTAAGAAAGGAGTAACCTCCTGATTTTAGAAATGGGCTATGTCAGAAGGCCAGATGCAAGGGAGGGCACCAGGATGAGGTCTCTTGTTATCTGGTGTGTTCCCTGGGGCATTTGGTGGGCCGCTGTGAGATACAGGAAGCTGGACTAGATGGGCCTATGGCCTGATCCAGTGGGGCTGTTCTTATGTTCTTATGAGTAGGGCTGCCCCTGTGAGATAGGGGAGCTGGAAGGTGGGTGAGATTGTACCTCTGTGAGAGAGGGGTGGGGAATGATGTGGTGTGCTGCTATCAGGACTGGATAGGACAAGAGAGGTGGTTTTGGGAGTGGGTTGTTGGACCTTGTAGACCAGGGCCTTTCCTCACTCCCCCTTTAAATCTCTGGCTTTTAACTGTGGGTGTGGACTTTTTTAGTGTCAAATTTTAACCTGAGCAGGTGCATTGTTATAGTGGCTTTTAGGACAGGCCTCGCCAGTAAGTTATGTGTTTATCTTTTGAGGGGAGCTATGGGAAGGGGAATAGTGCCACCATCAACAGAGTGACGGGCCATGGAAGATATGGTGGTGGGGCGAGGGCTGGCCGTTCCAGGGTAAGTAGGATCCATTGTAGACAGATTGTCCCTCTTTCCAGCCTTCCCTGCAGCTCTCTGACGACAGGGGGCCTTGGCAGTAGTGCCCTAGGTCTGAAACTGCTGCTCTTAAATGCCAGATCAGTCAACAATAAAACCTGTCTCATCCAGGATTTAATCCTGGGTGAAGGTGCTGATCTGGCTTGTATTACGGAGACCTGGTTGGATGAAGCAGGAGGAGTGAATCTTTCCCAGCGTTGTGCTCCAGGTTTCCAGGTAGTGCAGCAGCCATGACTGCAGGGACGGGGAGGGGGGGGTCGCGATAGTCTATCGGGAGTCCATCTCCCTTGCCAGGAGCCCTGTCCAGCAATTCACTGGGTTTGAGTGTCTATATGTCTCGTTGGAAGGGCAGGATTGGGATTCTGTTGGTGTACCGTCCGCCTTGCTGCCCAACAGTCTCCCTGCCTGAGCTGACTGGGTTGATCTTGGATGTTGCATTGGAGGCCCCCCACCTATTGGTGTTGGGGGACTTCAATGTGCACACCGAGGCCCCAGAGGCAGGTGCAGCTCAGGATTTCATGGCCGCCATGGCAACCATGGGCCTGTCACAAAAGATCTCTACCCCAACCCATGAGGCTGGACATATGCTAGACCTGGTGTTTTTGTCTGGGCAAAGGGATGGTGATCTGGATGTGGAGAAGACCAACATCACTCCATTGTCATGGACAGATCATTTCCTGGTAAGGTTTAGACTTGTTGCGGTCTCCTGTCTCCGCAGAGGACCTTATTGTTTGGTTCGCCCCCATAGACTAATGGATCCAAATGGTTTCCTGAGGGCTCTGGGGGATTTTCCTGCTGGTAGGGCCAGTGACTCATCTGAGCTCTGGTTGATCTCTGGAACACAGAGATGGCCAGGGCTGTGGATGAGATTGCTCCTGAGCGGCGCCTCCCAGCCAGCAGAGTCAAAGTGGCTCCTTGGTTTACCGAGGAGCTTCAAATGATGAAGCGGCAGAGTAGGCAACTTGAGCGACGGTGGAGGAAGACTCATGACATATCTGACCAGACACAGGCTAAGGCCCACTACAGGGCCTACTCTGTGGTGATAGTGGCAGCGAAGCACTTTTTCTTCTCTGCCACTATCACGTCTGCACATAGCTGACCAGTGGAACAGTTCCATGTGGTGCGGGCTCTCCTCCATCAGACCCCATCAGTGGATCAGGAAGACCACACGGAAGTCCACTGTAACACCTTTGCCAGGCACGTTGCGGATAAAATTGCTTGGATTCGCCATGACTTGGACTCCACATTGACAATGTCTAGTGATGTCCCCGTGGCACCTGTCAATCCCGTTTTGTGGGATTCTTTTCAGCTTGTAGTACCTGATGATGTGGACAGGATCCTTTGGAGTGTGAGGCCATCTGCCTGCCTGCTGGATCCGTGCCCAGCATGGCTGGTTAGATCTGCCCGGGAGGGACTGGCCGAGTGGACAGTGAGGGTAGTAAATTCATCTTTGAGGGAGGGGTGGTGCCTCTGGCATTAAAGCAAGCAGTGGTTCGCCCCCGTCCTGAAAAAGCCCTCTCTGGACCCCTCTATGTTGGATAATTATCGGCCAGTCTCAAACCTCCTGTTTCTGGGCAAAGTGATCGAGCAGGTGGTGGCATCTCAGCTCCAGAGGATCCTGGATGAAGCAGATTATCTGGATCCCTTTCAATCTGGCTTCAGGCCTGGCTTCGGGACGGAGACGGTCTTGGTCACCTTGGTGGATGACCTATGCCGAGGGCTGGATGGAGGGACTGCATCCTTGCTAGTCCTTTTGGACCTCTCAGCGGCTTTCAACACCATTGACCATGGTGTCCTTCTGGGATGGTTGGCCAAGGTGGGGATCGGGGGCACTGTTTTGCAGTGGTTCTGGTCCTTCTTGGCTGACAGGTCCCAGATGGTGGTTTTGGGGGACTCCTGTTCGGGACCCTGGCCCTTGAGGTGTGGGGTGCCACAGGGTTCTATATTGTCCCCCATGTTGTTTAACATCTACATGAAACCGCTGGGAGAGGTCATCCAGGGATTTGGAGTTGGGTGCGATCAGTATGCTGATGACACTCAGCTCTATCTCTCCTTTCCACCTGACTCCAGGGTGGCTGTCTCTGCCCTGGAGCATTGCCTGGAGGCAGTTGGGATCTGGATGAGGGCAAATAAGCTGAGATTAAATCCGGACAAGACAGAGGTCCTCCTGGTGCAGAAATCCATGATGTGGGTGCTGGACTATCGCCCTGCTCTGAATGGGGTTGCACTCCCCCTGAAAGAGCAGGTTCGCAGCTTGGGGGTTCTCCTGGACTCGCAGCTACTCCTGGATGTCCAGGTGTCAGCTGTGGCCAGGGGTGCCTTTGCCCAGCTTCGGCTGGTGTGCCAGCTGTGGCCATACCTGTCTCAGGTGGATCTGGCCACGGTGGTCCATGCCATAGTGACATCAAGATTAGATTATTGTAACGCACTCTACGTGGGGCTGCCCCTGAAAATGGTCCGGAAGCTACAGCTAATGCAGAATGCGGCGGCTTGTGTAGTTGCTGGGAGTAAGCGGTTTGACTCTGTCACGCCACTACTCCAGCGGCTGCACTGGCTGCCCATTCGCTTCCGGGCTGAATTCAAGGTGCTGGTTAGGACCTTTAAAGCCCTAAACGGCTTGGGACCAGCGTATTTGAGAGACGGCCTTCTTCCGTATAATCCGGTCCGTTCTCTTAGGTCATCAGAAGGGGCCCTGCTGGTTGTGCCGTCATTGAGAGTGGTAAAGGGAATGGCGGCCAGAAACAGGGCCTTTTCAGTGGTGGCACCTACACTATGGAATTCCCTCCCCTTTGAATTGAGAGCAGCTTCCTCATTATTAGCATTCTGGCGGGGCCTGAAGACTTTTTATTCAGGAAAGCCTTTGAGGCACCATAAGGGCTGTTTTTATAAATTTGTCTTTTACTGCGTGCTATGTATTTTATCCATGTATTTTAGTATAATACAGGCATGTGAACCATAAGAGAACTATGAACTGTTTGCCACACACCTCTTGCACAGTGAAAACATACAGACCAAGCCAGAAACACATAGGGACACAAGTTGTTCAGAGGCAAAGGGGGGGGGGGAGGTTAAAATAATGTCCAGGGAAAAGCAGAAAGCATATGGAGGCTATAAAAGGCCCTGCTCTAACTCAGCCCACAGCTCACATCTGGCAGTCACGGCCAGCAGTTGTGGGCCAGAATGGGTTCCAACAGTCTCTGAGGGGCCAGAGGCTCATTGGAGAGTGGGGGCTCCCTGTGGGCCAGATGGGGGACCCTGAGAGCTGCAAATGGCCCCTGGACTGGTGTTTGCCCATTCCTGCTTTACCAGAAAAACTCCTGAGGAAAAAAATTCTAAGGGCACAATCCTAACCCCTTATGTCAGTATTTTCCAGCACTGGCATAGCAGCGCCAATGAGATGTGTGCTGCATCCTGCAATTGGGTGTCACTCACGGAGGCCTCCTCAAAGTAAGGAAATGTTTGTTCCCTTACTTCAGAGCTACATTGCCCCTAAGTCAGTGCTGGAAAGCACTGACATAAGGGGTTAGGATTGCACCCTAAGTCTCCAAAGAGGTGTGGCTCTTAGTTTGCCTTATAAAATGAAACTGATTTACATTCATGAGCAAGGCTAGTGGTAAACTGGTACAAAATGTGACTCTCAGATAACTGTCTATTCCACACATACGTTTTGTTAAGGGAAGGTATCGCAAGACAAGGATCTAGACCAGGGGTGCTCAAACTTTCAACTTTAGGGATGCTGGACCTTTAACAAGTGTATAGAAGAGAGAATTTCAGCAGGTGCAACTTGTCATCCCACAGATGACAAGCTGCACCTGCTGAAATTCTCTCTTCTATACACTTGTTAAAGGTCCAACATCCCTAAAGTTGAAAGTTTGAGCACCCCTGATCTAGACTGTAGGGCAGGCCCACATCATTTGAAACCAACCTATGGCCTGCCTGCTGCTTGGCGACTGTCTGGACCTTTTTAAATAGGTTGGTTGGAAAACCATTTTGTCAAGCACTTGATGGACTGCCTTTTGTGGTTGGCGGGTTATATCTGGCTTCAGTAAGAAGACTCACAAGTCTGGGCTGGACTAGGTAATAACTAGGATGTTCACATTCACTGAGCCACCCAGCAGAGCCAATCTGCTTGCCTGCCCAAACAACCAGTAGACTGCTAAATGAAGCAGCATGCAATATGACAGATGTTTCCCAAGAAGTTTCATGATACAGCAGCAGATTCTGGAATGCAATTCTCTGATCATGCACAGCAAACGTAACAGTTGTGCTCCAGCATCCTGCAACGTTACAAAGAATGCTAGGATGCCTCTGTTCTTGGTGGGGCAAAAGCAACAGACAGAGACAGAGGAAGTAGGTCTCACAAGCTGGGAAAGAGCAAGACAAGTATCTAAAATCAGAATCTCAAAGAGCAAGGGTGGTTAGATATATTTCAGGACCATGGATAGATCACTGGGAGCAGACTAATTCCAACAAGAGCCAGCATTAAACTGAGCCCTTTTAGAACTTCTGGTCTGACTACTTCTTTCAGATTCTACCCCACTGCATGGAGAGGTGTCTTAAAGGATGATGCATCTGACCCAGAGACTAGTATGTCCACTATCTCTCTGCTGTGACTTCCCAGGTTCATTTCCTCAGCTTGTACAGTGTACAGTCTGTTACTTTTGGGGTGAAGGTACTGGCTCTTTGGCAGCATCCAGTTCAGAGTCTGTAGTCTCAGGGAATGGAGGCCAGCTCAAGGGTCTCCACTTTAACAGTGAGTCAGCTATCCTACGGTTGCTAGACTCAGAGTTGGTGTCAAGTCCTGCTCCAACACTTCTGTGATCTCTACTACTGACCTTCTTGACTCAGCTGGCTCCTCTCCCTCAGGTAAGTATCCAGATTGCTGTTGGTAGTTGGGATCATGATACTTGGAAAGTGTGAGGCAGATATAAGTGTGAGGTTCAGCAAAATGTCTTGGAATGGCCCCAAAATGCCAAGAACTGCCATCTGAAGGACTTGAGATACTTCATTCAGTCAAGACACTTCGGTCCAACCAGAAGCTGAGAGTGCTGACTTAAGGATCCATTGATTCACACTATGAAGGCAAATTCAATCTCCATCAATTTGGTCACTTTGTCAAACATTCTTCAGTATGGTAAGTACTTAGGGATAATTAGAACTGGATTCAGTAGGAAGAATGTCAAGAACGGCTGGAAATTAATACCACTTTGATTGTATGGGAAGACATTTTTCTCATGTACCTAAAATTGTTCCAAGGATAGGTTTTCATGTATTTTTCATTACAAAGAGCATTTCTGAAGACTACTTTCCATTCTGTTGTAGCAACTGACAACTTTCAACTCAAGATCATGGATAAAACTAGGTTGCTATCCTATGGTCTCTTATTAGGCAGAAGACTGGGTGGAACACAGTGAGACTTACTCCAAAGTAAGCATGCATAGGATTGTGCTATAATGGTACTATATATGGAATCTATGAAGGGATTCCATTCTTAGTACCTATTAAGTTCTCTATAAAGTACAGAATCTATGAGGAAAAATTCGTTTTGAAGCAGAATGTGTGAGAGGATTTCATAACTGAAGTCCTATCCATTTAATATATTTCTATACTTTTCACAAGGTGGCATAAAACAATGAAAGGAAAACAAACCCTACTGCATCAACCAGGGAGATGAAGCACACTTGTGAGGGGATTTATTTTTAAAATCAAATTTTGACACCCCAACCACCTCAGTTGCATCTATTAATTTGGCCCCACCCTGATTTTGATCTAGCCCCATTCCATGTTGTTTTAGCTTGACTGAAGCAGTAGTCTTCACCCCATTCTCTAACACTGGGGAGACTTATGCTTTCATTACTTTTAGCTTGACCTGCTGAAGAGAAAATTGTGTTTTCTACGTGCATGCAAGAGTGCTTGTGCCTATCTTTCAGGTTTCTGATTGTGTGTGTGTGTATTAAAGAGAGTAGAGAAGTAGGAGACTGTATCTCTGTGTTCTAGCTGGTCTACCACTCATTTAAAAATTGGGAACAGGTGCAGTAACATTTTCTGGGATAATAGAGTGGCCAAGGTCAGTGTTAGAATAGCATCTCATCCCACTCTGCATAAATAACCTGAGAGAGGGTAGGGATGGATTGAATAGTATATTCATGAATTGCCTTTCCACTTGTCAACAGTGGGATATTTAATGGTGGGATTATACAGGGCATCCATGCAAGAGTGGTTGTCCTGTGTAAAAGAGAATGGCAAATAGGAATGAGAATAGAGAAGTGCTGGTCTTTTATCCCTCTTCCAGAGTAAGAGGGGGTAAGTTATGCTTTATTAATCCATTTTTGCCTGGCCCACAGGTGTACACATTTGGTCCCTGTTGCATATATGCAATATTGGGTAGAAATGGCTTAACAGTTGTGGTTGAGGTAGAGGGACTGCTGCAATAAGGTCAAGAAAAAACTTACAAAAGATTCTTCTTCTTTCCACACATCCTTGTATTCAAACATACTTTCTACATCCCTTTCTTAAACTCACAGCCATTTGGATTTGATTTTTTTTAAAAAAGGATACTACACTTGATTTTCAGTTTCTGTTCCACATGCTTCTCTTCTGTGTTATGAATCTACCGCAGTTCAATAAGCAACACCAGATAACCTTGGCAGTATGGCATGACCCTAGGGGGAGGGGGGACAGCATATCACCTATGCTGAGAACATGGTTCTAGACCAGGGGTACTCAATACGTCGATTGAGATCTACCGGTCGATTGCGAGGCAAAATGAGTCAATCGCAGGCTTCTCTCCCATCCAGGCATCCCTGGGAGTGATGCCTCCCTGGGAGTGAGCTCCTGTCCAGGCATCCCTGGGAGTGAGCCCCTCCCTGGGAGTGACGCATCTCTGGGAGTGAGCCCCGTTGACTCTACTGGGGCTGACTTACCTTTCCCCTGTTTTTGCACTGGTATGTATGGAGATCTGCCCCCCCCCCAACTTCCATCTGTTGGTTCTGTGTGCAAAGGGTTTTGCACTGGTCTTGCTGTGATGTCTATATAGAGATCTTCCCTCCCCCACACCTTTCCCCTGTTTTTGCACTGCTCTGTATAGAGATCTGCTCCCCCCCCAACTTGTATTGGAATTGAGGAAGATTTGGTGAGGAGGTAGATGTGGTGTCAGCAGTGGCCCCTTTAAGGGTAAGGCCTGGGCATCCAGCAGAGTGTGCTGCACAGCTGCAGCCACTTGAAGGCAATAGGGCCCTCAGGGATATAAGAGCACCTGAGGCAGGAAGGGCTCCACTTATTTATGTGAGTCAGCCTTTTCCTACATGAAGATCATTAAGTCCAAGTCCACTATGACTGATGAACATTTGGAAGTGTGCTTAGGCTGGCTGTCAGCAGCTACTGCCCAGACTATGCATCCTTGGCTGATTCACTTCAGTGCAAGTCATCAAAGTAAACTCAAGTAATTACAAAAAATGTTTATAGTTAATTATGTTGTGTTGTACAATATTGGCTCATGCGGTTATGCAAGGTACACCAACATACATTGTACACATAAATGTTATATGTTATGATGGCGAGAACATTGTAAAAAAACTCTGGTAGATCTCTGGGCCTTGCTGGGTTTCAAAGTAGCTCTTGAGCCAAAAAAGTGTGAGCATCCCTGTTCTAGACTAACCTTTTTACAGTTAGATCTAGGAACCACCAGAGTCTGCTTTTTGCTTATAAAAAGTAGGTTGCTATAATGGTTGGGTTTGTCAGTGCATCTCTGGAAATGCAGATGGTTACCACAGATATGTATTCTGGTCCTTGAGAATACACTTTCTTCATAGCTTTGGATTACTGTTTAGCACTGACCATTTGTGAATAGGACAGCTGGTACAAATGCTGTGGTATCAGCTGCTCAGAGCTATTACAGAAGAAGACAAGCAGGGAGGCATCTCCAGTTTATACCGACGCAGCCATTTAGGGGCAAATGATTTGTGACAAATCCTGGGAGTTGAATGAGTTAACGATGTGTTCGCAGTAGTTATCTGCCAGATATTTCTCAGGGCAAAATGACTGAATGTAGAATCTGGCAAGTGTCCAATGGGCAAGGCTGGGTGGACAAGGCATTTTGTAAAGTAAACTGGATAGTGGGCTGTGCATTTAGTCAGCCAGCAGGAGCAGTAATTTATCATAAAGGCAGAGAGTATACAGCTCATTTGCATAGGAAGGGTGGTGTATGTTTATCTGCATAAGAATGCAGTTGCAATTCAAAGACATGCAACAAAGTTTGATGAAATTGTCTCCTCTGAAGATGGCTGCCAGTGTTTCAGGATTCCATTGAAGAAGCGCCACTGCACAATGGTGCAAAAGTTAAGATAAAAAGCTTTATTCAGAAGTTAGAAACCTGGAATGAGTATATCCTTAACATACCAATCCTATGCATGATTATTCAATGCTAGTTATTTCTAGGTAACTATGAATAGACTATGCAGCAGGCACCAAACCCCGGCCCACGGCCTGCAAAAACCTATCCCCATTGCGAGCAGGGCTTACCATTCTGTGCCAGCTTGCCAGTTGCAGAAAGTCACACTGACTGAGCAGTTGTTTCTGCTGCCCATCACCCTAGCAGGCTCTGTGCCTGGATTTCTGGGCGGATGCAGTTGCCCAGAGTGTCTTTCCACAGTGATTGCTGGCAAGATGGGTTTTCCGTGGCCCAGTGGTCTGTGGTTTGGAGACCACTGAACTATAGCATGGCAGTGCAAGCCTACACATATCTACTCAATGCTAAATCTCACTGAATTCAGTGGGGCTCTCTCCCAGAAAAGAGTGTATGAGATTGTTGCTCTTTTGAGATTGAGCCATTGTCTCATTAGCTGCACCACATAAAAAGAGAGACTTCTCCGCAGAATTAAATACACCCTGTACTGTTACGCAGTGTTTTTTCTTGTTGAAAGGGATCAAGTAAGTTATAATTGTCGATGAACCCAATCCTATGCATACCTACTCAGAAGTAAATCTCCTTAGAGTCAATTAGGTTTACTCCCAGGTAAGTGTGGATAGGATTGCAGCCTATATTTTAAAATATCTGTGACTACAACCCTAACCACACTTTCCAGAAAGAAAGACCGATTGAACAAAATAGGACTTACTTCTGAGCAGACCTGGTTAGGAATGTGCCCTTTGTCTCATAAGGCACATTTTTGCAGTGTCAGTTTCCATTCTTTTTCATGTGGTCTCTTCAATCAAACAGCTTCAGTTGTTCCTAAATGTATTATGTGGTATGTAATGGAGATGAAATTATGTTGGCCCCTCCCAAACTATCCCCATCCAAGAGAGACCAGCTCCCATTTGGCTGCTCTTCTGTCTCCATCTTCTGCTCTTCTGTCTCCATCCAAATACAGCATTTCTCAAACTGTGGTTTGGGACCCACTAGGTGGGTCGCGAGCCAATTTCAGGTGGGTCCCATTCATTTCAATATTTTAATTTTAATCTGTTAGACTTGATGCTACCATGGCGTGTGACTACATCTGGGGAACTGTTACAGGCCTGTACTTTTAACAAACTACTATGTATATTCTTTTAACAATGATAGTGAATGGCACTTACTCCTGGGTAAGTGCGGGTAGGATTGCAGCCTAGATAGTGAAAAATGTTCCTGCTTAATGATGTCATTTCCGGTCATGAAATCACTTCTGGTGGGTCCTGACAGCTTCTCATTCTAAAAAGTGGGTCCCAGTGCTAAATGTGTGAGAACCACTGCATCAGAGGGACAGTCAAAACAGCAGGACATTCTTCCATCAGCTTAGGTGTGATCAGTTGTCATTGGTTCCTCCTATACAGCATGATCACTGCAGCAGGCCTTTCTACTTCGTCATTATGCAACTCCTGGGGGATTATTAGTAAGGGAGGAAAGGGGTGACCACTGTTCCTGTCACGATGTCCTAGTGTGCCTGAGAGTCTATCTACTGCCCCCATGAGGCACATCTTTGACACAGTCTCCCAGAGTGTGGCATGTGATGGCATGGCTGAAGTGCCTATTAGGCTGAGAATTGGCAAGCTTTTGGTGCAGGAGCAACAGAAACTACTGTCAGGGTTATCCCTAGAGTAGGGCAAATCAGAAGAGAGTGAGCGAAAAACCAGAATCACCTCTGTGAGTCTGCGAGGAGGCAATGGCCACCACCTTTCCTATTCAGCTCAAGCACTCCAGCAAATCCTTATTTAGTTCTGTGTGCCTCCCTCCATGTAAGCATACAAAGAAGCAAGGACAAAGAGGCAGTACTGATGGCCTCTCTATGTGACTTGTGCTGTAGTTCCATGAAGGTTCACAGAGAAACAAAAGTGTCCTCTGTACGTGTGTGTGGTGCTACAGCATGGGGAGCACACAGCAGGAGATAGCTAGGGTAGTGGCAACAGTAAAAAAATCCACCAAGCATCCAGCTCTTTCCTTCCCACCACAGTGGTCACAATTCTGGTGGCAGCAGTGGCAAGTGCCCTCCAGCAATGGATGCCTCTGTACTGGAAAGACATATGGCAGTCGGCCACTTGGGTGCTTCTCCCCATCCAGAAGAGCAGTGGAAGCCATGCCTTCTGCCAGCAAAGAAAAACAGAAAGTGACTGTAGGTTAATGGGGAGGGGGATAGAGGGGGGGGGCTGCACCTGCCCTTCAAGTTCATTGTAGGTGGAGGGTAGCAACTGGGAAGGTGAATGGGGGGCAGTACAAATGTGCATGCAGGATTGTCCGTAAAGGTTGGTTCTCCTTGGTTCTTGCAAAGACTTCCAGGGATGACTCTGGTCACAATAACCCCTTCCCATCAGCCCACTACTGATCCTAGTCCAATATCTGAGATGGGCACTTCATATTGCCTTGGGAATAGTCTAGTCCTGCTGCTGACCATGAATCAACTGATTTTCAGCCTGGCAGAAGCTTCAGCTTCCCATCTCATCTCATCCCAGCTTCATCTCATTCCAATGGTTTCCCAGAGTCCCAGGCAGGGGGGCAATGGTCCAACCTGCACCTTTAGGTATCCTGGAGGCTTGGGTCACCCCTGCCACTTGCTCACCATTTCCATCATGGTGGTACTGCAAGCAGAATTGGGTCCAATAGGAAACAATTACTCTTCACTCCCTCTTTGTGCAAGGTGGTTGAGATTAGATTAACCCCCCTGTAGGGATAAGGAGATGGCTGGTTTCTGAGGATCCCCCATAAACTGAAAGCACCCCTGCCACAAGGCAGGCATGGTTTATAAAATTTCCACAACCAAGCCCCCATCAAAATCAGGTGGCAGGAAAGCAGAAACCAGGCAAAGCACACTTACCTCAGCACATGCGCATTGCTCACTTCACAAGTGTAAAAGATAATCAAGATCACCACTCTTGGAATCTGTGCCAAGCGTCCAGCTATAACGGGTGCTATGACCGTGTCTATTCCACTTGCCTGTTGACACCATTTTCCCCAGACTATGTGCAGAATGTGTGAGATCTCTCTGCCCCATTGCTCTGGATTAAGTAGCATAGCTCAGGGAGGTGCAAAGTGCTAAATTTTGCAGGGAGCCTCACCGAAGTGCGCAAGGGACCCCTCCCTCTCAAAGCTATTCCAGGAGGCAGGAGGCAAAAGCCCAGAATGGCTCTGAAAGGGAAGGGTGCCTTGTGGTGAGGCTCCCTGCAAAACTTAGTGCTTTGCACCCCCTCTAGCTACGCCACTGCCTGGACTTCCAGTTAATGCTGAAACGGGTATGAAAAACGTTTGGCACTCTACCGTCCAAGAGCCCAATCCTATGCAGGTCTGCTCAGAAGCAAGTTCCATTACAGTCCATGGGGCTTACTCCCAGGAAAGTGTGAATGGGATTGCAGCCTGCAGACTTACTTCAGAGCAGACATGCTTGGGCTTGGCCTCTAAAGCTGCAATCCTACCCACACTTACCTGGGAGTAAGCCCCATTGCTATAACAAGGCTTACTTCTGCGTAGACACGCACAGGCTTGGGGCTTTCCTCTGAGCGGACCCGCCTGGGCCAGCCTCTCCCACCTCCGCCTTTCCACTGGACCCAGAAGGCTGCGCCTCTCGCCTGGCCGCCCCTCCTTCCTCATGAACGTGCAGGTCCTCCTCCCAGTGACGTCGCAGCGGTCCCGCGGTGAAGGCTGGAGAGCTGGCTGGTCCAGGCAGTCAAGACCGTGACTGACTGACTGAGCAGCAGCAATCACAGGAGGCGCCGCGCCACGCCGCGGCAGCAGCTCTCGCTCCCGTCCTTGCCTGCCCTGCTGCGCGTTGCCACAGCCCCGAGGAGACCAGCAGGAGCGCAGCCTCCGGGTGCGGGAAGGAAGGCAGGGAGGCGGCTCTGTACAAATCACACTCCGAGAAGGCGCGTCCTGCTGCCAGGAGGATGAGGCAGTGCCGGGAGTGGGCGCTGCTCCTGCTGGGGGTGGGCAGTCTGCTGGCTTCCAAAGGTAGGCGAAGTTCCTTTCCTGCCCTCTCTCCCCATCAGCTCAGGTGCGGAGGCGTCGCCTCGTGGGCTGGGGACACCCCGAGGGCACCAGAGGGGGAGGCCGCTGGTGTCTGGTGCCACACTGCTGGGGCAACTCCGGGGGGGGGGCTGGTGGTGTCTGGGGCGGTGCCACAGCTGCTGGGGCAACTCCAAGGGGGAGGTGTGTTGTGTCTGGTGCCACACTGCTGGGGCAACTCCGGGGGGGGGGCTGGTGGTGTCTGGTGCGGTGCCACACTGCTGGGGCAACTCCAAGGGGGAGGTGTGTTGTGTCTGGTGCCACACTGCTGGGGCAACTCCGGGGGGGGGGCTGGTGGTGTCTGGTGCGGTGCCACAGCTGCTGGGGTAACTCCAAGGGGGAGGTGTGTTGTGTCTGGTGGTTTTGTCACCTGGCGCATGGGGCGGTGGGGGCGTGTGACTTTGCTTTGGACTCTGGGGAACCGGCTCGCGGCGCCTTCCCCGGGGTCGGAACGAGCTTGCAGCACTCCTCCGGACGGCTGAGGGGTGGGGAGAGGCTGGTCCCCTGCGAAGGAGAGGGGGGCAGAGGCTCCCTCCTCCTTCACCGAGACGGCGAAAGTTTGAGGCGTCACCGAGGCGTGGGGCGGGGGCGGGAGGCGTGCGTGGTGCGCTGCCCTGCCGGGGTGTTGCTTCGCCGTGCGGGCAGGTTGAAGCGCCTCTCGCCGGTGATGGATGCTCTGGCGCCAGGCGGCTGCAGTAGATGGCTGCGCCGCGCTCAGGGCAGGCACTGGCTGTAAATCGAGCCCGCCACAGTGGCGCGCAGTGTCGTCTTACCTGCTGCTGCTGCTGCTGGAGAGGGAGCCAGGAGTTTGTTCGGCATGGACTCTCTCCCAACGCACGGAAAAGGGGGCGTGCGTGTGTTAAGGAAAGTGTCACTTGTTGCTTCCTTGTGTTGTCCAAGCCAGGTTGAAACACCTTCCTTTAACCCTTTTCTGCCCAGCCCACAGGTGCACACACTTGATCCCTGTTGCGTATATGCAACGTTGGGCAAAAATGGCTTGAGACCACGAGTGGGTCGTCTGCCCGACACATGTGTGGCCTTTCCTTTTACCCCAGTGGTGGGCTCCCCCTTCCATGCGCAGATCTGCTTTGCGTGTGGCATGACCCGCAGAAAGCCCTGATCCTTCAAAAGAAAGCAGTCCCCTCAAGAAAGAGGAAACTGAGTCGGAGAAGGAGCAATAGTTTCTGTAGCATCAAAGCATTTAGGTAGTAGCATGCTGGGTGATTTTCAATTTTGCAGGACTGGAGAGCATGATGAAATACACTCTTCCAAGATTTGTTTTGAATCTACGCTTTGGTAAACTTGTGCTTTGGGGTGAAAAAAATTTTTTCCATAGCGAAACAGTGGCTGCTCTTGACACATCTGTTGGTTTTGCCTTGGCTCTTAACAGTGTATTGATTTCCCTTTGTCAGGCTTTCATGTGAGATTCCCAGCAGAAATACTTGAGGACACCAATTATTCATTGTTAAGCAAAAGCGGTAAAAATTTCTCTGTTAGTCTGCTTTGGAAAACATCTTGGTTTTGTACTGAAAAGGAACTGTTATGTTAGCCTTTGCATCCTAAAAGCTTACATTTCATCATGAATTCAGTACATCTGAGGTAGTAAACTAATAATTTCTGGAAACATGGAGAACAGATGTTTTGAGAACCAATATAAATAAGGACACAAGGTATAAAGGGTTTCAGCTTATTTGCCATTTCTCAAACTTTTTTTGTGATTGATACACAGTCTGATTACAATAGTGAAGACAAGAAAATACTGAAATAACAGCAGTACTGCTACTTATTGGGCTTCTCTTAATATAACTGCCAGGAGAGTTTGCTTGGTGACTAATACGTGTTTTGTTTGTAGGTATTTGGAAAGTATTTAAGCTGTAAGGCTGGAACATCTGAATTTGGTCAAGAGTTCCAAATTCAACTTTACCACTGGAGGGCTGCAAAGTGCATTCTTAGACTTCAGCGATTTTACATGAGGTTTAATGCTATATATTAAGATGTCTTATAAATGTTACGGGAAGATTAAAATGTCAACAAAAGTATCAAACCTTCATTTCTGATATTGGCTGTTTTAAATATGGAGAAATCTTTGCAGCTGACTCTGCTCCAGTTTATGAAAATAAACAGAAGCTATTGGGGGACGACGACAAGGGATGTGCATCAATCTCCTTGTTAAGTAGGTTTCATGTGTGCACCGCTGTGGAAAGCACTGTGATGCTAAACACACTTGCTGTGTTCCATTGATGTCATTGGAAACTTCTTTCTTATGAAATGTTTGGGATCCGGCTGTAAAGCTTGTTGCCTGTTAGCTTAAAGCAGGATGCTTTCTGCTTTGAGATCTTTCTACTGTTTCTGTACCTTCTTTGTGTTTCTTGTAACAGAGTGCAGTGATGGCAATCCAGGACTGAGTACATTGTAACTGCAATTCTTCATTCAGAAGGTGTTGTTGAAAATGGTAGAAGCTTTGGAATCAAAAAGTCAGGATGGTGTAGTGGTTCTGGTGTTGGACTAGACCTGGAAGATTCAGGTTAAAAAAATCTATTCAGCCATGAAGCTTCCTAGGTGAGCTCAGGGTGGTCATTGTCTCTCAGCCTAAACCTACTCACAAAGTTGTTGTAAGACAAAGAAAGGGAAGGAAAGGAACCATGTACACCACCTGAGCTTATTAGAGGAAGGGTTGTGTTGAAATCTGAAAAATAAAACAGAAGATGGAGATAGCCAAGGTAGGACTTGTTAATCTACCTTTACTTGCTGCTAAAGAGAACGGTCCAATATGCTATTTAGTATATGCCCTTAAAGGGTCACCATTCCAAAGCAGCATGGAAGAAAATATAATGGTATTGTTTTATCTGACACAACTTTTGCAATGTATTTATTTGGCACCACTAGTGCACATGACACTTTAATGGAAGTGAGAGACAAATATCTGCCTCAAGGAGTTTGCAATCTAATGTGGAAATAAACTAGATGATGTCTACAAACATCTTTGAAAATCTTCAAGAATCTTTGAATGTGACCTTGTGCTAGGAACTTGTTCTTGTGCTTTGTCAGCTGTGCTAAAAGGGAACTTCTAGCAGGAGTTACGGAACACTATGGAACATCTGATATGAAATGTTAGTCCCCCAAGGCAGCTTATAGGATTTTGTATTAGATGTTGGAGAAAATACTTATGTTTGCTAAATCCTTTAGTACTTCAGTTCTTTAAACTACTACGCCTTTGACCTCCCTCTTAAAGTTCATAATGCAAGGTCTCTTGCAGTGTAACCTCAATTTTGCCTTATTTGCCTCAAATAAATCTTCTCCTGCTTTAAAGAGGATTATGTTAAGAAAACTGATAAATATAATGAGCCCAGCAGAGGGGTAATCTACAGCTACTACTCTTAATGGCAAAAGTTCTGTATGTTATTAAGAAAAACTGTATTGGGCAAATTAAGGCACTTTAGTAGCAAACGGTTTGAAAAGGTACCTTATTTCTCCATTTTGTTCTAATAATTGAGTGAATTCAGAAGTTATGCATTTTTAAAGAAAGTGTAATCATTGTTGCACAGGGAACTGGCCTGGATAAAATTGGCCATCTTGTTTTTTTTTTTTTTTTTTTTTCCTTTCAGCTAGATTTTGGCATGTCTTTCTAAAAAGATTCTTATGGTTGCTCTTGTTCAAATTGCCCTGGGAGCAATGTGCACAGCAGCTTGCTCAGACCAGATAGAAAATGATGATGGATACGCTCAATAATACTAATGTGTTCTTGTACTGGTAAAATATTTCTTGGCTAGTATTTATGATTTTTGCATCTAAAAAGTGGCTGAAGCTGACTTCCAGCTTGTTTAATCTACCACGGAGAGCTTGTTTAATCTACCACCGAGACTTGTGGAGTTCTAAACTGCAGTAAAAGTTTTCTCTGGTCAGTGAAAGATCTTTTACCTCCAAAGAGTATTGCTGAATCAAAGTTTATAATTCACCCTTCAGAAATAGCAGAATGGATAAAACACTGATAAAATTTGAATAATCAAATCAAATCAAAATAATCTGCTTATTATTAGAAATCTAACTCACAAGGGGCCAATTAACTGATGGTTTTGCAGAGCTAAATCATGACCACCATGATGATGTGGCAAGGTTCTTACCCTGGCAACAACTAGGAGATTGTGTCCATCTAGTGCTCATGGTAATCAGCCTCAGGTGGCAAAGTGCCTAATGTCACAGGCTAGGAAGGTAATAACCCCCTCCCTCCAGCAAATATGCAGTCTTTTTAGAAAGGGAGAGGGACTAGTTTTATTTGAAAAGTAGCACACTCTCCTGAGCTGCTTTGCTTCTGTCTTTTTTCTGTTGTACTTTTATTAGCTAGTGACAAGTTAAGTGTAAATAATAGAACAAATCCTGAAATATGTTATATAACTGTCATCATTGTTTTCAATATTTCAGTAACAATGCTGAATAAAGACAAACAATGCCTCTTGCTCAGCTTTAAGTAGGTGAGCACTGCAAGATGCTGGTGATATGATAGTGTTAAGAATGGGGAAGTTTTGAACTGAGAAATTGGCATATTAACCATTTGGCACACTGGGATTGGATAAGTTTGACCTGTCCTGTGTTTGTGATGATTCTGTTCATTCAAGAAATAGAACTTGCAGTAAAACTTTCATTTATTGTTCCATGGTGCACCTTGATTCTGACAACTTTCCATTATGAAATAGTCATGCAGCCTGTTTTTCAGCAGCAGAGTTCAGGTCAGATAAGTTCTTAGTAGTTTTTCTATTGCAACTTTTTTTTTTACAGTTATTGACTTCAAGTTTGTGGAGGGACTTCCAAGTGGAAGAAGATTAGACGACTGAAAAGTTGGGTAGCAAACCGGTCAGGGATCCATCAACATAAAGGTGATGGCTGAATATGTGCACACTGGTTAAGTGTACAGCATGTAGAATGAGTAGTAGGCTCTACTTCTTCCCACTGAAGGGCTATTTCAGGGAATGTGGGTATACTAGAGATGTTAGAAAATTGCCCAGGTTCATAAAATAATTCTTAGAAAGGTACCCCTGAAATGAGACAAATTTCTTAAATGCCATGAATTTTTTTTCTGATAGCTTATAGAAATTCTACCCGTCTGCCCTCTACTTGTTCCTTACTTTTTGTGGTGGTGGAAGCAGCAGAGTGTCCTTCTGGAGAAGGAGGGATCCCCCCCCCCCATTTTAGCTGTAGCAGCAGGAGCATAGTGGCTGCCTTACTGAACTGGTATACAGAGACTTTTCCTTCCTTCTCCCAGTCCTCTTGCTGCTCTGCAACAGTATCTTATCTCTGTAGGAAAAAAAAATCTCCTATATAACACTTGAAGCATGACCTGATTATGGGTAATCTGTAAATGCACAGATCACACAGCTGCATGTGCTGGCTGCTTGAACAGTGTCTTCGCATCACACTTATCTTGGTGTACATCTTTTTCCTTAGGCAATCATCTCCCAGTAAAATATGGGCATTATCTTATAAGATACCTACTAATGCATTTGAACATAACATGACTATTAAACCTGCATTGGTCCTTAGAACATAAATTCATATGCATTGTATTAAGATGGAAAAGCTGGCTATAAATTCATTTAAGTATACAGTGTTCCATTACATAAAGTGATAGCCCTGACCACAAAAAAAGTGTTTGCACTTTTATGTTAAAAAAAATGCCAGGAAGATGTGAGACTTTTCTTATCTAGATACAAACACCTGAATGAAGTTAATAATTTTTTTCTATACTTAACCTTCACAGCAGTCTTGCACAGCACAAAATTCCTACTTGTTATCCTTTATCAGTCACACAGTGGCTCCAATTATTACAATAGTTAATTGGAAGGAGGTACAACTGGCACCCGCTCATGCCTCCTCTTATAATGAGTTATCAGACCATTGGAGAAGAGGATAAAAATAACATCACTTTTCCTGAGTTAATCAAGATAAGTTATTTGGAGTAAAATGCAAATCCATTGAATGTACTCCGCACAGCATATTATACCTGTGGGAATGTCTTCCCTTTTGATATGCAATATGAGAATCTTTGGAGGATAACAGCAAACTAGAACTCAGAGATTCCTTTCTTTACCTGGTCTTTTAAAGGAGAAGAAACAAGAAAGAAAAAAAGAAGAAGAAATATGGTTAGAGGGCTGATTTTGTGAAGGAGTAGAAGAGCTAACCAGTAGGCTATTCATGAGAAGATAATCAAATAGGAAATATAAATTATACTGGGCAGATAACGGTGTTTATTCCAGATACAAAGACTAAAGACTGAGTTCTAATCTTTTCTCATGTGTTCAAACCCATAACACAGATACAGTTCTCCTGTTACTCAAATTCCTTCCAACCAGAGAAGCCTTCTTTATTTTACATTGGGGGGAGTATGACTCGCATCTTTGGGTGTCTCCAGTTATGTTACCTCTTTGTGGAAGATGTTACCTTTTGAGAGTTTCAGTGTCAACTTGTGTATTTTTCTCTCTCTCTATTTTTCTTTCTCTCTCAATGCTCACTTAGGTTGGAGCCATTCTTGGCTTGAATTTGGAAAGAAATGTATTTGTAGTACTTATCTGTTTTTTTCTTCTCTAAAAAGTTATATCTAAAATGGTGGAGTGGTAAAAGCTAATTATTCATACCCCATGCTCTAACACTTATGCATTAATATTTTATGAAGGTGAATGTATGATTAGAGCTTATATGATTGGGCTATGTCCTGCATTTTGAGTACAGTTGGCCTGCATCTTAAAATAGGATTACATTCTGAGGTCTACACGTAAAGTCAAAATCTCATCTAATCGAAACTCCCTCCAATCCAACAAATGCAAACTTATCTCTTTAAGCACAATACAAGAGACATGCAGGAACTGAGGAAGCCACACCTTCATTCTATTGTTTCAGGCTTGCTCTGAGTCATAAATGGTGCAAGTTGAATGGTAGGCAGAATTGCTTGCACTACTTGAAATGGTGGTGTTCTGTCTTTTGGGGGGTGGACCAGGCTTGTATATTGTGCTTGCAAGTCAATTGCAAGCAAAATATGGGTCAACTGTACAGTCTTTATGTAACTCTGTTATAGTAATCAGTTTATAAGGTATAAATTTGTCCCATAAGTTTACGTGTGTACATTTTTAAAAGGGGTAACTGATAGGTAGAATCAGACTTGGCCAAGGCACCTCGCATCCCCCATGGCAAATACAATGTGCTTTCCCCATGTCTCTGGTGGTGTGAGTAGTGCACAGTTTGTACAACTGTTGTGTACAGTTTGTGCACAGTTTGTGCACAACAAGTAGTGCACAGTTTGTACACAGTTTGTACACAGTTTGTACCTCGCATCCCCCATGGCAAATACAATGTGCTTTCCCCATGTCTCTGGTGGTGTGAGTAGTGCACAGTTTGTACAACTGTTGCACCCTAATTTGTCCCCTTGTTCATTCCTCCATTGCAAATACAATGCATCCCCCATGGCAAATACAATGTGCTTTCCCCATGTCTCTGGTGGTGTGAGTAGTGCACAGTTTGTACAACTGTTGCACCCTAATTTGTCCCCTTGTTCATTCCTCCATTCCCCACTCTTTGCCTTTTGAAATGTCAGATGTAACAGGAGGAAGAAGAGCAATAGTAGCATTGGAAATGCTGGTTGGGGAGGAGTGGGCAGGCAGACTCTAATGAGTCTGGAGAGTGCATGTGGGCAGTTGCTGTCTTCTGCCTGAGATGTTTTCCTCACTCCCCCCCCCCCGCCCATTAGATGGCTGGCTGTTATGGACTATATTTCACCTAAGGGACAGGAGAAACCGTCTGCCTGTTCAGTAGGTTACGACAGTTTAGTCCTTTCTTGATTATGTAACTTTGATTTGCTCCAAGGAAGCAGAAGTTGAAACAAGATGTAGGTAATGTCAGAGGTAGGCAAACAATATATTTTGAGGATTTGACCATGGTTCACAACAGCTTTCTGACACTATTTATCCATATCAACTATGGTCAACATATCAGGTCTCTCTCCCTGGGGACCCCAATTTACCAGGGCAGGGATCCCAGAAGGCAGAGACCAGCAGCCAGGGCCCCATATGGGGTCAGTGGGCACCAGAGGCAGGGCCAGGTATGCCTAAGGGCCTGCAGCTGCCAGCAGGTGCCCTTTATCGACCCCTCAGGCAGGAAGGGGAGGGGCAAGAGGAAGTCCCATAAGAGACGGGAGGCATATGATGTAGGCCTCTTTCTGTGCAGAAAGAAAGGCAAGGCAGTCAACAGCTCCTGCCCAAGACCCAGGGTGAACCAGCCACACCAGGGAGGAGGACCAGTGTACCTTAACCCCTTCCCCTGAGCAAGTCTGAGGCCTCACACTGGGGCATGCCTGTCTCAAACCCCTACAGTTCTATAAAATGTATGTTTGTTAGATGTTACTTTAAATTGTAATATGTGAAATGACTCTAAAATACACCAATAATACATTTTTTAATTAAGAAATGGACTGAAAATGAACTCTGAAAACTTGAGAGAGAGAGAGAGAGAGTAACTTCTAGCTTGGTGTGTCAGCAGGACTGTACAGTGTATTTTACTTAAATGAAATGGTGGCTTCAAAAATACAGATAGGCAGAACAAGTTAAGATGGTTTGCAGAAAAGGTTGATTTACTGTCTGCTACTAAGCTTTTCAAAAATACTGCCAGAGTTATATATAGGGCAGAAGGCAGTGATATTTATGAGATGGCTGAATAGCAATCTTATTTAGAGTAAGTTTTTTAAAGAAGACAGACTTAACATATCCTAGCAACTGAAACTGAATAGCAACACATCTACCACTGTTATCCATCGAAAGAAGAAATAATTTTTAAAAAGGTCTTTGTTAATGTCACCTAGTGCTTTCACTGTCAACCAAAATGTGCTCTACAACTGACTTGCCACACACTGCACTGTTTTTGGAGTTCTTATTTAAATGTTCCATAAATGCTAGTTAAATAAATCTTCACTTTCAACTATCTTTAGCATAAAATGGTATATTTGTACTATGGTGGTTCTTTAATATCAACATCCCCAACATTTGCAACATGGCATATACAGTAATGATACAACAAATTTTAGTTGGAGAAAATTAGACAAACATTTCATGGAAAAATTCAGCCAGCCTGTGTGTGGCTTTCATCCCTTATGATCCAACTAACTGCCAGTCTATATATTGGCTGCAGAACTGCAACATGGATGTCTTTCCCTCCTGTCACACACATGGTGGCACTTGATTTCCCCTTCCAGACATCTCCAAAGAAGAACGGAGAATTGTCTTCATCAATAGCAATTCACTACCCTTCACATTTCACATCTGTAATTGGACCTGCCATCCTGTGAGGCTGTTGTGCAAGTGTGGTGGAAGTCTTGGCCTGTGTTTTCTAGTGAATCATAGAATGCTAGAGATGGAAGGGACCTCTGGTATCTAGTCCAACCTACTGCTCTGTGCAGGTGACAATGCCATCCCTGACAGATGACCATCCATTTTTTACTTGAAAACCTCCAATGCAAGTGAGCCCCCACTTGCATGAGGCAGGCAGTTCCAATGTCACTCTTACAGTTAAGAAATTAAGTCGCTAGTCCTAATGTACCTCACAGAGTTGTTGTGACAGTTAGAGGGGGGAGGAACAACATGCAGGACCCTGAATTTTTGGAAGTAAAGGGTATAAATGCAGTACCACCATGTGGATGAGAAAAGAATGCAAAGCAGTTGGCATTTTGATGGAATTAGCTTTTAATCAAAATGCTGACAAGTTATTGATGGAAAGGCTGAGCTCTTTCTGAGGCATGAGAATAATGTGAAGAGAACAGAAGCAGTGTTGATCTTCACAGCAAAGAGTTTAGTTGCACATTGAATAGGAGTTATTCATATAAACCCAGAGAATACCAAACTGTGTAAATGTGTTTTGTGCATTACTCCTGGCATCCTTTTTTATAGTGCGTTTTAATTGAAGACTTTTCTGTGCCAGCTGAACAGGTGTGGCTTTCATTTTATTTTTTAAAGCAAGGATTAAAGTGCAGTTGCTCAGTAGCTCTGCTCCTTTTAGAAAACTGACCTTTACCCTGAAAATTATTTAAAGTCCCTGGATAAAACAGAACAGAGAATTGGTTCACTGTGTCTACTGGGCATGGCAGTCATGCTCTTATTCTGAATCTAGCGTTGACTCATCTTGAGTTGGGCTGGCTTTGCTAAATGCTTCCAGATGCTTTTGTCAGTTGCGTGTTAGCACATATAAAATCTTGCTGGTTTTTTTATAGAATAATTTTTGAACATATACAAGATGCCTTTTTGAGGAACATAATTCTGAATTATTATATTGGCAAAATATGTATGAATGGTAATTAAAATAGATCCTTTTAGTGTTAACTGAAAAGAATGAAAATAAGGTATTTGGGTTTTTTTTTAAAGGAAACAGTATGTTGGTTTTCATTCCTAATTGTAATTGGATTTAAGGCTGTTGTCCAAAGCATTTTAAGCATAATTTTGCAATTATGGCATTATAGAACTCCCTACAGGGGGAATTAAGATCTACCCCCTCCCTCATGGCACTATGCAAGGGCTTAAAACATTTTTGTTTCATTCTGCATTTGGGATGTCTACCTCCCAAATGTGTATCTATAACAGTTCCTTGAGTATTTTTGCCCTCCTCCCAATTGGTGGTTCCCCCTATTGTATTTACAATTTATTTTCTATTGTTATATCATATTTTCTATTTTTTATCCCTGTGTGTGTGTATAAATTGTAAGCTGCCTTGGGCATCTGCTTCAGCAGAGGAAAGGCGGGGTAGGAATGAATAAGGAAGATAAAAGGCAGCATCACAAACTGCAGCACAAAAGCATTTGAAAATATGTACATGGTACTGGCTATTTACCTATTTGGTCTGAAATGTATGATGAATCATTCTCCAGAATTCTAGGGGACACTGTCCATATAGGAGACTTTGTGCCACTCAAGATTTCAATTGTAGCTCTTACTCCAAATTGAGATCATTCTAATCTTGAGTGTTATATATATAAATAATTAAGGGATTTTTCTGTAGGTGGCAACACTGTTTTGGAAATCAGTGTTTGGAAATCAGTGTTTGGAAACCAGCTTAAATTCATCTTTGTTTTCAGAAGGCATTAAAATAATTTTGTTCAGGTAGATGTTGTGATCTGGGGCATAATCTGCCCACACTATAGTCACAGCTGTACCTGTGGGTGGAGTTGTATAGGGCTTGATTGGATCACTAAGTTCCCTTTTGTTGACCTTGTTCTGAGGACAGAAGGCCCCTGTTCTTGCTGCATACCTTGCATACCTATCTGAGTATCCTTGTCCTCTCCAGAGCCTTTGTGAATAAGTACATTCTGTTCCAGGATAGTGTTCTAGATAGGAAAGAGGCACCTAGATGGATATATGGGAGGCAAGGATCCTGTTGCAAGGAATGGCCAGCATATGAGCACATCAGCCCAAATTGGGGCTTGTTAGGCTAGGAAAGCTGTAAGGTGAGCATCCCTTGTGAGCTCAGTTGCACTTCAGATGAGGTGGGCTATGCCTTCAGCATTCTTGAACAAAGTGTTGGCATTGCATTGTAAAGCGAAGGTAGAACCAAATTTTGTTCAAAATGAGCTGAAAACTAGTAGTTATAGACAGTAGCCTTAAAATTGAAAATATGAACTATTTTAACTGGGTAAACAAATGGATGTCACACTGTAACTTGTATTCATGCTGATACTTCTATTAATTGGTAAGAGATCCTTTGACAGAAGCCTCTGCTTGCTAAAAATTCTTTTATATAAGCCATGAGCATAACCTTGCTTACAATGGCCGACTATATTTTCTGTGTCCATTTTGCTCGTCATTTAAATGGATAAATTGTGATCTGATGGTTAATATAACTTCTACAAGAACTACTGTAGACCAGAGAAGGGTAAATTTATTAGAGTGAATTCAAAGCAGCAGGTTTTGATGAAATTCACACTAGGATACTAAGCCTATAAACCAGTGGTATTCAAACTGGGGCATTGCGAGGCCCCAGTCTGAAGGTCCTGGTCCCTTTCCCCTTAAGGGGCGGGGACAGCCAGAAGGCAAGGAGGAGGCAGCAGCGTGATCCCTAGGATCATGCTGCTCAGAGGGGCTGCAGGGGTTTGTTGCACTTGCCCAAGCCCCTTGCAGCCTCCCGGGAGTGCGGGGAGCCCTGCGCGACCTTTGGCAGAGCTCCTCGGGTCAGGGAAGGTGTCAGCGGAGCGATCGCGCCCCGCTCTACTAAACTGGAAGTGGTGCGCGATTGCCCCACTTCCCCTTTTGACTGGGCTGCAGGGACTGGGATGCACCCTCCAGTCCCTGCAGCAGCCGTCCCTGGCTGCGGGAAGCCGGGCGCGAGCACCTGCAGGGTTCCTCGGGTCATGGAAAGTGAGAGTGGGGCGATCGCGCTCCGCCTCCGCAAAATGGGAAGTCCCTGCAGCCCCCCTGAGCGGCACCACTGCATCCCCTCCGCCCCTTCCCAAGACTTACTGCAGGATTCAAACTCCCTGCGAGTTTGAAAACCGCAGCTATAAACAATTGGATATTCTGCCTGGGAAGTCATGGATAACGAATGAGATCCTCGATGGTTATAGAAGAAATCTTGCTGCTCTGTTAAGAAGAAAGCATCCAAAATAGCTTGGTATACTTTTAATGCTTTTATTGACACACTTGCTTGAGTTAACTTGTGAGCGCCAACAGTGTACAAATGGTAAACCAATATACGTTCATTTAGGAAAAGAAAATCAAAAGAGTTTCCTAGTCACAAATAATCAAGCAATACATAGTCAGCCAGTCATTAGAAGATATTTGGGACATGTGTGCAAATGGCATTGAAAGAGGCCTAGCATTAAAATCAGTCACAATTTTTGGTCTAAAAAAAGAACAGAATGTTTATACGTATTAATCTGTGGGATGGTGTTGCTGGTGCTCATATGAAAGGTAGAGTGAGTTTGAACTCTTTCTTCCATTAGGCTAGGAACAGAAAGTGTGTCACAGTTGGTCCCTTTTATACTCAGAGCTGTCCTAGCCATGAGTCTATGTGGCATGAGTCAAGTACACTGACTTTCCCATAATTTCTTATTCACCAGCTCCCTTCACTGAATCTCAAGCTGTATTTCAAATCCACAGGCAACATTTCAACAAAAGTTTCCTGTCGTAAGCAATGCATTTAAATTGGTCTAACTCTGTGTTGGATTGCAATTCCTAAATTTCATTAGGGAGCATACATGTTACTTTGGAGCTCATCAGTGACCTTTTTTCTGCTGCGAGATGGTCTGCCCCAGTTCGAGATGGATGCCTCGCTTCTGTACCCATGTAGCGAAGGATTCCTTGATAGCTTTGGAGACCTGTGCTTCAATTACCATACCATTGCTTGATTAAACTCACAATGAGGTTGGTGAGAGAAGTGGAAGCTGAAGGCACTTATTTTGTGTTGCTAATGGTTTTGGTGTAAACCAAGTCAGGAAGCTCCCAGGATGTGGCTTACTTTCAAGTTGAAATCTGGTGACCAAAGCAAGCTGGATCCAATCATTGAATTTTTTTCCAATGGAGAAAAAACAGACAAGGCTTCTCCTAAGCCAACTAGCTACAGTGGTTGCTGAAATGGGTTGCTCTGATGAACCAAAGTGTAGCCTTTCCCCTCAGGGCTATGTGAGCAGAGGCCTCCTTGCCATCTGCTAAACTCAAAATGCTGTGATCCTGGCCTGGGTTCTGCTTGGCATGCCCTCAGCATCTTGTTTGCAGATATAAAACAATGTACTGTGCAATAGCAACTTGTTAATATAAATACACAGAGAGTATGTTGGAGAAATTTGGTTGCTCACCTGTAATTTACGCTCTTTGAATGGTTGTCTGTTCACGAAGTCTTTCTTCGCTTCTCATATCTGTTTGCACCTTGATTCATCTAATATAGGTGTCCTCTGCTTTCTGACAGTTTGTTTTCTGATGATCTGCTTTTTAAACACATTTCTGTTATACTCAGAACTCATTCTTTCAATGTATGCTCTCTTCTTTCAAACTCTCTGCTGTCCTAAAGGCTAAAATTGCCCTCCCCCCATGTTGATTTGCATATGACATGGTGATTCAAACTGTTTTGGAGTGTGTTTTCCAGAGAGCACCAACTTTAGGGCTGGGTCGATTCCCATTCTGAAGGTGTTAATGAGAGTCCATTTGCAGAAATCTCTGTATGACAGCAGGAATTTGCAAGATAAAAAAGGCATTTGCAGTTTGCTAGCTAAAAAAGCATTGGAAGCAACTTTGGAAACTAAAAAAAGACTGGCTTCTGCTTTTTTACTGTTTCTGCTTTTCAACATTGCTCCGGTCCCTAACCTGCAAAATGACTGTAAAATCTCTTGTGATTAGAAGTAAAGTGCCTGCTTGAGGTATGAGTTCCGGCTGTGTTCTTGCACCAACCTTGTTTGGGATCTTCTTCGCTGTCCTGCTGAAGCAGGCCTTTGGAACTACAACAGAAGGCATATATCTCCGGACCAGATCAGATGGAAAGCTCTTCAACCTCTCCAGACTGAGAGCAAAGTCCAAAGTCCAGCTGAAATGTCTGCGTGACTTCCTCTTTGCCGACGATGCAGCTATCGCTACCCACTCTGCCAAAGATCTCCAGCAGCTCATGGATCGTTTTAGCAAGGCCTGCCAAGATTTTGGACTGACAATCAGCCTGAAGAAAACACAGGTCATGGTTCAGGATGTGGACTCACCTCCCTGCATTACAATCTCTGCACATGAACTGGAGGTTGTCCATGACTTTGTGTACCTTGGCTCAACGATCTCCGACACTCTTTCTCTCGATACCGAGCTAAACAAACGCATCGGTAAAGCAGCTACCACGTTTTCCAGACTCACAAAGAGAGTCTGGTCCAACAAGAAGCTGACGGAACATACCAAGATCCAGGTCTACAGAGCTTGCGTCCTGAGTACACTTCTGTACTGCAGCGAGTCATGGACTCTTCGCCCACAACAGGAGAGGAAACTGAGCGCTTTCCACATGCGCTGCCTCCGACGCATCCTCGGCATCACCTGGCAGGACAAAGTTCCAAACAACACAGTCCTGGAACGTGCTGGAATCCCTAGCATGTATTCACTGCTGAAACAGAGACGCCTGCGTTGGCTTGGTCATGTCGTGAGAATGGATGATGGCCGGATCCCAAAGGATCTCCTCTATGGAGAACTTGTGCAAGGAAAGCGCCCTACAGGTAGACCACAGCTGCGATACAAGGACATCTGCAAGAGGGATCTGAAGGCCTTAGGGATGGACCTCAACAAGTGGGAAACCCTGGCCTCTGAGCGGCCCGCTTGGAGGCAGGCTGTGCAGCATGGCCTTTCCCAGTTTGAAGAGACACTTTGCCAACAGTCTGAGGCTAAGAGGCAAAGAAGGAAGGCCCATAGCCAGGGAGACAGACCAGGGACAGACTGCACTTGCTCCCGGTGTGGAAGGGATTGTCACTCCCGGATTGGCCTTTTCAGCCACACTAGACGCTGTGCCAGAACCACCTTTCAGAGCGCGATACCATAGTCTTTCGAGACTGAAGGTTGCCAATACAATAGCTGTAGAGAGAAACATCTTAAAGAATATTGTAAAGGGGTTTTTTGAGAGAAAAAAATCATAGTAATTTGTAAAGGCACTCTTACCATTGTTACCTAATTACTTGTCTCAATGCTGTACTAGTAGTGTTGGCTTTAAAAACTGTCTTATGATGTGTTTTTTTAATATGCTGCATATATGTACCTGAGTAGCATTAGTTAGCCTCTTTGTTAGATGTAGTTTAATCCAACATCTTGGTACAATTTAACATGTGTGCGCTGTATCTAATCTATTACCTACATAAGATACAGGTGTAATTCACAGTGTAAATAGCAATACAATAATTTATAAATGAAGGGAAGTGTTCAAAGAGCCTCCTTTTTCTTCCCGTGACTTTTGTCCCTTTATGTGAACTGGATATCCCTCCTGTTCTTTTACTCAAGAAGCTATTTTGGCTGTTACCATTATTCACGTTGATACAAGCTTTCTCAAAAGGGTCATGATCTTCTCTCCCCTACAGAATCGAGATAAGTGCCTCTGTTCAATGTAATGCAGACACTTTCTCCTCCTGAAAAGACTTAAGACAGGGCTGTGCTGACTTATTGAACTTTCAAGTCTATGGAGAAATGTCATAGTTATGGATTACCAACTAGGTGTAGACTGAACAAGAACAGTAACATGGGCGAACTATTTGCATATCATTCTAGTAGAGAAATGCAGCTCTTGACAATATTAAAAAATAAAATAGAACTGTATTCTTTGTGCTTAGTAAAGACAAGCTTTCTTTTAGAAAACCTCTTACCTAACATTTGTGTCGCTTGCTGATTCTTATTAAGCTAAGCCCAAAACACTTGCTTTTTTGTTGACCACTTTTAGTAGTATTTTAAAAAGTGGGTGTTTTTTTTTTGGTAATGCATGAAAGAATGTCAACTGCTATGCTGTTGTGAAGTGCTTTACAGCACTTTTGCAAAGACTAGCATTGGTGCAGCATGTACCATGCCGGTGTGTGCATTGCTGAGGATTGACAAAACACAGTCTGTAACCAGGATGAAAATGGCATCAAAGCCATCATAATTATATATTGCACATTGCTGTGTTAATCAGAAAGTTTCCAAAACCTCTTATTGTTTCACTTGAACAACCACATTTTGTAACCTTGTGATATGGCGTGATTCTTATTCTAGGTGTTGGTCTATTAATTTTTTTGAGAGTTTTAAGAAAGAGCTGATTGGTTCATAATAGTGTAGATTTGCATTTTTTTTGAAATATTGATGAATTGCGGATTTTTAACTTTGTAATTTTATAGTTTGGGTAATTCTTATTAATTGCTGTTTCGTTTGATGTTTAAGCCACCTTGGGTACCACACTGTTGTAAGAAAGGTGTATTAAGCGTCCTAAATTATGTAGTACAGTACTGTATAGGTTTGCTGGGCTGCACAGTGTGTTTATCTTTCAAGAGATAAGTTGTGACTTGTTTTGCATATTTTGCTTTGAAACGCAGTGGCGGAACTAGTGCAAGTCTTCCTTAAAACTGAAGAACTGGGCTTAGACTTCAGTATTGGCTCGGCTCTCTGGATCTTTAAGGCTGCAGCTTAATTACAGTATCAGTTACATGAATCTGGATGTGAAGCTTAGTATAGTCTTTCAGGTTGATGGATGGATATTGATCTAATCTTGACAACTTGGTGAGATAATGAGACTTTACTGACATTCAATATTAACTGATTGCTTAATCAACAAAGCTTTACTTATGAGTGCTTTTTCCCCTCTTCAGTGTGTGTGCTCTGAAGTCATGTTAATCATAGCAGTATTGCTTATGTTAGATGGAGACCTTGGGAGATCAGAAGACTTAGCTTTTAAAGCTCAAACCGTTTTAACTGATGCTTGGATTTCTAAGACTCTTAAGGTTGCATCATTGCCATGCAATTACTCAGAGTGGATTTCCTCTCCTAGCTATTTTTCCTAAGCTTGACCCACTGTCAGGTATAGTACTTTAATTGTAGAAGAGCCAGAACCAGCTGTATTTGCATGGCCTGTCTCTATGTCTAATACAGCTAAGGCAAGCAAATATGCACACCTCCTTTATGTTCTATACAGTCTCCTAGCATTAAGGGGCCAGTGTTGCTTTTAGCACAAGGAAGAGAGGATACAAAACTAGTCACTTGCATTTTCTATAGCTAGGCTTGGAGCAAGTACTAAGCTGCAGTGTGGATGCTTATATGGGGTGTATCAGAGAGACAGAGAATTTGTTCCTTAATGTTGAACAGTTGTCTCATGCTAAAAGAGAATGCTGCTGTATTGCTGTGGCTGGACAATTTGCTCCTTGGGTTTTGTCTTGCTGTGTGTCCTAGGTACAGAGTGCAGTGGCCAATCTTAAATAGAAGTCTTCCTGGCTCCTTTTTGTAGGAATAAAATGATGAGCAGTTAGAGGAAAACTGGCTGAAATGAGGTTTAACTAATGGAGAAATATAAGTTTCCTGGAAAATGTTATTGTACCCTAATTGTATTGGAATAGTTAGCCTGTTTGACTTGTACATAGTAAACAAAACTAAAACATGCACCATGTTAATTTTACATTTTCTGTAAATGCTCAAATCATTTAAATAATGCAAATTATTTTCAAACTGAAATGTTTGAGTACAAAAACATTCAGTAAAGCACTTAATATGGTTTAAAGATTACAGTCAATCAGATTTATTTAGGCATTTTTATTGAGCTACTGTTGCATGTTTTAAGACAAGACAATAAACTAGCAAGCATTCTCTTCCTTTGTGTTTGAATTTTAAGGAAAAAAAAACAAATGAAAGTAATTAACATGCTAATTTTAGCATACCAAAATAGCTGAGCACCAGTGGCATAGCTAGGTCATTTGACACCCAGGGCCCATACATTTTTGTCACCCCCTATATGACAGAATTAATTTGTCAGTGGGTAAGGGTGGCTGCCAGGTTAGGGAGTGAAATTGGATGCCAGTCAGAATAGGAGCCAAGGTCTACCCAGCAGGTAGATTTGGGCTTCAATTCTGAACAGGAGCCCAGGTCTGTCTGCCTAGAAGAGTACTCCGGAGGATGGTTGGAACAGGAGCCAGGTCTATCTACCTGGGAAAGGTGGCTCCAGAGGGCATTTGGAATGGGAGCCCAGGTCTACCCACCTGGAAGACATGACTCCAAAGAGCAGTCGGAATGGGAGCCCAGGTCTACCAGGCAGGTAAATCAGGGCTCCAAGTCTGGATGGGAGCCCAGGTCTATCTATCCAGAAAACTTGGCCACAAAGGCCAAAGTTCAGCTACCCCCTTGGTTGACCTGGGCTCTAAAGTTAAGGTAGTACTCATGTCCCCCCTAAACATAAACACTGGATTAACTCTGGTGTCACCCCCCCTCCCCATGTCACCTTGCTAACATCTTATTGGTTCCACATTGTTTCATAATATCTCATTGGCTCTTTGAACTATTAGTCTCATTGGTCTGTTTTGAGTAAAGGAAACTGTGCTTTTTGTTGCATAAGACAGTTGCATTTTTGTTTTCTGGATTTTGGTTATAACCTTTGATAGAATGGAGATATTTCACTCCAGTTTGTTTTGTTACATTCTGTTCTAAATTACACATTGAATTGAATATAACATGATGGTATTATTCCTACAAATTGCGATTTTAGCAGTTTTGGTCACTGGTGGTGTCATCCCCCGAGGGTGGCGCCCGGTGCAGACTAGCTGCACCCCTGCTGAGCACTAAATATGTTTTCTAGGTACAGTGGACCCATCCACAAATTTCACCTTTTAAAAGTGTTTAACACAGTAAAAATCTGTAAGAAAATAGCCTTCCCTGCCTTCACACTGCAAAATCGCAGCATTTGTAGTGCAGTTTTCTGCACTACATGGAGCCACTTCCCTGGTCAAACGACCTCCTGCCTTGACCTGGCTCACTCCAGAATGGCTTTTGGGAGCATTGGTATCCATGGTGGGGCGGGGTATCCATGGGTGGGGGGGGGGCAGAACTAACACCATGTGGATATTGAGGGACTACTGTATAAACCGTTTTCTCATATTACATTGTGTTCAGTTGGCAGGAGTACACGGAGCACTTTTACCTGTAGAGAAGGAAAAATGCAGAGGATATTTTCACTAGGAGGTTTTGGATAGGCCCCAGTTCTCTAACTTGGAATATATGGGACACACAAATGTGACCATGGTGGGTGTTTGGAAAGTGAGATGGCACTGTATAACAGTGGGTGATGGGCATTACAGACTTCCCGCTTCACACCCTTTGGAACCAGCCATGATCTAAAAAAAAAAAAATTGTGAAATCTGAATATTCAGTGGAGCTTCTCAGATAGCTTCCTGAGCAGCCACCCAGTCTGCTTGAAATAATGAAGCTTCTGATGCAGGAAAATTACATATAAGCTTATGAAACTGCTTTATACACTGAGGGCATAATCCTAATCAGGTCTACTCAGAAGTAAGTCCTATTGTGTTCAATGGGACTTACTCCCAGGAAAGTGAGGTTAGGATTGCAGCCTGAGTCACACCACTTTTGTCAGTACTGTTTCTGCAGAAGCTCTCCAGGATTTGGACAGGGATCTTTCCCCATTGCACATAGATATGCCACTGATTCAACATGAAATGTTCTGTGTGCCTAACTTAGTGGTAGACCCAACTCTACACTTCCCTGCATGTGGCAGTGTTTGTACTGATTTTGTATTCCAAACATGAACCTCGTTGGAATGCTATTAATAAAAAGGATAGTGGAGATATGCCTGCAGTTTATGATGACTTGGCTCTAGGGATCATGACTACAGATATTTACAACAGCAGTCCCATCTGCCACAGATTTCAATGAAAATGTGGCACCAGGTTTCTCTTTAATGATTCAATAGTGGCATTTTCTTCCTTGCCAATTTTCCCTTCTTACACAGCTGAAATTGTCATGGTGTTTGGTAGGTAGTCTCATTTTTAATGAGAAGAATGCCTAGAAATACATTGGCTGCTGTTACTACCAGACAGTATATTCTTGTTTAGAAATGCAAAACACTTCCGTAAATATGAAATATGGCTGTTTGGTGCAGAAATGAAAAATAGGACTCCTTATGTTCCTTTACACTAGAGATAAACTTTATTTCCATACTTTTGTCATGAGTGTACCAGTTGATACCCAAAGTGATGAAAGTGTTCAGATCTGTTGGAAGTTGGTAGGAATATTTATGGTGTCCGTCTTTGCGAATCTCTTGCCTGCAAATATGAAGAACTAATCACTTAATGGAAAGACACATTTTAGATTGCCCTGAGGTCCTTTTCAGACCGAGAATACATCCTGCTGCCTTACTAATGTTTTTTACATTCAAGCGTGTATTAACCATTATGCTTGGAGACTTATTTGCTGTGCAATTTGTCAAATATAAAGTTGTGATGATTAATCTCTCCCTTCAGACAGAACTCGGTCATATTTATCCTACAAGTTTTGGGTCCAAATCATCCTAATATATATGTTATTGATATAGCATTGGTACAAGTTATTCACAATGATAAAAATCGGTTTTCTCAGAGTAAGCTACATATCCATTACTAGTAATTGTTATGTAATGTTGCAACATTTAAGTAAAGTCAAAATTGTCAAAAAGTTTTTTAACCAACTTATCAGCAAATGTAGTTTGTAGGAGCTGGGTATTTCTTAATGGAGGTAGATGGTGAAAGCTGCACAAATTTTGACTAAAGTTGTCAAAACCAAAAAGGAGTCTAATATGTATCTAACCAGTTAGCAAATTCTTACTTCCTCTAATCTAGACAGAGTAAATTTATAGCAAACACACAACAGTTTAGTCCTGGTGAACTCCTTTGAGGGAGAAGGGTCAGAACCAAGGGGGGGGGGGAACATGGGGATGGGAGAAGGAATATAGGAGATTAACTGGATTTCCCAGAGGAACCTGTGGGAAGAAAGGGAAGGTTTTGGGGTTGGAAAAAGGGAGATGAAGGAAAAATGAACAACAGACTAATGGAAATGAAAAGAACAAATCCAGTGCTCTTGACCTGCCTCCAAAATGGGAGTGAACTAGAATGAGAAATTCTCCTTTTTCTGAGGACTTATTGGATTGGTCAAGGGAGTTTGTTTTGGAAGGAGCCAGAGGCTGATCTTGGGCCTCATGCAAATGCAGAAAAGGTCTTTCTCTCCCATACACACACAGTAAACACACACACAACAAACAAACAGGAAAGATAGATAACCAATGCTGAGTATGCAGTCAGTCTGACTTCACCTGTGACAATGACAAGATAGTGGGGATTTTCCGGGTCCTTGATGAGTGTATGCCACAGAACATAGTTTCCTGTCATCCTTTTACATGACTTGAGAACACTGAGTTGCAGGAGTCATGGCAGCAAAGGGCTGATCATGTGTCCCTCCCTGGACAAAGAGGAGTCTGGAAGGCAGAAAGACTTCAATGAAGCAAGCCCTTAACATGCAGTTGAGGCAGTAGTCTACAAGGGAACAAGTCAAAGGAGCATTCTGCCATGGAGAGCAGAGGCAGAGAGAGATGGAGGTGACTCACAAATTTAACTGCCTCAGCAGCTTTGGTAGCACTTGAGATAGAGGGGGAGAGTGCTGGACTGGAAAGGAGCTTGTGGGCACCCTTCAGGCTGCACAGCTTGGAACAGCTCTGCACACCCTGGAGATCAAGCCTCCTGGAAGTTGCTTATGGCACATGATGTAAACGCTGAACATCTGGAGACGTTATTCCACTGCACAGCCATGGAAGGGCTTCATGCAGCTACATGACAGCATTAGAGGGAACCCTAGTTATGGGATATTTTTGTTCTGGGTGCCAGCTGGCATGGTGTTCTCAGATGGAGGCTGGAGTGTGCGTGGCTTGATGTGGCACCAGCAGGTTCACAATCTAGAAGGGATGACAGGGTAGGGAAAAGGTAACAATGGCCTGGTCTGAAGGACAAGACTCCCAGGCTGCAATCCTAACCACACTTTCCTGAGAGTACAGCCCACTGAACAAAATAGGACTTACTTCTGAGTAGACCTGGTTAGGATTGTGCCCCCAATGGAATAAGCAACATGAGGTTCCAAACTCAAGGGTTTTCATGTTTTTGCCTTATAGAATCTTATGGAATTCTTGGGTAGAGTGACTCAATCAGGTGATCCTCTGCTGTTGAGGATTCCATGTTGTGTTCTGCCTTAACAATTGACTGCCCTTGGTGCAGTAGCTAGTTTGACCAGTGGTTGAGTTGCTCATGGAGTTGCTTGCTTAATCATCAGGTTGGTGAGAGCTGTTGGAGGTATGAAATGTTTACCAAAGGTTCCTCTTCTAAATTCAGGAGGTGCTGGTGTCAAAAGACAACAAATACAGTGTGCTGTTCCAACTGGATTTGAAGCTGAAACACCTTATCTACATTTTGGAGGTGTGAAAGCAGCTTTTACATTCAAGCAGTAAGCAAAACTCAATTTAAGAGTATTGAACTCAATGGACTGATTTCAGGAAGAGGGGATGATTACAATGGTCAAAATAGAAAATGTGGCCTTCCTGACATACGGCTCTATGGCCTCTTCCCATTAGAAGAACCTTTTAACAGTCACTTCACTGGACTGGCCCTTTGCTGTCCAGGCAGTCATCTAGCATCATGTACGAATGTTTAGGTGTGTGTCTCCTCCAATATTGAATTAAACCAAAATAAAATATTGGTCATGTAAAACCTCTCTATTAGCTTTACAGTGGGAGCTTTTCTTTTCTGTTAGTTTTCCTGCTTTAAGGTTTCACTTTTTGTCTTGTTTAGCTTTTCTGGTTTTTTGTGATTTGCTTTGTTGAGAGCTTGATTATTTTGTGTGCTGCTACCTTCATTGTGTGTGTGGGGTGTGTAAGTGTTTTTTTTTTTTATTTTTAACGTATCTGTTGTGAGCTGCCTTGGGTGTCTGGTTATGGGAGGAAAAACAGGATAGAAAGGTTTTTAAATAAATGCATTTGTAGGTCAGCATCACCTCTTGTGTTGAATGAAAATCTATAGGGAATTTATAGAGTACTGATATAATATATCCCCTTTCTTGAGGTGGGTTACAAGTCTTACAATGCAGAAAGTGCACTTTCTGATGATTAATCAAGGTTAAATTAAGTTCAGGCTTGCTTGTGCTTTACTGAACCTTTACTGGCTATTGTAAAGTACCTTCATTTCTTCCCACAAGGACATATTGTCTGAACCAGGACTGACTTGTTAGCTGATTTCAACAGGAGAGGCATACTTCTTGACCTTTTGAATCCTTCTGGAGACTTGTCAAAACTATGACTTTGCAATCCAAGCATTCTGACTTCAATTGTAAAGAAGGTGCGGATAGTTTTGTAATTTCCTGATGAGGAAACCCAAGTACAAATGTTACCCAGTTATGGATTAGGCATATCCCTAATAAAAACAGAAGCTTTCCTGTTGAACAAGCAAGGAGGATGACTGCTGTTTGTGCAATGCTGTTTTTCGTATGTGAAGCTATTCATTTTTTTTCTTTTTGGATGAAAAAGTTTTTACATGACCATATATGAAACATGACATGCAGTCTTATTTGCCTGCTGTACACAGATTCTACAGCAAAATAATCTCATGCTGCATTTCAGGTACGAAGTGAATCATAAAGTATGTAACATTTCTTTACATCATTTTAGCGTCTTCTTATTGTCACAGTTTGGTACAAGAGCCTCACCAAGCTGCTCATTTTAACATCACCTGCTCATATTTATGTACGTTTTGATTAAATGAAATACTAATACTATAAATGCCTTTGTCGTTTGAGAAGCTCACAGCTCTTGCCTCTCCCAGTCCTATAGATTCTTGCACTACAAGAGCGCAGTAAGTACAGACGTATATCTTCTGAGAATGGTCATTGCTGTAGGACTTTTGTCTCCAGAATTATCAAAATTATTGCCTTTATTGTTCTTAATTTTCTAAAATTTTTTCATCAAGAGCGCTTTGTTATATAACACACTTTGAACCCATCCTTCCTTCAAAGAACTCGGGACAGAGAAACTCATTTCTGATGAGAGAGGAATAGACTGAACTATAGCGAACTTCATGGCCAAGTGGTAATCTTAAAGTCTAAATTCAGTGCAACGTTCATTGTACCATGTGGGTTCAGTGAAAGTAAATGAGATATTTGAAAAATTGTGTGATCTAGTATTTTAATTAAAATGTGATGAGAATCTCTTAAATTGTAAGTGGTTGCTTAGATGTTTCATTCATCATGTCAACTTCTAGGTGTTTGTTTAAATGACTTTATTCTTTTTTGTGGATTTTTCTAAAGAACACCAAGGTTTTTAACTTCAGGACTTATTACTAATGCATAATGAGACTTTACAGAGGTGAAAAGATTAATGTTCCTGTAAGGAGTTTTATTAGCAGTCGTAGGATGGAAAAATTGTCTCTTCATAATGTTATCCCGACTAAAGAGTTGAGTTAATGTGGAGTGTCCACTCATTACGATTGTTTTAAAGTTTTATCAAGTAAGTAGTATTAAATGTGATCTCAGATTCTTGTGAAAAAGCTGTGAAAAAGAATTGTAGCTCAGTTGTGTAATTCACCATTAAATATGTGTTAGTTAATGCTCACAAATGACATTGCTCAGAAATGACAGTATGTATTCCATACGTCCTACAAAATCCATTACTTTAATCATTACAGAATCCATCACTTTAATCCATTATTCAAACTGACTATTCTCACTACATTGCTTTCACCAATGCACTTGAATTTTTAGCTAGCTTCGGGAGAACTGTTTAAGCAGGAAAACATGCCAACTGTAAAGCACTATTGTTTTCTAGAATAACAAACCAAGAAGGTACATGCAGATTATCTAATCTAATTTCCAGTCATTCATGCCTATCATTTGTTCCCTCCCTTGTTCTTCTGCTTATCTGCCCCCATAATCCATCATAATATTGCTTGCACTTTTGACTGTGGTATCCCTCCAGGAAACAAATGATACATTAGTGCAACGGTGAATGTGGAAATCTAGTTGTAGTGGTGATCGGGGTTGGGATCCTCTCTCACTCTAAACCTGCCCTGGTTAGGACTAAAGTGTTAAACATTCTGGCTTTGTCTTTGCGGTGGCAGCATAGAGAGACATTCTTCCAGTTACTGGATATGTCCCCGTCCCCCCCAAAACTATGTTGTAGCATGTAGCCAGGGGTGCAGGAGGACTGGGGCAAACAGAAAGGTGACTTCAAAAGACAGGAAAGAGTTAAAAGAAAAAGAATTTATTGAAAATAAAAGGCAGAGAGAATGACCTGACTTTTAAAAAAAATTTAAATGTATTTTGCATGAGACAGTTGAATACATGTGCATGTGATGCTGGATGAGGAGCATGACTCAGGGCAGTCATGATCAGACTTCGTAACTGAGTGATGGCAGGAAGCGTTTGATCTGACAGGGCATGAGGAATGCCATACTAATTGATGGAGCAGTCTCCTCCCCACCTGCACAGACTGGCTTGGAAGAAGATTTGCTTGGCTATGGTTGCTTGGAAAATGTCATGAGCAATTACATCTTGCTTGCATAGCACATCTGAACTTGGGAAGAAAAGCCGCATCTGGGGAGCTACTTGACTTGAAGTAAACAAAATCATTAGTGGCACAAAATAAATGTGTGTGTTTTAAATAAGAGCCGCACAAAATCTTATCTGCCTTCAAACTGTTTGGCTAAACTAAACTGAGAAGTTCATAACTGAAGTAACTGGTCTCTAGAGTTATTCATTGCACCATTGGTAGGGCACAAACCAATAACACCACCCACCCATTTGGGGTTGAGGATAAACAATCCTGCAGCTTCCTGTGCCCTTTTCCAAGCTTCAGAAAAGCCTTTAGTGCACTGCTATGGGGAGATAAAAAATTCCAATTCTGTGAGCGTTTTTTTGGCTTGTTCCAAGCAGGATGCATCCTGTGAATTTAGATATGAGCATCCTATTACTGGGATAGTGATACACAAATTCATGTGGAGACAAGAGGCTAATGAAAAAGTTTAAACATCTCGGAAGTTTTTCTGCTTTATCCATAGACTTGACATACTTTTCAAAAACACCTTAACTGCATTTAATAGCTCATTTAAATGCTCAAAGAAGGTATGGCTTAAGTGCTATTACTTTGGGTTTCTTCTGCAGTGTAATGGAGCACCAGACATTAATGAAATGTCAATGACTCTTCCTGCCAGTTCAATTCTCTGGCTGTATCTAATTAGAATTAAATGCTTTGAGAGGTTAGGCAGACTAAATAAAAGAACAAAGAGTTCATTCTCTCAAACTATGTTCTTGCATTTGCCAAATCAATTTTAATTAGCATCATAAAGATCCTCAGGTTGTTTTTTGAAGTACAATTTTTCTATTTTTTCTTCTAATAGAGTATGATCTTATGCTGACTTTGGTATATTTTTTTTTAATGAACCACATCCAGGTTGGCTCATTTAAGATACAAAAACTGCCTTTCTCTGTGGTTCATGACTGAAAACAAGATACAAAGAAATCTTTTGCTTTTGTTCTATACATCTATGAGAGAGATGATTTGATTTTAATCAATTTCAGGACTTGAAAAGGTCCTTGTAACAAGAGACCCCAATATAGTAATTTGTTAATTCTAGAACTCTAATGTGGGGCACAACATCCTGTGTCAAAGATTCTTGCTGCCTGAGTTTGCTTTGTGATTTAAAAAAAAAAATTTCCTAGTCCTACAATCTTTTAATGTGAATTTTAATGTGAATTTCAGGATGACCAGAGTTCTATTTATTGAGCAGTTTGTACAACAGCATAACACTTGCAGAATGTATTTATTTATCTCTGTTCTTATATGCTGTATCTTGACACTGCTTGATTTTCTTGGAATTTCCGTCCTACTGAGTAATACTAAATATAGAGAGACTTAGGGCCCAATCCTATCCAGTTTTCCAATGCTGATGCAAGTGTGCCAACAGGGTGAGAGCTGCATCCTGGGGGGGGGGGGCAGTCATAGAGGCCTCCTCAGTGTTAGAGAATATTTTTTTCCCTTACCTTGAGGGAAAAGGTAAGGGAAAGTGCTGGAAAGTTAGATAGGATTGGACTCTTAATGTGGTTTTTTATTTTAATTGTTCAGTCACTGATACAGCAAACACTTCACATAGAAACCCTTGAATGGGGTAGAGGAGAGAATTGTTGCTACCTTGTCTGCTGTGTTTTCTGTCTCCCTTTAAGCCGTCAAATCAGGGTACATTTCATAATGGGAATGAAACACTATAGCTTTACTTCTAGAAAACTTGTGTGTCACTCAGGCAAAACAAAGATTTATATGTTGTGTTAGGTTTGCCCAGGTACCTTGAGTTTCTACTGCAGTATGGATAAGATAAAACTAACTATTCTTCCTTACAATTCATTTAATATCTGATAAGAAAGCTGCACACTCGGGTCATATATGATGTTGCTGTATCTTGAATCAGATCACTGGTCCATCTAGGCTTATATTGTTGAAGGTGATTGGCAGCTACTCTACAGGAATTCAAGTGAGGGATCTGAGGATTGAATGGAGAACCTCTGGAGTGATCTTTTGACCACAAATGGAGTACAGCAAATTCATTTACACAACTTATTCAATCTCCTACTGCCATTTCTCAACTATTTTTGGCATCTTTGAAACTTTTCTGTTTCCAATGGGGTGGGGTGAAACTTATGAAGATTTTGAAGTTCTTTCAAAATGGCGGCACCTATACTGAAGACCTTTTCTCAAGATGCCCTGTTCCAAGGTGCATTAAAAAAGACTTTGCAAATGGCTACCCTCATTGGAGATTACTGTTAACAGGGGATGCAGAGACATATGAAAGGTGTAACTGAAAGTACATTGCTTTTTCCCTAATGCATGGATGTGTGTTCAGAGTAGACACAAGGCTTCTGAAAGACACAAGTAGACACACTTTCAAAATGGTTAAAATGCAGAGAAAAAATTCAGTTCAACTATGATTAGACAAAGTGGTAGCATTTGAGAATCTTGTAAGCTTTTTAAAGATGCATCAGCATGTGAACTGGAAATAGAGCAGGCTATCACATATCATGGTTTAAATGACCAACTGACTCTCAAATTTTATATTAGTTGCTATTCTCTTGTAGAGTTCGTACAAGGTGTAATGCCAGTTTGCATTTTTTCGTGCTGTCTAATCTTATTTGGGAGTTTCTGGTTGACAAAATTAATGTGATACTCTTAAATGCGTGTTTTCTTGCTACTTGCAATGACACACCAATTCATGAACTGCGGTCTTTTTATAAAATGACCCAGTAGGTTTTCAGTTTGATTGTGATTTTTGTAGGGAACTTCCTCTTTAAAAAGAGTGGTATTTTTTCTGCCCTTCATTCCTGTTACTGCTTAAAGACTGAAAGAGAACTTGTTGTCTTGTCTTAGAATTATCTAGCGTAATTAATTGATTTCAACTGAAAGCATGGATGGGAAAGCAATGGGAGAAGGACAACATGGATGTTAAGTACTGCTACTATAGAGGAAGACAGAGTTTTGCATTTTTTTATTGTGATTTTTTTTTATTGTTTTATTTTTATTGTTTTATTGGCAGAAAATCTACAAACTTTTCCTTTCTACAAAATCAATGACATGAGTGTTGGCTTTCTTACCGGCATTCAAATGAACTAGCTACACAATTCTAAGCATGACTACTCAGAAATGAGACCACTATGTTCAGTGGGGCTTATTCCCAGGTAAGTATACACAATTGTAGTTTTGGTATAAGATGTTGGGTGATGTAATAGAAAACATCCAGGATGTCTTCATTACAGTAGAAATAGAATAAACTTACAGCAGGACTCAGGAGAGGGGGAAAACTTTGCAGTTGTAGATGCTGTTGATTTAAAATCATCTTATTATGCACTATGCAAAAGTATTCTGAATAGCAAAAACATTAAAGCAGCTATCCAACTTGATTTTAAATTACCTTAATGCATGACTATCGGTTTTAATAACAGCCTTTTGAAAAAAGGTTCAGTTACAGTTGTAAGAGTGTTCACAGAAATGAAAATGTTAGGTTGTCTTGAATTACTGAACAACTTTATGGCAGGGATATAATTGTATTAGTTGACAGGTTGATGAGAGCAGAATTTATGAGTTACATTGCTGAATTGCACAAGCAGTGATCAAAATACTGAAAAGGTAGGGGGTGAATTTGTGACGAAAACATTTTTTGAGTATTTCTACAGAGAAGGTTCTAAAGTGGTATGTTCACCCCCTATCTTTGTCCAGCAGCTATGAACTGTATCAGTTTCAGAAGACATCAAACCAATTTAAATCCTTGGCAATAAGCTTGTACCTTTACAATTTGTTGATGATGTATATTTTTTTCCCCACATGTTTTGCCAAATCATGAATACTTCTGGAAGTAATGTTCTTTGTAGCAGTGTGATTCTTTGGCTGCAATTCTTGGTGCATTTAGTTAAAAACCAAGCCTTTTGAAAGCCCTGGGTTTCTCTTGCATACAGCTAAGAATGTTTGGCAGATGTCCTTACATTAAATTATAATAATGCATCATTCATCCTGGCTGGAGCACAAATGATGTAAATATTGATTTCCATTGTCCCATCTCCCTAGGGTAGGAAATTTAGGCCATGATGGCTGTAAGCCTAGGGCTGCTCCAAAATGTGTCAGTGATAGGGTTCCATTTCTTTAGTGTCAAATCTATCATGCAGAGCATTATTTCATTGGCTGTAGTCAAAGTCTTGTGGTTTTCTATATATTTATTAATAACCTTATTTATAGAGGTCTTTGTTTACAGTGAATAAGAATAGGATTGCAGCTTGGGTGTTACTGAACACGTTGGGCTTACTTCTGAGTAAAAATAACACCATTTTTGAATACTTCTGCTTATTTATTTACAATATAATAAGTATCCAGTGTAGACATTACTAAGTAATTTGTTCATGCAGTGTGAAAAATATGAGTTATAAAAAGCAGTGAAACAGACAATTGATACTGGGCGTGCTTTAAGTTACATGTAACACAGGACCAACTTTACCAAGAAACAACTTTAAGTGGAGTGGCAAAGTTGAAGGGGTGATAACATGGTGAGCTGCCAGTCCATTGGCCCACTGCCCTCACCAGCCCTCCCCGCTCTGATGGGGCTTTAATCCTCTTCTAGCTTGCTGAGAGTGAATCAGAAGATTGTGGCAGCAGTGGCCCCCTTTTGCTTCCAGCACTACTGGAGGAAGACATGGGGGAAGAATAAAAGCTGCTGTGGCAGTCCAGATGACTTCTCAGTACCCACCTGGTGCTTACAAAGCACCAACTGGGCAGGGAGAGGTGATCTGGAACCCACCCCTTTTAGCCTAATCATTCCTTCCTTTAACTTAACAGGAGTGTGATGTGCAGCCTCCTTCCTCGGTGCTACTCCAATTTGAATAGAATGGTGAAACCAGCATACTCTGCTCCATTTAAACCAGAAGCAGCATGAAGGAAGGAGGCTATGTGCTGCAGTCCTGGTAAGTAGAGGGAGTTAACTCTGGGGTGATTCTCTCTCCCTGTCCATGAAAGGCATGTGCTTAGTCACTTGTCCTCTCCATAGATACAGAGATTGGACGGGTGGGTGAGTGGGGCCCTCCTATTCTCTTGCTGTACCCTCCCCCCCTGGAGTGTGTGGCAGGTGTACAAAGGCACACCTGCACACATAGGCAGGACAGCCAAATTGTATTAGAGATTGGGCATTGAGAGGGTGTAGCTGTCCCTGGTGTAATGTGCACATGTGGGAAATCTAATTGGTATGCAGACATTGAGTGCAGTGATGAATTGCATGCAAGAAAGAAGTAGATGAGTTTAAAGGTACTACAATGAATAACTTTTATTGTGGAGTAATGGGAAGTGTAAAAATCAGTAATAAAAAGCAATGTAATATTTTCAGTGGTCAGTCATTCGACTAGGCCTTAATTGTATGGTTTCCAGGTAGAGGAAAGGAAGAAGAGGAAGACCTTACAAGTGGAAGTGGGTGCATGAGGGCACAAACAAGGGCAGGAGAGAGAAAGCAGGATGTAGGGAAACTAGGGGGGGGCAGGGGAACTGGGGAGTTTGAAGTAGATGGAAGAAATGGAGGAAGAGAGGAACTGGGGGAAGCGAATGGAAAGAGGCTGGGAAGTATCAGTGTTCCAGTTACAGAAGCCATGGTGTTACAGTCATCTGAAATAGTGCTGGAGGTGAGCCCCTGGGTGGGCTATGAAATGTCTCCCTTACTCTTGATGACTTGTTAAGGGGAAATTGTTTTAGACAAAGCATCCACTATACAGTAACAAATCCACTGAGTCCTATACAAACACATATACAGCACTTGCACAAAGAAGGGAAATGACAGAAGTACTAAGGTCCAAATCCTAACCAACTTTCCAGCACTGGCATAGCTGTTGCAGTGGGGCGTCTGCTGCATCCTGCAGGTGGGTGGCACTCACAGAGGTCTCCTCAAAGTAAGGGAATGTTTGTTCTCCTATCTCCGAGCTGCATAGCCCTTATGTCGGTGCTGGAAAGTGGGTTAGGATTGCGCCCTAAGTGTAGCATCTGTTTGACTGGCAGCAAGATCAGCAATGCAACTCAACAAGCAAAATTAGGAGGCTCAACTCAGCAGGCAGAGCTTCAGCATGTGCTTTTCCTGTGCTTGGGGAAAGCCCTCCCTTCTGCCTCTTACTGGTGTTTGTCACATTGTGTCGTTGCCAGTTACTTTCCCAGTCCAGAAGTAATTGGCGATGACATCATCACCTGTTCTGATGGTACTTCTTTTTTAAAATTTTTTAAATTATTTTCTAAAATAAAAACAAACAACAAATGTAAACAAACACATAACTAACACAAACTCAATACACAACATGCACAAAAAACACAAAAACATACCGTTGAAGGGTTCAGGCAATCATATATCAATATATCTAATCAATCAATACATATCTTCTAATCTTGTTCCTCTTCTTGTTAACCTCATAATATCAATCATATCATATCCTGTATAATATATCCTGATGGTACTTCGAATGTGTAGACCGTGTGAAGTGGTTAGGCAGGGGACAAATGTTGAGAAATACTGAGCTAGATGAATGTCTGCCTTGATCCAGCAAGGTAGTACATGGATTCTAAACCCTCATAATTTATTTCCACAGAGGACTTGCTGAAAGAGCAAAGACATCATCCCAATTTTGAACAACCACATTTCTGATCCATTGGCTCTGTTTAATTTTGGAATAAAGTTCCATTTTGGAATGGCGCATTCAGCACTTTCTTCCTTCCGAAGGAAAACTTCTTCCTCTTCCATAATGGCTGTATGAGGAGTTGTAATCTGTTGATGTAAGGCAGTTGCGACACTCTTTAATATCCAAGGCTGCTGTTAAGCAAGTCTTAGACCCAATTGAAAAGCTTTTTGGCATCTGATACTGACAGTTAGCTGTGTCTTTGATAGATGTTTACCACATACTGCACTTCTCAGTTTTATACAAAAAGTGTCTAATTTTTCTCAACTTTACTGTAATTGACTAATAAAGGAAGGTGTATTAGTATGTCTACCTGGATTTGGATATAAAAGGATTTAGATGGGGACTGAAGAAGGTAACTAAAATTATCAAGGTGCCGAAGTACCTTCCTTTATAGGGAAGCTCCTACAACGCTGGGCTTATAGGCTCCTAAGAGACCTATACAATTGTTCTGGGTATGGAATGAGTGGAGAGAAATTTTTTGGCCGCTCCTGCTACACTAGAACCAGATGTTGGCCAATTAAACTGGAACATTTAGGATGAACGAAAGGAAATATAACTTTGCACAATACATAACTCATGTGGTAGTGAATTCCACAGATGACTTTAAAAAGGGATTAGACGAGTTTGTGGAGAACAGGCTTGTGTACTGCATCCAGGTATGAAGGTGCATTCTGTGATCACCAGTTCCTGAGGAGCAGCAGTGGGAGAAGAGTAACGGTAGGTCTTCATCTCTTCTACTGAAGCATCTGACTGACCATTATGAGGAAATGGGATGTTGGTGTTGGGCTAGGTGTGTTCAGTTGAGAAATGAATGAAATGATATTGCTGGAACTGAAAGTTATAGCAGCTCAGTTAAAGCATTGCTGCATCCTTTTGTCTTGCCCGCCACAAAGCTGGACAGTGAAAGGTAGGCTGTCAAGAGGAAAATAGCATCACTCGGACCAGAATCTCTTCTCTAGCCACTGCTGTAGCCTATGTGCCTATCCAACCTGAATTGCCTATATTGTTTACTACAGCTGCAGCATGAAGGGAAACAGGACTCTTCCCCAAACTTTGAAATCATTTTTTTCCCCATGGTCTCAAAAACTGCAGGTGCTTTTGTTGGTCCTTGTACTACAGACTGTGATATTGCTATCTTTAATTGCTTAAATTAAAGCAGTTACCCCTGCTAACTGGGTAAGAGGCAGGCTTTCAAGTGGGTGCTCCTCTTTATAGCAGGGGGAGAGTAACTAGCCCACCTCACCCCAGCAAGTGTCTTTTCTAGTGACTGTCTGCTGGTGTTCTTTTGCATCTTTTTAGATTGTGAGCCCTTTTGGGACAGGGAGCCATTAGATATTTGATTTTCTCTGTAAACCGCTTTGTGAACTTTTAGTTGAAAAGCGGTATATAAATACTGTTAATAATATATAAATACTGTTAATAAATTAAGGAGCAGAGTTCTCAGAGATGTTACACTCCAGTTGCCACATGCTACTTGTTAATTGTTCCTCTTCCATTTTGTCATGACATTGTTATTATTGTCTCTTCTTAAAATAATCCTGCTTTGTGTTTCATATGTTGATAATCCACTGCTGTTGTTGCAATGTTGCCTTCCTCTTGAAGAAAAAATCCCAGGTGATTTCCTTCCCATTCTTTCTGCTGCGTCTCAGTTAAGCTGATTTGCAGAAGATCATTCTCTGGAATAAGCTGACATATTGGAGTGACTGAGTGCTTTTAAAATGGACTGCTAAAATAAAATATTTTAAAAAAACATTGCTGGGTTCATACAGTGCTAGTACTACTCTGGAAATCTTACGCTAAAATTGATTTTTGTGAGGCTCTGTGTGGACCTTGTTCTGCAACATTTTCTATAAAAATTTAACCTGTTAACAAAAAGACATCTCTCTCCTGCTTCTTAGCTGTTGTATAATTCTGACAAAAGTACTGGTAAATTGAAATTGCTTGCTTTCTTGGCCTTTATGGTCTAGAAGGTGAGCAGAGAATTTCCCTGTTCAAGTCTCACATGGGTCATATATTTGCCAGGTGGCCTTTATATAGAGTGATCACTACCTCTCAGCCTGCTCCATTTGCAATTGAAAATAATACTGACCTGCCTTACAAAGCTGTTAGACCTGTGTGTGTGGGAAGCTGTTTGGCTACCTGGACTGCATATGTCCTTGTGTGTGGGACAGAAAAGACAACCTAAATTTTGGCCTTTTCTGCATTTTGTGTCTTAAATATTTTGCATGAAATGCATCTTTCTGATATCGTTGAATAACTTCTTTACAATTATAACTACATTTGTTAGAATTTTTAGGAAAAGGTAACACTTTACATCTCTGGATGCATTCTTGGCCTTTTGGCTAAGATAAAGTATAGTATCTGTTCTACTTGTAATATTAGGATATCCAATTAATATTGGGAGCTGTTTTAATGGAGAGTTTATCTGCAATTTTGTACAACATTTGGCCTTTAAGGAAAGTGATACTATTATTATTAATAAGAATACTTATCTGGTTGAATAGCTGTTCTCAGAGTGGTTTATGTAATATCAATAATTATGTGATTATCCATGCAGTATCTGTGTAACTCAAGGCACGCCTTTTTGCCATCCTTTGCAGTGAAGCAAGTGGTGATTAGATAATCCATCAGTTCCCAAACTGTGGGTCTGGGTCCAACCAAACGACACATATGAGAATCATGTGATTTGCTGGGTTTTCCCTCTCCTATATAGCAACATGGGCTTGGGGAGTGGAGGATGATGCTTATTGGAATCACAGCATGGGAAATGGTAACTTCAATATAAAGACACCTGCCACTTAACAACGGTTTGCTTAAAGACAGACCACATATGACGGTGGTTAAAGCTCAATAAAGATGTTCTTAATACGTCAATCATGTCTCCCATAGCCTGCAGCGGAGTGTCTTTTAACACAACAGAGAGGCTCTTTATGCAAAGAAGAGGCAATCTATCTCCAGTAGCCTGTGCAACCAGCTAGTGTCTGGCAGGGAGTGTCTTACACAACAAAGGCAATAAATTGAACTGAATGTTCACTTAATGACCTAATTGCATAACAATGAGGATAGGAGAACATATCCCTGTCAAGTGGTGCACACCTGTAGTCCCAATTTCTATCATTCTCTTCACTAAAGTTTTAGTTTGGTCTAGGTCATGTTATTCACATGAATGGGAGATTCTCATCCAGGAAAGGGGGGGGGGTTGATTTGATTGGAATGATACCATTGACAAAGGGTGAAGCCTTATTCCATCCCATGCCAAAATCCCAATTCAAATGTGGATTGGGCCTCCTCACACGTCTGCTATTTACTGGAAAGAAATAAGTTCTTTAAGACCAGTCATATTCTTCTTGTAACCTCTGCCTACGTCCACACTGTTTTGTTGATTTTTTTTTCCATGAGGATAAATTGCAACTGACTGCATCAGAAAAGGCTTATTCTTCCTTAATAATAGTTGAAATACTTTTAAGGGAACAAAAAACCATATTGAAAGTTTTTTCTTCCTGGGCAGTAAAATAAAAATGTAGCTTGTAACTAGCGTACTTACTATACTTCAATGATGTATTGCATTGTAATTACATGGCTGACTAATTTTAAATTGTTCTGTAATCAACCAAAAGCTCATAATCCTACCCTGAGATAGCTGTTCTTTATCGCAGAAAATGTTGCATGTTGGGCCCTTTTAGTTGTCACTGGTAAATATCTATCAATAATTCAGCAGAAAACAAGTTGGAAAACTATATAAACTTTAACATAATAAATATATCTAGCTTACAATCTTAAAATCATTTGCAAGAATTTCTCATATTGAGTCTACTAGATCTTACTTCGGTAGGAAATAAGATCTCTCATGAGAGAAGTTGTTTCTTCTTTGACAGCATTTTCACAGGAGAGTAAACAGCATGAACATTCATTCTTAGTCTAGTCCTTACTTTTCAGGATTATCTAAACTCAAATGGAAAATACTAAAAATTTGCAAGCTTGGGAAAAGTAGATAACTTTCTATAATAGGTTTAACTTTTCAGAAATCGCTACTCAAGTGTTCCTTACTATTAATTTTTAGTGGTATCAGTTTCACTCACTAGATTGATCTTAAAATAAAATCAACTAAGCAAACATCTATTGTAAACATATGAAGTGTATCCAAACATGCAGCAATAAAGAGTCACTCACAGAAAGGACTTTCCTTTCCATTGTGGTACCCTCAGCCCTACAGACTGCTATTTCTGAACCCTAGAACAATGTGGAATGTGGTGCAAGGGACAAAAAAAAAATTCTCAAACTGGGCAGAATCACTTTCTGCAAGGTAACAGAAAGTGTACCTCTTGATTTCTGGTGTATTTCCCTTCCCCTGCATATCTCACACAAATTCTGCGCATTCTCAGAAATCCATCCACAGGCATGAATTTTGGGGGGCTCTAATGTTGCAGCGGGGAAAATTTGATGCAGCTGTGTGCTCAGTCCTATCCAATTTTCTAGTGCTGATGCAGCCATGTCATTGGGGTGTGTACTGCATTCTGTGATGGGGAAACAATCATGGAAGCCTTCTCAAGGTATGGTCATGTTTGTTGACCTCAGGAATGCACTGTGGCTGCATCGGTGTGGGAAAGTAGGATAGGATTGGACCCTGTATTGGCTATCATGTATGTTTTCTGACACACTTCAGGTTATCTGAAGGGTTTTATCCCTGTTTGCAGGGTTATGACACTATGTGCAATGGATGCACAGAGAGAAAATAGCATAGTGCCTGTTGTCCATGTTCCCAACATCCATGTGTTTATGAACTCTGTGTTCATGAGCACATGAGCTTGTGTATGTTGGGGTTGGGACACTGGGTGCAGTTCCACTTCATTATTTAGGATTTTGGACCACGGGAACATGTCTGCCAAGTTGTAAATTATATTTTTTCCCAAGGTATTGGATAGCAACTTTATTTGCAGGTAGTGTTCCCTAAATGATTCATTTTTCACATCAAGCACACCATTGATCAAGCAGTAATCCCATACCCTCTTTCCTGAGAGTAGGTTCCACTAAATTCAATGAGCCTTATTTTTGAGTAGACATGTATAGGATTGCACTGTAAATTTGTTAGTCTTAGCAAGTATTAAGAAAGCAAGTATGCTTTAAAAGTATCTTTTTCAATTTTTGGTGCTTCATTGATTATAATATTCAACATTCAAACAGATGGAGTGCTGCGGGTTTGTGTGTTAGCTTATTGTGAGTGTTTTTTACAGTTTCCGACTTAATACTCGTATGATGAGAGCCAGACTTTAAATGGACAGGCAACATACATCTCAAGTAGAGCATATGACTATATAGGGTAGAAGTTTGATTTGGGTCTGCAGCATTGCATACTAGAACAGTTGTAGTATTTTCCTTGATTTATGTGATTATGATATGACATGCCTGTAATTCTTAAAATGTTTACATAGAATAGACAAGTAATATTTCAGGAACCACCACCATGAGCCATACTCTTGCGCAGGAAGTCCTTACTTAAAGTAGCAGTTTCCTAAAACCTATCTACGACATTGAAACAATGTATAAGGAAACCACTTTTAGGCATGCTTTCTTGGAAATGCCTCTACTATGGTGGTTCTCTACTACATCACCTATCGACATTCTGACCAGCAACAGGCTGCATATGTGACAGCCACCTCTGCTCCCTGTTCACTCCCCCCCAAGCCACGGAAGCAGAGGAAAGCTGTGCTCCCCTTGTCTCCAGGGGTTTTTCTGAGCCCAGCAGAGGCAGTGCATGGACACATACTGCCTCTGTGAGGCTGAGAATGGCCAAAACCGGTGAAAAGACATGTGACATTTTTCACCTAATAAGGCATTCAGAAGGCTCTTGGGGAGCCTTGGGGAGCCTCTAGAACTTCTGGGCCTCTGAATGCCTTGTAAGGTGAAAAATATCATGCCTTTTTGCTGGTTACAGCTATTCTGAGCCTTGCAGAGGCAGCACGCAAATGTATGCTGCCTTTGTGAGGCTCAGAAGAGCCTCCAGAGGTGAGGAGATAACAGCTTCCCTCGGCTTCGGAGGCTTCGCTTAATGTCAGGGTTGACAGGGGTTGACGTCGTTGCTTGACGACAGGCTGTGGGAATGTATGTTAAGCGATACACAATTGTAGTTTATACTTGTTTCATAATGCCCAGCAAGACTGTAACACTTAGTTTATTCCTCTTTGTTGATGTAAAATTACATACAAAAGTACATACGCATACTATCGCCCTGCTCTGAATGGGGTTGTTCTCCCCCTGAAAGAGCAGGCTTGCAGTTTGGGGGTTGTGCTGGACTCACAGCCGCTCCTGGATGCCCAGGTGTCGGCTGTGGCCGGGAGTGCCTTTGCCTAGCTTTGCCTGGTGTGCCAGCTGTGGCCGTACCTGCCTCAGTCAGAGCTGGCCACGGTGACATCAAGATTAGACTATGGCAATGCGGTCTACGTGGGGCTGCCCTTGAAGTTGGTCCAGAAGTTGCAGCTAGTGCCGAAAGTGGCTGCTGGTGTGGTTGCTGAAGATCGGAGATTTGACTCTGTCACACCGCTGTTCCAGCAGCTGTACTGGCTGCAGGTTTGTTTCCAAGCCCAATTCAAGGTGCAGGTTTTGACCTTTAAAGCCCTAAACGGCTTGGGACCAGCATATTTGAGAGACCACCTTCTTCCGTATAGTCTGGTCCGTTCTCTTCAGTCATCAGAGAGGGCCCTGTTGGTTGTGCCACCATCAAGAGATGTTAGGGGAATGGCGGTCAGAAATGCGCATCAGGAAGAGATAATATTCTGGGAGTATTCTTCTACTCCCAGATGTATCACATAAAGAACAATCATATCTATGAGGGAAATGTCTTAGCATATGAGGGTAAAGATGCTACTGTTGTCCCCAGGAACAGACATTTTAGAAAAGTCAGTAGTATGCTTTCAACAATCATCCTTCTATAGCTTTTTTTTTTTTATTCAAAGCACTTTACATGTATTGTTCATGTTTACCTTATCTTGTTTTTACCTTAACCTTAAGTATTAGCTGCCATCCATCTGCAATATGGAGATGAGTGGTTTGTATAAGGCAGAGATTTTCAACACTTTTCATCTCATGGCACACTGACAAGGCACAAAAATTATCAAGGCACACCATCAGGTTTTTGACAATTAACAGGGCACACTTTGCTGTCAGTGGTCTCATACACCCCATCGGCCCTACTAATGACCTTCCCCCAATTTCTTGTGGCACACCTGTGAACCACTTGTGGCACTCCAATGTGTCACAGGACAGTTGTTGAAAGTGGCTGGTCTAAGACCATCTAGTGTGACAGAAAAGAGGTTCAAGCCAGTGAAATACTGACTCACAGTTTAGTCTCTGAGGGCCCAATCCTATCCAATATTCCAGTGTCAGTACAGCCATACCAGTGGGGCATGCACTGCATCCTGTGGTGGGCAGGCATTCACAGATACCTCCTCAAGGTAGGGGAACATTTGTTCCCTTGCCTTGGGGCTTCATTGTGGTTGCACCGGTGCTGAAATTTGGGTAGCATTTGGCCCTTAGTCCGCTACATTAGTCTTTATCAGGTGTTATGCTAACTCTGCCAAATTTGGTGAATCCAAGTTGGACATTAATGATAATAGAAATTAATTTTAATGAACCCAACATGCGTGTGCTTCTGAACTTGTTTGATGGAATCTTGAAGGACTATGCTAAAAAGTTGATCTTCAACTTGATATGGGCAAATACAGTAGTTTTTTCCTTAATGTTTTTCTCTTATTTATTTGAACTTTTATTCTAGCTAAAACAATATATTCCCTTCTCCTCCCCACCAAAAATGAAGGCATCCTACCAAAAAAGCATACTCTTTAAAGTGAAGAATTGTTAACTGTTGCCTGAAATAATTCTGGAATGAAATGTACTGTATTATCTACAATGCTAATCAAATGCTAATCTTAAACCAAACATAAGTGTACCAACTAAGCACATTACATTGCATTATCAAGAAAGCAATGTAGATACACATATAGAGATACACACAGCTCTCACTACTTCAAACTGATGCTTGTCCTTTGGCTCATGGAATGCTCATACTGTGTGCTGGCATTTAAGGGTTAAGAGAACAGAACTGGAAGTAACTGAAATGAACCAGGGCTGGTTTATTGAAGGGTTATTTGTAATATCCAAGATTAGAGAAAAGTGATATCAAGTGGTGACAGGAGAAATTGCTACATTTTGCAGCTGGCCATAGCTAAAGAGAAAATGCACTGAGCTCTGCAATTGAGCGGTGGGGGGGGGGGAAGAGTGGGGGAGAAAAACAGAACCAGGCTTGAGAGGATTGGGAAAAGGAGACAGACAGATCTGCCTGAGAAGGCAGAATGTTAGCTAGCCACTATCCTTTTAAAATGGGATTCCAGTTATGGTGTGTGTGTGTGTGTGTGTGTGTGTGTGTGTGTGTGTGTGTGTAAGAATAACTCAATGGGTTATGCCCATCCTTTTAAGGTATAGAATGTTTGGCTCATTGTTTTATCTGTTTTGATAACTTTCCAAGCTCCTATTTGAGAATATGGCAAGTGTCTGGAACACGGTAAGAACATTGGTTGCAGCAGGCAATTATAAGGATATGGCAGTATGGGGTTATCTTATGTTGGTGGAGGCATTCCTGGGATCAGGGCCCTTTATTTGTCCAAGCAGATGAGACCTATTTAAACTTGATGGCAGGATCTTCAGTGCCCATGGCTATTGGCCTCAAAATTTTGGAAAATTTCACCCTCCATGTGCATGGTAGGAGTAGAAGAAAGAGGAAAAGGGTAAAAAGGAGTCCCTTTACGTACTCTCCTGTTTGTAGTGGTTTCAAAATGAGAGTATACAACATGGTGGTCTAACACATGGCCTGTGAGCCACATGTGGCTGACGAGGCCCTTTTAGGTGGTCCCCGAAAGTCTGGGCAGAGCCCTCCCATGCCGCCTCCCACTTCAGAAGCTGTTCGATTTCCTTGCCATACTGTTCTAGTTTTTCCTAGAAGGAGAAGTCAGAATGGTATGGCAGAGAGATTGTAAAACCCTACCGCATCCGCCTCCACACCTTGCATCCTAAGTCTGCTGAATGACATCATCACATCGCCACCAATTACTTTTAGGTCGGCATAGCCAGGTGTCATGCAAGGGTCATGCACCCCCTCCAGCTGCCCAAAGTTGGACTGCCCTGGTATACAAAGAAAGTTCTGACCACATCAGTCTTTAATGAAATCTTAACCAATGCCAAGCCTCTTGTTCAGATTGCAAGGGAAGCACTGGCTTCTACTGATGGTGGTTCTTAGCCTGTCTAATACAGTACATAGCCTTTTGTCATGCACTGGTCTCAACATTGTTTTTTAAAAAGCATAATACATTCAATACACTGCGGCATCCATATTTACAGATTTGGAACCCGCATAGTTCATCATCCATGGGTTCCAAACCCATGGCTGAACCCCACTTAACGCCTCTCAGATGCGACTGGAACCTTGTTCCTTGTGCCACTCTGTCTCAAGCAGCCCACAAAATACCAAACTTGCATAGTCATTTTGTGAGATTCACAAAGAACTTGCCTATCACAAATGGCTCTGCAGACACTTTTGAAATGGTGTTTATGAGCTTGCCTAGACTTTAGTTCCAGTGTTCCACCTGACACATTGTCTGCATGAATTTATCTTACAGGAGTTAGGTATGTGCTTTAAAACTACAAAGCAGTGGCTGTTTTTACTGCGATACCACTGCCCTATTTTACCATGCTGCTGTGATGTTCTGCATCAGTATATGACAGTGTTTCTCAAACTATGGATCGGGTCCCACTAGGTGGGTCACGAGCCAATTTCAGGTGGGTCCCCATTCATTTAAATATTTTATTTTTAATATATTAGACGATGCTACCATGGTATGTGACTGCATTTGGGGAAATGTTACAGACCTGTATTTTTAACAAGCTACTACGTATATTCTTTTAACAATGATAGTAAATGGGACTTACTCCTGGGTAGGTGCAGGTAGGATTGCAGCTTCGATTGTTAAAAATTTTCCTGCTTGATGATGTTACTTCCGGTCATGACATCACTTCTGATGGGTCCTGACACAGTCTCATTCTAAAAACTGGGTCTTGGTGCTAAATGTGTGAGAACTACTAATTCCACATCAGCAAAATGGATCCAATTGTGTGATTACATATGCATCTTCAAAATGTGGTTCATTTCTGTGCTAATGTCTTGCTTCCTAGCTAGGCAAGAGAGGAAAGAAAATCACCTCAATAAATGACCCTTATTGAGTTCATCATTTTGTTCTGCTACTTTTAAGAGTGTTTTGAAATTGATGCTAAATTTACATTATTAGTTGAGCAAAGGTCTCAAATTTTAAATTCTTGATGACTGAGAAGATTGTGGCATCACTTTTTTTTCTTCTGTATAAATGGGTACATTTACCTAGAATTCACAGAATGCACTGAGAGAACGGCTGCGCCTGAAAAAATTACTAGCATTTTGCTGTATGCTTCTTAAAATACAGTAATACCATCACTCTTTGGACCATATTTTTAAAAGGTTGATTGGATTAGTCTTATAAATGCTGAGTAGGGTCATATATTTGATGGCTGATGATTGTGCTAGGCTTTTATTTAGTTCAAATATACAACAGGAAAAAATAGCTGTTAGTCATTTGTTGCAAAGAGTGTAAGGGACTGCTGATTTAGATGTAAATTGTCTCCAGATAGAATGGAATTGTTCTGGTCACTAGCAAATCCTTGTTTGGGGGTGTAAACAAGCACCTAGGAACTTGCCGAACAATTTTAGTTCTAATATAGGAGCTATTAGTCCTAGTGAATTGCCTATTGCCTGCCATGTTATTGTTGAAAGTTTTTTTGCGTATGCAGTTTGCAAAGAATACTTGTTGAGCTGAAAGCAACTATTGTTCAAAGTTATTTCCCTGCAGAAAGGTCTTAAAGATCTACTAAATTGAGTGTTGGGAGAGTTAGAACAGACAAAAGAAAATATTTCTTTACTCAGCGTGTGGTTGGTCTGTGGAACTCTTTGCCACAGAATGTGGTGATGGCGACTGGCCTGGATGCCTTTAAAAGGGGATTGGACAAGTTTCTGGAGGAAAAATCCATTATGGGGTACAAGCCATGATGTGTATGTGCAACCTCCTGATTTTAGAAATGGGTTATGTCAGAATGCCAGATGCAAGGGAGGGCACCAGGATGAGGTCTCTTGTTATCTGGTGTGCTCCCTGGCGCATTTGGTGGGCCGCTGTGAGATACAGGAAGCTGGACTAGATGGGCCTATGGCCTGATCCAGTGGGGCTGTTCTTATGTTCTTATGTACAGTGAAAGGATTTAAGAGGATAATGCTGGTGCTCTAAATTTGATTGCAGTTTAGTGGTATCTGAAACATAGGATAGAACAAAACCTGCATTTTTGCAGAGGATAATTGATTACAACTGAAAGGACCAGCCTGTAGAATAGATGGACTTTAGAAAATGCATTTTTGGGGGTTAAGCGGACAACATCTGCTTCTGTTAGATGGAAACAGTGCCAGGAAGGGGCATGTTTGGATTTCTAAGAGTGGCTTTCTATAGGAACATGAATATATTTGCGGAGTTCAATTTATGGATTATATAAGGAATTAGAAAGTTGACTTTTTATGGTGGTCTTATAGATGGACAAATGTGTGCTGTTCACTAGCTCAAAAACTAGTGACCTAGAATAGCAGGTTCCTGTGTTTTTCTCATAGTTGCATAGTAAAGACAGTACCATAGCCAAAGTCCTCCACTGGACCCCCATGACACACCTGCTTTCCCCAGATACTGCATTAGGTTCTACTTCTGGCATGGAGGGTTCAGGAGCAGGCCTGGCCAGGTAGGCCCTGTCATGGGTGTGGGCTTCACCAACCCTGGAACCACACACCATGCATAAAGGCAATTCTGGTGGGTTTTGTTAATTATACATATGAGAAATGATACATCTATTGAAATTTTTGTATAGGACATTGGTATACTGTATCATCTTTCTCTCTGACACAGTACTCAACATGGATAACAAATAATTCAGATACCATTAAAACCAGCTAAACTAGTGGTTCCCAAACTCCGACAAGGGAGTTGAGAACCAGGTGTTTGCGTGGATTGCGGGGAGCAGTAGCAGTGCTGCAGAAATTGCAGTGCTGCCGCTGCCAAAGGGCTTTGTTTCATACCTGGGGGGGAAGCACTGGCCTCCTTCAGGATCCTGGAGGCTCGCAGCCCCCTCTGATCTCCTCCACAATCAGTTTACAAACCCTTATCTCCGATCTAGAGCTACTTTGGTTGTCCCCTGGTTGGGAGCATTCTAAGTGAAAAGACCAAAACATATGAAAGTGAACTAAACACCCAAACTCTAGGCCAGAGGTTTCCAAATTGGTGCGTTGCAATGGTCCAGCCAGGGAAGCCCAGTCTTTTTGTCATGAAAATGGGCTGCAATGGAATTTTTGAACAGTTTGGTGCTGGGGTGCATAGAGCACTCTTTGCACAGGTCCCTCAGGGTGTGTGGGGCAGAGGCAGGAAAATCCTGGGAGCCCATTGGCCCCAGGTGACTGGTGGGCATGGTGTGACTGTTGCTGGGGCTGTGGCAGGTTCCCAGCCTCAGTCCACGCTTGGATCTTCGAGCCCACCCGCCCTCCCATTGTACAGTCTGAGATTAGCTGGCTGCTGTTTTACAGGACCAGGTAGGAATTTTTTGCTGTTAACCTGATTGGCCTTTGGTTGGCAGTTTTTTCGCCTCCCTCAGACTGGCATTTGGGCTGAGCTGAGCTGAAAATGTTAGTTTATGCTGTTGCCCTGGGTTAGGCAGGTGGCGTGCTGGCAGGAAAGCCAGGAATGGGGGTGGCGTGCATGCTGAGGTTAGTAAAGTCAAGGGGTGAGCCAGGACTGCTCTGACAACACTTGTCCGGGTTGGTGAGGCTGGCTGGCGAGCCCCTTGGCTGGTTTGAGCAAAGGCCGAACTCAAGGCTTTGCCTGTGTGGATCGGTGCTAGCCAGCTGCCTCGACCCTTCAGCGTTGGCTGTGATAAGATAACCCAGTCTCCGATTGGGTGACGCTTTGAGTCAGTATGTCATGTCCATGGGGTCTGGGGGAGGCAGATGGCCAGGCCTTTCCCCCAAAATGACTAGCAGTCACCACGCTTGTGCTGGCTGCCTCTTAGCTAGGTTTTCCCCACTGCAGGTTGTTTAATTTTAATAAAGTTATCAATCCAAGCCTCTGTCTTGTGCACTCATTGGGGGATGCCTGTGTAATGGAAGCATGGGGAGGCTCGCAGATGGGTCCACGGGTTCCTTGAGCCCTCCAGAGGGGCATAGCAACCTCTGCTGAGGTTTTTTAAAAGCCGTTTTGTTCCTGGGTGGTGGTGCGATCCACCAGAGTGCTGCCGCCACCCCTCACCTGCAAGCACTCATAGCAGCCCAAACTCTCAGAGTAGGCTTCACTATGGTGAAGTATGGTGAAGTATACACTATGATGTGTATGCACAACCTCCTGATTTTAGAAATGGGTTATGTCAGAATGCCAGATGCAGGGGAGGGCACCAGGATGAGGTCTCTTGTTATCTGGTGTGCTCCCTGGGGCATTTGGTGGGCCGCTGTGAGATACAGGAAGCTGGACTAGATGGGCCTATGGCCTGATCCAGTGGGGCTGTTCTTATGTTCTTATGGGCTTCACTAGATTACAAAAAGTAAAGAGGAATTTTTAACAAAACCTTTGTGGAAGTAAATTCCACAATTGGCACACAACTGCAGAAAAAGCCATTTTTTTGTTCTGCTAGCAGCTACTTGACCTCCACTGGCAGGAGCAGCAGAAAAGAGCATCTTCTTGACTGTTGATGAATAGGCAATTTTTCAGGTACAATCGCTCTGAACTAAATAGGGATTTGAAGGTTAAGGACAGTGGTGTTTTGTGGTTTTTTTTTTGGTTTTTTTTTAAATCATGCCTGGAAACAAATTGGCAGCCAATGCAGATAGGTGTAGTTTAGCCCCATGGCAACCTTGCTACTGTGATTTCCTTTTATAGTTGACTATTAAAAGTACAGGAGTTCTGGTCATCTTTGCATCTGGTTGCTGTGTTGGTTTTTTTTTTTTTAAAGCTAGGAATGTTGCCTTCCTGGAATGACTGCTGTTAATTTCTAACATGGGAGTTTTGTCTGTAGAAATTTGGTGAGGGGAGAAGACTATGACCCAGTCCAGTGTTGAGTCCTTTCATTTTAGAACAGTTTAGATCTGAACCCTGTTGAACTGTTCCCCATTAAGGCCTGTGTCTGTTTTTGGGGGAAAAAGCAATGTGTAGCAAAGACTGAAAAATCAAAAGATTTGTACAGAAGACTTTCCCCTTGCGATGCAAAGGAAGGCGCATCTTGTAAAACTTGGAAAGACTTTAATTTGTTTGGGAAGTGACCCACATCTTTCCACAAAGCAGCAATGTATTTTGCCCATGGCAGCAAAATAGCCACTGCTGGCCCTGACAACTGAATTGTGTGTGCCATTGTTAAACCACTGGTAAGAAGCTATGTATGCAAGCTCTGAAAATTGGATAATAAATCTTTGAGTTGCATTTCAAAAGTAACTTTGATTTATGTAGTTTAAAGTCCACAACCTTTGCTCTGGAGCCAACCAATCTCTGAGAATTGTGCCTTAGTACATTGCTGCACATTAAAAACAGCCTTCTGTCTTCCATACTAAGTTCTTGAGATAAACAAGATGACAAGAATTGAGGACGATGATCAAATAGTCAATTTTAAATATAAAAGTTCTGAAATGATTTAAGTTTGAAGAATACAGTTAAAGATTTTAACAATATGCCAATTTTTAAAGACAACAATGGCAGAGTTTAAATAACTGCATATTGATTAATGGAGGCCATTGTAGTATTGCTATGTCATTCCCAAAAATGTGAGACTGGATTTGGACTAAATATTGTACTTTGTTTCATTGTTCCCTTAATAAAATTTATTTATTTCATGGTGTGTAGTTGATACTGGGTGTCTGCCTGGAGAGCATGGACCAGATCACTAATGTGGCTACTGCAGGGACTAATTTGATGAGGTATTAGATCCACAGGCCAGGAAGGTGACGCTTTAAAAGCCATTTCTGCCCAACACTGCATATACGCAACAGGGATAAAATGTGTACAGCTGTGGGCTGGGTAGAAATGGGTTAATGAACTGCATAAGCCCACATTTTAGCTGATATAATGGTTCTGCATGCTCCAAATGTTAATGGTCTCAGCCAGCTTTGAATTCAAATAGAGTCCTATTGGCTCCAAAATTCAAATAAAGTGTACGAGCTCCAAATCCTGCTGGAACAGCAAAATTATACTTGTGGTCACACCTGCCTCCCCCCAGTAGCTCCTGATTTGGGAAAAGCAAGTTTAACAAAATAAAAGAATGATATACGGTTCAAGTTCCTGTTTTTTTCTTTTTGTTCTTCTTCAACTAGTATAGAATGAACAAGTTGATAGCAATATGAGATCTATCTGTATGCCCAATATAATTGCTTAAAGCAGGGGTGCTCAATAGGTGGATCACGATCTACCGGTAGATCGCGAGGCAAAATGAGTAGATCGCGGAGTGCCGACCCCCCCCTTCAGGTGCCTCTGGGAGGAAACGCTGGGAGTAAGGCCCATTGTACTCAATGGGGCTTACTCCCAGGTAAGTGTGGCTAGGATTGCAGCCTCACAGCCTAATCCTAGGCATGGCTACTCAGGAGTAAGTCCTGTTATACTCAGTGGGGCTCAAGGTACACCAACATACATTGTACACATAAATGTTATATGTTATGATGGCGCGAACATTGTAAAAAAAACTCTGGTAGATCTCTGGGCCTTGCTGGGTTTCAAAGTAGCTCTCGAGCCAAAAAAGTGTGAGCACCCCTGGCTTAAAGGAACCAGACAACTTGCTGAGTGGACTGGAAAGTAATTGATGTGGCAGTACTTAAGCCACAGCTTAAGTTTTTCTTTGTTTCTATAGTACTAGAAGGTTACTGGCCCGTCTTCCATTAAAGTGCTTGAGTAGGGTGGTGGCTCAGCTCTTTGCTTAAAGTATTAGGTTTACCGTGTTGAAATATTTCTGGATTAGCATAGCCAGGTGACTGCTATAACCTGGAGTGCTTTTGCTCTGGTAGGCTTGCCTATGATCATGCAAGTGCTATCTGCTTGTAGGTAGAATTCCTGCTATTTTGCCTCTTTTACAAAAAGGACAGGCACAATTGGAAAGTGAAAACATGGAGCAAAAATGTTACTGTGTTAACATTTAACTTTCTCTATTCATAGTTTTTCCATTTTAAAACTGTCCCCAAGGTGATTTTTTTCTTCCCAGGTAAAAAATGCATGGTTTGGAAATTTAGCATAGCAGATAGATGCAACCAATATTTGCAGTAAAGGTGCAATTTTTGTATAGCTTTTTCCCCCAGGCAAATAAAATATTATGCCAAAGTAGCTCTTTTTTTAAAAAAAAACAAAACTGTAAAGATTTTTTTCTCTAATGTCTGTAATGACTCTTCAAGATTCTTGGTTCTTTTGATATTCAGGAGGTAGCAGTTGTGGAACTATGTATCAAAGGAATAAGAAGATGGAGGAAAATAAAGCAATATTTCAAAAACCATTTACTTCCGTGTATGTTGGGTTTGATCATAATCTTTCAATAATGGCTCACATTTTTCTTCTATAATCTATACAGTAAGCACCAACTTTATAGGACCCTGCAAAGGACTTGGGCCTTTTCTTAATTAAAATGTCACACTGTTGAATACATTTTGGGAAGGAACGATAGAACTTCTGACAATCGCATATGATATTAAACTAGTAGCATTCCATTTTCTTGGGCATACTAGAGTAGCTTATTTTTAAAAAGCCTCTTGCTCATTTGATTCTGATAAATTCAGCCACACTTTACATATACCAGAATCGGAACAGAAACTGCCCCAATTGAAACACAGCAAGGGGGGGGGGGGAGATCATTTTATTCAATAGTATTCTACATCTGTTTAAATGATTCAGTTTTTCTTTGCAGTTCATTATTCAGGGGTAGCCACATTCTGTTTCATTTACCTGCATTACTCCTATTTTTCCTTTCTGACATTACTAGCAATCCCCAACTCAGAAACCATACTTCACATTATGCTTGGAACCAATATATTGATGGTTTGCTCTGGTTTGACCTTGGAGATGGAGAGAAAAAATTGGACTGGCACTGTCGTAGTACTGTTTTTTGCAAAACAATGCTATAGTGGTTATCCTTATGGTAGGCTCTGTCAGTTGTGAAGCCTTGAACACAGATGAAATCTGCTGTGCTGCTGCAGTGTGTTGGTGTGCTCTAGATAAAGTTTGGATTTAATCTGAAACATTTTTTTTCTGCTTTGTTAGGTGGCTTGAATAATTGTTGTTCTCACTGAAACTATTGTAGCTGATTTCTGTTTTAGTTGTGGTAGAATGGAAAGCACCCAATGTACCTATACTGAGAATTTGTTCAATAAACCCTTTAAAGATTGGTGACTATGATTTATTCATTACCTAGCCAGTTTATGTTTTAAGAGTATAAAAAATCTTACTTGCTGAAAAGTTCATAAGAACACATCTCCCATAGCCCTATATGCCTGGTCTCTGTAGCCTGGGATGGTGGCAGCATTTACGAACTACCCAAGTGTTTCTGTGTTCAGCTACTGTTCCTGTAAAGAGAAAGCCAGAAGGCGGTGTGAGCATGTAACCACTAGATCAGCCATTTTCAACCACTGTGCCATGGCACACCAGTGTGCCGTGAGTGGTCGGCAGGTGTGCCACAGGAATTTGGTGGAAGGTCGTTTATTAATAGGGCCAATGGGAGATATGAGCCCCCACTGGCAGCATGGTGTGCCTTGTCAATTGTCAAAAACTTGGTGGAGTGCCTTGACCATTTTAGTGCCTTGTCAGTGTGCCGTGAGATGAAAGAGGTTGAAAATCACTGTACTAGATCTATTCACCTTGGTCACCCTGCCTTCTCCTAGTACTCACTCTTCCCCTTTTCCTGACAGCCACTTTGCAGATAAGTGAGGCAGTTGCAGATCCTACCTTGGGGATGCTTGGTAGGTGCACCCTGCATCAGTTTATGTTTGTGTCATTGAAACAATTCATGCAGTGGAACGTTAGCAAATAGATTTGGCTGCTATTAACCTAGGCTAAAGAGGATTTTCTTTGACTGTCTTTTGAGCAAATGTTTTTTGAGAATTAAAGCAGATCAGACTGTTTTTATAGTTGGCTGAGATGTCAAAAGCTAGATGACGTTCTTGCAAATGTCATCTCTTATTTGTTGAACTACACTTGTCATGGATCTAAAAAGTTTAAAGAACTATCAAGAAATATGAAAAGAGCAGACAGGCTTTTTAGCATATATATTGATAGAAAATACACTCAACTTGTCTAGACAGAGAAGTCTATGGAAATCATTATGTCTCAGTATCCCACTGCATGCAGATGAATATTGAATATTTTTCTATTGGCATACCAGGATTCCGTAATGGCTTCTAGAGAGTTGTTGCAATGATCTATAGAAAACTGAGTAAATAAGGTGTTGGAACTGGCTTTGCATTTATGGTAACATAGATAACAGGTGTGGTCTGGTGGTTGAGCGAAAGGCTGCCTGAAGAATTCTGAGCAGGAGTGGTCCAGGTTGAATTTTGGATTAGGAGACTGAAAGCTTATAAAGCTGTCATGCAACAACAGAGCCAGGAAGAGTTGCTGTTTACAGCTTGGCTGATCTGAAACTGCTCCTGCTTGAAGCTTGGAAGGCATACTTGGATGTAAGATGTTACGACCATGTCATGAAGGATTCCATCTGGAAGAGAAGGTTCTATGAGCTACTGTAGAACAAAAACTGTGAAAACCATTTGTACTCTACTATGGAGCCATTGTAAGCCACCTTGGGCATTTGCTTTGGCATGGGAAAGTCGGGATATAAATTTCTCAAATAAATAAATAAGTAGTCTCCTAAGATGTTGCTATTCCCCCTCCTCCTCCCCCAAACTTGGAAATAAAAAATAATTTTTAACTATTAATCTGCTGCTGAATTTCAATGTGGACTATTTTCTCTTCAAAATTTTTTTATCCATACAATGTTGCTAACTACTTACCCATGATGCTGGATTTGTATGGGAATTCATGATCTCTCATCACTAGACTCAATATGGTATGTAACTCATAAGTGAGGTAGTATGGCAGAATAATCTCTCAGCATTATTATTATGCAAGGAACAAGGTGCAGTGACTTGGCGAGTGCATTAATAAGCTCTTCTGTGGTAATCCATCCCCAGCTGGAAATGTGTGCCACAGAAAGTTCCTTGATTATGCATCTCCTGATTGAGGTTATAATAAAGTTAGTGACTGGTGTCTGGTCTGGGTCATGTTTGCTTGGCATGTACATATATAGAACAAAATATTTTGGGCAACAAGTTGGTACATTAGGAGGTGCCTAAAGTATCCAAACCTTAGTTATCAATCCCCTGTATCATCAGTTTCTTTGCCCTGAGGTCATCATATTTCTTTGTCTGCTTTTTCAACAGAGCTCACTAATGGTGCAGATTGAAGTGGTTGGGTAGTGCTATTTAGATCAAGTAGTTTGCTTACCCTGCTTACATAGAATCCTCCTTTGCTACCTAAAGTTTCAAGTTATAGTTGTAACTACAGGTTGAGTCTCATTAGTGGAGAGGGTTCCTTTCCAGGAACTCACAGTGCATGGCAAAAATCACACTATAGTAAATCAATTTAAAAAACAAAGTCCCTTTGTTCAGGTGATTTAAAAACAGCCTTGCTGACCTTTGTGATGTTAAGATAGAGTCATTAAGATGACAATCCAACAATCAGTCTCTCTCCAGAAAGGATTATCTTCCTTTCACTGGTTCAATGAAGGGAGGGGGTTGCAAATGATTGATTGATTGATTGATTGATTGTCAGCTAACTGCCCACTCTCTAACTATTGTAAAGGACTGTTCCTTTAACTTAAAGACCCTTCTCATCCTGTTGAGATAAAAACTCTACAAAAGTAAGAAAAGCATTTTAATGGGGTGCATTTTTCCCCTTCTCCAGGGATCAAGACATTCCTTCTCATTTGCAGTGGCCATGTTGAGTCAAATCCAAGTATAAAAAATCCATGTATAACAAAGTTGGACCTGTATACAGCAAACTGGAGGATAAACATACATAAAGCAAGACCTATCATGGACCTACTAATCAGAAACTACTTTGGACTTGGTTCAAAGACCAACTTAGACCAACTGGTGAACTAGGAGCAAAATATGGTCAGTTTGGAGTTCAGCAGCATTCTTACTTTTTTGTCATTAAATTTATTGCAAATGTATTGTGAACTCAATTGAGGACCAAGAGTCTTTGTATATTTTATATTCGTTAATGAAAGAGATAGTATGTGCAAGCTGTTTAAAGTAAGTACTTGTTCACAAGCCATTCAAAATAAAAAAAGCTGTCCTGGTTTTTATATGTTCTGAAGTATATTGATGGATGGAGATTATTATAAATTGAGACAAATGTTCAGAAGCAAATGAAGGCAACAAACAAGATGGATAGGCTCTAATGCAGTGAATACTGCAGCAAAAAAAAGCTATTGTGGAAAAAGTAAAACATCTTGAGACACAAGTTGCTTTTTTCAAATATTACAACCTTTTCAGCCATTTCTTCCTGAATTGTAGCCTAAAAACAATGAATATGTCAAATGTTCAGCTGCATTGAAGCATACCTGTTTCTTTCCCTTTGATATAGTTGAAATAGTGATGTAATTGAATTTGTATACATCATAAATTTTATCACTCGGAATGTAATTTATTTTCTTTGGTTGTTCCTGGTTTAGTACCTTGTAAGTCAAATTAAATGAAGCTGGGACAGATGCATCCTCTAGGAACATTCGGTTTTGCAGCCTTGATATTTCCGGTCTGGGTTTTAGTATTTACTGAAATGTAGTGCAACCATGCAGCCTGTTGCTCTGGGTCATATTGTGTTCATATTGAAATATGGATAGTTGTGCCATGTCTATGTTTTTATGAAAAAGAAGGCAATGGAAGCATGCCAATTTCATTCATCTGTATCGCAGCTTGTGTCAAAGTTGCAACTTGTGCTCTATCAATTTGCACTGTATCCCACTTTGAGTGTGAAACATTTAAAAAGTAATTTAAATTGTACACATGCACACCATATGACTGAGAGAAAACAATAGGCTTTTTCAAGGAGTTGGAGGTATTGTTGCCTTTCAGTATGCCCATGCATCCCACTATTATCTTGTAGCCAAACTGTACTTACACACAGCTACCTGTTTCTTTCCCCACGCAACATGTGTGGGTCTTGTTTTTAAAAGTAGACTGACAGCAGGAGGAATGCTTATCTGCAGAGAAAAAATAGTGTACCTTTTTCTGCGCAGGTGGGAAATATTGACTAACCAAATAACAGTAATGGAAAAGGTTAAGTTGTTCCTTACCCTCCCACTTCTAGCTCCTGATAATAACCTGCCTCTCAATTTAAAAAAAAAGTGCAATTTTTGAAAGAAATGAAACCTGCAGCTTCATTTGACAAATAGTTTGGCCTGTAGTTCATAGGTGTTTGTAGATTGTAGCTTCAGAACTTTGTTTGACCAGGAATATTGTAGCAAATGTCCCCCCTCCCCATCTCCTTTATTTTTTACTAGAAAATAAAGTGAGAGAACCAGAACGAAAAAGGAGAAAAATACAGATTCTGTCTACCCTAGACTGGCTTTTGGGCATGAATGTCTTGCATTTTGTTTTTGTTCAACTCTCTTTGCACCTTCCTTTTTGGTCATGGGAGGCAGGAGTTGGCAGTTTGGTGTGCTTCCTGAAGTAAGCAAGCTCTGTGGTTGAGCCAGTACTACTCAGATAGTAGTACTCAGTTGATGCTTACTGGTTCAGCCTCTGGCTTGGATTTGCCTAGAGTCTAGACAACTGTAAGGCTTGCTGGCTTGTGGGAGTCTGCACAGTCCAGCTGCCTCAACCCTTTGGGGTTTACCATGACAAGCTCACTCTTTCTCTTAATGAATCATAACTTTGAGTCAGGGTGGTTTTGCCTGTGATTGATTGGGGGAATATATGGTCTCTACTGTTTCCCCCCTGCATGTGGGGAGGAGGAGTTGAGTTTTTAGACTTTTTTCATGTTGCAGGTTTATTATTTGAAATACAGTGGTCCAGTTTAACCCAGACTTCTACCTTGCATGTTTGTGAGGGTTGCATAGGCAAAAATTAAAAACAAAGAGACCTCTTTGTAGATTACTATATTTCTAAGAAGTGCAGTGCAGTGATTACAGAAGTGATTACAGTGCAGTAGTAAGCCATTTAGATTGAATAGGGCTGTGTAGTTGTTGGCCCATAAGCCAATAGAATTTTACAGTAGGGACTTGGGGCCCGATCCTATCCAGTCTCCAGTACTGATACAACTGTACCAAAAGGGTGTGTGCTTCGTCCTGCAGTAGGGTGTGGTTATGGAAGCCTCCTCAAGGTAAGGGAACATTTGTTCCCTTACCTCAGGACTGTATTGACAGCAACTGTTACCCTGCACATGCCCAATCTCGTCTGATCTCGGAAGCTAAGCAGGGTCAGGCCTGGTTAGTACTTGGATGGGAGACCGCCAGGGAATACCGGGTGCTGTAGGCTTATACCATAGTCTTTCGAGACTGAAGGTTGGCAACCATCATTGTAACTGCATTGGTGCTGGAAAGTGGGATGGGAATAGGCCCTTTGCAAACTATGTTGTCTTCATGAACCAGCTCACGCTTACTCTGTAATCAGCAATGAAAGTGTTGGATTCCATGACAATAAAATTAGTGGGATTACTATTGATGTGTTTCTGGTAGAACTTGGCTATACAGCAGTTACTTCAGTGGGCTTTGGATAAGAAGTTGCTCAATATATTCCCCCCCCCCCCGAAGTTTACAATTCAAACCTAATTAGCTGTATACCCTAATTTTTTCCCCAGTCTTCCTGTGCTTCTCCCCTGTCTATACAACATTAAGGACTACCTAAATAAGTTGATAGGAAAAACCCATTTCTTCTTTGACAGCTACTAAGCTCATTAATTCAAGTGAGAACCACTGGCAACTAAGACCTTAAGCAACCTTAGTCATTGGTGTTAAGTCTCCCTCATGTCTTGTTATTGCCATCATTAAGTCATTTAAAAATTAAAGAGTTATTTTCTTATATGAGGAGTTGCATCATTTAGTTGCAGTAAGGCCAGCCTGTGACAATTTAGTATTTAGTTAATAACTAATAACTGTAATTAAAGACTTGTGATGATTAAACAGGTTCCCACATACACTGAAGTTAATTACTTCTTTGTGCAATTGTTAAGGTCCAGTTCAGCTGTGATCAGCACTCGGGTGGTGATGAAGATTGCTCTGTTTACCCATAGCTAAATGACCCTGTGAAATATAGACTTTATGAGAACATCTTAACAAAAGCTAAAAATACAGTTGGTCCATATCTTACGTGTGATAAACTCATGTGAATTCAAGGACACGTGCTCAGCCCCCCCCCGGAGAAAAATGGGTTAAGTACTGTAGCCCACCCTGCCCAACATTCCACATACTGTGTTTATCCCCTGAAGCCTGATGAGAATAAAGCTGCTGTTCCTGCGTGCTTGTTGTACTGTACTATGTTTTTGGTTCTTAAAGAGACTTTATGTATTTGACTTTAAGGGAGTTTTGACTATACGTGACTTTGGGTTTATGTGTTGACCTCAGAATGTAATCTTCGCATAAGATGCAGGCCAACTATACACTGAGGAAGCCGTTCTTACTCCGTTCACTTTGACTAGATATTTGAGGCTCCTGTGCATTTCAATAAGTGGTTGGGGAAGGGGGAAGGGAGAATATTCTAAGTGAACTGAGTGACTTTTTAAAAAAAAATATGCAAGAGGAATGGATAGACTTTGCTCTAAACATGGCTAGCTGGGCAAGTGAGATAATTGGAACACGTTAACCCAGCAGACAATATCTGATATTGATTTATGATAGCTAAATAGATGCTATTTCCCAGAACCTTGTGATGGAAAACTCTGCATGTTTACTTCTCTTCAAACTTTTATTTCTGAAAACTAGGGCATCTTCTTCATCTAGTTATCTGTAAATTCAAAACCAGATTTAGATTCTCTTTTAGAGCTCTTTCTATGCTTATAGAAACACAAATGAAGTATCAGTGCACAAGATAATAGTGGTTTTGCCAATTTGTTCCAAAAAAAAAATCAATCTCCAAAAGATTTTTAAAAACCTAGTTGCAAGGCAGGTTGCAGTGTAGTGAAAACTCTGTAGCCTATTAGGTGTGATAATTCAGATTTAATTTGCTCATAGTGAGGCTTCTTTAGTCATTAACTCAGCTGCTAAGATGTTATAAATTATGAATATTCCAAATGTGCAGAAGTTTAAAAAGCTGACACGCAAGGCCTAGGGACAGAGAGAGCTATGTACTGCTGATAAAAGGCACGTAGGGAGCACTGAAGTGTGTTAATGCATGTATGTGCAAATGATGTGTGAATGACATGAAAGTTATGTGTATATGAGAATTCTTTGGGAGATGGGGGAAGGAAAGGAGAAACGAAGACATTAGAATTAACAGGTAATGGGCACACAGATATTGCAAAGTAAAAATACTGCAAGTGTATGTAGTGGTTACTAGTACACAGAGTAATTTCTCTGTTTTAACATTTTGTACAATTTTCTGCAATAGTGTAGTTGTTCAGGTGATATAGGCCATTTGGACATATGAGAGCACCTTTAATTGCACTTCAGTTAGTGCAGAATACTGCTGCATGATTGTTGACCAACCAAAATTTGAGGGATACATCATGCCTGAGTTTCATTGCCTGTATTAGTTGTGCGATTGGTGGTGCTGATTTTGAAGTTCTAAGCTCTAAATGGCTTAGGAGCAGAATACTTGAAAAACTGCCTCTCTCTGTATGGGGCAGCTTCTCTCCTTATCACAATTTGGAGCAGGCCTCACAACTCTCCTTGGTGGTGGTGTAGGTGTGGTGGTGTAGGGAAGATGCACAGTTTGTGAATCTACCTTTTCCCAAGTATAATTAGATTTGTCTTCAAACAATTTAGTAGACTTCCGTAAAACCAGGTTCTCTTTCTCACCCAACCTCCTGTCCTGGTAAGCCGCTAAGACTGGGGTTTCTTAGCACCCATGCTTATCCTGAATAATATTAACCCTGAATGGCCATTGGGTGAGGAAGATAGCTCTTTGCTTGGAACAGGAAGGGCTAGACACATCATGTGTAAAGTTTTTTTTTCTTTTCTTCATTCATTCATTTCACCTTTATTGGCATAAACAATATCCATCAAATAAGGTTGCAACCAGTCATTGTTCAGGATCATTGTGTGGTGGAATAGAATTATAGAGGAATTTACACCTTGACAGCACTGCAAATAATTATTTTGCAACATATATTGAGCAACACTCATTTCTCCCATCCAGCAAGTACCAAACCAAGTCCGTGTCAGAACCATGAAAGTTTTTCAGAAATGGGAATAGAAAGTTTTTTTTAATTTAAAGCAAAAATAAAAATGCAAACAAGTCAAATGGACAAAAAGGCACTTGCAATCAAGCAATATATTTTCATCTTGCCTCAAACTAAACACCTGATGCAACTAATTAGACATAACCCTGACTAGAGAGTTACTCTCTTCGATGCAGTTCCTCTGTTCAACTCTGGGTACCAAAGGAGCAATCAGCAATGTACAAGTAACACTGGCGTTGCTAGGGGGGTGCGAGCCGCACCGGGTGATGCGCCGGGGGGGTGATGCGCCCTGGGGAGGACGTGCTAACTTTGCAGGGTTAGGAGCTACCATGTCATGCCATACATCTTGGATGTGGAATGGCCAGCGAAGTACAATGCAAAAAACAGAATTGAAATTGCTCCTTTCGTTCAAAGTTGTGGCCAAAAAACCGGAAGGAAAAAATGCGTGAAGCCCTATGGAAAGTGAAAGTGAGCCGTAGTACATGTTTACTCATGAGTAGGCATACTTGCCATAGTCCGTCGGAAAGGGCAGGCTGAGAGGAATCCAACGACACCAGAATGGTCCCTATCCAATGAATGCAGCCCCCCAAAAACACCAGAGAAGCTTCCCCCTCCCAGCTGCGAGTCTGAGCCCGAAACAAAGCCACGTGGTCACGTTTATTCGCAAGTAGGTGGACTTGCCTTAGTCAAGGCAGGCTGAGAGGCTCCAAGGACATCAGAATGGTCCTGATCCTATGAATGCAGCCCCCCAAAACACGGAGCAGCAGGTCCCCCCTCCCAGCTGCGAGTCTATTGAGCTCTATGGAAAGTGAAGCAGCCTCACATCGTGTTTATTCGCGAGTAGGCAGACGTGCCTTGGCTGGTGGTCAGGCCAGGCAAAGGGGAATGTGAGGACACTGGAATGGTCCCGATCCATGGAGCTGGAGTGCAACAAATGCTCCAGAAGGCAGCCTTCTCCCCCTCCCCCCACTAAAAAGTGACTTGAACTGGTAAGGCAAAGTTTTCTATTTTGCACTTGCAAAGCCAGGTGGGTCTTTATCTTGATATGCTTGAAATAGAAGAACGTTAAACTGGGCACTGGGGAGGGCTGGAAATCTCACTGATTCTTTTTGGGGGGTTGTTATTGCAGGCAGACTACAGAGTAAGCTCCATTGACCACTATGGGACTTACTTCAGAGTAGACATGCATAGGATTGGGCTCACAGGCTGCAATCCTACCCACACTTTCCTGAGAGTAAGCCCCATTGACTACAATAGGACTTACTTCAGAGTAGATTCACTTGGTGGAACAGGACTGGCTCCCCCTTATGTAATTATTTTATTTTAATCATTTATAATTTTAATTTGCTTGATGATGTCACTTCTGGCCATGACATCACTTCCAATGGGTCCTGGACAGATTGTCATTCTAAAAAGTGGGTCCCAGTGCTAAAAGTTTGAGAACTGCTGCAATAAGGTGTTAGTAAGTTGACACGGGGGGGGGGGGATGTGTGTGAGACTCTACAAGTTTTCAAAGTTGCTAAAATCAGAGTTTGAAGGAATAATCCCATCATGTTATATATCAATCAATGTGTAATTTCATGCAGAATGCAATGAAACAAACCACATTGAAATATCTGTGTTATAACAAAAGGTACAGCCAAAAAAACCAGTGGGGGCGGGGCAATGTTACATCACCACGCCCACCTGGGGCATTGCCCCACCCACCACATGGGGTGACGCACAGGCCTCCCGCACTGGGTGACTTGAATCCTAGTGACACCACTGACAAGTAATCTTTATCAGAGCTGGAACAGAAAGAGTCCAATAGGTTCTCGTAGTATGGTATCTCCAAATTCCGGATTATCCTAATTCAAAGGCAGGAAGCCTGGGGATAGTCCTTTGTACTAGTCCCTAGTCTCTGCTGTGATCAGGTGGATGGCCTGGATTGATAAACAGGCATTGGGAAAAGCTTGGCAGGATACTGGCCAATTTGTCCTGCTCTGATTTGAGGAAGATAGGACCAGATTTGGGCATTTCCAATTATTATTTTAATAAAACTACTCTTGCAAATATGCAGGTTGCATGGGGTAAAAAATGGGAATGCTGTCCAAACTGTTTTAGGTTAGCCAGCCTCATATTGCACACAGAGGGCTTTTTCTGTTGGAGTGGTCCCTATTTGTCATCAATTGAGAAGGCCTGCTTGAACATCCTATTGTTGGAAGAGGTGAATTTGGCAATGATGCATAGTAGGCTCTTCTCTTTAGTGGTGACCTATCTCCATAGGTATCTATCTCCATAGGTACCAAGTTGCACAGAGTCCTGGGCAAAGCTCTGCACTGGGTACCGAAGGCACAACCACTTGCCTTGTGATGGCCATTGTAGTGCCACCATTGTTGCTGATTACAATGGCTGGATGACCAGTTGGCTGCTGTTGTGGGTATGAACCATCAACCACTGCCTCTCTGGTCAATCCCTGACCAATTCTGGCAACCATTACTAGTGTTCTAGCCCTGACGTTCTTTTTGGTCCTAAGTTTTTACAGTGTTCTGCTTTTTTTTTTTTTAAATGTTGCCCATGTGGTTTTGTTTAGTTGGCATTGTGTATTGTTCTTGATTGTTTTATTTAGTTTATTCATAACTATTATTTTTAGTTTGACTTTAGTGCCCTCCTGACTTCATTGCCCTCCTGGTAAATATGGGTTATAAATATTTACTTCATTGCTTTTATAGAATAAGGGATGTCAGTGAGGGTATCTTGGGTACTGTGCTATTTCATGTGTGTTTGACAAATTCTAAAGAGTTTTGAGACAGCAATGTAAGGCACTATGTGTCTTGTCCTTCCTGGTGTCTTGAGTGCAGGATTATTTGTGAGAACAATGACCCAGCTTCCTAGGCTCTTTGGCAGCTGTCCTTCCATGCAGGGCTGGCCTTAGGGCAATTTGCCTGATTTCCTCAAACTGGGCCCCGTGCGTTGGGATGCCCCGCACTGGGAAAGTGGACAGATTGCCCACTGCCGTAGCCAGCATCTCAGCACCTGAGAGAGTGATGTGACAAGCAGAGCATCAAGTCCCTCAAATCCTTTTGGCTGAAAATGGACCTCCTGGAAGCAGTTGGTGATGCTGTCACAAGTGACTGGCTTACCGCAGCTGCAGTTGGTGTGGCAGCATGGTGAATGGGGAGGTACAGGGAAGGTAGGGAGCATGTGAACACTCTGCATTGGGCCCTGCTGCTCCTGGGGGCTGCCCTGCTTCCAAGGCATGCCTCTTTCTTCTTTAAGCCATTTCTGCCCAACATGCATATATGCAACAGGAATCAAATGTGTACACCTGGGGGCTGGGCAGAAATGGGTTAAAATAAGTAGCTTTTTAGATCCTAATCTATATTAACAGGCAAGCCACTTTGTTAATATGCAGATAGAGTTGCTTAATATTTTGTCTCTTCCAAGCTTACTATCTGGATGCTTCCCAAATGCACAGCCTAAAATGAAGAATAACAAAGCATAGCTGACCTTGTGATGATATGAATAACGTAGATTGCAGCGAGTATCCAACAAACCCAGCATGTCATGCTGAGTTGGCTGGAGGGAGGTAACAGCCTACTGTGAACAGAGTTGCCTGTATCCAATTTGCTAAAAACAGTGGGAAGTGAATCAGAAGCAGTGGTCTGACCGCCCTTTTCCTTCTTTGGTTCCTTTAAACAAAACAGAAGTGTGGGGCATCTTTCTAATAATATTGCCAGATTTTTCTTGCAAGGTCTTATGTTCTCTACATTGGGTAATAAAGCAAACTCTACACTTGAATAATATAAACCTTCTTGGAAGGTTTTTTTCCTCTTCTCTCCTTTGTGCTAAACCAATTGAGATTTCTTTGGAACTAATGTATCACACCTTTTGACTCTTACATAGTTCAACCTCTGAGCAAAACAGTTTAGTCCTATAGCATTTATGCATTTTCTTCTGGTGGAACCAACAAGATAAACACTGGGAACTTGCTCTTCAAGGATGATAAAATGTAATGCTCAGCATGACAGAAATCATTTAGGAAGAGATAACAAAATGGAAGACGATAACAAAATGAAAGTGTGAGCTTACAAGAGAGCTTTCTGCCCTCTGGTTAGGAGCACAACTTCAGGTGTTTTTGCACAGAAGGGGTCATATTATTTATCAGCGCTGGTCACACTAGTGTATATTGCCTCTAGACTGTATTGGAGTATGATGTTTACAAAATTGATAAATAAGTAGAGAATGAAGCTGGCAAAGGCAACTTCCTTTCTAATAGGTATTTGATAAAACAGCAGCAACCTTTTCAAAAGCAAATCTTTCAACAACATTCAATATCATAGTCTTTCCCAGTCTTTGCTTTGTTTTAAACAGAACAAAACAACCCTGGAAACAGTTTTGAGTGTATCTAATTATATTGGAAAACATGGCATGTCTGGGATATAGAAAGTAGTTTTTTGGTTCTATCCTCAGATAATGATACTGAAATTTATGTATGTATTTATTTGTAATTCACTTTTCAGTGCATAATTGCTCCCAGGGAGGCCTATAGTAAAATATAATAAGAAAATTTTTGCTGAGCAGGCATACATACTGCACACTCCAATTCCAGACTTTTGTTTCAACTCAAAAGAGATCTTCTCATGTTGAGTTGTATCTGGCTTCAATCACTGTCAGTCTGTACTTGGGTACAGTTATTCACACATTCCATTACATGTAGGTGCAATGCGTATACAGTATATGCAGATTGTTTAGCTGCAAAAATGACCACAGGTATTGTCATTCGCATGAAAATGTGTTCCTGGGTACTGATTCCTCATATCAGCATGGCTACAAATCTACTTGATACTTAAACAGATCGGGGGGGGGGGAAACTCATTCAAAGCACAGCTGACATATGCACAGGACTTTATATATACAGGTATGTATCAATTAATGATCTGGATACATTCTGAGAAATGCATTGTTGGAAAGTTCTGTTGTGGTGTGAACATTATAGAACACAAAATTCAAAGCTTGTATGATATAACCTGCCCTTTTGCTCATAGGCTACAAACCTAAACAGTACATTACTGTTCTGAATGTAGGGGGTGGGGCATTCACAGATCCCTTATCCACTGTTTCATTTATCTGTGGGTGTGGGAGCCCCGCCCAGGTGCCATTTTAACTTACCCTGGCAGTGATTCTTGCTTAAACCATGTTACTTACAAGCTTAGGAGCTCATAGCAACCTTCAGACTGCCTCCTGGCAGCCTGGTCACTTCTAAATAACTAGATAGAAGCTAACAGAAAGCAGAACTTAACCACTCTCTGTTAACCTCCGTCTAGTTTTTTTTTAAACATCCAGGCTACCAGGAGGCAGCATTCTCATTGAACGATCTTTGGCTGGGGTACGTTCTTAAGCAAGTTAATGGGCTCTCAGGGAGGGGGTGCAGAGCTCCCCAGACCCCCCTCCCCCCACAGGCTTGTTTAATGACTCGATCTTGCCAAAAAAATTTCTTTAAGCAAGAAATCCTAGCAATTTTCTACTTTAAGGAAAACTTTACGGCTGAGACTAAAATCCACCTGATCAGAATCATACGGTCTACATTTTACTTGCAAATCCACCCCATCCTTGTAGGGTCAGATGATATGTTTAAAAATAACATCTTGGTTTGCCCTAAAATTTATCCTGCAGCAGAAAAAGTATTCTGATTTTTGTTAACATGTTTAATGGTATACACATTACAGAGTGTGTGGTTTTAGACTTAATCTTCCCATGCATTTTTTGTGCCTGTGTGTGGGTGGGTGGGTGGGTGGGTGGAGATATATACCTAATACATTACATCCAGCAGATCAAGAATGAGTTTGTGTGCAGCCTTATAATGTTGCCTCTTTGCATGGAACAAAAATAGGAATGTAACGCTTTTTAAGAATTCAGTTCATAAGTTGTCTTCAAAGTGCGTCTTGCTGTCTAGCCTGTGCTTTCCCTGAGGATACAACATGAAGCAATTTTTAAGAGAAAAGTACCTTGTTCTATTTACACTCTGGCCTGAAATAAGCCTTGTTATTAAAGCCAAGCAAGACTCTCATAAAATTGCAGTAATAAATCTCATATAGCTAGGATTCTTGTCTCAACTTTTTTGTTTTCATGAGAATTGCAAATGTAACTGCTTATGAGTCTGCATTATTAAAAGCATCATTAGAACTACTGAAAGAAGTTCAGTTTTGAGATAAAGCAAATTGTTCTCAAATATATTCAAAACACTCATTCTCTCTAGATAGAAACAAGCTGAAATAATTGTTTTAATATTATCATTTGATATAGAAGTGACTGCAAGGAAAATATTGCTATATCTGAATTTTACATTACTGAGAACTCTCTTGCCTCTACTGGTCATAAGCAGATTGCGGGCCAAACCTATCCAACTTTCCAACTCCGGTGTAGCCACAATGCAACCTCATGGTAAGGGAACACATGTTCCCATACCTTGAGAAGGTCCCAGTGACTTCCCCTCTACCACAGGATACAGCACACACCGCACTGGCACAACTACACCAGCACTGGAAAATTGGATAGGATTGGACCCTGCATCGTTTACCCCCCACCCTAAGCTTATAATTCAGTCAAAATGCATAATATAATCCTCTTCTACTCTATGATGGAAGAGTGCTAATGTGAATACACACTATTACTTATGACTGTGCCTTTTAGAATATTTTTTGCATTAGTGTCTGTGATATTTTACATAGTCAAGGCAGGGCAGCAATATAATTTTATTATTGGAATGGCCTAAGGAAGTTTCTCCAATGTGGAGGTGCTTTTCATAGTTTACATATCATGAGAATTCCCAATGACACTGATAGACTTATTGTCATTCCTAACTCTCAGTGATGTAGATACTACGCTAATTGCATCTCCCTTTGGCAGGGTAAAAATATTTTAATTATTTTTGCAGGGATAATTTTTCAAGGGGTTGTGAATGAATGCACCATTCTCCCATTATTCAATGGTAGTACAGTGAAATGGACAAGGGTACGTAACCTCAAATAGCTTGTGTATTATACAAAGCAGTGTTTGATGGCTGTGATTCAAAAGCATGACTGCTGAACTTGAACAATGATTATAGCTACAGGTCACCACAAATTGTTCATGAGTTTTTGAAAAACAAGAGACTTATGTAAAGGAATGCTGGAAGCATTCACTTGTGGAAATGCTGCAGACAGCAGATCAATAACAGGGTGCTCTTTCAAAACTGGTCATGTTCTTGGTGGTCTCTCAAAAGAATCTGACAACTGTTACTGTCAATAAAGCTTATTTAGTAAAGACTACGTATTGCTGCATTATAGAATGACAGGACTAAGATCTTTCACCCTTTTTTCTGACACATCATTAATATTTGTGAAACTAGTGGAAAACACTTTATGTGTAAGAGAGGGGGATATATAGAAAGATGAACAAATGCCTGTCTTTGCTCAGTTAGATTTGCTGTAAGATGCATCAGTGTTACCCAGAAATGAAATTGTGAGAAAAATGTCAGAACTAAAAGTGGCACAGTGTTCTGCCAGACAGCTTCCAGATTTCATTTACTATGTTAATCAGTGCCTGCTAACTTACAATAGCTGTAAGTACATTAAAATCCATATATTTTTATAATGCTGTAATTAATACATACTGGGTTATTGATTGTTAGAAAAAAATTCCTTGTTCCTTCCTACCTTCCCTCTCCCTAAGGCAAAAGTGAAAGGAAGGTGTAAATAGTTGAGGGACTAGTGAGACCAAGTGCCATGTTTGAAGGTCTGGAGTGGAGAGAGATAACAAAGAAGGAATCAGGTCAGTTTATGATTACAAGCTATAAATTAGCATCTGTCTGTCTGTCTTGGACACAAGTATTCAGTGATAAGACAAACCTAGAGAGAATACTCCTAGTTTGAGAAGCCTGTACATTGCTGTTCTGTCCAAGGTGCTGATGTTGAAGGGTGCTTATTCTGCTTGCCAATACTATTATATTTACAAATATCACTCTATGTTGCTGTCTCAGTGAGAGGAGATGACTGTGAATTACTTTAGCCCTCCTGGTATGGGACTTTTGCCTGGCACCCTCTGTTCATCAGGTGTCAGTGCTGCTGTGAAGGCTTCAAGCCAGTGCCGGAAAGTTTACCTTGGCTGCAGGTACACAGAAGTGACAGAGGTATTTGCCAGTTCCTGAATGGTACATTGATCTAGGGATCAGAGGTATTTGCCAGTTGCCGAATGGTACATTGGCTCTTGCATGGCATTTCCTTACTCCAAACAATATGCTGTGGTCTCATCACAGTGTGGGTGGCGGCCAAAGGACATGATTACAGTGTCACACTGACTGTATTGGCAACCTTCAGTCTCGAAAGACTATGGTATCGCGCTCTGAAAGGTGGTTCTGGCACAGCGTCTAGTGTGGCTGAAAAGGCCAATCCGGGAGTGACAATTCCTTCCACACCGGGAGCAAGTGCAGTCTGTCCCTGGTCTGTCTCCCTGGCTATGGGCCTTCCTTCTTTGCCTCTTAGCCTCAGACTGTTGGCAAAGTGTCTCTTCAAACTGGGAAAGGCCATGCTGCACAGCCTGCCTCCAAGCGGGCCGCTCAGAGGCCAGGGTTTCCCACTTGTTGAGGTCCATCCCTAAGGCCTTCAGATCCCTCTTGCAGATGTCCTTGTATCGCAGCTGTGGTCTACCTGTAGGGCGCTTTCCTTGCACGAGTTCTCCATAGAGGAGATCCTTTGGGATCCGGCCATCATCCATTCTCACGACATGACCAAGCCAACGCAGGCGTCTCTGTTTCAGCAGTGAATACATGCTAGGGATTCCAGCACGTTCCAGGACTGTGTTGTTTGGAACTTTGTCCTGCCAGGTGATGCCGAGGATGCGTCGGAGGCAGCGCATGTGGAAAGCGTTCAGTTTCCTCTCCTGTTGTGAGCGAAGAGTCCATGACTCGCTGCAGTACAGAAGTGTACTCAGGACGCAAGCTCTGTAGACCTGGATCTTGGTATGTTCCGTCAGCTTCTTGTTGGACCAGACTCTCTTTGTGAGTCTGGAAAACGTGGTAGCTGCTTTACCGATGCGCTTGTTTAGCTCGGTATCGAGAGAATGTGTGTCGGAGATCGTTGAGCCAAGGTACACAAAGTCATGGACAACCTCCAGTTCATGACACAGTAAATTGCAGTGATCCTGATACAGTACATGTTGCCCTTCTGGTGCATGAAATGGGATGACCCTGACAATATGAAACATTCGGGGGGCCAGGAAAATGTGTAGAAGCCACACTGCTGTGGTGCAGAGTTGAATACTTTAAAGCATTCCTGATGTAACATCACTCCACACTTAGACAACCAGAGCAAACTTTGTGAACTGCAGTTCCGATATCAGCCCCTTACACCATCTAGGTCCCTGACAGGAAGATGTCCCCTCCCATCAAATCTTTTGTGTGATGCTGATGTTGGAACAGCAGCACATCTCAGTATGTTTGCTTACCTGCCAGACTGTGACACCTGTTCCTCTGGTTCCTCATCCCCAAAGTCCTTGCACATTAGGCAGACTATTGTGGCAGATTTGAAATCAACCTGAAGTATTTTATGACCATATCATAAAATTTCTGTGTATTTATCAATGAACTGACCAGGCAGTTGATATAAAGAGACCACCATTACTTCTTGCCCTGTGTAGTGATGTGGTAGTTGGCTAGTGCATTGTTGTGGGAATCCACTCCACCCATGCTCTAGTTGTAAGTATGTATCACGTTCGGGTCAAATCCTATCCAATTCTCCAGTGCCAGTGCCGCTGTGCCAATGGGGCGTGCCCTGTATCTTGTGGTGGGAGGCAGTAACTGAGGCCTCCCCAAGGTTTGGAAGGCCTTACCTTGGGGCTGCATTGTGCCTGCACCGGTGCTGGAAAGTTGGATAGGATTGGGCCTTGAGTCACCAGCTCGTGATTCCCTGCTGTGCAGCTGTATCTTTTCACCCCAGAAAGCAGATGTGCCCCTGTGAAATTTGACATCACCATGGCAACAGTTTTGTCACGCCATCTTGCAACCGCTATGTTCTTGTTCATATCAAAGGCATTGATGTAGTGTAGTAACTTGGCCAACATAGAGGATGGATAAATAATGAAATGCTTGGTTGGAGGTAATTAGATGGAATAACTGAGATTTTATGATAACTTTGAGTTGGGCATGAGTCTAGTAACTTCTCTTACTATAGAAAGAAATAAACTTTTTCCTATTCCAAATTGATCTCAGCATGACCTGTTCTCCTTGTAAAGAAATGGGATTGTGCTAGGAATTTGATAAAATGTTCCAAATTTATTAATGCAGAAACCCTTTTATCCTTATCCAAATTACAATCCTTTCATGTTCACATGAATTGAACAACATGAGTTGAACAACAATTCTGTCCTCTGTTCCCTAACCAGAATCACTGGAACTGTTGCTGCAAGTGAAGGAACAAATCCCAAAGTTGCCAATGACCTTTAGCTGCCCCCTTCCCATTGGGTACTTGGCAAATAGGCTAACTCATAGAATAAGAAGGTTCATATCTATCACAATGGGTGAAACTGCTGTGTTCCATCAATTGAGGCTGCAATCTTAACCATGCTTTCCTGGGAGTAAGTCCCATTGAACTCAATAGAACTTACTTCTGAGTAGACCTGCAGAGGGTTGTGTCCCAAATCTTTCAGTCAAGATTGTGCCTTTTATAAAAAGGTATAGCGAGGCAACAATTTTTATACAATTACAACTATATTAAAATAATTAAGCAATTTCTGTCCAATGTTGCATATGCAACAGAGACCAAATGTGTGCACCTGTGGGCTGGACAAAAATGGGTTAAAGCAAATGATAGCATTACTACTATTGAAACCAGAAATGAGGTGCTTCAGATAAGCAAAAGGTTCACATAATTTCTAAAATTTAGAAGTGGTTTTGGTATTCAAGCCAAGGGATGTACATTTTATAGATCTCTTTGTTACTGTTTCACACAGCAAAAAGTGAAATCATTCATACATGACACTGGGAAGCTATCCCATTTTTCTCAATATTATGACTGTCTTTTCATGCAGCTTCTGTTCCTTTTCAACTCTGAAGGAAGAAAAAGTGTTTTCTACACTTACTATATATTTGTGCTTTTGCCTCTCAAAGCAAGCTACCCTATCTTTCTTTGTTCCATGCTCTTCCATTGCTTTGAATAAGAGGGAGCAAGCGTATCTACAGAACGTTAGTGTGTCTGTGTTTTGAAATGGGACAATTTCCTGCAGTATCACTACCCTGAGAACATTCTATTAACATATTTTAATTGAACCAGCCCTGACTACATTTACTGTAGAGAGCAATTGCTGTAAAAAAAGACAATTGCATAAGGGGATGCTGATGGTGCTTGTCACTTAAAACGTACTTTTTTAAAATTGGCATGTGTGCACATTTGGAACACTGCAAACAAGGTTTTAAAATCAGAACGAAACAGCATATGTAAATTACAGAATAAAATGGCAAGGGATGTTGGATTGTAGACTGTAAAGACTGTGTTTATTCTGTTTAAAAACTAATGGTTACAAACTACAGTTTTGGGGGTCTGTACTGAGGTAGGTTTCAGAAAGTTGTGTTAGGCAGCCAAGCTCCTGTAAAGCTTAACCAAATGGTGAAAAAATCAGCAATTCAAGAAAGAAGGCCCTTTTGTACAATGCCTGAGGGTATTTTTTATTTTCTACAAGCAGCATCTCTGCAGGTATTGGTGTGGTAATAGGTACTAGCTATGAATGAAGCCAAATTTCCAGGGATTCTGAATTAATAAAATTGCCTTATACCGAGTCAGACCATTAGCTCAGTGTTGTTTGCAGTTACTGGCAGTAGCTTTACTGGCAATAGCTTTCCAGTGTATCCGACAGGTGGTCTCTTAAGCCAGGGGTCTCCAAACTTTTTGGCCAGAGGATCGCATGAAATATCTGGCGCAGTGCTGGGGGCCGGAAAAAATTTAAATATAAAATTTAAATAAATAACTTAAAGATGGAACTTAGATGAATGAATAAATGAATGAGTGGGCTCATTCACTCAGCCTCTCCAGCCCTCAGAACACCCTCCAGATGCAATCGTAAATGCCTGATTTCATCTGCTCTCAGAAGCTAAGCAGGGTCAGGCCTGGTTAGTACTTGGATGGGAGACTGCCTGGGAATACCAGGTGCTGTAGGCTTATACCATAGTCTTTCGAGACTGAAGGTTGCCAACCATTCTGGTCATGTTCAGTCGAGTGGGCCAGAGGCTTTCAGGGGACAAGAGGCTGGCCGCGGGCCGGATAGAGGCTCGCTGCGGGCCACATCTGGCCCCCAGGCTGGGGTTTGGAGACCTCTGTCTTAAGCTATCTTATCTGAAGATGCAAGAGGTTGAACACAAGACCTTTTGCATGCAGTGTTTGTGGTCTAGCATTGAGCTACACAGTTCAGTAATGGAAGGGAAAAAAACTGGCCAGTGTTGGTATACCTTCTTTCAATGTTAAACTGAAATAAAAAATTTTTCCTTCCAGATTTACCTATAGGATGAATACAGTCAGTTCTTATTATCTGCTAGGGACAGGTTCCTGGAAAACCTAGTGGATACTGAATCATTGAGCCTGTAGGGAAAATGGGGTTAGGTTTAAGATCCTCTTCACTATAGACTTTATCGAACCTGAATCTTAACCTGAAGTCTAAGGGGCTGATAGTGAGGGCTCATCAACATCTCCAGCAACTGATGTTTCCTCCTTGGTGCTGGATATCCCTTGATGCTTTGAAGGTTGTGTTGATGGTGATTTTTCCATGCTGGCTGTCCCTCCTTGACTCACTGAAGGTTGATGGCCCAACAATGAGGCCTCAGAGTTTAGGGAAGGGGGTTGCTTCACCTGTCATTGTTGTTGTGGTCACCTTCCTCCTCCACCTGTCTCTCGGCTCATTCCCTTGGCTTGCTCCAGCCCCAGATCAGCTCTCACGTAGCCTTCAGGCTGATGATGAGACCATCTGAGTTCTTATTCTTTGTACTGTCTAAATATAGTATAGTTTTTTCACCATAGAAAAGATACATGGAGGAAAACATACCTCTGCATGAATAACCATCTTTTAAAAGACGTCCCTGTCATTCACCCCAAATTCCTATTTTTGTAGCATGTGTGTGTTTTTGTTTTTATCAGAAATTGAAATAGTAAATATTTTGAGTGAAATGTCTAGTGGATGAGCAAATTTTTTCTTGGGGGGAGGGGACACACTATTTAGATCTGCCAGAAACTTCTTAAACAATTCTTTCTGCATCCTTGTAAAACACAAAGCTATATGAAACATTTGGAAAGTTGGCTAAACTTAAGGGGGAAAATTTGTTTAACTGGGTGATTTTGTATTCTGTTTATTTGGCTATCACTCTATAACATGACAGTTATACTTTGGGGGAAAATAGTGCAAGTGTACAGGGTATAAGTTGGCATTGCAAATTCAAATGACTTGTCATTGCCCACATCCATTTTCAGGAAGGAACAGAAAAGATAAAACACACTGTAGAATGATAAAGCATTTAAAAATGAACTTTAGCTAGCGTGTTCAGGACATAAGTACATGCTGCATATTCAAAAGTTAGCTCTACCACCTACCATTTTCAGGAAGCTGGGAGGAAGTGAAGACATTCAAATTCTACTAAAATAGTATAGAATTGAATTACACTTTTCCATAATTTTTTCAAAAGGATTAGACCTCAATTGCCCAACACGTACCGCAAGGAATAACAACTTAAAAAATAATGGGGAGATCAGTGCATATTGAGAGACAGCTCTAATCTGAGTGTGTGGCCTGCCAGCTAGAATTTTTCTCAATATCAGCATCAAATTATATCACACCAACACCAAATTATATCACACTTTATATCACAAAGCTTGAAAATATCAACCCAACTTGGTTAGCTTTAATAAATTGAGGCAATTTGAAACAATTTGTATTTATCAAGACAGAATGCATTTGTGAACTGTAGCAGAATTTTTTGGGGAGGGCGGGGCTCTTGAATTTGAAGACAGTTAATGTTGTTTCTCTTGGTGTTGGTGGTTTCATACTACAATTTTCAGTGGATGTTAAATAGTATGCATTACAATGAAATTCAGCAATACTCTCATCCATTTGACTTTCTTTGTATTGCTTTTTCAGCCATTTTCCATTCTGACAGCATTTCAAATTTTATCCATATGCTATTCTTTCACCCAACTTCATCCAAACTTCAACAAGAAGTTTGTGTAAGTCTGTTTAATCTCAGACTGGCTCTGTATTGCAAACACAGGGTCTGAAATGGAAATTAATATAGTTGTGTATAAATCACTAAGGTTTAATATTTCAAAATATCTATGCTCTAGAGGATTCATCTTTAGTAGAATGCCTCTGTTTCATGGTAAAAAGCAGTTCTGGTGACACAATAATTTGATATTTTATCATATGGATTAATAGGTTATCTTATGGAGGAAGACTTAAGAGTTAAAAATGTTTCTCTAATATTAACATTAATAACAGAAAATTAAGGAATATGTGAATGTAACTTATACTGCAGGAAACCCGCCAGAGAAGCGGTTGGCCCTCTGGATGGTGAGGGAGGGAAAGGGGAGATAAAAGGAGACTTAGAGATGGCAGAGAAATTAAATGAGTTCTTTGCATCTGTCTTCACGGCAGAAGACCTTGGGCAGATACCGCTGCCCGAATGGCCCCTCCTAACCGAGGAGTTAAGTCAGACAGAGGTTAAAAGAGAAGATGTTTCAGGCCTCATTGATAAATTAAAGATCAATAAGTCACCGGGCCCTGATGGCATCCACCCAAGAGTTATTAAGGAATTGAAGAATGAAGTTGCTGATCTCTTGACTAAGATATGCAACTTGTCCGTCAAAACGGCCACGGTGCCAGAAGATTGGAGGATAGCAAATGTCACGCCTATCTTTAAAAAGAGAAAGAGAGGGGACCCAGGAAACTATAGGACGGTCAGCCTAACATCTATACCGGGTAAGATGGTGGAATGCCTCATCAAAGATAGAATCTCAAAACACATAGACGAACAGGCCTTGCTGAGGGAGAATCAGCATGGCTTCTGTAAGGGTCAGTCTTGCCTCACGAACCTTATAGAATGCTTTGAAAAGGTCAATAGGCATGTGGATGCGGGAGAACCCGTGGACATTATATAGCTGGACTTTCAGAAGTCGTTTGACACGGTCCCTCACCAAAGGCTACTGAAAAAACTCCACAGTCAGGGAATTAGAGGACAGGTCCTCTCATGGATTGAGAACTGATTGGAGGCCAGGAAGCAGAGAGTGGGTGTCAATGGGCAATTTTCACAATGGAGAGAGGTGAAAAGCGGTATGCCCCAAGGATCTGTCCTGGGACCGGTGCTTTTCAACCTCTTCATAAATGACCTGGAGTCAGGGGTGAGTAGTGAGGTTGCAAAGTTTGCGGACGACACCAAACTTTTCCAAGTGGTGAAGACTAGAAGTGATTGTGAGGAGCTCCAGAAGGATCTCTCCAGAATGGGCAGCAAAATGGCAGATGCGCTTCAATGTCAGTAAGTGTAAAGTCATGCACATTGGGGCAAAAAATCAAAACTTCACAACTAGGTCTTTGATAAAAAATAAGATAACTAGGGTCTTTGATAAAAAATAAGATAATATAGGTCTTTGATAAAAAATAAGATAACAAAACAGTTATGAACTTATATTTAACCTTTGCTGTGTGTGTTTTGCAAAATTCATATCTATATGGATGTGTTTCTAATTGATTCCATTATTGACATTTCTTCACCTCATCCACATGAAGGAAACTAGCAGAATGAAAATTGTAAAAATCTGTAACTATAAGCTGAGTTTTATTCCTTTCTCAGAAATACTTTCCATGGGGACTATTGTTCTCTTCCAAGCATAACCTTAATTATGAGTTTTGATTAGGGATTAACGCAGAGATGCACTGCATTAGTTCATATACCCTGGCTGCTATGGCATTAGATAAGGTAACCCATTTACTAATAAGGCTTGTATTAGAAAAGTGTGCAGGCATTCGTCATTTCAGTCACATAACTGGAATGAAAAATGTAATGTGCTGTAGCAAGAGTCAAAATTAAAGGTGACTTTTTAATCAGTGATTTCATTATAGTCATCATATTTGCCAGTAACTCAACATAATGACCTATCCTTTCAGATAGGAGGTCCTGCCGACTGATAGATGGTAAGCCACAACCATATTCCGTACCAATAACTTAAATATTCCTTGGCTAGATGATCTCTTATTTTGCTGTCTATCAAGATTAATAAATGGAAGGTGGTAGGCTGGCAGCAACTGATTTTATCAAATACAACATATGTACTAGACAAGCCATCTTCAACCACTGTGCCGTGGTACATTGGTGTGCTGTGAGTGATCCACAGATGTGCCACAGGAATTTGGGGGAAGGTCATTTAGGACCCATGGGGGATGCAAGCCCCCTACTGGCAGCATGGTGTGCCTTGTCAATTGTCAAAAACCTGATGGTGTGCCTTGACAATTTTAGGGCCTTAACAGTGTGCTGTGAGATCTAAAAGGCTGAAAATCACTGTACTAGACTGTGAAATAATCAATACAGTACTGTGATAGGAATCCAAAGAACTTTCAACAGCTTTGGTTTGTGAATATGAGGTTCCCCAGTGGAATCTTTGAACAGAACAACACAAGCCAGGTTACAAACTGCTTGAGGAAGTTTCTTAGTAGCAAAACTGGCATAATTAGAAGTACATGTATACCTAAAACCCCCTTCCACATGTACAAGTAGCTGCATAGCTGTTTGGGTCCTGGCCTATAGAAGTTGGATTAAGAAACAAATTGCATATAACTTTTTCTTTGATTTGCATTTCACGCTGCACAAATTAGAGTGGTCACCTTTAGAAAAAAAGTTTTTAGGAAACCCAAAATGTTTTTCTAAATATCCTCAAAAGCATATCTGCCTTTTTACTGTTTTCTGTCCTAACCTGCTGAAATTTTGGAACAATTTTTTGAAGTTCAAATTACTTACACTTATTCTAAGTAACATTAGCATGCAGTCACGTTACTTTCACACTGAACTAGTTCAGCTGAACTAGCTCTTCCCGCAATGATATTGTCACAACGCAGGATGATGTCACTGTTGCGAGGGTAGAATTGAACAAAAATATGGTGTTGCAGCTGTGAAGAGGCTACTTGCTATACAAGTTCACATTGAAGATATAGTACTGCAATTAAAGAACGCTAACATCAGATCCTAAACTTATGCCATAGGAAGGAAAGTACAGGTGTGCTCCTATATCCACAGTGGTTCCATTCTGGAACCCCCTGTGGTTAAGTGAAACCGTGGATAAGAGGGAATGCCCCCTCACCCTTGGAGGGGAGCTGAGGTCCTCTCACTTCCAGAGAGTCTTCTGAGCCCAGCAAAGGCATCACGCTTCTGCTGGCAGCCTCTGCTTGGCTCAGAATGACTGAAATAAGGGGAAAAAAATGTGACTTCCCATTTCCCCAACCTCCCTGGGCTTTATAAGGCCTCCTATGCCTCTCTATACCTTATAAGGCATTAAAAATGTAATGTCTGGTTTTTCCTGAGTTTTCTGGGCTCAGAAGACACTCTGGAGACAAGGAGAGTTCTGCTACTCTTGCCTCCAGAGGTGATGTGGTGGGGGTGGGATGTTCCAGATTCCTGATCAGCAGGTAAGTAAAACCACAGATATGGGGGCCTCCTGTACCAAAAAAAATACAGACAACCTATTAATAAGAATACAGTACTAATAATTGAATGCTACCAGACACCAAATTCAAAAACGTCTTTATATAAATGTTAGACTGTTGGATTATGTTAATAATATATTGTAATCCATTATTATAATGTTCCACACTTCCATGCCTCTTAATCTTTCCTGGGTCTACTTTCCACTCTGAGTTAGACCTATTTCTAAAGGCCAGAGAAGATAATTAAGAAAGTTTGGGAAAGATAATAGCATCTTCAAGATTGGAGAAAATAGATGCTGAGCTGCTGACATCTAATCTTAAATGGACATCCTGAAGACCTGTGTGCTAATTGGGGAGACTCGATCCATCATTGAAATACATTATGTTCATGGCAGAAAATGTAGCATTCTAAAGGAGAATAGAAGAACAAAAGATGTCAAATTCAAAACAACTTTCCTAAGGCATGGGCACTTTTCTCCATTCCAGAACTTGCATTCGAACCTTGCTTTTCTGTGCAGTCACAGAATCAATGAATGTTAAAGTTGAAAATAACTTTGAAGGTAATCTATGTTAGAAGAGCTGAGGTACTCAATCAGCCCTATACAAAGTAAAGTTGAGTTTTGCTAGGAACTTTACTATGACTATGAAAGAACTATGGCCATTGTTATACAGTCAAAATAACAAGACAAGATGCTAATAAGAAAAGATGCTAATAAGCTAATGAAAATAGCAGAGAGCAATTAACAAGCCTTTAAGTTAGAACCTAGGGCCCTGATGGCATCCACACAAGAGTTATTAAGGAATTGAAGAATGAAGTTGCTGATCTCTTGATTTAAATATGCAACTTGTCCCTCAAAATAGCCATGGTGCCAGAGGATTTGAGGATAGCAAATGTCACACCAATTTTTTTAAAAAGGAAGGAGGGGGGGGGGACCCGGGAAACTATAGGCCGGTCAGCCTAACATCTATACTGGGTAAGATGGTGGAATGCCTCATCAAAGATAGAATCTCAAAACACATAGACGAACAAGCCTTGCGGAGGGAGAATCAGCATGGCTTCTGTAAGGGTCAGTCTTGCCTCATGAACCTTATATAATTCTTTGAAAAGGTCAACAGGCATGTGGATGTGGGAGAACCCATGGACATTATATATCTGAACTTTCAGAAGTCGTTCGACACGGTCCCTCACCAAAGGCTACTGAAAAAACTCCACAGTCAGGGAATTAGAGGGCAGGTCCTCTCCTGGATTGAGACCTGGTTGAAGACCAGGAAACAGAGTGGGAGTCAATGGGCAATTTTCACAATGGAGAGAGGTGAAAAGCAGTGTGCCCCAAGGATCTGTCCTGGAACCGGTGCTTTTCAACCGCTTCATAAATGACCTGGAAATAGAGTTGAGCAGCGAGGTGGCTAAGTTTGCAGACGACACCAAACTTTTCCAAGTGGTAAAGACCAGAAGTGATTGTGAGGAGCTCCAGAAGGATCTCTCCAAAGTGGCAGAATGGGCAGCAAAATGGCAGATGCGCTTCAATGTCAGTAAGTGTAAAGTCATGCACATTGGGGCAAAAAATCAAAACTTCACATATAGGCTGATGGGTTCTGAGCTGTCTGTGACAGATGAGAGAGATCTTGGGGTGGTGGTGGACAGGTCGATGAAAGTGTCGACCCAATGTGCGGCGACAGTGAAGAAGGCCAATTCTAAGCTTGGGATCATTAGAAAAGGTATTGAGAACAAAACAGCTAATATTATAATGCTGTTGTACAAATCGATGGTAAGGCCACACCTGGAATATGGTGTCCAGTTCTGGTTGCCGCATCGCATAAAGGATATAGTGGAAATGGAAAAGGTGCAAAAGAGGACAACTAAGATGATTGCTGGGCTGGGGCACCTTCCTTATGAGGAATGGCATTTGGGCCTCTTCAGCCTAGAAAAGAGGTGCCTGAGGGGGGACATGATTGAGACTTACAAAATTGTGCAGGGAATGGACAGAATGGATAGTGAGATGCTCTTTACACTCTCACGTAACACCTGAACCAGTGGACATCCACTAAAATTGAGTGTTGGGAGAGTTAGGACAGACAAAAGAAAATATTTCAGCGTGTGGTTGGTCTGTGGAACTCCTTGCCATAGGATGTGGTGACGGCATCTGGCCTAGATGCCTTTAAGAGGGGGTTGGACAAATTTCTGGAAGAAAAATCCATTACAGGTTACAAGACATGATGTGTATGTGCAACCTCCTGATACTGGAAATGGGCTATGTCAGAATGCCAGATACAAGAGAGGGCACCAGGATGCAGGTCTCTTGTTATCTGGTGTGCTCCCTGTGACATTTGGTGGGCCGCTGTGAGATACAGGAAGCTGGACTAGATGGGCCGATGGCCTGATCCAGTGGGGCTGTTCTTATGTTCTTATAAACCTAATGGATCACTGTTCCTGCTAGTGGCAGGGGTGAATACATACATATCTACACCCAGCATTGTACCTGCTGTTGCTTTCAAACTAGTCCAGTGATTCCCAAGCTGTGGGTCGGGACCCATTGGTGGGGCATTTGGTGTGCCACTGTGAGACTAGATGGACTAGAAACTGGACTAGATGGGCCTTTGGCCTGATCTAGCAGGGCTCTTCTTATGTTTCGATTTTTGGTTGGTCGCTAAAGGGTTAGGGTTAGGGTTGCCAAAGGGTGATTGAAAGATCAGATAACTAATTACCTCAAGGCCTGAGCTTTTCAATAATCAGATACTGCAGGTGCTGATTACCCTACAAAGAGCAAAACTCCTGCAGTTAGCAAGATAGCTGCTTAGTGCCCTGCAAAGAGCTGAGCTCTTGCATTTTGCAAGCATGTGTAAGTATAGGGAAATAAATATTTGAGGGTCTTTTTCTGGTTATTATTACTTATAATATTTCTGTCTTGATCTCCTTTTTTTCAAAATCTGGTAAACCTAGGTGGGTCCTGATAGAGTGTCATTTTAAAAAGTGGGTCCCACGTTTGGGAACCACTGATCTAGTCCAACCCATTATACACTGAGGAAAGCTGAAATCTTAATAGTAGATGACTCATTTGTAAACAGGGTGCTGTTTTCATTGCAGTATCTTCCACATCAACAGTTTCAAATGAACAGCACTAACTAAAACTGGGGAAAAATTTGGAACAAATGTTTCTGGCAGCAAGTTCCCAAATCTTTATATATAAAAAATGTTACAATCCTTAGGCCCCTAACATCTGTGTGCAGGAGGAGCTGCTGTGCTACAACTTTACTTCAATTTGTAACCTGAATAGTTGCCACTCCAAACGTTTTGCTTTGAGAGAATTGTCTGTTTTCATGTTGATAGCCATCATATCATCTTTGTTCAGCACTTTACCACACAAAGCTTATTGGCAGATCATGCAGTGATTAAAAAGAACCGTTCCAGTCAAATCATGCTTATCTTGGCAGAGAGGAAGTCGCCCACTTTTATGGCCAATCATGGAAACTGCTCCATCTGTGGTGATGGATACCAGTTGATAGATGAGTAGCATGCTTGCTTTGCAAATTGCTTTTAAAACATGATAGTTATCTTCCCCACAAGTTTTTCCCCTCTCAGTTGAATTGCTTTTACTCTGAAAACATTGAAAGCTATTCTGATCAGCTGAGATGTGTCAATCATGCCTGTGAATTGATAGGTAAAGGAAAATGCAGGCACAACCTTTGTTGTCACTTTGCAATTGCATGGCCTCTGTGTGCTGTATGAAAGTTCCCTGTGATAGCTGAACATCATTAATAGATGACAAAGCTTGTTTATGGACCTCAAATGATGTTATCGAAGTACTTTATTTACAAATACTTGCTATGTTAGTTGAGTATTTTAAGTTGCATTTTACACATGCTTTCAAAATTCAGCAGATGAGGTAATATCAACTTGGATCAATTAGCCTTTCAAAACTTTTATCTGTTTAACTTCATTTAACTTTAATGTATGATCTGCGCTCAGCCAGTAGTGGGGTGATTAGTGCAAAATGGCTTTATTTTCTCTATGGACATGTGACTGCATGCCAGGTGGCATCAGTCCAATTAACACTGTGTAACAATTATTACACAGACTTTTCCCTCTTGATTTGGATGTTTTTGTAGCCTATCATACTTTTTCCCCAAAGAAAACAAGACACCAGTACAATTGCTTTGTTAAAATAGAGTGAAAAGAATTTTATTGTGATATGGTGACTCTCATAAGTGTCATATCACAAAGAATTATTCATTAAGAGTGAAAATTTAACAGATGTCCATTAGAAAAGTATACAATTTATTCTGATTAAATGAGTGTACTTATTTACAATCAAGTCTTACAAAAATTATAATGGCAGATAGAACAAGGTGGCCTCCTTGTGACACCTTCTACAAGATCAGTGATAGTGATCCTTTATACCAGGGGTCTCTAAACTTTTTGGCCAAAGAGCCGCATCAAATATCTGGCATGGTGTTGAGGGCTGGAAAAAAAATTAAATATAGAATTTAAATAAATACATAAGAGATGGAACTTAGATGAATGACTGAAATGAATGAATGGGCTCAAATGTCTAGGATTTCTCCAAGCACCAACACAGCCCAAGAAATAAAGCACACACACTTAAATGGACCCCCATTCCCCCACCCCACAAGCACAACTCTGGTTGTGTTTGGTCAACTGAGCCAGAGGCTCTCAGAGGATCACGGGCCAGATAGAGGCTCTCCACAGGCTGCATCTGGCCCCCAGGCCGGGGTTTGGAGACCCCTGCTTTATACAGTATTTCTGTAAGCTTCTGTATTGCAGCAGTGCAAAATCAAGGGGTCAAAGGGTCAAGATTAAACAAGCTTCTTAGGGCCATATCCTATCCAACTTTCCAGTACTGATGTAGCTATGCCAATGGTAGGAGTGCTGAATTCTGCTGTGGAGGGACAGTCATGGAGACCTCAAGGTGTAGGAACATTTGTTCGCTTACTTTGGGCTGCATTGAGGCTGCATCAGCACTAGAAAGTTGAATAGAATTGGGCCCTCGGGCTCTTACCAGTTTGTAGGTTTAGCATGAATGTTTGCTTTTCCAAGGTCGTCTTTGAACATGGTGAATTTTCCTCTTTCTGATATCTGAACAGGTGGTGACCTCATTTTAGATAATCAATTTCTGAACAGACGGCATCCAGTATGACAACTAAATAAAAAAAAAAGAACAAGCTTTGATGTGTGTCAAAAACTGGTAAATTAAAAATAAAAAGGTGTTGATTTCTATAGTGGATTCTGGGGTATGTGTGGCACTGATCAGTGATAAAACTTATACGCTGTAAGTATTTGTGACCAGCTTTTTAAATACAAAGCAAAATGCAGTATGCCTCCTATGTGGTCTCTGCAGTTCTACATTACATTGAATAGAGCTGCGGAAGATGGCAACTACAAAGTACCCTGCTTAATGCAAAAATTGATGCTTCCCAATTCCTCCCCATTTAAAGTTTGCCCTAGATATAGCAGTTCCAATTTGCCTTGTCTTGGTCATAGGATGGCAACTAGGTATTTGATTGCTGCTGTTCTTCTGGATTGTGATTTGGGAATCAGAAAAGGCTGTCACAGTGTCAGCAGTCATGCATGATTTGATTGCTTAAAGGAACTCCTTTGCTGGTCTTAAAACTCATGAGATTGTTGCTAATTGTTGCTTTAAGTGTCACTATTTACATAGCACTGATGTATATACATGGAGTTGGCTGAACAGTTTGCAAGCTAGTTGTCTAAATTGGGGCAATTGTTTATATAAACTGGGGTGGGAAATCTTGACCGTTTCACATGTGAAGAATGCAGTGTGTCTATTTTTTTTTTGTTCAGGTGCATAAATGATTGCATATTGGGAAGCTGTGAACAATAGTACCTTCCTTTTCACACTTTCTATGTGTCTACCACAATAGGCAAATGTGTGTCTGTGTATATGCAGGAAACTCATTTTCTTTATCCTAAGCTTAGAACCTTGGAGACTGTTCTGCGGTTAAAGATACATGCTGGCAAAATTTAGAATGAACATCAACAAGGCATGTATCAGCATCCCATGACCCCTCCCCTTCTTTTTTTAGGCATTTGGTTTATTTCAGACTGCTGCTAAGTCTGTATCTCTTTTAACAAACTTTGGCTGAGAAGTTAAAATTGACAAAGCTAGAATAGCTTTTCCACATCATTAAATTTTAACATTTCACATTTTCAAGTGTTTGGCTACTAACATAGCATTACTTTTAATGAGAAAACTCCAAGGCTGATTCCTCGCCAGCTGTCACAGCTAAATAGCTTGGCATTAAAAGGTATTACATGGAATGAAAGAGGAGAGCTATAAAGAGGCACTAAGGACAAAATAAAATGTATGTCTTTTTTTAAAGAAGACTGTATGTGTGTTGCGTTTCCAAGGTAACAATATTGCATAATAACTAGGGTGTTAATGTTTATCCTGCACATGCCCGATCTCGTCTGATCTCAGAAGCTAAGCAGGGTCAGGCCTGGTTAGTACTTGGATGGGAGACTGCATGGGACTACTGGGTGCTGTAGGCTTATGCCAGTCTTTCGAGACTGAAGGTTGCCCACCACCACCACCATGAAACAAGAATTAGTTCTTTTTTAGATTGCTTCATTTAAATAGAAATCTAGAGCAAACTACACACACTGTACACAGAAGCTTAATTTTGTGACCTGAAAGGATATGAAGTGTCAATAGAAAGGCCCATTGATAAAAATAAGCACTTTAAGCATCCCTGCTTGTGTTGATAGGATGGGGGAACAATGAATTTGAATTGTGGGCAGAAAATGAAAAGATGCTGACTTCCTGTTTGTAAAGTTGGAAGGCTTGTATGAGTTAGTCTGATTTCAGTTAACTTGTGACTCAGTAAAGACCTTTGCTAGTACATATAAACGAAGACTTGTTTGCTTCTGAGAATAAAACAATTTCACAAAAGCTCTGTGTGTATTTGTACATATACTTTTTCTTCAGTAATAAAACTGTCAAGAACAACATACAATTTAAAACAAATGAAATAAAACCATTTAAAAAGCATAGTAACAAAACAATAAAAAAACTTTCCTGAGTCAGCCTTGTATGTTCTGAGTATGCTCAGCTGCTGAGTGAAGTCTTTCAGAAATGAACCTTGGCTTGTTTTTCAGAATACCATGGGTTGGTTGATCATCCTAGTCAACATGTTGGAAGGAATAAAAAGCCACTAAGCTTCTCAGAGTTCATCAGACTGAGTTATGAGCATCTTTCAGCTTTGGTATTGGCTGCTGTATTTATTTTTCAATCCACTTTATATCTTGGTAAGTTATATTAAAGTAAGAGAGGAAGAAACTGTCAGATGATAGAACTGGTGCTGAGCAATTATGAGCAAAGATGAAATTCTGAGAGATCTATGCATTAGGCTCAGTTCGTAATGACTGTAGTTCTTGATTGGGGCAAGTTAATATCAAAGTCCCTTTCAATCTACAAACTTCTTGCCCAAACCTAATTGGTACTATTTTCAAAGCAGTAGAATCTGATAAGAGATTTCATAGGTGGAGATCAGTCTTAATGCAACTTTCCCTGGGGGAAGGCCGACAGGAACCAAGGGGCATCTGGTTTGGTACTCCTCATCCCTTTGGGACAAGGATGGGGAGGTTAGAGAACAACAAGGCAAAGACAGAGTAGGAGAAGAAATTGGGAATGGTAGCGTGATGGGATGTGATAGACTGTTTGGCACAATGAGAGGATTCAGGGATAAAGGAGCTAATAAGCAGCCCATCCTGGGGCATTCCATGTACAAATGTTTTTATGGGAATGCCCGAAGTCTCCGAGCAAAGATGAGAGAACTGGAATGTCTGGTGACTAGGGAAAACATTGACATAGTGGGCATAACAGAAACCTGGTGGAATGCGGAAAATCAGTGGGATACCGCAATCCCGGGCTATAAACTCTACAGGAGGGACAGGGAGGGGCGTGTTGGAGGTGGGGTGGCCGTTTATGTTAAGGAAGGGATAGAATCCAGCAAAGTAGAGATTGAAGGCGAGTCCAACTCCATCATAGAATCTCTGTGGGTTAAATTATCAGGCTTGAGGAGCAATGTAATACTGGGGGCATACTATCGTCCTCCAGACCAGAAACTGGACGGGGATCTTGAAATGAGGAAATGGATCAGGGAGGTGACAAGGAGAGACAGGGTTGTAATCATGGGGGACTTCAATTAACCTCATATTGACTGGGTCAATTTGTGTTCTGGTCACAAAAAGGAGACCAGATTTCTTGACATGCTAAATGACTGTGCCTTAGAGCAGCTAGTCATGGAGCCCACCAGAGGACAGGTGACTCTGGATTTAATATTGTGTGGTACTCAGGACCTGCTTAGAGATGTAAATGTTACTGAGCAATTGGGGAACAGTGATCATGCTGCGATCCGTTTCGACATGCATGTCAGGGGAAGAATACCGGGCAAATCTCTCACAAAAACCCTTGACTTCCGATGAGCGGACTTCCCTCAAATGAGGAGGCTGGTTACGAGGAGGTTGAAAGGGAAAGTAACAAGAGTCCAATCTCTCCAGAGTGCATGGAGGCTGCTTAAAACAACAGTAATAAAGGCCCAGCAGAAGTGTATACTGCAAAGGAAGAAGGGCTTGACGAAGTCCAAGAGGGTGCCCGCATGGCTAACAAGCCAAGTTAGAGAGGCCGTAAAGAGCAAGGAAGCTTCCTTCCATAAATGGAAGTCTTGCCCTAATGAAGAGAATAAAAAGGAACATAAACTGTGGCAAAAGAAATGTAAGAAGGTGATACGGGAGGCCAAGCGAGACTATGAGGAACGCATGGCCAGCAACATTAAGGGGAATAATAAAAGCTTCTTCAAATATGTTAGAAAAAGAAAACTCGCCAGGGAAGCAGTTGGCCCTGTGGATGGTGAGGGAGGGAAAGGGGAGATAAAAGGAGACTTAGAGATGGCAGAAAAATTAAATGGGTTCTTTGTATCTGTCTTCATGCCAGAAGACCTCAGGCAGATACCACTGCCCGAATGGCCCCTCCTAACCAAGGAATTAAGTCAAACAGAGGTTAAAAGAGAAGATGTTTCAGACCTAATTGATAAATAAAGATCAATCAGTCACTGGGCCCTGATGGCATCCACCCAAGAGTTATTAAGGAATTGAAGAATGAAGTTGCTGATCTCTTGACTAAAATATGCAACTTATCCCTCAAAACGGCCACGGTGCCAGAGGATTTGAGGGATAGCAAATGTCACGCCAATCTTTAAAAAGGGAAAGAGGGGGGGGGGACCCAGGAAACTTTAGGCCGGTCAGCATAATGTCTATACCGGGTAAGATGGTGGAATGCCTCATCAAAGATAGAATCTCAAAACACATAGACAAACAGGCCTTGCTGAGAGAGAATCAGCATGGTTTCTGTAAGGGTAAGTCTTGCCTCATGAACCGTATAGAATTCTTTGAAAAGGTCAACAGGCATGTGGATGCGGGAGAACCCGTGGACATTATATATCTGGACTTTCAGAAGGCGTTCGACACGGTCCCTCACCAAAGGCTACTGAAAAAACTCCACAGTCACGGAATTAGAGGGCAGGTCCTCTCCTGGATTGAGAACTGGTTGAAGACCAGGAGACAAAGAATGGGTGTCAATGGGCAATTTTCACAATGGAGAGAGGTGAAAAGCAGTGTGCCCCAAGGATCTGTCCTGGGACTTGTGCTCTTCAACCTCTTCATAAATGACTTGGAGAATGGGTGGAGGAGTGAGTTGGCTAAGTTTACCAATGACACCAAACTTTTCTGAGAGGTGAAGACTAGAAGTGATTGTGAGGAGCTTCAGAAGGATCTCTCCAAACTGGCAGAATGGGCAGCAAAATGGCAGATGCGTTTCAATGTAAGTAAGTGTAAATTCATGCACATTGAGGCAAAAAATCAAAACTTCGCATATAGGCTGGATGGATTCTGAGCCGACAGATCAGGAGAGAGATCTTGGGATGGTGGTGGACAGGTCGATGAAAGTGTCAACCCAATGTGCGGTGGCAGTGAAGAAGGCCAATTCTATGCTTGGGATCATTAGGAAGGGTATTGAGAACAAAACAGCTAATATTATAATGCTGTTGTACAAATTGATGGTAAGGCCACACCTGGAGCATTGTGTCCAGTTCTGGTCGCCACATCTCAAAAAGGACATAGTGGAAATGGAAAAGGTGCAAAAGAGAGCGACTGATTACTGGACTGGGGCACCTTTCTTATGAGGAAAGCTACGGCGTTTGGGCCTCTTAGCCTAGAAAAGAGACACCTGAGGGGGGGGGACATGATTGAGACATATAAAATTATGCATGGGAAGGATAAAGTAGGTAGAGAGATGCTCTTTACACTCTCACATAACACCAGAACCAGGGGGCATGCACTAAAATTGAGTGTTGGGAGAGTTAGGACAGACAAAAGAAAATATTTCTTTACTCAGTGTGTGGTTGGTCTGTGGAACTCCTTGCCACAGGATGTGGTGATGGCATCTGGCCTGGTTGCCTTTAAAAGGGGATTGGACAAATTTTGGGGGGGAAAATCCATTACGGGTTACAAGCCATGATGTGTATGTGCCACCTCCTGATTTTAGAAATGGGCTATGTCAGAATGCCAGATGCAAGGGAGGGCACCAGAATGAGGTCTCTTGTTATCTGGTGTGATCCCTGGGGCATTTGGTGGGCTGCTGTAAGATGCAGGAAGCTGGACTAGATGGGCCTATGACCTGATCAAGTGGGGCTGTTCTTATGTAGAAAGCTCCCTAGTAAGAAACTGTGCAATTCTTGAATATTTTGGTTTTGCTTTCATTTAGATTACTGTAAAGCTAGTGGGAAAATGATACTGAAGGAATTATTCTTCCTTTGTGTTCTGTTTGAGAGGGCATATTGGCCCGAGGTGTTTTGAAACAACTCAATATTTTTCCTGAACAAATTATGGACTTTAGGGAGTTGTAGCAACAAATGTGAAGGGAATGTTCTGAAGTAAATTAATCTTGACTTTTTCGTCAGGTTAGGGAACCGTACTTTTCTGTTTGGCTGAGGCTTTGATATTTGTATTATCAATTATACAGCAGGGGTGCCCAAACCCTGGCCCAGGGGCCACTTGCGGCCCTCAGGGGCTCCCAATCAGGCCCTCAGGGAGGTCCCAGTCTCTAATGAGCCTGTGGCCCTCCAGAGACTTGCTGGAGCCCATGCTGGCCCAATGCAAATGCTCTCAGCATGTGGACAACTGTTCAACCTCTCACCTGAGCTGTAGGATGAGGGCTCCCTCCACTACTTGCTGTTTCACATCTGTGAATGCAGCAGTGGCAGAGAAGGAAAGACTGGACTTGCTTTGTGCAAGGCCTTTTATAGGCCTTGAGCTACTGCAAGACCTTCATTCTTTCATATAAGTTCCATCTCTAATAAATTCATTTATGTAAAGTTATTCAAATTTTAAATGTAAATTAATTCTTTTTCCTCCCGGCCCCCGACACAGTGTCAGAGAGATGATGTGGCCCTCTTGCCAAAATGTTTGGACACCCATTCTCTACAGTATTACTTTGAATTCTTGCTATGTTTCTTATTGTTCAGCTTGTTCATGGCAAGCATAGGTATAGTTGATGACCTGTGACTCTCTGGGAGATCTACTGTGTAGTAATTCAAAGTGGTTGAATAATTCAAAAACAATGGAGAAAAAACTTGGAAGCACTTTAGAATGTTCATGATAGAATTAATGCATACCAGAGGTTTCAAAACCAAATCCTAGCTTTACTTGCTTTAAGCAGATTTCTGCATCAGTTTGCCAGAAAGTTGTAAAATTTGTGTAATTTGTGTAAAATTTACACAAAATTTACACAAAATTTGTGTAAAATTTAATACTGTGTTAAAGCATGTATGCATCATTGCCACCTTCTCCTACCATATTGGGGGCTCCATCTCCAGGAGGTTCAGGAAGCTGATCAACATTTTGAACAGGATACGTTGGGGGCGAGAGGTTTGCTAACATGTTTTTATTTGACCTATCCTTTTATCTCTGTCTGGTTTGCTTCCTTCTTCTGTATTCTTCTCCACCTCTTTTTTTTTTCTCCTCCTCTCCACTTTCTCCTTTTAAAGGCCAAGCTCATTCCCACTCTTATTTGGTCAGGTGTGCTGACCAAAAATGTGTTGCAACCAGTGGCATCACTGACCACTGTTTCCTTGCTCAGCTGGTTGGCAGGGCTGTTCAGGCAGGCAGCCATCTCTCCCCGCTGTCTCATTGGGCCTCCCATAGGTTCAAAGCATGTTATAAACTGTTATGGAGTCAAAATGAGACCAGTTGCTGTTTTTTTTAATGTTTACATCTTTTCCAAAGATTAAATATAGATCTGACTTCGCCTCTTTGTTTTTTGCATTAAAAATTGCTGTTCAAATGCTGAATATTAGGGTTGCTAATGCTGTCCTGTTTTATTGGTTTATGACATCTTTGCCACTGCAGTTTGGAAGAATCCAGAGTCACATTTTTAATAATAACTGTCTACACTTACTTTTTCTGGTAGGGTACTGTCACTTTGTTATGAAACAGTGTACAGAATGCAGGTGGTGTATGTTCACACATCACCACTCTTTGTCCTGACCCCTCCTACACACTTGGCAGAGGCAGGAAAAGCCTGGCTCTCCATTGAATGGGCCACTTTGGGTGGTGGGGCAGGCTGCCTGCTGCAGACTAGCAGGCTACCTACCCTCAGTTTGGCTCTGCTGGGTGACCTCTTTTTATACAGTCTAAGATTAGCCGGTTGTCTTTCATGGTAGCCAGGTAGGAATTTTTTGCTGTCAGTCTCATTGGATGGAACTGACAGTCTTTTGCCTACCCTAGACAGGCGTGGTGTGGTGTGGTTATGTTTGTTTCACCTGCTTTTATTTTGTTTCCCTTTGGTCCCTTTAGGCTGGTGTTGTGAAGGCCAGGTAGTCAGGAGTGGACAACTTGGCATCCAACCTGAGATCAGCAAAGTCAGTGGGTGAGCCAGGATGCTTATGAAGCTGACGAAGCTTCACTTGGTGAAGCTGGCTGGCAAGCCCTCTGGCTGGATGCAAAGACAACTGCAAGGCTTGCTGGTCTGTGAGGCGCAGCACAGGCCAGTTGCCTCAGCTCTTCAGAGTTGATCATGATAAGTGTTGAACAACAGTGCATCCACTATTTTAAAGGCACCTAGATATGTCTGAAACCCATGCATATCAGAATTGGGTAACTAGCTGCTGTGGATTGTCATCTCTGCTGGGACCATGATGCTTAAAAAGTATTTTAGAAACCTATTTTGTATGTAAATACCTCTCTGAAATGTCATTTGTCAAATGACTTTTAACCCATTTTTGCCCAACCCACAGGTGCACGCATTTGGTCCCTGTTGCGTATATGCAACGTTGGCAGAAATGGCTTAAGGCAGTGTTTCTCAAACTGTGGGTTGTGAGCAAATTTCCAGTGGGTTCCCATTCATTTCAATATTTTAATTTTAATATATTAAACTTGATGCTACCAGGATGCATAACTGCATTCGGGGAAATGTTGCAGATTTGTACTTTGAACAGGGTACTGTGTATATAATAATTATATAATTATTATATAATTATAATATTTAGAGTTTTTTATATTTTATATATTATATAATTAGAGTTAATAATAATAATAATAATAATAATACAGGTATTTCTATACCACCTTTCTTGGTCCTCAGATTTCTCCTTAGACTTTATTCAAGGCGGTTTACATAGGCAGGCAATCTAAATCCCCGTAGGGATTTTTTTTTACAATTTGAAAGGTTTCTATCTTTCAAGAAACCACAACATTCAGATGTTTCTTTCTTGATCTGGTCGCACATTCTGGCCTCCATCCACCCACACTCAGTGGGGCTCACTCCTGGGTAAGTGTGGGTAGGATTGCAGCCTAGAATTGTCAAAACTCATCCTTATTGATGGTGTCACTTCCACTCATGACATCACTTCCGGAGGCTCCTGACAGATTCTCCTTCTAAAAAGTGGGTCCCAGTGCTAAAAGCTTGAGAACCACTGGTAAAGTGCAATTGCTTCAATGTTTCACTACATGTTATGCAACAAATTAATTATGCAGGCATCCAGCACAAAGAAGAAAGTCATAGGTGAAGGATCCACAGTTACAGTATAACTGTAATCATTTGAACAAAAAGGTAATATGGAGCACATATGATTGTTTAATATTGCATAGAAGAAATGTAGAGAATAATAATAATAATATAGGTATTTATATACCGCCTTTCTTGGTTTTCAGATTTCTCCTCAGACTTTAATTCAAGGCAGTTTACATAGGCAGTCTGTTCTAAATCCCAATTGAAGAAAGGTTCTGTCTTTCAAGAACCACAACATTTCAGGTGGATCTTTTGCTGATCTGGTATCACATTTTGGCCTACAGTTTCCTCCCACGCAGGCTGACAAGCAGCTCAGCTCCTTCATCTCTCACTTGAAGCGTGGCCAAGAAGCTTACAGGTGGAATAACTCAGCTCGGCTTGTCAGCGGCTTCAAGGTCTCACCATTCACAGTGCCAGTGGCCTCAAACTGGCGGCCTTCGGATGTTATCTGCAGGCAAACAGAGGCTCTACCCTCTAATCCAGACCTCCTGCCCAGAGAAAAAGAGAAGCATAAAGGCCAATGTTGTGTGTCTGCAGAAATGTCTGATTTAGCTCTTAGGAAGCTTCTGGCGCAGAAAGTGAGAAGGTGGACATTAATCAGAGTTCTCTTGCACATCCGTTTGGGATCAGAATACTCTCTCTTCCTTAGGTTATGACTGAAAATATATAAGGAAAAGAGAGTACCTTGATATATATATTGGGATCAATTTATTATTAAGTTACTCTTTTTGTAAGGGTAGAATTTTGTCTCACATTTTTCCTTTCTCCATTTTCAAAGATTTTATCACTTCACCATGGCTGTCTCTTCGATAAAACTTTCTCATTCTTTTTTTTACACCTTCTTGAAATCTTATTTTGTGAAGACATATTTTATTTTCCTTTGAGTGGTCACATATATAAATGACATCTGGAGGACAGTGACTGATCCACAGAGAATGCATCAAATCTTCAGAGTATCAGCTGCTGTAGACCTATTACTCTTGACACTTCATTTTATAAAAGCTGCACTCCTGTGCCCATCAGCAAAACCTTCATAAACACAAAACAAATCTTCTTTTGTATTATCCAGCTAGGTATTCGTAGCTGTCAGGGTTTATGCTAAACCTGCCGCTTGCTGAAACTGTTTTTACTTCAGCATCATAGAGTTAGAATCAAGAGTAATATAATTTTCACTGCAGCAGCATCCTTAGCAGGTCATAGGGAAGATTCCACAAAAGGGTGGTCAACTTCTAACGTTCTGTCAACTTAAAGTATGTGGTTGTAGAACTGGTAGATTTGTAAGCTCATTTGACCAATTTTTAAAAACATTTTATTCCTTAAGTACAAAATTGTCTAAACAATGGTTTGTATTCTAAGTTCGTCCTTACAGGGATGGGAAAGCACTACCATTTGTGGGGGGCAGGGGCCTATTTTCCATTATCTTGCTCTGCAGCCCTCTGTGTATCATACATCATTCTGTTCTGGGTGGTCTCCCAACAGAAGGTTCAGGTGTACTCTCTGTGAGTGCAGAGGGCTGCTGCTATAGGGAGCACTAGGGAAAGTTTACTTCCACAGTCTTCTTTCCCCACATGCTCCTTGGGATATAACTGAGTATCTTCAGGTACATAAAATATATGGAACAAGGTGAGTCTGGGTGCTGTAGGGAAGGGGCTCCTCAAATGTTGGTTGACCTTGCTAGTTAAGAACATAAGAAGAGCCCTGCTGGATCAGGCTAAAAGCCCATCTAGTACAGCTTCCTGTATCTCACAGTGTATGTATCTTCCTGTATCTTCCTGTATCAGCTTCCTGTATCTCACAGTGGTCCACCAAATAAAAGCTTGTTGTCAAAACCTGCATTTGTTCCCTACAGTTGAAGGGCAGGGTTATGTCTTGGGTAAGCATCAGAAGTCCCAGAGTATGTCAGAAATACAAAAGATCAGGAACATTTTTTCCGTTCTCATAAGCTCCAAGCTCAGGAGGAAGAATGGAACTCGTCCACATAAGTGTGCGTTTCTAATTAGTATTGCAAAAGCTTAGAAAATCATCAGTTGCTTCTGAGATCATCAATTTAGATTAGTCAAATGGCAAGGAAAATTCTAGTTTTTACAGATTCAAGTCCTGGTGAAGGACCTGAGTCAAGCTTGCCGTGGCAAGCACATTTCATCTATGCTTTGTTAAATACTTAGTTTCCTGTCCTACCAGTTCTTTGAGGAGAATAACTCAGTTTTTAGAATTAAACTTGTGGGCAAAGTTTGTTCACAAGGATATATTCTTATTCTGGAGAAATGTAGAAGAGTTGAATTGTAAAGCTTTCTGTTCAGCTGTGAAGCAAAGGATCCATTCTGTTTTTCCCGGGGACAGTGACAGTGATACTTGTTGAATTTTGCACTGCACCTGTGATGTTTGTATGACTGAAACAATATGATGTCAGCAGATTGCATCAGAAAGTCCTATGTTAGATCTGTACCTGTTCAGAATGTGCGTGAGCTCATCTGAGAACCTCAATGTGAAACAAACGTCCCAAGTTATTTTGGTTTTCCAGATACTATTGGTATTCATAAGATGAAGCCATTGAGGATTTGGCAGCCATGCTATTCTAGTAATGTAATTTTTAGTCTGCTTGTTATTGTACAGTTTATTGGGCAATACAGAAATATAATTTCTACTGGAAATAAGTGCTGAACTTGGGTTAATTAACCAGTTAATTGGTTAATGATTATGACTTTTTAATGTATTTATTGGCTCCTAACTGGAATTTAATTGTCAGGTCTGAATTACATAACTGCAGTTAAAATGTGGCTTCTGACATTAGACGTATTACTAAACCATGGTTTAGCATTATTAGGAAAACTTAGTGAATAATTGTAGAAATGGTAGAGAGGCTACAGGTATAGTGCAGGACTGAGAGAAGGAGTAGGGATCTGCTGTGCATGCTAAGGTATGCAAGGGCCAGAGGGGAAGCCAGTACCAATCTTGAAAGGCTGTCTGGCCCAGGGATGCTGGCCTGGTGAGCCTTAAGAACTGAATTGTAAAGTCCACCAGAAAGGTTTTCCAATGGAATGAGCTGGGTAACTTGGCTGCCTTGACCCCATCTTTCTGGGTTTGGTTTTTCTGAATTTTCTCATGCAGAGTTCGGCATGAGCAGAGCTCTGGGTAGAGTTGGGGTGCTTCCAATGAGGAAGTGGTGCATAACATTTCACAGTAGGTGCCCCACTAAAGGGGGAGGAGTTTGTTAGACAGGATAATAGCAATTTAAATTTATTGAACCTTGGAATTAATAAAGTGGCTTTGCTTTATAACAAATATTACCATGCCTCAAGTGATTTGGGGTGTGTGTGCATGGACAAATGACTTCGCAGCGACTTTTTGTAGCTATCCTTTTTTAATGCCTTTTTTGTTAACAGTAACATTTTTGGGTGGTCTTTTCACAGTTCTGTGGCATTTCTTATAACTTAATGGATTATCCTGGATTGTATGTGAAACAATGAAATGTGCAGGACCTTTACAAGGGCATCCTGTCAAGTGGATTCTAATTGCACACTGCTAAAGCTTATAATCAGGGGTGTTTAGAGATGAGTATTCAGTGCAAAAGGACAAGGAAAATTCTCCAGAAAGAATTCGACATAACAATCTTTCATTTACATTTTATTGGCACTGGCAAATCTAAAGCTAAAAACATCAAGTTGGATGCTCACATAATGCATATTTGATTGCAATCAAACTTGTGAGACAGAACTCCACAAAAGAAAAGTTAACAATGCCAAGGGGATAAAGTTTAAAAGTCGATAACAAAGAGGTCCTTTAAAGCAAAACCACTTTTTTAACCAGCTGTACATCTACTGCTGCTTCAGGGCTGGAAATTATTTTGATTTCAAGTAGACTAGAGAAGAATTTGTTTAGCAAGCCAGAGATAATATAGGATTTTTTGTTTAAAACTTAACAATTATGGTCAGGTATTTAATTTTTTTTAAATGACAGGTTAGCTATTCACCTTGATACAGATATTTTCTGAATCCAATCAAAACACTTTGGTTGAAATACTGAACATGCTAACTCTTGATGTCAGTACAGGGTGATCAGATGTTATAACCACAAAAGATGATAAGGCACCCTAAAATGTAGGACATGGCAAAATAAAAGCTAGAAATTGATTTAATGTGGTTAATTTAAACACTATATTAATTTTAAAACTATATTGCCATACAATTTATTACAAGAAGGCTATGTGCTGCCAGAAGGGGCCAACTCATTGGGAAAAGGACATTTAAGTTGTTTTCCAGGATACAGTGCTAAAAAAGAGGACATGTCCTAGAAAAAGAGGACATGTCCTAGAAAAAGAGGACATCAGATCACCCTGTGTCAGTAGCAAGATACTAAGTTTTGGGAGCTTGCTTTATTAGACCTAAATTCCAATGAATTTAAAATATAGACTCTAACTTCATGTGATAATGGGCTCTATGATTATTCTCTGATTTGATTTTTCCTGTTTTTTTCCAATCTTACTACTCTAGAATGCATTTCCAGATTGTGTTTTACCTTTGGCGCTGGTTTGCACTTGTAAAAAGAAAAGTGCAGGAAGAGGAAGACGTTTGCACATCTGAGCATCTTTTGAAGTTGGGGCCTCACTGTGCTGAGTCACTACACATTTAATCCAAAATACTAATATAAAACATTAATTGGTATATTTATGAATACCTGTGTACCAAAATATGTCAATACATTTTGATTTCCTAAAGTTTCTTGGGAGCTAGTTCAGCTGAGACTAAACATATCATTACAGCTGAATTATTAAAACCAGGCAAGCATGACCTTTTAAAAAGATAGATGCTGAAAATGAAATGGGTTGGCAGTATATGATGCTTGGTCAAAACAGGGAAGGCTTGAGGTTGTAACCTCCAACAACAAACGTTGGCTGGACTTGGAGGCAAAAAAAAATTACGGTCATCAGGGGCTGTTCTTGCCGCAGGGGAAGAAACTCCAAAATTCAGCCCAAGGTTTGGAACAATACCCTCTCAAGCGTCAGGCCCAGGAAGGTTGTGTTAGGGATTGTTCCTACCCTTAATGTGGAGCTTGAAAAGGTGTGATAAGTACCTGTCCATTTGGCCAATCTGCAAGGTGCTTCTTCAAGACAGTGACTATGGGAAACCTTTTGCCACCTGGTGTGTGTCCCCCCTCAAAGGGGTTGCCTATTCAACCATTGTTAGTTGTAGCTAGCCAGATATTTCAGCGAGTCCAAACAAACCCCACAGTCTCTACCACAGTCTCTGAGGTGAAGATGAAAAGGAAATAATCCCAACTTTGTCACTGTATTTGTAAGGGACTCCCTGCAAGCATAGCAGCTAAACAATGTCCAATCTTCTTCCTAACCTTGGAACGGGGAGGTAATAGGGAAACGTGGTGTGTATGTGGATTAACCCCACCAACCCCTGGAGCTTTGAAGTTCAGAGAGAGACTGCAGTTCACTTTATAGGAGGCAGCAGATTAGAGAGCAGATATGTGTAGGTCTGAACATAACAGGCTTTTAGATGGAAAGAAGTTGGAATATATTTTATTTAATTTTAAAACAACTATAACTTGCCTTTCCTACCCATAGGGCAGGATTAAAATATTACAGTAACCAATCAAAATACAGCAGAAACATAATAATAAAAACACTATCAATAAAACAAGAAATAAACTTAACACCAGCAAGTAACAAAAATTAAACAGAAGAAATGATCAGTTTTACAATGTGGCAAAAGGCATGCAGAGTGCAGATTTATGGACTTTTGAGAGAGTTCCTTACCTCCATAAGGGCAAGGATTTGTGTGGTCTGCCTCTAAAGGCTGATGGATCTGGATGAATTCCTGGGGGCTCTTGGAAATTTCCTGCTACTGGGATCTGCTTCATGTGCCACCCTCATCAAAGATAAGGGGGTGATGATGATGAGGAGGGCCTTCTCAGGGACTGTACCATAGATTTGGAACTCCCTTTCATTTGATTTGAGAATTGCCCATCCCTGTTGGTGTTCCAGGATAGGCTTAAAACTTTTTCTTTTTCATTTGGCATCCTTGTCTTGATATTGTGTCCCACTGTTCCTTCCCACATTTGCTGATGTTTTACTGCTTACTACTTTACTTTTTGCTAGTATGTTTCAACATTTCTGCTGCCATTTTTTATTTTTTACTCTTTTGCTGCAGTAAATACTGTGTTGTTCTTATGACTGCTTTTATTTAAATAAACTTTGATGCTACCACTGAAAACACACATAAGACAGCCTTCCTTGAGGCTAAATTGCATCTCTTACCATGGGTCAAGGCGTCTGTTGTCGATTTGACCATATGAGGGACTTGTGCAGGCCTCTCTTATATCATACTTGCAAATCTTCTGGGGAAAAAAACAGTGCTTAAAACATAGGAAATAAATATATTGCACATGCTTTTCTCTCTCTCTCTCTCTCTCTCTCTCTCTCTCTCTCTCTCTCTCCATTATACATAGTGATAGGCCGCAGGAAGAAGCAAGGCATTTCCAGTACAGTAGAACCTCTACCTCATCCTTGGAGGGACTCATAGATTTGACTCAATGTGGGTCCCGACCCATGTTAGGAGGGCCTCACTGGACCTCCCGGATGCAACCAGAAGACTCTTCTGATCACATCTGGGAGGCCTTCTGAGGTATGGGGCAGTGAGGTTCTTCCTGCAGATTCACTATCAGTGGAAATTGGTATTTGTGGAGGGTGGATGGGTCTGGGAAAGGATTCCCCAAGGATCTGAGGGCCTACTGTAAATACTGTATGTTAGTATAAAATGCTAAAATTTTCACAGTTCTAGGAGCTGGGTAGAAAGGACCTTTATATCAATGGCTCACAATAGGGCTGACTTCAGAGCTTCCATGGGACCTGCTTTATACAAAAATTTTAAGCAGTGCATCTGTGAGTCATTTATGAAACATTATAAATATGCCATTCATGAAATGGCATCGATGCAAAATTCAAGCTGTATTTTGCAGCAATAAGCACAAATGGAGTCAGAGTGTGGGACTTCTGTTGGTAGCTGCATATCAAGTATTCAATACACCTTAAGCGTTCAAACAAAAATTACAGCCATTTCAGTAGTAATTTTAAGAGAAATGGAATCTGCTATACTTGGTACTTAAGTGCAAATTCTTAAAAAGTACCAAGTCCTTAACTTTTCCTTTGAGCTTGTGCTGTTTATTTGCCTTTCAAGTCTTAATCTAGCTGGTCGAAAAATACACTGTGTATTCCCGTCAAAGATCAGCTGCTGACAGAATATAGTGAAGAGGAAGGCTGATATACTCATGTCATGTTGGCGACCTTTAGTCTCGAAAGACTATGGTATAGCGCTCTGAAAGGTGGTTCTGGAACAGTGTCTAGTGTGGCTGAAAAGGCCGATTCGGGAGTGACAGTCCCTTCCACTCCGGGAGCAAGTGCAGTCTGTCCCTGGTCTGTCTCCCTGGCTATGGGCCTTCCTTCTTTGCCTCTTTGTCTCAGTCTGTTGGCCAAGTGTCTCTTCAAACTGGGAAAGGCCAAGCTGCACAGCCTGCCTCCAAGCGGGCTGCTCAGAGGCCAGGGTTTCCCACCTGTTGAGGTCCACTCCTAAGGCCTTCAGATCCCTCTTGCAGATGTCCTTGTATCGCATTTGTGGTCTACCTGTAGGGCGGTTTCCTTGCACGAGTTCACCATAGAGGAGATCCTTTGGGATCCGGCCATCATCCAATCTCACAACATGACCGAGCCAACGCAGGCGTCTCTGTATCAGCAGTGCATACATGCTAGGGATTCCAGCTCGTTCCAGGACTGTGTTTGGAACTTTGTCCTGCCAGGTGATGCCGAGGATGCGTCGGAGGCAGCGCATGTGGAAAGCATTCAGTCTCCTCTCCTGTTGTGAGCGAAGAGTCCATGACTCGCTGCAGTACAGAAGTGTACTCAGGACGCAAGCTCTGTAGACCTGGATCTTGATATGTTCCATCAGCTTCTTGTAAACAGCCTGATTATGTTCAGAGGTGTGAAGCAAAGCATAAGTGTTGTGTAAATATTTCTTCCAGATTGTAGTGCTATACAGGTGTCACTTAAAGGACTAGTTCCAGTGTTTCACTAGAACCTGTAAAGAATTTTTACTTTGTACATAGTGTGAATGTATGAAGTGAAGATGAGTCAGGAAAGAGTCATGCTCCAACCAAAAATGTTCTGGTACTGGAAACAAGGAGAAAACAAGGTAACATTTTATTATAGAGGTGAAACTACACATTTTCCTGTGGATGTGTGGTGAGACTCCATTGTATTGCCACAAACTGTAATCATATATGAGCAATACATTATGGAGAATTCAAGCTATTCATGGGTAAAACCACTGGATATTTTCAGTTTTTCCGGTCCTCAGAGCCAAACTAGATGATATTAAACACAACATTGTCTAGTTAGGGGCTTAAATTTTACTTGCAAGTAGCAGCTATGCAGACATGTAATACAAAGCAGAAAGAAATAGCTAACATAAGAACTTGCACAGAAATCTGTAGCTCACAGCCAAACAAGACATTACACTGAACACATCATCTAGAAGAGGCTGATATTGACTAAGGGCCCAATCCTATTCAATTTTCCAGGGCTGGTGCAGCTTTACCAATACGGTGCATGCTGCATCCTTTGGTGGGGAGGTAGTCACAGAGGGCTCCTCAAAGTAAGGGAAAATTTGTTCCCTTTCCTCCAGGCTGCATTGCGGCTGCACTGACGCTGAAAAGTTGGATAGGCTTGGGCCCTTAGTTTATTTAACTGGAATGATTACCATGATATGGAGATAGCCGACCCTTCTGCACTATTCCCCAATTCTCCTGAAAATCACCATCTCCCCAAAAAGCAATTATTTAACTCTGAAACAGACATTTGCTTCCATGGAACTTAGGGTTAAAAATCCACCTGGGTTTGATTTTTAGCTGTTAGATGGTGTGTAAGTAAAGGAAATAAATTTACCAATTTTTTACTTTAAAGGGCCCAAATGTCTTCACTTTTGATTCAGTTCACTTTTTAAAATTTTTTAGATAGTCAGTGTTTATTGCATTAAATCCTATTGTGCATGCTTGTAGCAAAGGCTAAAGGCTTAAAATAGCTAGGTTGCTCAGAGTTGGATTTCTTTTCAAATTTCAAACTTCTGTATCATAGAGAAGAAGCATTGGGGCAATTATCCTTTGGGATGTGCTTTCTTCTGTCGGTCCACATTTGTTAGAGAGTTTTGTGTAACATGTTTTGATTTCTGTATTAATGCTGCTGTTTGGAAAGCATTTGGTATTCTGCATGCATGGAGACATTCCAGTGGTTTGTTCTAGCTGGTGTTTCAGCGTGAGACAAATGTTACTGGTGCACAAAAGTACTGAAACTATGTCAAAATTGTACCTGTGGTGCAAACATAAGAATTATGGTATAAAATCACCATATATGATGTTCTTGTTGTGGGTGGGCAGAACTGCAACTCTGACATCTTAGTGGCAGACTTCCCCAGCTCCAAAATTGGGGCAAAGGTCTGCAATGCTGCCCCCCCTCACTGTAGCAATATAGAGCCTCGTGCGACTCCAGGACCAACCCAGGAAGCGTTCTGAGGCTTCTCTGGGGCCTTAAACCAGAAAAACGAAAAATGCAGTTTTTGACTGCATTGGGAGCTTTGGTCCTAGCGCCTGGGGTATTTGTCCCATTCACAAAGCACTAGGTCCGCTGCTGAAATCAGAGGGAGATCACCTGGGAATTTGGAGTGGGGTGTTGCCAATATGCTGATGACACCCAGCTCTATCTCTCCTTACCATCTTGTTCCAGGGAGGCTGTGGGAATCCTGGAGCAATGTCTGGAGGCGGTTGGGGTCTGGATGAGGGCTAATTGTTTGAGATTGAATCCAGAAAGGACAGAGGTTCTTCTGGTCAGGAAATCCTCAGTGCAGGTACTGAGTGATCCGTCTGCCCTGAATGGAGTTGTACTCCCCCTGCAGGAGCAGGTGTGCAGTTTGGGGAAGCTCCTGGACTCACAGCTTTCCCTGGAGAGCCAGGTTGCAGCGGTAGCCAGGGGTGCACTTGCCCAGCTTTGGCTGGTGCACCAGCTGCAGCCACACTTGAGTCAATCGGACCTGACCACGGTGGTCCATGCCCTTGTGACTTCTAGATTGGGTTACTATAACACTCTACATAGGGGCTGCTCTTGAAGACGGTTGGAAGCTGCAATTCGTGCAGAACGTGGCAGCCAGGGTGGTTGGAGCTGGAACTAGGTGGTTTGATTCTGTTGGACTGCTGCTTTGGTGACTGCACTGGCTGCCCATTTGCTTCCAGGCCCAGTTCAAGGTGCTGGTTTTGAACTTTAAAGCCCTTCATGGTTTGGGGCCAGGTTATCTGAGGGATTGCCTTCTCCCATATTTTCCGGCATGCCCTCTTAGATTATCTGAGGGGGGTTTTCTGTGAGTGCCACCTTTCTCCCAAGTTAGGGGGATGGTGGCCTGGGGGCGAGCCATCTCAGTGGTGGCACCACAATTATGGAACTCCCTACCAGGGGAATTAAGATGGTGTTTTCAGCTCAAAACCTTTTTGTTTTCATTTGGCATTTGGATTGTCTGCCTTCTGTACCTCAAGGGCAGTTCCTTGAATATTAATAGTTTTGCCCTCCTCCAACTGGTATTTATTATATTTATTTTTGAGTTTGTTTTTTATAAATTGCTTCTCAAAATGTCTGATAGGCAGGTTGGTGCTTAGAAGGTTGGTACTCAAGGTTGGTGCAGTTTGGTGCTCAAGACCCCTTTTCTCCATCTCTTAGTCTCCAGTAAAAGCTACTAGTTAAATTGTATTTAACTTTTTTCTATAAATTGTGAACTGCCTTGGGCATCTTCTCTGACAGAGGAAAGATGGGATAGAAATCTTTTAAATAAATTTTATTCCTAAGGTACTCTTACTGTGTGTGTATTGGTTTGTGCATTTTGAACTTTAGTAAAAGCTAAGCTCACTCAGCAGAGATTAGTGCAGTTTTTTTTTTTAATGGAACACCCTTTTGATTGCTTCTCAAAATGTCTGATAGGCAGGTTGGTGCTTAGAAGGTTGGTACTCAAGGTTGGTGCAGGTTGGTGCTCAAGACCCCTTTTCTCCATCTCTTAGTCTCCAAAAAAAGCTACTAGACCTTTTGCCCACACATTATTGTTATTACATTCTATCAGCCCTACCTTTCCCTGTTAGAACAGGAACAGTGTAGTTTTTAATAATGAACACATTAGAAGGGTAAATGATTAAACAGTATACATAAAATCAATATATGAAGTCAGTAGCCTAAAAACCAATACTAGTTGCACTGACTTGGTCTATATTCTGAAGGAGTGCAAAAATAAAGTATTTAAAAATACGTTAAAAACGAACTAAAAAACCCGGGTTTAGATCTTCCTGGGAAGAGCTGTACAAAAACATGAAAGCCTTGGACTCAGACATGAAGGTGCGAGACTTTTTAAACATTAACCTCATTAGGCCTTATTTTCATGGACAGCCCTTGCTATGATTGATAAGTGGAAGGTAAAAACAAAACGTTTTAGGCTGAGGTGTAGGCAGATACTTAAATAAAATGGAATGGTTTATCCAATTCTGTGAGTAACAATTGTTTGAAGGCACTTTGGAAATCCAACGAAATCCATCTTGGGTCCATGGTGACAGAGCAGTGGGATTTAAATGTAACAAATAATGTTTCATGGTAGGGAGTAGGAGGTACAAACCTGTTTTGCATCCATTTTTGCAGCAGAGGCCTCCCTAGATTTCTAGATTAACCTGGCTATTTTTCCTGTTCTGGAGAAGTCCCATTTGAGAAACCTTATGTTAGGAATGTTTCAGGACTATGTGAAAAGGCATTTATTTTATTGCCCCAAATTTCTCTCTCTAGAGGTTCTCTTCTGAGATAGGGCTACATCTCAAGTTACTTCCCTTCTTCACAGCACGGCTAATATTGTATTGTTAAGGAGTAAACCGTTCATACTTTCAATGGTACTGATTTCTTTCAAGGATAACCTTGGTTCTGAATAACAGTTTGATGAACCTGAATATACAGTACATGTCTTGTTAATTCGTTCTTGTACATTCCCATCAACAGTCTTCAAGAACTGGTAAGAGTCATCCCACTTCTTTGTGAAGTGAGCTCTATCCATGTGCAAGCTCCTGAACATGACATTCCCAAATAGTGGGGAGGAAGGGTGGCCCTGGAATGCTATTGCCAGACTGAGAATTTCTGATGTAATTGAGTCAAAAGGGTGCCCTAGTGGGTTGCCTATCCACTCTACACTGCACTTTCTTCATTAGTGTCCTTAATCACCTGGCAAAGCTCTGCCTTGGTTGCAAGCAGCCAGACAGGTGATTGGCAATATATGAAATAAGACTTTATTCAAATGAAAAATACACAGGCAGAAAAGCTGGTCAGATGAAGGTTGCCTTGGGTAAAATACAAGAAATCTTTTAATACAAGCAAGCTCATAAAAGAAAGCAAGCACATGGAAAAACAGTGAGTCCTACACGTCGACGAAAACATCCTAGGATACGGCCCATGGTTTTTCACCCCTGAAAAAAGGGAGTGGGTCGCTTCAACCCTTAGAGAAGGGGAACCCCCAGCTATACTCTCAGATCAACCTTGGCAAAAAGTCCAATACATTTCATCACTTAATATTATGTGATCTCTGTTTGGTTATGTCACTGTTCTGCCCCATTGGCCAGGCCAAGGTAATCTGAGCATTTTTATCTGACCTCGGTCAGGTGGACAGAGATGCCCAGTGTGGGTTTGTGCCATCTTCAGTAGGAAGGATGAGCCAGGTTGATGCCTCCTGGAATGAAGATACTTGCAACCCAACCTTTTCCACCACCATCCCGCATTACAGCAAGAATGTTAGATTCCGATTACTGTTAGCATTCTCACTGTTGCTTCCTCCAGCATTCCTCTAGCAGCGAAGACGATAGGTTTTTGTTTGCTTCCTTTTCTAAAGTGAAAGGAAAAAAAAGCTGCCTTTTGCAGATGAAGAGAGGCAAGTCATGAGTGCTCTGGGGGGATTTCAGACCCATGGATATGGGGGGGGGGAAGGTGATGACACATCTGTGTATCAGTATATACACAGACTCAGACCAAACTGAACTGGTGCCTTCCTGTTGCTGCTGCTGCCTCCTCCTGTGCTCTGCACATCTACCACCCATTATATCTTCAAAACAAGCCGGACAGGGCAAATCATCCCCACTTGACCTGTTTGGAAGATGTGACCAAGCACAGGAGGAGACAGGATCAATGGGGAAGGTGGCAATCATCTTCCCAGTTGTTTTCCTGAAATACGCGTATGCCTTGTATTTGTCTGCATTGGTAAAAGGATTGCAGTAGCCACTACGTCCACTTCCAACAAACCTGCCACGATCTTCAGCAGCCTAGGTGGAAGAAAAGGTAAGCTGCCCCATCTATCCTTTTTCATGCTTGGTTTTCAAGGAGAGAGAGAGAAGAGAATTGGAGCAGCAGTCAGGTGGACCAGTGGGTCAGAGGTGGTTTTGGGTGCAAGCTGTATGTAACGTACCTCCCACCAGTTCACTACCTCTCCCAACCTACTTAGGGCAGCTGAGAACTGGCATTGGGCCTAGGCAAGAAGTCTGATTGGGCCACCCTTCCCCATCACAATCATCCCTACCACCCTCTTAGTGCTACTGCATTTCTTTTCTTCTACCTTAGCAAAGTCATCCTCATTTGCTTTTTCTTCAAATAATGCATGGGCATCCAAGGACTAGCTTATACTGTCTCCCTCATTTCTATGTGACAATTTTGAAACAAAGCCTAAGTGCTCCAGACTTACATTGGTACTCGTTACTCTTAATTTCATCGTCTAACAATGCCAAAATGCATGTAGACTTGATCCAGGGCTATGTGTTCTAATCTAGCCACACAACAAACTGAAAGGGGTGGAACTGACTGCTGGGGCCTTGTGAACTGAATTGGGTGTCCTATTGCTGAGGCCTAGTAATTTCAGTTTCCCATGTTTGAATTATACTTTTGAATTGTACTATTGAGGGTCATGGGGATGACCTAGGCTGCATTTCCACTACAGTTTTAATCCACTTTCAAGGTACAGATGAATGTCGCTTGATGACATTCCAATTAGTGATGGGCCGCATATGCTATGGTCTATGCAGCCCATTGCTGATCACTCCCCCCCCCCCCACCAAGCCTCCAAAGATGAGGGGAGCTGTGCTCTCTTCGCTTCTGGAGACTTTTTCCAGTACCCGCGCACTACCTCTGCGAAGCTCAGAATGGCCTTTTCAGCTGAAAAATTGCAACTTCTGGTTTTCTCAGGAGAAGAAGTGAGTTGTTTTTTGTTTTTTGTTTTTGGCCGAAAAGGCCATTCTGTGCCTTGCTGCTCTGTGGGGCTCAGAAAAGCCCTTGGAGGCAAGGGGAGCACAACTTCTCTTGACTTCAGAGGCTTAAAACAGGTAACATTATTTAACGCCTAGTGTTACTTGACAGCAGGGGTGCAGGAACACATCCCTTTCGCTAAGTGATGCACTCCTGTTCTTCTGTTCTCCCAATGCATCCTGGGGGGACTGTAGTTTGTTAAGGAATCTGAAGCTGTTTGAGTTACCCTTAACAAACTACAGTCTCCAGAATGCATTGGCATAATAGAAGAGCATTGAATGTGATTAAAACTATAATGGAAATGCAGCCCTAGATAGATGGAGATTAAGGTACCCCCATTTCTTTTGTAGTAAATTTGATTTTTAGTGTATAGTTTTGTCATTGTCCAGGCCTCCTTGAAGCCCAGGCCCTGGGGATTTTCCCCCCATGCCTGAGCCCGATTCTTAAAGGCTATTTTATCATTTTATGCCTGTATATGTCTGCATTGTCTTTCTTTTTCTTTCTTTCTTTTTTTTTTTTTTTGTAAGAAGTACTGTGAACATTACATGCAGAATAAATTCAGTTCAGAGTTTGGATCTTCTAAATCACCCATTTAAAATTGCATGGAAAGTGTTTTCTGAATATGTCTTTTTGGGTGGCTTGGTGAGACAATCTGAAATTGTGTGTTTAATGCATAACTGGAAAGACAGGTATCGTCAGTCTCCTGCTTTTTCATCCCTTTCTTTCCTTATGTCAGTGTTTATGAATATGTGGCCCATACCAGACAGGGTTCACAACCCACTCCAAGCTCTATTCACAAACAATCTATTCTAGGTAGAACTCTTCTACTCTGTTCATGTCAAATCTGACATCTGCTGTCACAGCTTCAGAGCAAATGTTCTTTTCTGTGACTTTAAATATACTATGGTTCTGTCAAATATTGATGACTGATCACTATGAAGGAAAAAAGCCTCAATTTGGTGGGTAATGCTTTATCATTTTTCTCTCATGCAATGATGCAGAAAATGCAAAGCAAAAAAACTCAGTATGGTCTTATTCAAAATAAGGCTACTGAAAGTACCAAAGGCTACTGAAAAAACTCCATAGTCAGGGAATTAGAGGACAGGTCCTCTCGTGGATTGAGAACTGGTTGGAGGCCAGGAAGCAGAGAGTGGGTGTCAATGGGCAATTTTCACAATGGAGAGAGGTGAAAAGTGGTGTGCCCCAAGGATCTGTCCTGGGACCGGTGCTTTTCAACCTCTTCATAAATGACCTGGAGACAGGGTTGAGCAGTGAAGTGGCTAAGTTTGCAGATGACACCAAACTTTTCCGAGTGGTAAAGACCAGAAGTGATTGTGAGGAGCTCCAGAAGGATCTCTCCAGACTGGCAGAATGGGCAGCAAAATGGCAGATGCGCTTCAATGTCAGTAAGTGTAAAGTCATGCACATTGGGGCAAAAAATCAAAACTTTAGATATAGGCTGATGTGTTCTGAGCTGTCTGTGACAGATCAGGAGAGAGATCTTGGGGTGGTGGTAGACAGGTCGATGAAAGTGTCAACCCAATGTGCGGCGGCAGTGAAGAAGGCCAATTCTATGCTGGGATCATTAGGAAGGGTATTGAGAACAAAACGGCTAGTATTATTATGCCGTTGTACAAATCTATGGTAAGGCCACACCTGGAGTATTGTGTCCAGTTCTGGTCGCCGCATCTCAAAAAAGACATAGTGGAAATGGAAAAGGTGCAAAAGAGAGCGACTAAGATGATTACGGGGCTGGGGCACCTTCCTTATGAGGAAAGGCTACGGCGTTTGGGCCTCTTCAGCCTAGAAAAGAGACGCTTGAGGGGGGACATGATTGAGACATACAAAATTATGCAGGAAATGGACAGAGTGGATAGGGAGATGCTCTTTACACTCTCACATAATACCAGAACCAGGGGACATCCACTAAAATTGAGTGTTGGGCGGGTTAGGACAGACAGAAGAAAATATTTCTTTACTCAGCGTGTGGTCGGTCTGTGGAACTCCTTGCCACAGGATGAGGTGCTGGCGTCTAGCCTAGACGCCTTTAAAAGGGGATTGGACAAGTTTCTGGAGGAAAAATCCATTATGGGGTACAAGCCATGATGTGTATGCGCAACCTCCTGATTTTAGAAATGGGTTATGTCAGAATGCCAGATGCAGGGGAGGGCACCAGGATGAGGTCTCTTGTTATCTGGTGTGCTCCCTGGGGCATTTGGTGGGCCGCTGTGAGATACAGGAAGCTGGACTAGATGGGCCTATGGCCTGATCCAGTGGGGCTGTTCTTATGTTCTTATGTTAAAATCAGAAAGAATCAGGGCAAATATATAGTTCACTTACCAACAACCAAGTGAATGATCTTTAGACATGGCAAATAATTCTTCTTAGATGTCAGTAGTTCAAAGTAGAATCATTATCAAATATTTGCAGCAAAATTAAAGTTGTGAAAAATTAAATTCTCTTCTATTTTGCTGAAGAAAATTGCAGCAAGACTTTCTTCTGAAAATTTAATACAAAGTGTCTTCAGGGGTACAAAGAACATTTTATTAAGTTGGACATGGGAGTGTATTTCTGTATCCTTAAAGATACATACTCAGTGCCTGCAAGACTTCCAAATATATGGTCCTCATTTCCTCCCAAAATCAGTTAAATTTGAAGATTTTAGTATTCTGACAGAATATTGTTCCATACTGTGCAGCACAAGAAATTAATGGATTGAGTACCATGGAGGTGACATGATAGTTGATTTTTTTATGTATTTGTGCACGTGTTTGCCAAGCTGTAGAATACCTATGTAGCAATCTAAGCATTTCCACACCAACCCATGTAAGCTAAGGAAGCTCTAAATTGTGCAGCGTCTCCCTCCACACCAAGACGTCTTTAGGATTGACTTAGCAGTCATTATTCAAAATGGTCCCAGGCAGTATCCCAAGTCATGAAGCCCTCTGGGATCAGTCTTGATCAATTTGCTAGCCTCAACTTGTATACCGATTACTGTTCTTTCTCCCTGCACTTTACCTGCCAGTTAAACTAAACAAGCACCACACACTTCTATCAACCTGTACTAGACAAAATAGTCCCACCCTAGTCAATAAGGTGAACAGTAAAAAAATTCTTAGCTTCGTAAGTCAGCCAAGCTAATCCCATACTGTTATCCTGGCTGGATGGGTGGGTTAGGCTGCTCTCACCAAACACATCACTAGGGGATTGACAGGGCAAGCCTTAATGATTTCTTCCATGTTATCATCTCAGTGGTCCCACCAATGGCTTTTTGCCAACTATGTTCTTGTTTCAAACAAAATGAAGAACCAAGTGCCCCCTCCCCCAAAATTGCACCAGAGAAGGATGGTATCCTTAAAGCCTTTCCTGTTACCACCAGCTGAGCTGAATCATGTTGCCTTCCTCATAATTCTCACATGATAGAAGATTACCATTCATGTATTTCTTTATTAAAAGGACATTCTGTGAATGAAGCCTTGGGCACTGTGCCTGCAAAATCATTGCAAACCTTTTGTCCATTCCTCTCCAAATAGAATTTGAGCATCTTGGTTTTTTAGTGAAGTAGCAAATGCGTTTGAATGTCTTGGGCAAAGGGGTAGTGGCAAAGGTGGTGGGGAATTTTAGGATCAGGCTGATCACAGCCCTGGTTGCATGAATTTGTTTGAATGTGATCAGCATGGTATTCAGCCCAACTCTAAAATCCAGAAATTGACTAGTTTCCCTGACCTATTTCTCATGACATTTCTAATCATAACTGTAGGATAATTTCCACTCTACTTCAGGCACTGGCTCCTGAGGGCAATGTCATGTGTGCTTGAAATAGTCCCTGTGTAATTGATCCAATCAAATTAAGTGAAATTGATTATGTATCCATTGTATGCACAAAAATGAATAAGCTGATTTAAGTTTAAATCCAAGAAAGGTAAGGGCTAGATAGACTGTCAGATGTTCCAGAACTGGATTTTTTGGGTCTCTGTAAAACTCTTCCTTGATTTCCAAGACTCAGGGTAAAAGCCTACCCTGAGCTGGAACAGGCAGGCCAAGAGGCTTGTGCTGTGGAGTGCAGGATAGGGGCCGAAGGCGGCTCATCCAGAGGCAAGGGGAAACTTTTCCCCTTACTTCTGGGTAAGTTGCCTTTGCCCCTATGGGTCTCCTTGGACTTGTGCCACCTCCTGAGGTGGCACAAGTCCAAGGAGAACAGAGCAGCTTCAAGCTGATCCGAACTCCCTGGGAATGAGGGTTGGGATCCAGCATAAGTACTGGATCCCAGCTCTGCCTCCCACTGCCCGCCCACCCACTGCCTGCCCTCCTCCCTGCCCACCCCAGAGACTTGCGTCGGCCCAGCTGGGCCAACGCAAGCCTCGCCGAAGAAGCCGGCACAGAGGCTTGTGTCAGCCTTTGCAGTCTGGCGCACCTCTGAGCGCCGACCTGGCTTCCTCCCAAGGAGATGCAAATGTGCCTTTGCGACCCTCCTAGGCCAACGCAAGGGACTTGTGCCGGCCCATGGGCACCTCTGGATTGCACCCTCAGTGTAACGTCTTTTGCATACCCTAATGCGCTCTTTATCTTTGGAGCTTTCGACAATGCAGACCACAATGCATTTGGTGTACATGAATTCCAGTGCTAGCATTTATCAAGAAAAGTACTATATTTTTTCTTGTGCTAAATCTATGAGATAAGAGCTGGATACAACATTATTGTTCTAAAATCTGCTTATAGGTGAACCTCCTCTTAGCAATTCTGGCTTCCTTATCTAAAACACAGAATTGTGCATGTGTTAGTGTGTGTTGAGGGTTCCTCACATTAAAATGGCTGTGGTACAAATTTTCAGTTTCATTTTCACTGAAAATGAGAGGAAATGCAGAGGTCTGGTGCATGAACACCATTTTTAGTTGCAGTTCTTGAAAAGTCCCTTATTGAGACTTAGGTGTGTCATATATAATTTAATTTCTTAATGCGAATTCTGCAAGACAGCTTCATTTCTTGGATTTTTTAGCCTGAGAAATCTTTCTTAATTCCTCCTGTGTTACATTTTCATGTGCATAAGGAATCTAGTGTTCAGTTTCACAAAACCAAAGACACTAAAGAGTTCAGACCCTTTTAATTTGTGTATGAAATAAATAACACTGTGGTATTAGTGTGTTGGCTCTTACTTTTTACTACAAGAGGAAATAACTTTGCTTCATTTATAGTTCTTATTGCAACTGAAGGCTCACACTGTGGATTAGTAAGCTCAACTTGTCTACCAAGGTCATTTTCAGACACATACTGCTCAAATGGATCTCATAAGGTTGTACCTTGACATTCTTGGCTATGTGCGCACTTTTATTTTATAGGGTGTGTGAATTGTTTTAATTACCCAATTGCTAGTGTAATTGGGGCTGAGACTCTTTATTTTAATGGAAAGCTCTTGCACAGCAGTTCAGCAGCCGCTTACAGGCTATTGTAGTAAATAACCAAGCAGCACTGCTGAATATGACAAGCCAATAAAGGTAATTTGTGTCTTTTACATTTCATGGATCCTAACACTGCTCAGTATGTCCTTTGAAATTTCTCACTATAAAGTTACATAAAAGGTCAGCTTTACAAACTGAGATCAGTTAAATTTTATTAAGCACCAGTTATAGGTTTGGAAACAAATTGGTAGATGAACTTTCAGGTTTTACTGGAGCAGATTACTTAACCACCGTTATGTCCTTTCCACTGAACTGGATAGGAAAGAAAAGCTGGAATTGTTCCTAAAGAAGGCAAATAAGTCAGGTTGCATTTGCAGATGCCAATTGCCATTTGTCATTAGAACAAATTTGAATAGTTTATATTAGCATATATTTATCTGTGATGTGTAAAGACTAGTCCTATTTCCCTGTTCTTTGGATCAGAAATCTGCAAGCAGTTCTTATTGTTTTCAGATCCTGGCCTCCGGTGTTTGCTAAATATCTTCCATAAATCATTAAGAACTACACTGCAGCTATGAGATCTGGGATGTTGGTAACTGATAACAAACACAGGACATACATTTAAACCATTTTCCTCACCTTGGGTCTATCTCTGTGTGGCATATCTGTTACCCATGTATGATTCCTTCCTATTTTTATATTGATAAGAAATAAATTGTAGTACCCGAATGCTGATGCTTACTTAACTGCTTTCATTTGTGTAGGTATGTGTGCAAGCTTTATCAGGAGGTTGATATATTGCAAAAGACTTTAAAAGGTTTCTGAACAGATTTTATTGATCTTTGTCAATTAGTGAGATGATAAAAGGGAAGCCCACAGTTGATGCAAAGCTTGTGGCTCTCCCTACTGGGTTGGAGTTACAATGTTAAGCAACTTGTAAAATCAAGCACAGGCTGTGCTTCTTAGTTATTGCTACTGAAATTGAATACATTTTTGCAGTAAAAAGACCATTTGGCACACACAAGGAAGCAACTGGCAAACAAAAGAGAACTGTTAATGGAATGGCATCAGCTGAATCATGAGCTTCTGATTTGTAATATAATTGTTTATTAGGTAATAAAGAGACTCTTAGTTTCATTCAGTATCTAGAAATAACCCATTGACTTGAATCAGTTCTGCCCTAAACTCAGCTGGAGAGGCAGGAACTTCAGTGCTGTTTTCTCAGTAAGTGGCTATAATGGTCATGTGCCATGAATGAAGAGTAATTTTAACTACATTCCATCAGTCTTAAAAATATTTTGAATATTTGATGGGTGCAATAAACTCATGAAGGACCTGATTTCACTGAAGCCAGTGACCGTCCTTTCTCTGTGCTGGAAAAACAAAACAAACAAACAATTCTCTATTAGGGCAATTATATTAGAGACAGATTCTATTGACCGATTCTATTAATAAAATGTTTAAAATGTGTTAAATCATTGCCATGTTCACCCAAGCACAATCAGAGTGCTTTAAAATGCTTGTGATGCAAAGACTAAGAAGCATTCATGTTTACTAATATGCTGTAAAATGTCTGGCTTAATGTCCCTGACATTGCTTTACACTTTCTCAGATGTTCGAGAAATGTGCATTGCACTTCTTTAGCATTCCCCCATAAGAATGGGATCCATGAGAGCAGAATAGATCATGTGGTTTGACCAATATTTGCAGGCAGGACTTCTTTGTTTGTTTATGCGAAGTGCTTAACTTTGAATTAACTTAGAACTTGACCTGATGTTGAAAAATTCATATAATTTCCTGCTTTAAGACTACAGTTGTCCCATATCTTATGCAAGGGTTACATTCTGAGGTCAGTGCAAAGAGCCAAAACTGTGTATATTTGAAACTTTCTTAAATCCAACAAATATATATTGTCTCTTTAAGAATTGATCACAGCGTGAGAGACATATGGGAAAGGAGATAACTGAGGGAACAGCAGCTTCATTCTCTCATTTCAGTCTTGTTCCAGGGTATAAATAGTAAGTTGAATGGTAGACAGAATTATCTGTACTATTTAAACTTTTTTCTTTCTTTGGGGGGCGGCGTACGTGCTTATGATTGAATTTGTGCAAGTCAGTTGCGCATAAGTTGTGGGCTGACTGTAGCTGCAACTGATAAGTACAGTGCGAAACTACACTTTTAAACACTAGAACAGGTATAGCTGGACTAGAATTGACATTTATAAACACTTGACTGATTAAGCATTACTGATAAGATACCTGTGTAGTTGATGCTCATTTTAGATGTTAGGAAAAAGTCAGTGCTGGTCAGCTACTATAATTTCTTATGTATTTTGACTACAGTTGTTTGAATTGTCAGGTGGGAAACCATGCATTCTGTGATTTTTTTTTTTAGCACTATTTACTTATGTCAAACTGAGTTTTAATCCTAAAAGGAACTCTAATTTGCTTCTGACTGTGAGTACCCAAATCCTTCTTTTAGCCTTAATAGGAATTTTAGTGATTTTATTATAACATTGTAATCTATCAAAATCTCCTTGCAAATCACTAGTTAGAAGGAGCAATTGACATAGCATGCTAATAAGATAGCAGAATTACAGACAGAATCATTCATTGGTACAAAAAAGAGATCTGTGAATTTCTTTCCTCTTTGCTTGATCTTATTTAGATCAAAGTGGAAGGAAGACGAGCTGCTGCTTCTATGGCAAGTCTTATATAGATTTTCCCAATTATATTTTGTGAGATAAGGTTTGCATTGCTTTCAGTCTTTCATTGTTGATGCAGCCTTGTATTCCTTTGTGTTAACACCTCATATCCGCGGATCCCATATCTGCATATTCAGTTATCCACAGGTTGGATCCGCCCCCCCCATGCATGTCTCTCTGGAAGGGAAGGGAACTCTGCTCTGCTTGTCTCTGAAGGGCTTTCGAGCCCAGCAGGACGTCCATCCCCAGCCTTTGCTGGCTCAGATTGAGCTGTTATAAACACATGGAATCCAGTATCACTGAAAAACTGAAAGTGTCATTTTTTAGTGCCTTATAAGGCATTGGAATGCTTACAGAAGCTTCCTGCACCACATGCTGAACTGCTCCAGACTTTGAGGGGCTACAACATGAAGGAAGACATTGGAAAGTTGTACTGAGTAATAGCACTCTGTTCACTCTCATCCAGATTCAAGCACTGTATGTACTGAGTTTAGAAAAATATGTGTTCCAATACAAAAAGATCTTATAACAGCAGCCTAGAAATAATCACAATTCAACATTATCTTGGTACATTAAGGTCCCAGTCCTAACCAACTTCCCAGCACCAATGCAGCCACAGTGCAGCCCTAAGAGAAGGGAACAAACATTCCCATGCCTTGAGGAGGCCTCCATGACCTCCCCCCAACACAGGATGCAGCATGTGCCCCATTGACTCATCTGCATCAATGCTAGAAAGTTGGATAAGGTTGGGTCCTAAGAAAAGCAGGACATAAGCTAAAGCAGGAAAAAGGCATTGATGGAAAGTGTTGATACAGGTTGAGCCTCATTATTCGTGTGGGTTCCGTTCCAAGCACTCACATGGATGGCAAAAAAACGCAATATAGCAAATTGATTTAAAAAACAAAGTTTCTTTGCTCTGGTGATTTAAAAACACACTTGCTGACCTTTGTGATGTAAGATAAGAGTCATTAAGAAGAGAATCCATCAATCAGTCTTCTGCTTCACTCAGTTCCTACCTTCACCAATGCAAAGTGATCACCTTTTTCAGGTGCTCAGGGGGAAGGGAGGGGTCGCCTGGAGAGAGGAGGATTGATGGATTGTCAGCCAGCTACCCCCCCCCCCCCATTAAGGAGGCTATTGTTAAAGGACTGTTCAGTTTTTTAAACGGATTTTAAAGGGATGTATTTTTCCCCTTCTCCAGGGATCAGCACATTCATTCTCATTTGCAGTGGCCATTTGTGTTGAGTCAAATCCGTGTATAAAAAATCGGTGTATAACAAGGCTGGACCTGTATATGTATACTCTTTTGTGTCTATAGATGAGATTAAATGTATGATTAATACAAACATATGTTTGTATTTCAGAGGAATCTTAGAAACATTCTAGGAAGACCTGATGTATGAAATAAATGAATCATCTAGTAAGGAAGGATTTCCAATTTTTGTATTCTGCCCTATTCTCTGTGTTAAGAATCCTCTTCAGAATCATAGTCAGTAAATAGGATAAGTTGAGAGGCTGAACACACAACCTTGGGTGGCTGGTGTTTTAGGTTGCTACATTTTAATTTTTTTTTTGGCATCAGTATTTGAATAAGGACCCCACACACAAACACATTTCTGCCCTTCTTTTTTTTTATAGTTTCTATAATACGTTTCATTTTTAAATGAAATATCTGCAGTGAAAGAACCTGAAAAAATGCCATTTTGTAACGTTGGTATAAAAGGTCTTTCATTTCTCTGGATTTCTTGAGTATAAGGTCCTTGGAGCTGGGAAGTGGAAATCTCACTATTGTACCCTGGGGAATATTCTTGGCACAGCAGTCAGATTTGTGTCAAAAGAATATTCTTGTACATCAATAAATTTCTCTATCCTTGTTACTTCTGACTAGTCCCTTTGGGAAATTCTTCCAATGGAGATTTTTTTTTTTCCTATGTGGGTGGTTCATGTGATCATTCAAATCTCTCACTACTTTGCAGTGGTCCATTTTCTTTGCAAATTAAATTCTGTGTTAAAATGCGATATTAAAGGTTAGTTTTACCACCAATGATCTGCCATGAGATAGAGAGAGCTGTTGAATTGGATTAAACTGAACCAACATCACTAATATTCCCCCTGACTGCATTAATTTGTTTTAGCATTTCACAAAATGTTTGTATGGGTGGCAGGAGCTATTGGGGTCATTACTTTGATATCACTGTAAAAGTACAAAATTGTGCTGTGATGCTAGGAATCTTTAAAAGATTTACATTTGCTTGTTGTGGCTGTGTTCTTTTTTTAGATAGGAGAATTGGTGGAAGTGATGTTTCTAGCATGCTTCCAGTGCAGTTTTAAAATGACAAAATGGTGTCTTCTCATTGAAATGAATTTTATGGAGGTCGCCATGTTTCCTTGCACTCAGTACATCAGGGGTGTCCAAAGTTTTTGGCAGGAGGGCCACATCGTCTCTCTGACACTGTGTCGGGGGCCGGGGGGGGGAAGAATTAATTTACATTTAAAATTTGAATAAATTTACATAAGTTTACATAAATGAATATATTAAAGATGAACTTATATGAATGACTGAAGGTCTTGCAATATCTCAAGGCCTATAAAAGGCCTTGCACAAAGCAAGGCTGACCTTTCCTTTGCTGCTGCTACTGCATCACAGACATGAAACAACAAGCCCTCATCCCACAGCTCACGCGAGAGGTCAGACAGTCACCGTCACGCTGACAGCAGTTGTGTCGGGCCAGTGTGGGCTCCAGCAAATCTCTGGAGGGCCAGAGGCTCATTGGAGACTAGGGGCTCCCTGAGGGCTGCATTGAGAGGCCTTGAGGGCCACAAGTGGCCCCAGGGCTGGGGTTTGGGCACCCTTGCAGTACATTATGGGGGCCACCATGTTTTTAACAGTTCCTCTTTCCTTTAGATCAGGGATCTCCAAGCCCCGGCCCAGGGTCCAAATGTGGCCCGCAGCCAGTTTCTATCCGGCCCATAGCCAGCCTCTGATCTACTGTGAGCCTCTGGCCAGTTGACCAAACACAACCAGAGTTGTGCTTGTGATGTGGGGGAATGAGGGTCCATTTAAGTGTGTGCTTTATTTCTTGGGCTGTGTTGGTGCTTGGAGAAATCCTAGGCATTTGAGCCCATTCATTCATTTACTCATTCATCTAAGTTCCATCTCCAATGTATTTATTTAAATACATTTAAGTACATTATATATATTTTTTGTGACCCTTGACACTGTGCCAGATATTTGATGCGGCCCTTCGGTTGAAAAGTTTAGAGACCACTGCTTTAGATAGGAAAATAGGCAGAAATGATGTAAGCATGATGACAACTATCTTTTCTAGCTCCAAACTTTGTGAACTTTTAGTTGAAAAGCGGTATATAAATACTGTTAATAATAATAACTTGCATGTGGAAATTCTGCCATAGTTAGCACACTGAAACCTAAAAAAAAGGAATGCAGCCTGAGTGTGCTGGAACCTAAAAAAAAACAACTCTAGTGCTTCTCATGCTAGAAGCTAAAAAAAGAATGCAGCCTGTGTATTTGTGTGTTTTGATACCTTGGCATGGTAACTGAGCCCTCTTTTGGCTATTGAGAAGAATATTTTTTTTTGGCTCCCCATTGTTGGAATGAAGGGTAAGGTATAAGGGTGTGGGTGGATAAATGGTTAGCAGTGACCTCGCTTTCCAAAACATGCACAGTCTTCCTGAATCCATCTTGATTCTTCAGCTGACAGTCCTGAGAGTTGGTCAGGACTTCATCCTGGAGAGGGTGAGGCATGACCGCTTTTAATCAAGGTCATGTTAATAATGGGTCATTGGTTGGAACATGAAGCAGTAACATAGCAGGCCATCTGTGTGACACCTTCCTCTAAGATCTTGCAAATTCAGGCTATTCACCTTGGCATGAACTCCTTTCCAAGCACCAGTCTTCCTGGACAATAAATTATGCTTAACTGCGCAGTAGTCAGGCCATCTGGACAGTCTGTTCAGGCTCCTAGAGGTTGCATCAGTGACAAGCATGGTGATGCCCAAACCCTGCCATACCTTTTCGTCTCTTCAGGATCTCTCTAATTGGGGCGCAACTGCATCTTATGCCCTTCTGGAAGGACACACCTCAACTCAGTCAAGTCCAGTAAACACCTGGCTCCACACTCAGGAGATGTTCCAGATACCATTATCCACATGTCTTTGTACTCCTTGTCCAAATGCATGTAACTTGCCCTGCTCAGGGAACAGAATTTTTGCATTTTCTTCCTCACTGGAGGCATCAATTTTGATAGCATCTCCCTCCAATACTTCCACTCTGTTTTGGTGAGATTTTTCCCACTTGGTACCTGCCCTTACCTTCAGCCTACTTTCCCTGACAACCAAAACGGCATCTTTTCGGTTGATTTTTCCTTTTTCATTTTTTGGGGGATCTGAAGCTGTGCAGCCCAGCCTCACCTTGCAGAAGTACATCATACCCCATCAAATTGGTAATTTTTCTTCTCCTCTCTTTCTAACCCTCATAACAATTCCTCATCCCTCCTAAAACCCTCTCTTCCCTGGTGACTGTGTTAAACCTTCCACTAGTCTTCAACCTCTCTGCTGTTGGGTCATCCCTACCGGAAGAAACTGCGTACTTGGCAGCCTGACTCTTTTCTTTCCTTCAGTTAACCATGCCTGCCAAACGGAGCTACTGACATGACAAGCATTATTTCAGCCACAACCACTTATAAACCTCCGTGTATAACATTTTACGTGCAAAATGTGTGATCTTCTGCTTTTGTATCTCTCTTAATAAAATCTATATTTTGGAAAAGTCTGCTCCATGCCGCTTACTGTTTAACCCAATTAGAGGCACTCTAAAGTTGTTTGCTCCACTGTACAGTCAATGGTTCTAAGACAGCCATACACTGCATTTTGGCTTGTCTAGTTACAAGTTCCAACTGAGCTGAGTTCTGGGTCAGGCAAACCCAATTTGAGACTGTGTATGTATTTCTGTGTGTGCACAGGTAGTGGTAACTGTGTGTGTGTGTGTGTGTGTGTGTGTGTGTGTGTGTGTGTGTGTGTGTGTGTGTGTGTGTGTGAGAGAGAGAGAGAGAGAGAGAGAGAGAGTGAGTGTAGTGTTGGCAACAAAATATTCTGTTATGGGAACTGCTGGTGGGTTGGAGATACTCAAATCCCATGTGATCAAAATAATGAGTGTGCTCTATTACTCTTGTCACTGTCACCTTTTTATCCTTTCTAATCACTTGCACAAGATTAACAGGCTTTTTGGGATGTATTGTATTGATTATCTTCCTTTGATTCCCTTAATTCTATTTAATGCCCCCCCCCCCCCCGAAATTCTTAGTGCTATTTTTCCAATACACTTCTAATGCTGCTGCTGTGTTCTTCGAACATCCTTCAGATGTGGAAAGCAAAATATGATATTTATTTGCATGGGCATTGGTTAAAAAATGAGCAGGAGTAAAACATCAGCTGCTGCTTGTCTGTACCAGAGGGGTGGAATAGCAAGAGAGAGAGCTGGCTTCTCACATGTGACAATACTAGATATGTGTAGTTGTGCAACTTACCAGAAATTTGATAGTGGAATAAATAGTGACGTAGCAGTTCTTGTGGTTTTGTGTTGTTTCTTTTTCCATTTCCAAGGCATTTTAGTATGGTGAACTTTACTTGGTTTGTGCACCACCCAATGAACACTCAAGACAATACACACGGGAGAATGAGCCACTTTATTAACAAGTTGTTAAAGAAAAGGAAGAAAAGCGAATATTGAGACCTGCAGTTTAATTGCAGCAAAGCACCTGTAGTGTAGAGACTGGATCATTAAGAGGTACCAGAATCACATCTGATCCCCAGGCCAGGTGTTGCACCTGACTCAAAGCTTTGACTCTGTTCAAGCACTGAAGCTTATCTCTGTCAACCCCACAAGGGGGCCAAGGCAGCCAGACTGCACAGGTTCACCTCATGCTGCTGAGCCTGTGAGGCAGCCCCTGCAGTCCAGGCCAGCAGCCACCCACCCGTCCAGGCTGTTGTGCTGCTGGGCCCCGAAGTGGGTTCAGCCCTGCCTTTGCTGCCCCCAGGGTGCACACCAATGACCATACTCATGCCTTCTAACCCTCACTACCTACAAAAGTGAATAAGGGTTAGTTGAGCTAGAGAAAAAACCCTTTGTTATGTATGCAGGTTTAATGTGTAAGTTATGCAGGATTGAAATACTGCATAACCAATTGGCCCAGTCTTATGGCTGGCCAATCGAGAGGTGGATCGAGATCCTACCTGTCTGATTGGCCCTCTTGTTTAGCCTGCCAGTCAGATGGACTGAGACTGATTCAACAGCACCAATTGTGGGGAATCTGGGTGGAGCTAAGGGGTATAAAGAAAGGGGAGTTTGTCTTGTGTTTACATTGCTAGGTTCTGTTCTGAAGATGGAATAAATGTGTTGAGCTGTTATTTCTTGGCCTTCATTGATTCACATGGACCCACTATTTAACATCCTTAACACCCAACAGTCTGGGGTAGGTGAAAAAACTGCTCACCAATGGCCAATTGTGGTAAACAGAAATTCTTGTGTGGCCCCAACAGGCAACCAGTGAAACTGAGACAGCTCCAAGAGTGGGTGGGCGTGTGTCAGTAACTTTGCACTTAAACATGCAAAGAGGAAGCAAGTGTGTCATGGGTGGCTCGAGTGCCCTCAAGCCCTGCCCAGATCCAACTCACCACCCCCAGTGCGAGGACCTCCTGTTTCTGGATCAGGTCAAAAACCCCTAATCACGTGTCTTGGCAGTGCGTGATTGGGGTTTGTTTCTTCAATCATCTGTCTAATTAAGACTGAGCAAAAACAGTTGAAAGCAATGAAACAATGAAAGTCAAATATGCTACTTCCTGAGCAATTGTAGTTCTGGCCCCTGTGTCACGCGGAGCTAGGACCAAAAAAGTCCGCCACCCCCCTTGCCACTCACCTCCACAGCTTGTGTCTGGAGGCCTTCTGGGGCCAGAGAGACTGCCCACAGCCTCCCTGGTCCCCAGAAGGCTTAAAAACATCACTTACAGTTTTCAACATTTTTTTTTTTTTAAAAGGCAGGAGGCAAGGGAAAGAGTAGCAGCACCACCCCAGGGCATTTTCCTCCCCTGAGTGCCCCCCCCATACCAGTGCTCCAGAGGACCATAACATCTCATTAAACTCACTCACTAAACTCACTAAAAGGCAATACTTTAGACACTCAGTGATGTTGTCTGTGTTGATTGTAGTATATCTTTGATTATAAATTATTTTGTAGATTATTTATCTTCTGCTTTCATATACATGAAAATACACAGCCTGTTTCAGATATTTTTTGCTGATTATTTTGCTATCACTGAACTCAACCCTTGACACTGTCTGATATGTTTCATCAAACCACAAATTCAGAAATTATTTTTCAACTTATTTTGCAACTTAAGCCTGCAAGCTGAGAATTCTTTCAACATTATTCTTGTTCTTCCTGTACAGAAGTGGCTGGTGCAGTTTGGAGGTGTCCTGGAGATCTACTGTTTAGATGTGAGATATCTGGTGTGCTCCCTGGGGCATTTGGTGGGCCTCTGTGAGATACAGGAAGCTGGACTACATGGGCCTATGGCCTGATCCAGTGGTGCTGTTCTTATGTTCTTATGATGTGAACCTTGATGCCGATCTCTTAATTAATATTGTGTTCCTATCTTGATTAGCTGAATGACAGCTAATGCATCTTATGTGCTGTGTAAATGTTGCTCACCTAACCCCTGCCTGTGAACAGTGGGATGTGAACAGCACAATTTATTACCTGGTTCAGCCTGTGCTGAGTCTAAAGAAATCCATAATGAAATAACTCAGCAAGTGTCGTATGGTCTGTTGGTATACTGGAAACCAATTGATAACATCTCCAAAACATGCTGATTAACAGTGAGTGTGTTCAACATTTGCACTGATACAAATTCTGGGGAAAAGATAATTTAAAAGAAAACACTTTAACCTTAACAAGAACTGTAAAACTTCATAATTTCTGTACATTCTTTTTATCAGTATCTTGCTGTGGTAAATGGCATGGTCTTCTGCATACACAAAATAACTTCAGATGCATTTTAAAATAAAGTAGCTATTTTATTCTGTCATCCTGTAAGGAATATTTTTTTATGTAGCCTAATAGGATTTAAATTACTGACAGATATTCACAAAAGCCAGAAACCTGCAAGCAAAATCTCAAGCTAGTACTGCTATAAAAGGGCTGCTGTTAAAGTCAGACAAGTTTTCACTCTGATTTTCTTTTGATTGAAATTTGCATATTTTTCGTGCTGTAAAGCATAAAATATATGAGAAATGGGAGAGATGGTTTGGATTTTGTTGCATTCTGGAGATTTGTGTGAAGTTTTGCTGACAACCTAAATGTTTTCCTTTCATTTCTAAATAGACAAATGAAGCACTTGCATTTTTATGCAACTATTATGTTTTTTATAGTACCCTCTTCTTCAATGTGTGTGTGTGTGTGTTGCAGTGACCCTTGGGGAGCAACCGAAGCCCAGGGGTCAGGTTGCTGGATATAGGTGCGAGAGCAGAAGCAATGAATGGTCAGACAGAAAATCAAAAGACAGCAGACCTATTGAGGGTTGAGAGTGCAGAGAGAGAGAGAGAAGCTGATTTTACTAGCCTCCTCCTGCGTTTTTATTGTACTTGCAACATTGCTACATTCAGTTCTCAGATAAAGCCACATTAGAATCTCATATAGGGGTGAGAACAATGGGTGCTTCTTCACAGAGTGCTGTATCAGCTTTTGTCACACTTCAGCCTGGGAACTAGCAGGCTTGTCGGTTTGCCGTTTAACAAGGGGGGTTTGCCCGCAATTGCCATCGCACCAAGGCTTTCTGTGTGCTTCTGCTTAAGCACTTGAAAATACCACATTGTCCCCCTTTTTATTCATTTAAATTTTGAGATAGCATTTCATGAAATCAGTGTATGCTTTGTTAGCCAAACAAGAAGACTTTAGGTTGGCATTGTGGGGTTATAACACACAAATTTTGACACTATGCAAAAAGGACATTGGATAAGACAAAAAGACTTTCATGAATACATGCTAAAATTACAGTTGGGAGAAAAGGCAATGCCTTTTTCTCTAAAAATAATTTGCTGTGAACAAAATTATTATAAATCAATTAAAACAACAGGTGGTGGTTACAACACATTTGCATAATTAAAAGAAATGTTTTTATCATGGAACACATTCCAATGGGCATACAAGGTTTGTTAAATATTTTTGCACATGTTAAATTGCTGCCACTGACCACATAAAGAGTGTGCAGTGAAAGACATTGGGATTTCACCATGAATTACATTTACATTATAAGACATTGCATCATGAGCTATGCAAACATTGGGAAAGTTTAAAAACTTGGTTACATACTATGCACTCTCTTAAGGGGGGGGTGCTAAATGACTAGCTTTTAACACAATTATAAAAAGCAAAAACAAACATAAGAACAACAACATTGAACTTTTTATTAGGGGTTCTTGGTTCATTGGATGTCTTCAGGAAACTTTAGTGCCACGCATCTTCGTTTCTGTGAAAATAAACAAAATAGCAGAACTTCGCTGCTAGGTTATTAATGAAGCTTGCCTTTTCACTCTGGGTCCAACAATTATGTGTAAAAACACATGGGGGGTAAAAGCACATTATATTTGCATTTAAGACAGGGGGCTTCTGAGCCTGCTAAGGTATTGCTGAAATATATTTTAGTGATCTCATATCTCTCATTTTTTAATTATTTAAATAGAAAATTTGTAAGATGCACTGTGTATGTGTGTTGCAAGGTCTAAGATGTTATAGGAGATACGCTTAGGTTTGAAAACAAACTGAACAGGCAGAAGTGGTTATTATTCTTAGGCCTTTAGTTGTCTAAACATCTTAAGGGATTATTTTTAAGCATTGAGAATAAGGGAACATTTCTAAGCATTGAGAGAGTGTTAGAGTTGAGAGTGAGTGAAGTCATATTAACATCTTAAGGGATTCATGTTTAAGCATTGAGTATGTGTGTGAGATTTAGAAGTGAGAAGAGAAAAGCTTGTGTGTGTGTTATTACAATGTGGGGTTCTTTCTTTGAAACATACATTTTTTACTGGAGACAATTCTGTTGTTCCATCTTACACACATACCTCCTGCAGTCAGCAAATGGCATTGCACTTTCAATCACAATGACCTCATGTCCCATAACTATTGTATGACTTACTTTGGCCTTCGAAATGCAACATAACTGTTGCTAAAAACACTATCTTCTGCACTCTTTGTGAGAACTTGATCTTTGAACTGGCTGTGTTGCTTTTTTGAACTTTTTTGATATAGTTAAACCACCACAACTAATTTAAAATATTATTATCTGCCAGTTATGTATGCACCAAAACTGGTTTGAAATGAAGAATAAGAATATAAAGAGAGCTGGTGTGAATACTGTTATGCATGCTTGCTGCTCTGAAGAATATTAGATAGCTATTTACTTGTATATGAAGTCTGAGCTTAAAACTATGCTGCTGAGCCTGTGTGTTAAAAGGAAAGACTAATTTTTAAAAGCACACAGGACAGGGAAGATTTTTTTTCCCTGTGGTTTCAAGATGCTTTCAAACTGAAAAGTTTTTTGTGGTTTGAAAACAAAGGAACATTCACTGTGTTTGTATTTTATCTATTGTGTTGAGAACACTGGGCACACAGCCAAGTTCAGCAATTCGTTTGACTTTTAGTTTTGAACTTGCTTGGACATTTAACTTAACATACTTTCTAACATGTGGAAACCAAAAAAAGGCTTAAAACAATGAAAACAGGCATATATACAGGTAACAAAAGAAAGATCAATATGGCATTCTTGGCTAACTTTACAAAACAATTGTTTAACTAACATTTTATAAACTGATAAATAAAAAAGGCATGGTATTAGTATGGAATTAAGAAACATATAAGAATAAAACAAAAAGGCCTTAAGGGCTTGATTAGAATTATGGGACTAGAGAAAAAAATTTTTTGCTGGAACAGAATGAGACCAGAAAATCATTTTCTGATGAAACAGAATGGGATCAAAAAATCTTTTTCCTGATGAATTTAAACTATGGGATCAGGAGAAATTTTTTGATGAAGCAGAATGGGATCAGAAAATCATTTTCTTGGTGAATTCAGGGAGGTCCTTTAAGGGCCTGATGAAAGCCTTTGGATCAGAAAAGGTTTCTGATGGAACAGGATAGAATCAGTCAAAGCTATGGGAACAGGGAGACTTTTAAAAAGCTGAATAGCTTTGTTATTACCTTTACATAAACATCTTAGGAAAAAAAGGTATAACTCTGAGTAAAACTAAACTAAAATACGGTTTAGTTTGACCTTAAAGCTGTGATAACTGCTGCTGATGGACAAAATGGCTGATGGTTGCCGTTCTGAAAGGTGTGTGGAATGAGAAACACTGAAAAATTTGGGAACTACTACAAACTAAGCTGAAAGGGAGGGGTGAGTTTAGCTTGTTGGTAGCAGTTTGAGGATCAGAACTGGTTTTACTGACCTTCCCTTTGGTATGTAACTACTTTAGCAATGGGGATTGAGCATCTGACTGGTTTTAAAGAGAGATTTGCCTGTGTTACTTGGGCAAGCTTAAAATCTTAACTCTTTGTTTTTTATAATGGGTAGAGTGATTGTTAAGACTTCTTGACTTTGAAGTCTTATTGCTTGTTCCTACTTTTTCTAACAAGGAAAATGATGGCTTTTTAATAGAAAAACACATTCTTTAAGAAGTTAGATAAAAAATAAAGCTATTTAAGCATCTGGGGGGAAAATAGCTTGTGTTGCAGGATTTTGACCTTTCTTAAGGTGGTTAAACAGTAGTTTTAACAATTGTTACAAATGTTGCTTTCAAATGTTGCAATTACACCAAAGTTAACTGTTGGGGGACTTTTAATTCAGGTGTTGCAGGTACAACATGAAATAATAGCACTTTATACTCTTTACTACAAATAAAGTGCTTGTGTTTGCACTTTTTCTGATACTATATAAAAACTAAACTGTTATGAAATTTAAGGCAGGTCCTATAAGAAAAAAGGATTTACTTGGGAACCTGCTATTAAAATCCATATGATAAATGGCTATAAGGCTCAATTTACGCTCAGCTGACACGAAGTTGGGCTATTTAACATGCTTTGGGCTGTTTAGCATGCTTTTAGAAAAACTTAGCTAATGATACTTCTGGCTTTCTTTTTAAGTGGTTGGAACGTTACTGAGCTATACTGCATTCTGTGCAGGGGTTTTTAGGGACTTCCAACCATAGGGAACTAAATGATATGTATGTTTTAATTCTCTAGCATCTGTGCTAGTGATGCTGTTTTTAAATGTAATCTGTACCTCTTTTGGCACAGAATGGGGGAGAGTTTTCCGTTTTTTGACTGTTTGCCTTCGTGCATTGTGGGCTTGTTTTACAGGGAGAACTATGAACAGCTTTAAAGACTTTTTTGCTATTAAGTTTTTTGATGCTATTGCATTTTGAGCCATGGTTTCTGTATGGGATGGCTGCTTGTTCTAGCTGGGTTGGTGCAGAAGAGGAAAAAGAGAAATATAAGCTGATATATAGTCTGGCGGAAGAGGGCTTGTAGCACTGTTTATTTCCTCTGACTGTGTTTGCAGCTCTACTTGTAGAGCGTAAGTTTGGATGGTAAATTAAGTCTGTGACCTCTTGGGAGGAAACATGGTGCTGAGCTTTGCTAAAGAGAAACAGTAAATCATTGCTGCGGTATTGATAAGCTTGTACCCATACTTACCAATGCTATACTTACCTGGATCCTGAAATCAGGATGAGTGAGCTCTGTAACCTGTGCAAGGCGGGTAAGATAGCTGTTGTTGTGGCCCCTCTTTCAGGGTCAGACGAAACATGGCCCCTGTTTCAGGGTCATGTGAAGCAATGAATGGGAAGCAACCTGAAACAGGCTACTTGATATAGAAAAGAATATAAAAAGTGTGTAGCCGAAGGCTTGTACTATTTTTATACTTACCTAAATACTTATGCTTACCATTGGGATCTTGAAAGATGAATGAGCTCTTTAACCCTTGCCGGGCGTTGATAAGCGATTTTCTTGGCCCCACGGGCTGGGCGCCTGATGTAGCAGCGCAGAATGCTGCTCTGGGAAGCACCCAAGGCTTTTTGGGGCCTTGGTGCTTGATGGGAGACACACAAGACTGTACCTTGTTGCCTGAGGGAGAGTGCTAAAGAGAAGCACTCTGAGGGTTTGACAGTTAGAATTGGAGCAAGTCAAGGCAATGAGTTCGGAGGCAGAGGACAGGCCGTTTGATCAAGACTACCTGGCTCTACTATACTCGCTCATTGCAGAAAGTCTCTGCCTGCTGCGCTAGATGTAGCAATAATGCTACCTGGGAAGCAGCCCGAGACCCCGGAAGTCAAGGACTGCTTGATGTGGCGCAGAAGCCAGAGCAAGAAAGGATCCCCATTTGCTGTGCTAGATGTAGCTGCGAATGGGGAACAACAAAAAAAGTCAGGCTGCTAGAAATAAGAAAAAGCAAGGGTTCCTATGCCAGGGCGCCAGAAGTCTCTGTGCCATTGCTAGAAGTTGCAGAGGGTCCCTGTTGTTCCCAGGTTCAGATGAAGCAATGAATGGGAGCAGCCTATAACAGGTTGCTGAATATAGCAGAAAGCAAAGCAATTTGTCTGCCATACTTGGCTGGCCCACGTCTGGGCACCTAGCATAGCCACAAAGTTGCTGAGAAGCAAATAAACCTCAAAATCAGATGCTTGTAAAAGCAAATGCAGTGAGAAGTCAGAGAGACAAAAGAAATCCAAAGGTTGCGATGCAAGGCTGCTTGGAAAACACACAAGGCTGTAAGAGTGAGGCTAGAGCAATAGAAAGTCAAAGCAATAGGTGGGAGGTAGACAGCGGACAAGCTGTTTGAATAAATTAATTCCAGTCCATGTTTAGTGTGGACCAATCTTGCTCACCCTACCTCACCCATCTCGTGAGACCTGGGCAGAGCCCTCAGGCAGCTGATTGGTGTCTCGGGTGGAGCCTGGTCAATCAGGAACTAGCACCGCAGGGACTGCAAGTCAGTCTGCTTCTGGATTTTGATTTCTGTGGTTACTTTTCTAAGACAGAGGAGGCAGGGTGTTTCCAGTCTTCCCACTTCCCCTTCCTCTAATCGTTTTCAATAAAGTGGCCTAATTTAACCCAAGTATCAGTCATGTGTATTTATTGCGGTGTACAGGAAATGGAGGGCTTTCATTAACATGCTGCTAGTGCAGAATGCGGCGGCTCTGTTGGTCACTGGGGCTTGTTATGTGGAATCTGCGATGCTGTTGCTCTGCTGGCTATGCTGGCTACTCATTTGTTTCTGAGCACGATTCAAGGTGTTGTAGATGAGCTTTAAAACCCTATACATCATAGGATCAGGATACCTCAAGGACCGCCTTCCCCCACATATTCCTTCACGTCCCCTTCACTTGTCAAAGAGGGCCCTTCTTAGAATACTGCCACCATCTTAATCTAGGGGAATGGTGGCAAGGTGTAGTGCCTTCTTGGTTGTGGCACCACGCTTCTGGAACCCATTGCCAGAAGATCTGAAGGCAGCCTCTTCAGTATATGGCAGCCTCTTCTGACAGGGTTTAAAGAACCATTTGTTCTGCCTGGTCTTTGGGGAGGGGAGTGCTCCCTAGGGACCCCTTCTTAACTTCTGTGTAGGTTAAACTATTTTATATGCTAATCTGCTTATTGTTTTTAAAATTGTTTTAATGGTTTTTAATATTTTATCTTGTTCTTTTTATCGATGTGTTTTGTTGTACACTACTTTGGGTTTTTAGAAAAGCTGTATAGGAATCCTTTAAACAAACATATAACATGGAGGCTGCTGCTGACCCATGACTTTTGGTAGTGTTTGGTAGGAACACCTGGAGTTTTAGATATTTGTCCTGTGGTAAAGTGAATACTCCTGCAGGTTTATAGTGATAGAGAATTATACCTTTTATTTTAATTATTGTACCCATTGTTTGATAGAAGCCAGAGGCAGGGCCTTTATAGTGTCAGCCCCACAGCTGAGACATCCTTTATGAAGAGATGTACCTGCATTCTTTTAAAGGGCTTAACAAATGTTTTAATATGGCTTTCTGTATGTTGTACATACGTATAGCATAGCCTGTAATATACATCGCAGACACCCGTCTATAAGTCGACCTCACAGATAAGTCGAGGGCAGGTTTTGAGCCAAAATCGTGGAATTTTCTATGACCCTCGGATAAGTTGGGTGTCCTGTTTTGTCTGATTTTACCTGAGGCCAGATCCTGAAAAATAACCTCCCAGTAATTGTTACCTAAGAACTATACAGTCTCCAATTTATTAAAAACATAGTATTAAAAACACAGTATACATACATAGTATATACAGTATGTATATTTAGCATAGCAAAAACTGTTTTTAGTACAGACACTACTTAATTAAAAACTATGATCTATCTTATAGATCAGGTGTCTCCAAACTTTTTGGTAGAAGGGCCACATCATTACAGATATTCTTCTTTGATAAAAACACATGGGATTTAGCTGAGATTTAGCTGCACATGGGGTTTCATTTCATCAAGCAGGGAGTCAAATCCAGAAGGGGGAGAGAAGAGGAATGAAAGAAACTGGAAAGAACACCTCTTGCCCAGGGAAGACACTGCACAGTGGGGAGATTTAGATGCACATGGGGTTTCATTTCATCAAGCAGGGAGTCAGATGGGGGGGGGGGGGAGAAGGGCAGTGAAAGAGACTGGAAAGAACACTTCTTGCCTAGGGAAGACACTGCACAGTGGGGAGATTCAGCTGCACATGGGGTTTCATTTCATCAAGCAGGGAGTCAGATGGGGGGGGTGAAGGGGAGTGAAAGAAGCTGGAAAGAGCGCTTCTTGCCTAGGGAAGACACTGCACAGTAGGGAGATTTAGAAGCACATGGGGTTTCATTTCATCAAGCAGGAAGTCAGATGGGGGGTGGAAGGGGAATGAAAGAAATTGGAAAGCAGCATCCGATTTATTCAGATGTAGACCCTCTTCAGAAGGAGGTGCAGCAGCACCTCCTGGGGTCTTGTGTGGGGTTTTGGGATTCCTGGCAGCCTGGCCTCCCACCCAGCCAGTCCCCCCATTGCTCAAGGACCCGGAGAAGCCCTGGAGGAGGCAGGGCAGTAGGGGGGCAGCCTGCTGGCCCAGTGCTGCCCCACGCCCACTCAGAGCTGCTGCACGTACTCACTTAAGTCCTGCTGCCCGTGGAGGCAGGGAGCGGGTGGACCAGGGGCATGCTGTCTGCCACCGCTGCTGTCACCAGACTGATGGAGGGCAGGGAGCCACCTGCGCTGCCTACCCCAAGCGCAAGGCTGCATCTATGGTGGGCACGGAGGAAGGCACTCTGCCCCCCCCAGGCAGCATCTCATGGGAGCAGGCAGCGCAGGACGCTCCCTGCCTTCCATCGGTCTGGTGACGCCCCCGCTCTGCTCCCTGCCTCCGCGGGTGGCAGGACTTAAGTGTGTGTGCAGCAGCTGCGCGGGGGAGCGCCAGGCCAGCAGGCTGTCACCCCACCGCCCTGCCTCCTCCAGGGCTCCTCTGGGTCCTTGCACAATGGGGGGACCTGACAGGAGGCGAGGCTGCCAGGAATCCCACAACCCCATGTAAAACCTCAAGAGGTGCCGCTGCCCCTCCTTCTGCGGAGTGCCTCCCTGAACGAGACAGGGTGCAGATGGCCCCCTCGCCCCCTCAGTCTGCCTGCGTGACTGCGCAGATAAGACGAGGGGGGCGATTCTCCCATCATTTCCAGGTGCAAATTTATCGCCTTATAGGCAAGTATCTACGGCATGTATTTATTCCTTGCTGCTTTTATTTGTTGAGTGTTATGGTAACATTTTGTGTTGCGTTTTATAGTAGCATTTTTATTTTTTGTGTTTGTAATTTTTGCTTATAAGCTTCTTTGAATTCTTATTAAAAGCATGGCAGAAATCAATTTAAGAAATGAATTTATTTGGGGTGGACCATCGGAAGACTATTGTATGTTGGTAGCCAAGATGAGACTTGTTTATGTGCAAATGGTGGAGTACATAGTTCTTCTGCAGTATGAAGTGTTTGCAGAAATATTTTAAGAAAGTTTAATTCAGTTGCATTTAAAGATGGAACACACCTTTGTTATATTTTAATATTGTGCCATTATAGTGTGCAATGATGTAAATATATTTAGATGTGTATTTTAAGAGATGATGAACTTTGCTTCAAAAATATTCTATGAACTCTAAAAATTGATCACTTGAAAACTGCAGAAGTGTGTTAGCTGCATTATTTCCTCACATGTTAATCATTTGCTCTCTTTCTCTAATCCCAAAAAGTGTATGGGAATTGAACTCTTTACACTTAAAAAATAAAAATAAAAACCTTTCTTGGTATACCTGACTGATAATGTCATGCTAATATAAAGTAGTTTTATCGTAATGTCAGATAAACATGGTATCTAGAGTGCTATCTAATCTTTAAGAATGTGAAGCTTTGGTTGAGTTGAGAATTCTAAGGGAAAAATGGATGTTCACTGAATATTAGGTGGGTTCACTGAATAGTAACAGAAGAGGCATTGCTGCTGAATGATAAATGAGGATCAAAATGCATTTACATGAGGGTCTGAAATGCTGCTTTTCAAAGTATGATAAAGGAAATAGCAATATATCACTCTGTGTGTACCAGTCATGAATGATAGATTTTGCATTCTGTTCCAATCATCTATGTCAGGGGTGTCAAACTCATTTCATCCTGGGGGCCACAGTGGATTTATGGCACCTGCTGAGGGCCGAACTCCAAATGTGGCACCCGGAAGTGACCTGAACACAGGAAGTGATGTCACTTCCTGTTTCTTTAAAAAACGGAGGTTTCCCTTCACTTTGCTGCCTCCCCCCACCCCATTCTACCAAAGCATCCCCTGCCTCCAATGCCCACCCCACACACCATTCTACCACAAAGCATCCCCTGCTGCCTACCCCCACCCCACAGCGCCTCCTGTGCTCAGACCCCCTCTGGCTGTGACCGGAGCCCGGGAGAACTCCAGCCGTGGCCAGAGGGAGTTGCAGGGCTGGGGATGCCGCGCATGGCGCCTCTTGCCCTCAGACCCCCTCTGGCCGTGACCAGAGCCTGGGCGAGCTCTGGCTATGGCCAGAGGGAGTTGCAGGGCCAGGGACAGCGCGCACGGCGCCTCTGGCCCTCTGAATGACGTTCTGGGGCCCCATAAGGCCACGAAAGGTCATTTCCGGGTGTTCCGAAAAACCGGAAGTGACCCTTGAAGGCATGCTGGGGCTTCAGAACGTAACTCTGAGGGTTGGGGATGCTGCATGCCATGTTCGCAGCCCTCGGAATTTTCCTCCAGCCATGGTCAGAGCAGATCTCCGGTAGCAGTCAGAGTGAGTGGGGGTGGGGCAGCCCCAAAGCTCCCCCAGATCACGGGGGCCACCTCAAATGGCTCTGCAGGCTGGAAGCAGCCCGCGGGCCGTATCTTTGACACCCCTGATCTATGTACTCTGCGACTGTACGGAAACTTGGAGAACTGAGCTTATCTGTAATTTTTATTATGTGCATAAAACTAGCTGCCAAGGAAAAATGCTTTGAGAGATTGTACCATAGAGCCACAGCATTTCTGGAACAAGAATTAAGGTCTGCTTCAGATGTACTATGGATCTATGTCTGTTGGAAGAAATTGCTTTGTTTTTGTGTTTTTTGTTTTTGTTTTTTTGCCAGTGATGATTTACTTCCCATTGGAATTGACCATACAAAGTGCTTGTATGGAAGGAAGTGGCCCCTCAAATACCATGGTTCTGAGCTGTAAAGGGTCTTAAAAGTCAAGGCCCTAGCACCTTAAATTGTGCCCAGAAATGAACCAGCACCCAGTGTAGCTGCTGAAAAGTGGTCTGACTGAAACAAATTGATTCAGCAAAACACTTCAGCTGGATGATTCTCTGCAGATGCAGTGGTAGCAGAGAAAAAAGCCTTCTTGACTGCCAATACCACTACAGAATAGGCTCTAATATGATCTCAAGCCCCTGTCTGGTCAGACTCAGCATAACTTTTCTGTCACACTTGCTCTAGTTGTCTGCCCTGCCCACTTCATCATCTCCAGTTCCTCTGTGAACCAAGGAGCTGCTCCCACTCTGCAGCTGGGCAGAGGATGCACAGGAACAATCTGATCCAGTATCCTGGTCGTCTCATTCCATTGCAAAGGATTAATGGCAGAAAAGAGGTATGGCCAGGTAAGCTCTTGTTTGTGGTTGGCCAGCAGCATACTGGGCTTAGATTGTTCTTGAGTCCAATTCTGCAGAGCCTGCAAGAAGTATAAGCGGCCACTTTATTTTTCTAGAATTGTGTAGTAGAGGCAACAGACTCAAGGCAGCTCAGGTCACAACACTGCCGGAACCAAGAGAAGCTCTTCCTGGGTGACAACATTTTGCTGGAAGGATTGAGAGTTAATGTGTTGTCTAGGTATGTTGGACAAATTTGTGTTAAACTTGAGTAACCTTACTCTGCTTGGAGTGGTTGTGGTGATGGTCTAGCATACTTTGCAATGCTGCTGTTTCTGCAGCTGCATTCCATTCTTACATTGTTTAGCAGTCCATTCTGTTTCTTCTCTTCTTGAAGACTTGAAGCTGTTGTGTCACTAAGGCGTAGTGAATGATTGTGTGCAATTACTGGTTCCTTGTCCATAGAATTTGCAGTACTTAGTACCATTTACTATATGCCGTAGTGCAGCTTATTGATTTATTTGACAGCTAAGAACATGGGGATGTGAGAACAACCTTTGAATACTGTTACTTAAATCTTCTAGCATGGATAACAACATCCTGCTTGTTCTTCCTTGTCTTATGAAAAATGATGAGGATAATATCTAGAGAGATGCAGGCACTGCATATAAAGTGGTTTTTAAATGGTTAATAAATCACATCACTGGACACACTATTTTTACTCTTCCTTTCTACATCCACATATTATTGAAAGAACAAATTGGCTACGGATTTCTTTGTTCATCCTATTATTCTAATAACTATATTTTGTAAATTGTTCTTTCTGTCTCATTATAATACAGACCTACAAAAAAAAAAATCATGTTTTTGTTGCCAAGGATGTTTGAATGAATTTAGGATATTTTTGGACTGAATCCACAGATAGTGGGGAAGCCCCCTTCTCTCCAAAGGCGAGGGGAGCTGTGCTCCCCTCATCTCTGGAGGGTCTTTTGAGCCCCAGAGAGGCTGCTGGTAGAGAGCTTCCCCGGCCACTTCCCCTATGTTTAAAGGTATAAAAACGTCACTTCTGGTTAAAACAAAAAAAGTGACTTTTTTCACAAAATAGCCTCTCTGAGGCACACAGAGGCTGCATGTAGCCTCTGCAGAGCTCAGAAAATCCTGTGGAGGCAAGGGGAGCACCTCTGGAGAGTGCAGGAGGGCATGGGAGGCAATCCCGCATCTGTGGTTAATAAAGCACGGATATGGGGACCTCCCTATACTTCTAAAGTGAGAGTAAATTCAGCAGTGTCTGACAGTTTTGGGATTGTTGATGTGGATAGCAGTGGAAACAGCCTCAAATCACCTCTCTCATGCCAATAACCATGAGATTGAGCTTTTCAAAGAAGACAGAGTTTATTAAGTAATATAGAAAACAAGGGAAGAGGTTGGATTGGTAATCTAACTGGTAATTAGCAAATACAGTGGAGTCAAGGAAGAGCTTCATATATAAAAGATGCACTACTACTGCCTACTTTGAGGCATGGTTGCATAGCACCTTACACAAGAAGTGAGTTAATTATTTTCCTTTTGGGCAGTCACCTTCTGGCAGGTTTTATTAGCCAAATTGAGCAATAGTGAAGCATGCAAGTGGACAACTTCACAATATCCAGAATCTGTCCATGTTCTCAGGTTGAAAAGAGTCCAAAAGTATAGGATGGGCAGGCGCTAAGGGCACCTCAGTTGGAAGTGACAGAGGCATCCAATTTCACAAATATTTAATTCAGTGGTTTCCAACCTGTGGTCCGTGGAGCACGAGTAGTATGTGATACCCTGATAAGTAATCCGCAAGATCGCAGGAAAAAAAGATGATCACCCTCTATCACTTCCAGCATCTTGCCCAGCAAGCAGGTTGAAAAGAGTTGACCTTCCCCCCCCCCATGGGCTGCAGTTGTGAGTGGTCCTTTTTTGCCCATTCTGGTGTTCTGTGGGGGAGCACTCACTTGGTGAGATGTTCCCCATGGACCACCAGAGAGGGCGAAAAACAGATTTTCTGCAACAGCAGCCGGCACTTCCAGCATCTCACTGAGTGAATGTTCCCCCACGATGCACCACAGAGAGCAGAGAATGCACTGCCCGCAGCTGCAGCCCTCACTGAGCACTCCCCCATGGACTACCACATTGTATTTTGTGTGTGCAGGAGGATGGGGGTTGCATGTGGTCCACAATTCCCATTTTTGCCTCAGTGGCTCATGGGCTGTAAAGGTTGGGAACCACTGATTTAACCAGTTTCTTCTGTCCCCCCAGACCTATTATTTCCTGCCTCATTGTAGTGTCTTCTGCTCACTTGAGACTTAACACTGAAAACAGGTTTTAGGGATCAAGACTAGCATGTTGGATTGTACACATTCTTCCTCTTGACACACCACTGTCACACTGGAACTCACCTGGCCCCTCTGGGATTTAACATGGGATGTAACTGAATGAAATTCAAAACTTACTTTACAGTGTAATTGAGATTTTTGAAGTGAATATAGAATATATAGGTTTTGTCTTGATCTAAATTGGATGTGATCAGATGCAACTCCAAAACTGGGTAAAACAGTTTGGGAACAGGGACGCATTCATTTAGCTTTGTGCACTGTTTTGTTGCTGCTGCTGAAAAGCTGTAATAATAATACTACTTGAAGGGTGCAAGGAATGTCATGCACTTTCAGTCTGACTGGAATTGGGTCCGTCTCTTTAGAACCCTTTCAACCACTTAGAACCATTTCAAGCTTATTCCTTTGCAACTTCCAAAAGTGCTTCCAAATTAGAAGCATATATGTAGAACCAACTTGATTTTGAGATCTGAGTTGATTGCATGTTTGAAATGCAACATGAAACACCTGGGGAACAGTAGGTTTCTGATATTGAAGAAGGAGTTAAGTTAGCAAACTTATTCTGACCTTGGTGTTAGCCATATTGTTCCTTAACTTTCAGGGGAAGTGAGATAAGGAAAGGCAAGAGCAATAGCTCTTGTGCTGAACAAATACAGGGAACTAACACAGAAAAAGGTAAAAGGAGGTCTGAATTAAGTGTTCAAACAACAGCAATGGGAAACATTATTTTAATTAAAATTTCATTAAGGAAACAAAACACTAAACTATTTTTTTCTTCTGCATGATCAAATATAGAAATGGTCTGCATAAAAGCCTCTTGAAATTATTTCTTTAGCCTGAAAGAAATAGAATTTGACACTTGCATTGGATTAGTAGGTCAGAAGACAATTCAGAATTCCAAGCAGTCCTGGGGAAGACATTTGTATTTTTGAAAATGTTCATAACTGCTACACCAGTGGTTCTCACACATTTAGCACCGGGACCCACTTTTTAGAATGAGAATCTGTCAGGACCCACCAGAAGTGGGTGGACATGACCAGAAGTGATATCATCAAGCACGTAAATTTTTAGCAATCCTACCCATAATTACTCAGGAGTAAATCCCATTTACTATCATTGTTCAAAGAATATACATAGTAGCTTTTTAAAAGTACAGGTCTGTAACATTTCCCAAATGCAGTCACATACCATGGTAGTATCAAGTCTAATAGATTAAAAATAAAATATTGAAATGAATGGGGACCCACCTGAAATTGGCTCACAATTCACATGGTGGGTCCCAACCCACAGTTTGAGAAACACTGTGCTACATGCATTGCTATACAAGCCAACTTGATGGAAGCTACAGATTTCAGTTGCAGTTCTCTTCAGATGTGTCCTTTCAGAACTTATGCAGTAATAGTTTCATACAGTTTCAGGTTCCTAAAATGCATGGAGAAGAGAGTAATACAGTGGAACCTCAATGTAATGCACTGATGGGAAGAGGGATGTATGTCAGTGCCAATCAGAACTTTTCTGACACTGCAAAACATATCAGTCTAGTTTTTAAAGAAGACAACTGATGTTATTTTAACATCTGTCTACCTGCGGTGTGTTAAATCAATGGTACAGTCTTCTGCATGTGAACTCCTGTTGTGTCTATGGAAGAATTTCACATGGGTCCATAAAAGCAATCAGCTGTTCCTTACCCACCACAAAGTCCAGTTTTTAACCCATGTTTGCCTAGCCCACACATTTGGTCCCTGTAATGTATAAGCAGTGGTGGACAGAAATGGCTTAATCAGTTCAGACATTAGTTAGTTTCCTCAAGAAGAGGGCTATTTTGTACACAAATTGGACCCGGCCTTCTTGGGGAATTTTAAAATATTGGCGAATATACCAAAAAATAGAATAGTTCTTTTCTAATCTCTCTGCCTTTTTGAGGTATCCCCAAGGCTTGAACCTATTGTTTTGTTGCCTAATACATTTAGGGTGCAGTCCTAACCAACTTTCCAACACTGAGGTAAGGGCAATGCAACTCCAGGGTAGGGGAACAAACATTGCCTTGCCTTGAGGAGGCCTCCGTGACTGCCCCCCAACTGCAACACATGCTCCATGGGCACAGCTATGCCAGTGCTGGAAAGTTGGCTAGGATTGTGCCCAAGTTGTGTAGATTTTTTTTCCTATCTGTGTTTGTGCTCTACCCTCCATGGTTTAGTTGTGGAAGTGTAGCCCCTTTAGGAGATTTCCATATGTTTTTTCCAGGTGAAGAAGTGAGAAGGGGAAAAGTGCAAAGGAGAAAAAATGAGGCCTTATGAATCTGGTTTGGGCTACATGGACTTTCAGATTTGAGTCTTGTCCAAAAATATAAGTCAGAGCCACCCTGAAACAACTAGGGGTTCTGGTCAGCATTGTTGTTGTTGGCAACCTTCAGTCTCGAGAGACTATGGTATCGCGCTCTGAAAGGTGGTTTTGGAACATTGTCTAGTGTGGCTGAAAAGGCCAATTCGGGAGTGACAATCCCTTCCACACTGGGAGCAAGTGCAGTCTGTCCCTGGTCTGTCTCCCTGGCTATGGGCCTTCCTTCTTTGCCTCTTAGCCTCAGACTGTTGGCCAAGTGTCTCTTCAAACTGGGAAAGGCCATGCTGCACAGCCTGTCTCCAAGCGGGCCGCTCAGAGGCCAGGGTTTCCCACTTGTTGAGGTCCACTCCTAAGGCCTTCAGAGCCCTCTTGCAGATGTCCTTGTATCGCAAGGAACTTATTTAATATGCAACATTCATATATGAGAGTCTTTACATGGAGCTTTATTCTTCCAACTAATATTGCAGGGTGTTTTGGAATAGCTGTTTCATTATATGTTTCATATAGACGGTGGCATAAACACATTTTTAATTTAGCTTTAACCTAATTTTACAAATATCACTTTATAAAGCAGCATAAGGAAATTAAATTACCTTTTCCCAAACCATTGCTTTGCCCAGTTTATTCTTTTAAAGTGTTTTCTCCAATTTTAATATAATGCTTCCCAATACAGCTGAGCTCTTAATCAAAAAGTGCAGCTGGGTAGAAAACAGCTCAGCATTTGTCAGTGACAGGATTTACTGTTTGATTTGGAGAAAACGCTTGGCTTCTAGCTGGTGGAGGCTTTTCTAGTGGGGTTTGATGCTAAACTGGAGCTCAGTCATCCATCAGCTAAATCAAATTGAGTGCTTAAAGTGAGAGTGGGGAGAATCTAACTTAATTCCTGCAGTTGAGGGGCTGAGCTACTCTATCTATAGCCTACTGATTTGTTTATGTCTTAGAAACATTTGGGGTATTTTTCGGGGAGGGAATCAAACTCACTTTGTAATTCACAGGGAGAGTGCTTGTTTTTTAATGCAACACGAACTTTATACAATACTTGTCTTCAGTATAATGCTTATACAAGTGTTTTTTTTGTTTTTTGTTTTTACAAAAATGACATTTGTGACATATCTATTCATAGATTTTCATGCTGAATATGCTTAAAGTTGTTTTGAAAAGAAATTATAGCGTACCATTTTGGAGTAGTTTACTGTGTTTTACCTTAGGAGAACAATTGACTGCTAAATTTTGCTTCTTGCAAACATGGTAGAAACCACCTTATTCTCTCTTAAGTCATTGGCAGAATAGAATATCATTTGAAGCTGTGAAATTTACTTGAGCTGTCCTGCCCTGCAGTTTGACCAAAGTTCAGTAAAGCACACATGGGGAGATGGGGACTGTATGCATAACCACAGTTTTTTGTGTAAGGATGTTGCTCTCCAATTTTAAATATGGCTTGGTTCTTCAGCAGTGTGAGCAGCTGAAATGGTTGTTTCGAAGAAGTCACTGTAACACCTCAAACAACTTAATTGGAATGTCAATGCTTTGATATAAATTATATAATTATACTAGGAGATTCATGCTCTGTGAGTTCATGCATTGGTGGATGAAGTTTTCGCCAATCTCAGCAGAGTATGGAAACCTTAGAGCCGACCTGTTAAGATTAGTTCTAATAAGACTTTCCCAGTGTTAACTAAAGTTTTGTCGTTTTATATTTCATTGTCCTCTGGGATCAATCTAAAAGTTTGCAATGACAAATATTACAGCATCTTTCTTTGTTGACTTTGTCTTTTCAAACCTGTGTCAACACATTAGAAATTGGGAAACCCACAGACAACACAAGCCCAAAATTTAACTTCAAATAATCCAGTTTTTAAGAAAATGACTGCACATTGTTAGAGGATTCCTTGGCAGGTTCTTATTTGGAGTATGGAGTTCTGTGTTGCGTACTATACTGTATGGTTTGAACTGTGCATATCTCAAAGTGCACTACATAGATGAAACCAGGATATTTTGAAAGATGCAGCAGCTATTTTATCTTGGCTTATAATATGAATATTTTAAAATATGTGTTTTGCATAATGTGAATGTATTGTATCTTGTGATCTATGGTAACAGGTTTCTTCATTTAAAAAAAGCTGCAAATATGCAAAGATGACTTGAGACTGGCAAATGGAAATGGAAATCAATAAAAACAGAGGGACAACTGTTTTTGTTCCAAACTTGGAGATCCCTGTATGGAAGGATAGTGAATTAAAAGCTTGTCAAAACCTAGACCTCTTGTACTATTATATGTACTAACCAGTGAAAATTGATCTGATACAGTAGTATTTTGTGCCTTTCAGGATATATAGGATTCACATTATATTCTTGCATGAAACGATGTGAATTTTCTATAGTATCAGGATGCTGATGAATCACACCTGGTATTTGGTGTTAACTACTTACTCCTGTCATTTCTGGGATGTATTGTATTTCATCCAGTGAAGGAGAATAATTAATTTCTTCTCATCTTCCCACTAAAAGAGAGGCAGCCAAAAATTATCCGTGTTCCAAGAGCTTCAGCTTCCCCCTAGTGCACTGAAGGTCACCACGTGAAGGTACATTTCTGACAGATTCTGATCCTAGTATGAATAGTCTGTGCATGCCGGAGCAAATCTATGTCGCAAGCCACTAATGGTACTTATGCAGTGGGATATTTCTGCCATGCAGAAACATCAGCTTCCACGTGTTTTCAATAATACACTGAGTAGCTTTTTAACTCTTTAAACTTTGCCTTCTTCACAAAGAAGTGCTTTTGCCTTTTCATACATATCATAGAGTGCTACTGCCAGTCAGTGTGCAGCTAGATCATATGTTGGCATCCTTTAGTCTTGGAAGACTATGGTATTACGCTCTGAATGGTGGTTCTCGAACAGAGTGTCCTCTCCAGTGCGCAAAGCCTGGGTAGAGTAGATATGGAGGATAGACTGTTTCCCATGCAGCAAATCCCCTCTCTTCACATTGCTGAAATGGTCCAATGGAAAGGCAGAAGCCAATATGGTTGGTTCCAGCGGCATCGCAGGAGTTGCCAGAATATGACTGTGTTCAGCCATGAACTGCCTCAGGGACTCCGGCTCTGGATTTTGCCTCAAGGTTTATTCCTGAAGCCTCTTCCATAACTGGATATAGCCACAAGGCAGTAGAGGTTTGGGATCAGAGTTTTCCTTCTCTCAGATGAGCTGCCTTCCCAGGCTGACAAGTCCCATCTACCCAGTCAGCTAGATAGTCTGACATTAAATAAGGCAGTTTCATGTTTATAAATTTGTGCACCCAGTGGCCAGTCACAGCGAAACTGTGGCACTGTTAGGCAGAGATGTGCAAGTCCAGTGTGGCTTGAGTCGAGTTGCAAGTCTCCACCCCTATGACTCGACTTGAAAATGAGTCATAACTGGCAAACTTTCCGAGTTGCCCAGAGTGCGTTTGCGACTCAAAAAGGATTTGAGTCATGAGTCTTGTTGATACGTGTGTCAGGTGTGACTCCGCGTTAAATAAAACGGAGCTGCTGCCAGGTTGTGTGTGTGTGTGAGAGAGAGTTCTCTTTAAACACTCCCCTGTGGTTCCGATCCTATCTGTAAACAAGGCGGAAGAGGGTGGAACGGACTGTGTGAGAAGAAGCAGAAGCAGCAAGAGGGAGGAGAGTCACGTGCATCAGCTGCTAGGCTTACCAGTATGATCCAGTCCTTTGCAGCTGTACTCAGAAGTAGTCCCAATTGCACCACTTATTCAATGAGGCTTCCTCCTCCTAAGTAAACAATGGAGCCAAAAGGAGCGATGCAGTTGGAAAGCCTGATTGCTACGAACTGCCTCCCTCTCCCTGTGCTTCTCCAGTGCAATTCTAAGGCAAGAACCCCTTTGTACTAGCCTACCTTGTCCAAAGAAAATGATCAAGATCACCCATCCTTTCCAAATGACCATCTGTTCCTCCAGAGATGGTCATGAGAGCCCACTTCTGCCTTGCCCCTTTCTTCTCAATGCAAAAGCAAAGCATAAATCCTTCCCTGTTTCCTGGCTGGAACTTCCCTGCTACATGCCTAGTCTGAATGATGGCCCCTAAAGGTTTTTCATGCTGTGAAAAAAAGTGAACAAGCACACCCAGACAGTCTTCATGCATGGGGACCGAGTGCCAGGTCAGTGGCCTCAGACTTGAGTAATGCCTGAGTCATTGTTGCTGGTGAATTGAGTCTGCATGAGTCAGCGATAAACATATGCATTTGCGACTCAGACCTGAGTCACCTGCTATTAGGCAACTTCCAAGATCCAGGAAGGACTCACCAACACTGTCTCCTGACTGTGATTGCCTACTGCCACCATTACTGCTGGTGAGAAGAATTGGGTTCCCACAAGTGAGCAAATTGCTTTTTTATATGTTACCCCTTCTTTGTGCCATGTTCCAGTAAGTCCAATATCACCACTGTTTAGAACTATAAAGGAGGTGAGTATGTGGCTCTTGCTTATCCGCTGTTTTTCTCTGGGGAAGGGAAGGTGATCAAAGATTGATGGGATGCGGTCCCAGGGGCCTATTTCTGAGGGCCTCCCCAATTCTGAAACTGACCTTGTGTAGATCTCTATTGACATTTTGGTGTCTGGTTATAGCTATTAAATCTGGGAGGTGGTTATCACAGATCCTTTCCTTGCAAAAATCACAGAAGTGGAAGTTACCAAAAGATTCTCCAGTTCGACTTCCTGCTCTTACTTGCTACGTGATAAAATGTTTTCGAGATGCCAGAAGCAAGAAAAAAACACACAGAGTAGCAAACAAAGGTTCACCATATATCATCAAAGGTGCTTTGCGAGCGTGAAGTGGATTTGTAAACACAGATGGTTCAAACATAGGAGCAAATAGCGTACTGTCTAAGAAGTCTACCTTTTCCCCCATAAAGCATTACCTGTATTTTATTGGTAGTACCAAGATCACAATCCTCTGCACATTGGGGAGTAACCCCCATTGAACATATGCTGAGTAAACATGCGTAGGATCAAACTGTAAGTTACTAAATGTTGAGTGCATGTTTTTCCGTTTTCCATTAACTCAATATACAGTATTTGGAAAGTAAGTCCACTACTCTCTCACTTGTTCTTTTCATAAGCTTAGTTTTTTTTTTCCTTTTTTCACTCCAAACCAGATATATTTTCAAAGGTGAGCATGTTGCCTCTTCAACCTCCCGACTCTGGTCAGCAGCAATGATACACAGCACTGGCAAGAGAGAATTTGTACAACAGAGCTCACAAATAATTTAAAAGCATTTATCTAAGTCTATGTGGATTGTGTGCACTGTACTATTTGACAATATTTTACTGACTTTATTTTTAGATCCCAAAGTCTTTCTGGAGGTCAGTTTTATTCCAGTTTTGCTCAGAAACTATACCTTCAGATACTAGAATTCTAACACATTTGTTAATATTTTTAAAATATTACACTCTTCTAGTGAAAAGCTGACTGTCATTATCCATGATGTGGATCACACATTTTGTACTACAGAAACTCTACACAAATTCTAAAATCTTCTTATTTGAATTTACAGTGGACCCTCTGTGTCCATGGCATTTGCATCTGCAGATTTAACCAACTGAAGTTCAAAAATATTTGAAAAAAAATTGCAGAGTGCTGAGCATTGATATTTAGGCATAACCTGCTGAGACTCTAATCACCTTGACCCATGGGTCACAATATGAGGTGGGCTGGCAGCTGGGTGGGGCTCCTAGATAAATCTACTGGGCTGCAGGTCTGGTCTAGAGGGCTGAGCCTCCATTTGCCTGAAGATAACATCCGAAGGTTGCCAATTCGAGGCCACTGGCACCGTGCGACCTTGAAGCAGCTGACAAGCTGAGCCGAGCTATTCCATCTGCTCTGAGCGTGGGAGGATGGAGGCCAGAATGTGCGACCAAATCAAGAAAGAAATATCTTGAATGTTGTGGTTTCTTGAAAGATAGAAACCTTCTTTCAAATTGTAAAAATCCCTGAGGGGATTTAAATTGCCTGCCTGTGTAAACCGCCTTGAATAAAGTCTAAGGAGAAATCTGAGGACCAAGAAAGGCGGTATAGAAATACCTGTATTATTATTAGTATTATTATTATTATTATTATTATTATTATTATTATTGGCCAGCAGGGTCAGACTCGCGTCTTGGGCGTCACTGAACAGCTGCATTGGCTGAGCATGAAGCACAGAGCAATGAAGTGGATAATCTGCCCATGCCTCTGGGGTGCCCAGAACAGGGGCCTGTCCTGGACCAAGCTATCTCTACCACGTGGGCTCCCAAGCCCCCCTCTGGGCAAGTGTCCTTGCTTCTGCACTGTGGCATGCATTTTATTAAGGATCATACATGTTTTTTTGTATCCACAGAGAGTCTCAGAATCAGTCTCTGTGGATACAGAGGGCCCACTGTACAAGAGTGTTGATTGGTACTGAAAACAGATTATTGTGTTCAACTCTGGAAAGCATGGCATTTTTTAACTCTATGCTTAGAGTTTTTATTGGATGAAATTAGACATGTTGCCAAATTTTGTAACTTTCTGGGCTAGAATATATACCTTGGTAACTTGTAAAGCTCACCTTTTAAAAAGTGATCATTACAATCCCTGAATTGTCTCCTGATTTGGATTTTAATCTTAGCTGCAGAAGAACTTCCTCCTTTCCAACTCTCTGATTTCTCTGGCTGCTGCTCTGCTGGCGGCTTCTGTCAGGCTTTTAGTGATAGAGTGGAAAACAGTATTGTGGTCTTGGCTTCTGTGTTTTACACCCACACACAAAGTATGTGCACCTCTACCCATTTTCCCACCCAGTGGTATGTTGGGATAGGTAATCATCTCCCAAGGGAAAACTCATTTCCAAGCATTTCATGTACTGGGAGAGAGAAGCTCTAACCTTCCTTCCTTGTCACACTGCAGAGGAGAAAAGCGACAGTGCTCTCTTGCTACTAGAGCCAGCAGGTGACAGGTTTTGGAAATTCACAGGTGTGGCTGGCAAGAACTCTTGGGACAAACCTTTCTTAATGGCATTATCCTTTTCTGCTTGCTCATTATCCTTTTTGCTTCTGTCCTAAACAAGCCTGAGGAAGCCTACCTCTAGATGAGATATACTATTCTCAGTAGCACATGAGCTAATGTAAAGACACAGGGTAGTGCCTTATCAGAACTGGTGGCAGAAGTTAGCCAGGTTGAATGCTGGCTGAGGGCCCATGCCTAGCAGAGAACCCATCTTGGTCAGGCTGGTCCCTGAACTCTCAGTATTGAGTACATTGGTGGCACCCAGTATTCCATCAGGGGGTGCTGTGAGAGCCCCAGTGCAGAATTTTGCTTCAGTCTCCAGCGATCTTTGATTTGAACAGATTTCATCTTTATAAGAGTATGTTCTTTCTGTGATCCTATATCGACATACCATATTATGTCACCTCTAGCTCTAGTTAGGTTCTCAATAAAGGATAGATTCTTTTCTTAGCAGCTGCACTTAGCAAAGCATCAAATTATTCAAAATGAGGCTTTGTGTAAATTGGCAGAAGGTATCAGGAGCTACTGTAATTCACAGGTATTGGTAGAAGTTCTCCAAGTATAATAAGGAAAATAATGGGATCCTTGGTTTTTAAAATACTGCTCTGGGAGAACAAAGCTTATGCTGAGAGGAAAAGAAACTATTTTAAAGGAAACATCAATGACTTGAGTTTTATGGGAGAAAGAGAGAACACTGCCAGCTGTCTGTGTGCCTATATGTAATAACAAATTGTGTGCTCCCTCTAAACCTGATAATCATTTCACTTCAGCTACCTATTATTTCTTCTAAATTTAAATTTCCTCTCTTCTTTCTAAATATTTTTTTTCCTTCAGTAAAAGTAGATAGTAGTAAAGGAACATGGGAATGCATAAAAGAAAGAAAATGAAGCCAGGGAATCTTATGAAAGAGACTGCTGGTAGAAAGAGGTTATTTCCCAGTCTTGGTATATATTAATAGTGGATTTGTGCACCCACAGTTTCTTGTTAATACAACATGCATAGAACTAGGAATCCCACTGATTAATTCATCATGGATTTCAGTGTCATTGTGAATTCAGCAAGTCTTTTTTTTCCCCCCTTGCATCTTAATATGAAGATTGTTGTCCTGATCTCCCAGTCATTTCTCAAACGATGATTCACTGCATACTATATAACAGCTTGGCCAAGCTCCAATGCAGAGGCTACTTCAGGCCGTATCCACATAATAAAGTAATGTGCAAAGTGGCAGCATGAAATAGAACTTGTATTTCTTTTTTTCTTGCTTACTGTTGCTTACTGCTGAGTTGCAAATGATGCATGAATGATCCTAGGGAGCATCTAAACCTCTGAGGCACTTATGAGTAAATAGGCCAATATAGTAGGTAAGCTCACAGTTCTAAAGGATATGCAACAACTTGTGAGATCAACCCGGAAAGTTATAATTGGATTATGAGTGACTGAAGGGCTATCAAATTTTTGGACAAAGGCTGCTAGCGCGCCTCCCTGGCACGCTAGCAAGTATTGAGAGGGCTTCCCCCCCTTCAGCCGGCAGCAGGTATTTGCTGCCAGCTGATTGACTGGCTAGCCAAAAAGGGGGTGGGACGGGAGAGCTGCTCAGGTGTGCATGTGCCTGAAGAGCTCAGTCCATTGGCTCCCATGATGCCTGACCAGCTCAAGGAGGCAGCCTGGCTAGCCCCTTGTCTGAACTTGGGGGCCTTGCAGGAGTGACCTGAAGGCATAGCAGTTCGACTGACTTACCCCCTTCGGGCGATGTTGAGAGGCAGGCTTAATAACTGAGTTACACCTGGAGTCAGGTGGACGCCCTATGAGATTGGGGGACGAAGACGGCTAGGGCTGTTTCCCCCAGGTAGAACCCTGCACTTGGGTTGGATTTTGTTTACCCCTTTTGTTGCCCTGTTGCAATGTTTTGTATTCAATAACGTGGCCCATTTTAATTCCATACCTGTTGTCAGCTATATTTATTTGGGGAATGCATGGTAATGATAACTTCTTAAGTGGTCAGTTATTTGAACATACTTGAGGCAAATTGGAACAACTAGCTGCATTTTGGTAATTTTGCAGTCAGGGTCATAAATGCATAACTGGCTGCAGGATGGAGCTCTGGAGAAATACCAAGCTACTTGTGGTGGTTATTTCATTCTCTGATAATGTATCAGTCCATGATCTGGAACGGCATAACACATACGGGTCCAGAATGAAATCTGCTTTTGCAAATGGAAGATCTACACCAATGCTTTAAATGAAAAAGCTCTAGCATTTTGTATTGTGAAGTGGGAGGAAAAGTGATCAACCCATTTCATAGCATTTCTTGCTGTGAGCACTCCACTAATGTTGAGAACAAATGTCAAGAACAAACATAATGCATGCATGTGCCAAGTAATAGATTCTTTTGAGAGCTATCCTTGGAAAGTAGTTTTTATGATGCAGTGGCATCTTGAGTTAATTGAACTTGTAGTGGGAGATAATATCCCCTTGCTACACATTATTCTTCTATACATGTCTCTTGCTGAAATCCAGCTTTTCCACTAAATGGCATTGCATTGACTCCCATTTTGGAGGTCCATTGGATTTCATTACACCGCTGTTTATGAACCATCAGTAATCAGTCCCATTGTTGTAATGAATCCTTATTTTAACCTTGCTTGGTTCAAAAACTATTATTCATTCTAGCTAGTACTAATGTTTAAAATATTCCAAGTTGGTGGTTTCACTCCACTGCACTTTATAAATGCCCATACTGATTAGAACTTTTATTTTTCATAATGATCCAGTAATGTAATGATAATGCAAGTAATAGCCCATACCTAATGATTTCTTGTCCAAGGACTAAAACAATTAATGTAATATATTTAGTGGCAAGCTCTGAGAGAATTCTTAAGCTTGAGCACTTACTTGTGCATTTTATTACTTTTATTACTTGTGGTAATAAAAGTGAACAGTTTCTACACAGCTGTCATAGAAAAATCTTGTAAAATGTGTGCAAGATTTCTGATTTTAATTCAACCATTTAGTAATAATACACCATGAAAAGAAAACAGCTGCAGAAGCATGTTCATTAGATCCAGGGGGTGCAGGCAAATAAATACATATAAAATAGATAACAAAGCTCAGATAAAAAAAGAGGAAGAAGCATGTAAATTGCTTGTGCAGACTCAAGATATAAAACAGACAGTTCCGCTAAGATTGGAACAGCACAAGAATCACATTTGCAAGTTAATGCAGAAACACAGCAGTGGAACAATATCTGGATAGAAACTCTATTCCCCCCCCCACCTATCTTTACTTTCTGCCAATTTGAAATACACTAAGACCCCTACATATGTGCTGGTTTGGTTCTGAGGTCTGTACAGAAATCAAATCGTATGTAACTTGAGACACCCTGATCTTGCAGGGGCTCAGCAGAATCACTCCTCCGTGAAAGCACCACTAAGGGACCACTTTGTAAAAGTGCCAATGCAGTTGTCTGTGACTGCTGTTTGTTTTTCTACTGCAATATATTAGCAAAGACAAATCTTTTGTTTTGCATTTGGTGACAACAGTTTTGGTTGCATGCTGGCAGCAAGCGGTGGAAATCTGTGGAAATCTATATACAAAGAATGGAATACAGTGATGCCTCGCAAGACGAATGCCTCGTGCAGCGAAAAACTCGCAAGACGAAAGCGTTTTGTGATTTTTTTGGTGACTCGCAAGACGATTTTTTTGCTTTTGTTTTGTTTTGTTTTGGTTTGTTTTAAATCGCGCTTCGCAAGACGAAAATTTCGCAATACGGAACAACTTGCGGAATGAATTAATTTCGTCTTGCGAGGCACCACTGTATTTCTAACTGAACTATCCTTAAATGTCAGGTCAAGGGCACTCAGAAGTAGAAAGCTGATTCTTTGACAACTTGTTCAGTCTGAAGATATGCCTCTCACAATATGCTGTCAGATGAATCGAGCTTCTCACAGTGAAAACAACCCGTTGAAAGATTAATATTGTTACTTATCTGTTTTGCAGCGTGTTGCACCTAGCTGTATACGTTTTTGCAGAGAGCCATTGTTGACAAAGGTTTGTTCTGGATAGTGATGTAGCTAGCGAAGGGCAGGGGGACGGTTCACCCCAGTTACCAGCCTTGGGGGGGGGGTGACACCACAAATGACACAACATCGCTAACATCGCGGAGGTTGTGAATAACCGCATCATGCTATTTACCAGGGGTCTCCAAACTTTTTGGCCAGAGGGCCACATCAAATACCTGGCACGGTGTTGAGGGCCAGGAAAAAAATTTAAACATAAAATTTATATAAATAAATTAGAGATAGAACTTAGATGAGTGAATAAATGAATGAATGGGCTCATTCATTCAACCTCTCTGACCCTTAGAATATCCTCCAGACACAACCAGAGCATAGTTCCTGTCACGTTCGGCCAAGTGGGCTAGAGACTTACAAGGAACAAGAGGCTGGCCATGGGCCAGAAAGAGGCTTGCTGTGGGCCGCATCTGGCCCCCGCGCTGGGATTTGGAGACCCCTGCTATATACCATTGGATGTGGAATTTCCAACTGAATGCAATGCAAAAAAACGGAGTAAAGTATCTCCATCAAAAGTTATAGCCAAAAAACTGGAAACCAAAAAATGCTTGGAGCCCTATGGAAAGTGAAACCAAGCCATATCGTGCATTTACTCATGAGTAGGCAAACCTGCCTTAGTCTACTGGAAAGGGCAGGCTGAGAGAAATCCAAGGACACCAGAATTGCATTGGCATTCTGACATAGCCCATTTCTAAAATCAAGAGGTTGCACATACACCTCATGGCTTGTAACCCATAATGGATTTTTCCTCCAGAAACTTGTCCAATCCCCTTTTAAAGGCATCCAGGCCAGATGCCGTCACCACATCCTGCGGCAAGGAGTTCCACAGATCGACCACACGCTGAGAAAAGAAATATTTTCTTTTGTCTGTCCTAACCCTCCCAACACTAAATTTTAGCAGATGTCCCCTGGTTCTGGTGTTATGTGAGAGTGTAAAGAGCATCTCTCTATTCACTTTATCCTACCCATGCATAATTTTGTATGTCTCAATCATGTCCCCCCTCAGGTGTCTCTTTTCTAGGCTGAAGAGGCCCAAACACCGTAGCCTTTCCTCATAAGGATGGTGCCCCAACCCAGTAATCTTAGTTGCTGTCTTTTGCATCTTTTCCATTTCCACTATGTCCTTTTTGAGATGTGGCAACCAGAACTGGACTGGACAATACTCCAGGTGTGGCCTTACCACAGATTTGTACAACAGCATTATAATATTAGCCTTTTTGTTCTCAATACCTTTTCTAATGATCCCAAGCATAGAATTGGCCTTCTTCACTGCTGCCGCACATTGGGTCGACACTTTCATTGACCTGTCCACCACCACCCCAAGATCTCTCTCCTAATCTGTCACAGACAACTCAGAACCCATCAGCCTATATGTGAAGTTTTGATTTTTTGCCCCAATGTGCATGACTTTACACTTACTTACATTGAAACACATCTGCCATTTTGCTGCCCATTCTGCCAGTTTGGAGAGATCCTTCTGGAGCTCCTCACAATCACTTCTGGTCTTCACCACTCGGAAAAGTTGGTGTCACCTGCAAAATTTGCCACCTCACTGCTCACCCCTGTCTCCAGGTCATTTATGAACAGGTTGAAGAGCATTGGTCCCAGGACAGATCCTTGGGGCACACCGCTTTTCACCTCTCTCCACTGTGAAAATTTCCCATTGACACCCACTCTCTGTTTCCTGGTCTTCAACAAGTTCTCAATCCATGAGAGAACCTGTCCTCTAATTCCCTGACTGTGGAATTTTTTCAGTAGCCTTTGGTGAGGGACCTTGTTGAACGCCTTCTGAAAGTCCAGATATATAATGTCCACGGGTTCTCCCGCATCCACATGCCTGTTGACCTTTTCAAATAATTCTAAAAGGTTTGTGAGGCAAGACTTACCCTTACAGAAGCCTTGCTGATTCTCCCTCAGCAAGGCCTGTTCATCTATGTGTTTTGAGATTCTATCTTTGATTGGATCAGCTGTTTGTAAAGTGTACCTCCAGTATCCACAGATCTGGCAACTGCAGATTTGGCTCACAGCAGATGCTGTGGACACTGTGGGAAAGCCACTTCTGATTTGCTTGTCAAACCGAAAGTGGACAGATTCATATATGAATCCCTGGGGTGTCCTAGAATGGATTTGCCATGGATAAAAAAGGGCGGATCTGTATATACCAGCTAAAGCTATTTGTTGCCTAAAGAGAAATGAAACATAAACGTTTTATTTGTTAGAAAAGTTCTGTTCCATCTCCATATGCCCTGAGCTTCTGTTAACAGGTCTTTCAACTTAACAGGTCTTTCTAGTACTTGAAAGAGCTGCCTGGTGAAGTGGTTAAAGTGTCAGATTAGAACAGAAGACATCTGTCTTCCATTCTCTAGTCAGCCATGAAGCTCACCAATAGTCTCAATCTTACTTTACTTCACAGCATTCCTATGAGAGAGAGAAAAAAAAAAGGATAGCAGGTAGGGAGTGAACCAACTTTTCTGAGTTCCTGGAAAGAAGTAATTTAAAGTAAATTTAAAGTAATCTTCCAGAGCAAACTAAACTGTGCCTTTTTTCCCATTGGTGGGTCGACATCTGATGAAGGTACCATGTTTCCACAACATTGTCTGATTATATGCAAAGTGAGGGAACCTGCAACCTTTCTGAAATAAATAGCTGTTGCCATCTTGAATTCTGCGTAAAATGGGGCTAAGTTACTGATAGATAACTGGTTTGTTTATGTCATTTAAACCAAGCTTTATTGCAGAGGTTCCCAAACTTTTGAGCACCAAAATCCACTTTAAAAAAAAATCCACTTTCAGGACCCGCCTAGCTTTACGAGACATTAAAAAAAAAGTTTCACCTTACCAGCTGCCTCTGTTTTTATCCTTTTTACTATGTTGGAGGGGTGCCTTCTAGAGCATTTGTTGAGTTCCACGTTCATCAGATGGGGATCATTTCAGTGTTCTTGCATTCCCCTTTTCCTGGCCTGTGGTTGGAGCAGTGGCATGTTTGCCTATTCATGAGTAAGCATACACATGTGGCTCAGTTTCACTTTCCATTGGACTCAATACATTTTCCTTGTCATCTTGGGTGGGGAACTTCCTTCTCAAGTGTTTTTGGGGTCCTGCATTCATTGGATTGGAGCCATTCTGCTGGCATTGCATTCCTCTTGGCCTGCCCTTCAAGTGGACTAATGCAGACTTGCCTACTCATGAGTAAAGATACATGGGCGGATCAGTGTCATTTTCCATAGAGCTCAACACATTTTCCTTATCAGCTATCAGCTTGTCAGTTTCACGACCCACCAACAATCTGGTGGGTCCTGTTTGGGAACCATTGCTCTATCATTCTTATAGTCAGAGAACCTTCTCTGTTTGAATATTTGCATCTTTTTAGTCTTAGTGAAGCCACATCATGACTTTCTGAAATGTCAAAAGTAATTATTTCTATGCTGTGATAAAAGTGTGTGCCAACCGCAAACCTAGAAATATTGTTAAAAATTGGAATTAGGTTGTTTAAAAATACTTGAAGCATGTTTAGCTTCTCCTGGCTTTTGTAAGTGTGATCTATATAGTTTATCCCTTTTGTGACTGTATATCTGACCCAGGTTGTAAGAAAAATGAGAAATATGATTTAGGCCAATTATTTTTTTGACAGCAGCCACTAATGTTAATGTAACAAGATATACTGACCTTTGACCTCGTTTTCTTTTTCCTAATAAACCATTCCTTCAGAAACTCAAAAAGCAAAATACTGAATAAATGCAGATGAAAATCGTGCATAACTAATGGGTCAAATTGATTGGCCTGTATATGGGCTGGAGAAATGAAAACCAAATTAACAGTTTATGTGAGTGAACTGTAACATGTGTAACTATCTTTTGTTCCAACTTATTTTCAGGAAGACTCTTGAAATAAAATTGGTTACAAAATATATTAAGTCTAAAAGTCTAGTGCAAAAGTGATGTATGTTGTAATGAATCTTGTATCCTAACTGCACAAGTAGAATCACTTTGTCGTTGAGTGATAATCTAAACCAGGGGTGCCCAAACCCTGGGCCTGGGGCCACTTGTGGCCCTAGAGGTCTCTCAATGAGGCCCTCAGGGAGCCCCCAGTCTCCAATGAGCCTCTGGCCCTCCAGAGATTTGTCGGAGCCCACACTGGCCCGACGCAACTGCTCTCAGTGTGAGGGCGACTGTTTGACCTCTCGCGTGAGCTGTGGGATGAGGGCTCCCTCCACTGCTTGCTGTTTCGCGTCTGTGATGCAGTAGCGGCAGCAAAGGAAAGGCCGGCCTTGCTTTGTGCTAGGCCTTTAATAGGCCTTGAGCTATTGCAAGACCTTCATTCATTCATATAAGTTCATCTTTAATATATTCATTTATGTAAATTTATTCACATTTTAAATGTAAATTAATTCTTTTTTTCCCCGGCCCCGACACAGTATCAGAGAGATGACGTGGGCCTCTTGCCAAAAACTTTGGACACCCCTGATCTAAACTAAGGTAAAAATCCAAAGCATGTCATCAGAGAACGAAGTAGTGCCTCTAGGTACAGTTTGAGACTATGTGCAAGCTACTCTTCAAGCATGTGTGCAATCCCTTCTTGAAGATTTAATGAAGAAGAGCCAAAAACCCATCCTGTCCCATTTTGTTTCCCACAGTGGCTCATTAGCCACCTTTAGGAAAAGCACAGCCAGGAGAGGAAGGCATGCATCTGTTCCTCCTTTGCTTCAGTTGGTGTTCAGAGGCATACCGCTGCTGAACTTGGAGGGAGCTCATAGCTACATTCACTAGTAGCCATTGATAGAACTGTTCTCAATGAACCTGTCTAATCTACCTTTAAAGCAATCCAAGCTAGTGACCCTTACCATACCTTGTGGCAGTAAGTTTCATAGATTTATTATGTGCTAAGTGAAGGGGAACCTCCTTTTGTCTGTCTGGAATCTCCTGCCAATCAGTTTCATTGCATGAGCAGATATTAAGCTGTAATTTCCTGGATACTTAAAAAAAAAAAGAAAAAAAGATACCAATGTTACATCAGCTACCTTCCAACCTTTGATGTGGAAACAGTTAAGAGGACAAGCCCTATGAAGAAAGGATGAAGGAACTTGGTATGTTCAGCCTGGAGAAGAGAAGGCTAAGAGGGGAAATGATAGCACTCTTCAAATACCTTGAAGGGCTGTCATATTGTAGAAGGGACAAATTTGTTCTCAACTGCCTCTGAAAGTAGAACTAGACCCAGTGGATACAAACAGCAAGAGAGTCTAATTGGATATTAGGAAAAAAATTCCTGATTATCAGGACAGTTTGGGAATGGAATGGATTGCCAGGAGAAGTGGTGGACTCTCCCTCACTGGTGATCTTCAAGCAGAGGTTCTACTAGTGAAAGATGCTCTAGGAGGATTTCCTACTGCAAATGAGGTTGGACTAGATGACCTTTTAGACCCCTTCCAACTCTGTTTCTATAATTCTAAGTTTTAAGGCATATTATTTACAGAATAAGTTAAACATTTCTGTTAGAAGATTAGCAATTTCACACCTGACTTTCTTAAGAACTTGTGGTTGGATACCGTCTGGAACCAGTGATTTATTAATCTTTCATCTTGCAGGTGTTGTAGAATTGCATTCCTAGCCACTTCTGTTTGACTCAGTTCTTCATTTGTGAAAAGGTCAGTTCAAGCATGGGTATCTACCCTGTGCCATCAGTAGCAGAGACAGATGAGAAGAATTACTTCTCTGTAATCTCCATATGCTCTTTAAGCTTCCTTCCCATGTTGCCATTATCCAAAATGGTTCAATTTTCTACATGGCAGATTTCCTGCTTGTGATGATGGGTTTAAAGTTTTTATTGTTTGCCCTTTTTTAATAGTCATATTGGCCCAATATGTCCCTCCTTGCCCTTTACGATAGTTTGTGTCCAAGATTAACCATACTTCATTGCTTCTGTTCATTTCACCAGGTTTTCATTATACCTGCAATATCTATGTTCTCTTTTGCAACCAAGTACTCAGGCTCCTACATCTGGGCCTGGCTTCTAATATGTGCCTATAAATGCTATAACAGATGTTGGCAATATCACAGACTTCTGCAAAGTATGAGGTATACACAGACAATAGTTTCTGCATATGAATTACTGTAGAGGTCTAAGTATTTAGTTGTAATAATTAAACTTACCAAAATAAGTTACAAACAGTTGTTTGTGATAAACCTTACATGAACTGAAAGCAAATTTCCTTTTATTCTAGCACTGCAATAAATGGCAGGGTAATCCCTGAGGTTCTGGGAGACAATTTGGTTAAATTAGATCCATTGAAATGAAGTTAACCAAGAATAACTTCAAGAGTAGAGTAACAGTAAAATGAACTATGAATATCAATTTATACAGTATCTGCAGAAGTACTGATATGAGTTTTCTTCAATCATATTCATAGCGGATGAATTTTATTATTCATAGGAAAATGTTGCTTTTCATGATTGGATGAAATGTCCTGAATAATAGAAGCATTTTTTTTACTTTTTTTTGTTCTAAATGGATTAGTGCAAGGTTTCTCCACTTTTCTTGCTCATTGCCCTATTCTGACACTCATTTACAGTCAGTTCTCTTTATATGAGAATTTGCTTATCAGCAAGGGGCAGAATTGCCACCTACCTCTCCTTATTTGTGACTCTGTTATCATTAACTGCTAATGCAGTGCTTGTGCCACATTGAACAGGCATTGGTATTGGCCTGTGGAGAGTTGTCAGTCACATTTTTGTCCAGATTTGCCCCACCACCTTGGGCACCCCAGCTGAACCTTCACAGCCCTGGCGATGATGAGAGTCTTTGGAAGGCTACCTGAGGGCTGTTCTGGTGCTGTTGCAGGTCAAGGAAGGGACCAAGAGACTAGTGGAGGAGGAGGTCAGGTGAAGTAATCCTCTCCCTGCTGCTGATCTCTGAGGCCTCGTTGTTGGGCTGGCAACCTTCAACTAGTTGATGAATAGCCAGCACAGAGAAATCACCATCGCCACAAACTTTCAACACATCACGGGATAGCCAGCCCGGAAAAGGAAGCATCAGAGTTGGAGATGTAGATGAGCCCTCGCTATCACTTAGCCCCATAGACCAAGTTAAGATTCAGGTTCATAATTTCATAGAGTGTGTGGTGGAGAGAGTCCCCTGGAACCTATTTTCTCCATAGGCTCAATGATTCAGTATCTGCTAATTCAGTATCTACTAGGTTTTCCAGGAACCTAACCCTAGCGGTTAAGAAGAACTGATTGTACCTCTGTGGCTTCCCACACAGTTGCTTTTAGTTGGAAAAAGAAGATTCTTTACCATCTGCAAAGTTTATTCTAACCAGTATTTTATTGATAAATACAGTATCAAATAAAATTCTTAGGCATAAATATATAACGGCAGCGTAAGGCCAGCTAACACTTGTGGCTGATGCAAACTTGCAGGTTTTTCCAATATCTGGCTGTAGATATAAAGATATAAAGGCTGTAGTGACAAAGATAGCCTCTCTTCACAATATCAAGTGAGTTAGAAGCTTATAATAGTAGGTGAACCACTGGACTAAAACTGGATTCAGTAAGATGTGGGAAATGCAATAAATGCAACTCTGCTTTCACCCAAAGCAGTGGAAAATTCAAATCCTGCTTTGACTTGGGAAAAAAGAGGAATCGATTGCGCATGGAGTGGTCCAAGTTGGAAGCAGGTTAACAATTAGCATCTTGTGTCACTTGAAAATGTCAGAATTCCTAAGTTTTGCCACCTCAAAGCATTTACAACATTATGGTTGCTTCCTTGTGTGTGTAACATTTCATTTATCATAGACTACTATTTTCATTGAGATATGTATTATGTTGCTCTGCCTTCCATGCATACGGAGGGGAGTATTCTATGCCTGGCTTTCCCCCTACATATGTGAGTGAGGGCCGTCCAATGATTGTGAGGGAGAAGAGGAGGTCCACTGAGCGCCATTGGTCAACTCTGTAGCCTCCTGTAGCAACTCTGTGTATGCGCAATCTCCTGATTTTAGAAATGGGCTTTGTCAGAAGACCAGATGCAGGGGAGGGCACCAGGATGAGGTCTCTTGTATCTGGTGTGCTCCCTGGGGCATTTGGTGGGCTGCTGTGAGATACAGGAAGCTGGATTAGATGGACCTATGGCCTGATCCAATGGGGCTGTTCTTATGTTCTTATGTTCTCCCTTCTAGCTTAGGAATTTTTTTTTTTTTGCTTTGCTCCAGATCGACATCTATAATAACATTCAGTATTTATCCTGCTGAAGTTAGCACAGAGAATGAGATGTGTATGATGAATTTGTCATAATCCTCACTTGGCAGTTAGAATTGCAGAGTAATATGACATTTCCCCCCGGAAAATCCTACAATGAGAACCACTGGATTAAAGAATTGAGTTTGTAACTTCTGTGCATAACCACATGAACAAGCTGTATGGAGTCATTAGTTCTACAAGGAGCTTTCTAACCGTTGCCTTTCATAGGATTGCCAGTGTTTCCAGTAGTGGCATGAATGGTTTAGCAGTATTGTCAACTGGCAACTCTAAAAAGATGACGAAATCTGTTTTCAGGTTACTTGGCCCTACTGCAGGGAGTTGCATGCCTGATTCATGTTCTTGATTTTGACTGCCTCTCTCCCTGTCCTTACCTACGTGGCTGGGTGTTATGATTGTTAATATAATTTAGGTTTCTTCCTGGTGGGTATAAAATTCATGCTTCAAACTGAGTACAGGTGGTCTCTCCCCATGGATATGGAAAACTATGGATAATGAAATCACAGTTTCGACCCCTTAAAGCCACCGCAGGCGACCAGAGCGCCTCCGAAGGGCTTTCTGAAGCCTGCAGAGGCCATGCCCATGTACGCCTACGGGTTTAAGAATTACAGTTTCAGCCAAAAAATGCAATTTCCCATTTCCAGAGGGAAACCAGTGTTTTTCGCCCTTATAAGGCATTCTGAGGCCTGAGGAAGCCCTCCAGGGACTTCCCACAACAGCCCACAAGCAAAGCAACTCACCACAATATTAAAATACCATTAAAATCAAACTATAAAATGCAAAATAAATTGTTGACCTATAATCATGTTCAGGGTCAATGAAAAAGTTATGACAAACTTCAATACTAGCGTATAAGGACATGATATTGTTGTAGGCTCTTCACTTTCATGAAAAAAAGATAAGGCAGCAATAACTGGGTGTGGTTTCCTTTCAGTGAGAATGTACTGAAAAGCTTAATATGTTTTGGTAAAATTTGTAGCTTACAATATAGGCAGAACATTTGTGGAGGCAAAGATGTGATTCTACAAAACAGCAAATCCCTTACCCTGAAGCCATTCCTCAGAGAGAGACAGAGAGAAAGAGCTGGCATTCCTAAGGCAATTGCATCACTGTGTTTCTATCTACGGCCTGCTGGAATTTTTTCTGCTCACATGCCCGATCTTCCTGCACCTTACCTGTGAAATATGACCTTCAAAAGTTACTTTTGTGACTGGAATAATATTTTTGAACTGCTAAAAACATTCTTGGTGCCAGCTAATACCAAAGTGTTAAAATCAGTCAGAAATAGATCTCTGGCTTCCTCTAATTGTTAAGAGTGCTTCACTCCATCACTGAGCTTGTGCCACTTAAAAAATTTAACCAAATGTTACTGCTTCAGTTTGTGATTACTAGAGTTACTCAGAACTAAAATTTGACTAAAGCAAGGGAGTGAAAAAAACTTGCCCAACTATATTCTGCTTTACTGAACTGTACAGCAGAGGCGTAGCTAGGTCATTTGACACCCGAGGTCCATAAATTTTTGTCAGCCCATATGAATGAATGAATGATTACCCCACCCCGATGTCTCATTGACCTGTTTTGAGGTAACGCAATGGTTCTCAAACTTTTAACACTGGGACCCACTTTTTAGAATGACAATCTGCCCACAACTCACTGGAAGTGATGTCATGGTTGGAAGTGACATCATCAAGCAAAATAAAATAATTATAAATAATTAAAGAAAAACAGATAAATAAGGGGAAGCCAGCCCTGTTTCACCAAGTGAATTTTCTCTGTAACCTGCCTGCAATAACACCCCCCCCACACACACACACACAAATAAAGCAGTGAGATTTTCAGCCCTCCCCGGTGCCCACCTTACCAGCTCAAGCCTCTGGTTTATTCTTGGGGGGGGGGGTGCTGCCTTCTGGAGCATTTGTTTAGCTTCACTTTCATTAGATGGGGACCATGCAGCTAGCCTTGCAGTCCCCTTTGCCTGACTTGACCAGGAGCCAAGGCACATTTGCTTACTCATGAATAAACACAACCGTGTGGCTTAATTTCGCTTTCCATAGGGCTCAATACATTCGTCTGCTTGGAGGGAGGGACTTCCTTCTTGGGTGTTCTTTGGGGGCTGCTTTCATTGGATAGGAACCATTCTGGTGTCATTGGATTCCTCTCAGCTTGCCCTTTCTGAAGAACTAGGGCAAGTTCACCTACTCTTGAGTAAACATGAGATGTGGCTCAGTTTCATTTTCCATAGGGTTCAATGCATTTTTGTTTCCGGTTTTTTTGGCCATAATGTTTGATGGAAAGGAGATATTTCAATCCGGTGTTTTGTGTTGCATTCCACAGGAAATTCTGCATCCAACAGTATATACCATGATGTGGTTACACCTAAGCTTCGCGATGTTAGTGATGTTGGGGCATTTGTGGTGTTACACCCCCCAAGGGTGGTACCCGGGGTGGACCACCCCCCGCCCCCTGCTAGCTACGTCACTGCTGTACGGAATTCTAATTTCTACAGGAATTGATTGCAATGTTTCATATTACCCAGAAATTGAGAAGAGCTGAATTCTGTGGAGATCATATGGAACATTAAAAAAAACAAAACCATTTTCAGAATACAATGCTGGGAGGAAAGGTCACATAATGTTGAATAAAGACTAAACCATTTAAGGTGTGTGACAGTTTAATTTTGAAATTTTAAGATGTACTGTGGAAAACAAAGAGCCTTCAAAAATCTTTCTTGAAAAATGAAAAGACCCAGAAAAGTATATTAAACATCACATTAAGAAGTCAGAACATGTTACAGTGAAGAACCACATGGTCGTCTTGAGACATAAATACATTTCTGAATTACTGGGAATGGGCCTATTACTCTTGCTTTTGCCTGAAGTGACACCTGATGGGAGCTGCGGTGCAGATCTTTTACAAAAGAAAGTTAATGTTTCCTGATAACTAAAGACTGCAGTAGGAATCTCTTTAAAGAGCATAAATAGTTTTGTGTTGGAAACTTCAACTTCTGAAGTCTTGGAACAAATTATCAAATAAATATGTTCTTGGATTCACATTATCATATTTTCACAATACAGTGGTTTCTCCGTAATAGATTACAGTTGTAAAGTGGGGAGACAACGACTGTATTTTAAAATCCCAGATACGAGAAAAGCAGGCATCTGGTCCTGACAGCAAAATTAGGTTGTGTGTGTATGGTTAACTTATTCTACTAGTATCTCCTAGATAAGGGTGTCAAACTCATTTTGTGCCAAGGGCCAAATAGCATTCATTATGCCTGCTGAGGGCCAGAAGTGATGTCATTAGGCAGGAAGTGATGTCATTAAACAGGTCATAACCAAAAATAAGCACTTTTTCCTCACTTAGGAACTCATTAGCTGCAAATGGCAGAAGAAAAATATACAAATCTCGATCATATTTCAAGATACAGGACAGCCCAATTTTCATGTGAGCTGCACTTTCAGCAGTAACACCTCAGCACTGCTCAGCAGCTGAGCCTGAGGGCCAGATAAAAAGCTTCCGTGGGCCACATCTGGCCCCCAGGCCTTATGTGTGACACCCCTGTCCTAGATTGTGCCTTCACATAGTGGTAGATAAGGCAAATCCTGTTAGGTTCTCTGAATCAGACAAGCTATTGGCAGCTACTCTGGGAAAAAAACGCTATGAACTTGCCCAAAGATTATGTTACCGCTCTTTTGCATAGTCAGGTCCTAATTTCATAGTTTATGTAAATGTTGAAGCCTAAGGGTTGTCATATTTAATTTGAAATTGTCTTTTCCTGTTAGAGTCGTGGGTTTTTCCAGATTTTCTAGTGTTCTCAAGTATCATACTTTTCAAGCAGACGTTTGCTTTTAATGAAAGATTAAAGAATTATCATAAAAAAATTTATTTGAAATACCTGAACTAGTTTCATTCTATTTTGCTATAGGCATTTTTATGCTGAAAAACAATACTCTTACAGGGTCTCTTAATTACTTTGTCTGTCTTTCTGTGTCCTTTAACAGGAGAAACTTAAAGATGCTTCAACTGCTTTTATAATCTACTTGTTCAGTCACCTATTCCCATGTGTGTATTGTTCAAAATGCATTTGACAGAAAAATGCTGAAGATATTTTTTTAAATCTGAAATAAAGCACATATTTTAATTACTTGTTAGAATATGTACATGTGAATGAATGTAATAGTATAATGCTTTCTTAGATGAAAATCTGCAGGTGGTATCATGAAAGTGTGCTCTGTAATCAGTTCAGAGATGATCGAGCTATACTGGCTCTGTTTTTCAGTGAGTTTTCTCTTACATTTTTGTGTTGAAAGAGTTTTAATTAATCTTGTCAGTAAATGAATTGGTTTTTTTTAAAGATTGCTACCGTTTTGACATTGATGAGATTTAGAAATTGCTGAACTCTTAACATTACATAAATGTTCTTGGATAAGTAACCAAAAATTATAAATGAATCATTAGATTTGTGTCATAAGACACCCTTGCACCTGTGAAAGTCAACTTAGGATGCAACCCTTAATTATTTCACCATTATTTTTTTTGTCAAATGGCATGTTCAAATTAAAATGTGGGGGCTATTTCTTAATGTCAGTTTCTCTCTAAGGCCCTGTGAATAATTACAATGCTTTATATATCTGTTGTCTTCAAAAATTCATCAGTGATTGGGGATTGTAAAATATTAAAATTATTTAATTTTGACAATTTATCAACAGTTAGTGTTGATAAATGTTAAAACATATAGAGAGAGTAAATATCCCAGAGAGAATGCAGCTACAAGAATATGAAATATATTAATTTGGGCTCATTTTAACTCATTTCTGCCCAGTTCACAAGTGTACACATCTGATCCCTGTTGCGTATATGCAGTGTTGGCAGAAATGGCTTAAAGCAGGTACATTCTAAACTTCCAAAGAGTCATGGAAGTGGTTTCAATGCATACTAATTGCATTCTGAGGCGTTTGTTTTCAGGGAAAGCAACCTATGTTGAAATCATTTTGATTGTACCTTGAATTTGAATCTTGTACCATTTCAAAATGTTCCTCTAGACCGCAAGATATTATATTTCTTATTTTCATAATCTGATATTGTTTTCAAGTTATGAAAACAATCTTGAAATATTGTTTGAGATATTGAGCTCCTCTTTGTCAAGTTTTGTTTTTAACTTTCTAGTTGTACAAGCACGTTGTCACTCTGGTTCAAAAACAATTAGGATAATCTGGAATCTGATTATCATGAACCTTTCTAGACTGGTTTGCAACTTGTATTTGGGACAAAACACCTTTGGTTGCCTTGGTACATTATCTGTGCAACGAGCCTGATGGGGCAGTGTTGTCCCTGTTGTAAGGTTGGCCCATCCATTAAACGAGGCGATGTGAGTTGCATTAGCAGCATACTGTGGGTGAGTGAGAAGGCGATGGATTTGGGGTGCCCTTCACCCCAACTCTGCCCCACCAATGCCTCCCTCCAGCATGCTGCAAATGGAACCCATACTGATCCACTTTGATCTCCCACATCTTTACTTTGCTCCTCGTGCAACTTCTTCAAACATGGAAGTGTAGGCCTTCTGGCACTGTGTGAACAAAGGAGCTCCCTCATTTGTGCAGTCTCTTTAAATCAAACCTGCAGTCCTGCACTTTTGCGTTTGATAAAATTGTATGAGGAGCATGGTAAGTGGCTGTTCTTTATTTTTATTGTTTTGTAACTGCAGAAGCAGCAGACCTGGAGTGGCACTGGGTTCTGTTGGATCTCCAGTAAGTCTCATGCCATCAACCATTGCTCGCTAAGTTTTCATTTTTGCTTCTTCTCCATTTCTTTCTATGTATGTATGCTTTCTATCGTCAAGTGTGGGATTAATCTGGGTTTCTGGTTATTACTGCAGCCAGTTGAACCTTAACTGCTATAGCAGAGCTGAAAAGCTGTACATTTCTACAAAGTTAGCTCCCTAGGATTCAGCTCCCGACTATCTGTGCCTTCTATGCTAACCTTAGATAAGTGCTATTAATTTCTCCATAGGTTGAGGACCCAGTTTTTTATTCAGACTATGTATGTATTCCAGTTTTGTGTTGACTGCTGTTTTTCTTATTTCTGTATTGATGATATTGTGAATTGATTTTGTGAGTTGCATTTTTGTTGAACGTTTTTCTTTATCTTCTTAAGAGGCGGTGCTGAAATTAGATTAAGGAGATCCTGTATTGCCGCTTAATTTGGAATTAAGGGGAAAAATAATGAAAGAAACATATCCTTTTGAACTTTATATTACTGTTATGGATCTTATGTAATGTCCACAGAAAGATGTTTTCTTTATGATTTAATAATATGGCAAACAGTGGTGCATTTTGTCCCTATCTGGAGTTCCAGTTTGATCTTTGAACAACACTGAAGGATGGGCGTACTATGAGTCTGTTCTATGGTGATGATGTAATACCAGATTCTTGCAGTTAAATCTTGCTGAGAAGAGGTCATTACTAAGAGCTTTTCTTATGAGAATAAGAAGTACAGCAAGTCCCAACTTAAAAGTCATTTTGTTCAAAGTTGTTTCATTATAAAGTTGATGAGAGGAAATCAGCTGGAACCTGGCTGTGTAAAGTTTGCATGTTCTCCCCATGTCAGTGTGGGTTTTCTCCATCCTGGGAACTTCACATTTATTTCAGTGTTCAATATTACTGTTTTGGGTCTATATTTAGAATGTTGGTGAAGTTTTTGTTACCAGAAATATGCTGTAGGAATATAATGCTTGTTTCCATATATCAGCCTATGGCAGTGGTTCCCAAACTGTGTGTCAGGACTTGATTGTTGGTGGGTCGCCGAAAGGTGATGGAAAGATCACATAACTAATTTCCTCAAGCCCTGAGGCTATTCAGAAATCAGATACTGTTCCTGCTGAGATACTGTAGCTGCTGATTACTCTGCAAAGAGCTAAGCTCCTGCAGTTTACAAGATAGCTACTAACTGTCCTGCAAGGAGTTGAGCTCCTGCAGTTTGCAAGCTTGTGTAAATTTAGGGACATAAATGTTTGAGGATCTTTTTCTGGTTATTATTACTTATAAATACGCATAAGCAATTACTTTTTGGGGGGCCTTTTAAGAAGTCTGGTAAACGTAGGTAAACTGGTAAACCTGATAGAATGTTTTTTTTTTTAAAAGTTGGTCCTGGTACTAAAAGGTTTGGGAACCACTGGGCTATAGTAAAATTGATTTCATTTTAAGTCATTTTGCTTCAAGTTGCAGTTTCCAAGAACCTATCAACCCTTGCTGTACTAAGTTTCTTTAAAAAAAAAAAAAGTGCCAGCCTTTTAAGCTAATAATATCTGTTTACTTGTTTTCTAGTGAACAAACACAAGCCATGGATTGAAACATCGTATCATGGAGTTATCACTGAAAACAATGACACAGTCATTTTGGACCCCCCACTTGTAGCTTTGGATAAGGATGCCCCTGTTCCTTATGCAGGTAGGAAACCGCATAAACTGAATGATGCCATTTATGTTGTGCATATCCAATGAATTGTATATGACTTGTATACAAAAACATCACAAAAACGCTATGATTCAATGTTCTTTGCAGAGCTATTTAACCTAGGCCTATAGACCTGGAAATGGAATATGTTCCTGACTTGATGTGTATTCAGTAAGAAGGTAAAATAGGCTGTAAGCAATGTAACTCAAGCAGACTTTAAACTTGTTTTGATGCTGCTTGATGGAGCCTGAATTGGGAGTTTGCTTAATGTAAATTGTCAATTATGATTGCTAAGATTGGTTCATTTGTTGGTTAGCAGTTGGAGAATGATATAAAGAATAGTTTACAGTCACTTGAATAATCCTTATTCGTGTTCAGGATTTCTTTTTGTAAATGTCATTCTAAGACTGAGTATTTAATGGATGATTTTGATGTAAATTTAATGTGTTTCTATGATAAATATCTGTTGTCAGAAGCTTTTAAACTTTTCAGTGTGTCATTCATAGTTTTTCAACCACATTATGTACTCCTTGACCAGAAAATTTCTGCTTTTACATTTCACATACCTTATATTTCATACATTTCATATACTAGTTGCACTAATGAAAAAATTGAGTAAAAGTATTTCAGATGAACAACTCAAGAAATGTTGTAAATCAAAAGGTATAACCACAGCATGTGTGTACAAGCATTTGCAGTTCTGCAGGAGTTTTTATTTGGTTCATAAAGGCCATTTCTTGACTTGAGCATATGTGTGCCTGCTACCTGCATGATTCTTCTCGATGTTCTAATAGCACCACTTACAACAATAGTTTTCTTAACAATTACCTAATTTTCTCCCCCATATTGTTCTGTAGTAAACTAGAAACTGTTGCAGTGTAGACTGCATAGCTCATCATGCCACAAGCAGATCCATTCCTGCAAGATACGCAGATGAGTGATTTTGAAATGAAAAATTGTATTCAAGGCAAACAAAAGATTGCCGGATGATCCCCCAGTAAACGCATAAGGCAAAGATATGGGCGAATGGACCACGTTTATTAAAGTTACAGAAAGGGAAACACAAGACAGGCAGCAGAAAAGGAATGATAGTCTGTAGTGCAGAGGCTGATTTAATGAAGGAATGTCAGCTGCCAGGGCCAAAAATTCTCACCCAGCCATGCCCAGGTCATACAAGATTACCACAGCAAGCTTCAACCCCATGAGGGGCAGAGATAACCCAACCACAGAAGCCTGTCCCAAACCAGGAAGCATTTGAGGCAGCCCACATGATCCAGGCCAGGGGCTACCCCCTCAGCCCCTTGCGCTAGCTAACTGAGGAGTGGGGTGTGGGTTCCTGTTCTGTCTTCACTGAGTTCAGGTGCACACAGAGGGCAACTTCCAGCCTTCATACCTGCACTACAAAGTGCAAGACAAAGAGATGAGGTAAAGAAAGAAGACCCAGTCCATGCAGTCTGGGATAGGTGAAAAAATTGCCTGCCAATGGCCAATCAGGCATTCCTGCCTGGCTCTTGATGGTTGTCAGCTAGCCCCAAACTGTGAGAGTGGAAGGATAGGTGACGATCAAAAATGAAGGCAGAATAGCTGCTGTGCAAGGCTGCACCTGGCAATATCAGCCCAAGTCACGCCTCTGCTGTCACAGTCACATTAAAGTGTGAAATCTCGTGCAATGGGGAAACCTGGGAAAGGCAACTCCTGCATGATTAGAGGTGGGGATCTGGGTTTCTGTGTATGGTTGACATTCCACTCATACAATACTTCAGTAGCAGTATGAATACAAATGCCTTATAATCCTCAATATTTATTCTGTTTTTTCCCGTATATTTTCGTTTCCTTTTCCTTTTATTGTAACTATGGGAATCTATAATGATTATATCCTGGCTTAGCTTTTTTGTTGAGTCACAGATTATTTTTGAATTTAATTGATGAGGCCACTTAACTTCAATCACTTGTACTGAAGATCTGTTTTGAATTTTATCATCCCATTTATTGATTCTCTGCTGAATGTCATCTTACAATATTATCGGGAAAGAAATTATAAATATGTCTCTGATGTAAACAATTGAAGCATATCTATTTTTCTATTGATTTTTGTTACAGCTGCTTTTCAAGATGTTCCTGTTTCAGAAGCATAATCTGTATGTTTAATAAATGGCTCCCAAGTCCGACTATAGTTTTGGAGAAACAAAAATAGGTGTTTTGTTTGCTTGTGGTTATAATGATTTTTCAGCTGTGGTATTCTGGATTCATGACATGACCAATTGAAAGTAATTAGTCTTTCTGTTTCTTGGATTAGAGCAGCGGTTCTCAAACTCTCTAGGAGAGTTTCAACCACAGTAAGTCCTTGCAGGGATGGGGGGGAGGCAGGGATGTGGTCCCCAGGATCACATCTCTAAAAGGCTGCAGGAACTGGCATTTGCTTACCAGTCCCTGCAGCAGCCTCCCAGGGGTGTGGGGAGCCCTGTGTGACCTTCTGCAGGGCTCCCTGAAACTTAAAAAGTGAAAGTGCAGCAATTGCGCTCCACCTCTGCAAAACCGGAAGCCTCAGCAGGGCTCCCCATGCGGTGCAGACCCCTCTAGAACATGATCGCGAACGCTTCCAGTTTTGCTATCGAGAAACAGGAAGTGGTTGTGATCATGTTCTGGAGGGATCTGCGTTGTATGGGGAGCTCTGCTGAGGCTGGTGCCAAGCTCCCCCGACCCCTGGGGGACCGGAACCAACAGCCATTTTGTGGCCCTTGGGGACCCCTAATCCAGCCCACAGGGAGCCCCCAGTCTTCAATGAGTCTCTGGCCCTCCGGAGATACTGGAGCCCATGCTGGTCTGACGTGACTACTCTCAGTGCGAGGGCCGACAGTTTGACCTCTTGTGCGAGCTGTGGGCTCCCTCTACTGCTTGCTGTTTCACGCCTGTGAAGGAAAGCAAAGGAAAGACCAGCCTTGCTTTGCACAAGGTCTTTTATAGACCTTGATGAGTCTATAAAATGAGACCTTGAATGAGACTTCTTTCATTCATACAAGTGCCATCTCAAATTTATTCATTTATGTAAATTTATGTAAATTTCAAATGTAAATTAATTACTTTTCCCTGGCCCCCAACACAGTGTCAGAGAGATGATGTGACCCTGCTGTCAAAAAGTTTGGACACCCCTAGGCTAAATGAAAGCCTTATCTAGTAAAACAGTGGTTTTCACATATTTAGCACTGGGACCCACATCTTTGAATGAGAATCTTGTCAGGACCCACTGGAAGTGATGTCCTGACCAGAAGTGACATAATCAAACAGGAAAATTTTTAACAATCCTGGGCTGCAATCCTACCCACACTTACCCAGGAGTAAGTTCCATTTACTATCATTGTTAAAATAATATACATAGTAGCTTGTTAAAAGTACAGGTCTGTAACACTTCCCCAAATGCAGTCATAGACCAGGGTAGCATCAAGTCTAATATATTAAAAATAAAATATTGAAATAAATGGGGACCCACCCGAAATCTGCTCGCGACCCACCCAGTGGGTCCCGACTCACAGTTTGAGAAACACTGTACTAAAAGATAAACGATGATGGAGCTATAGTAATGTGTGTGCCTTGTGAACCTTGTGTCCTTTTTCAAAGACACAGACTGTGGAGTATTTCATGTTACAATATAATTAGATTGCTATTTTTTTATGTTGGGGAAAAAATCATCAGAGTAAATACAGGGAGAAAATTTGTATTGAGGATAATTTCCTGAATTTCCACAAACTGTGCTTCATTCTTTCCTCCTTGCATCTGCTGCAAGAAAAAAAAAACTGCCTCAAAAAATTAACCTCTGTTCATAATTTGTTCCTGTATTTGTAGAGTTGTCAATTTTTTATTTTTTTTGAAACTAGGGGCTCATATTCGATTGAGAGGTTAAGATAGATGATTTCCTATAGGTATCTGGTAGTGCATTGTTTTTCTTTAGATGCCACACTGCAATTATTGAGAGTTGACTTAAGTGAACACTTTAAAAAAAAATAATTCTCTGGCTCCTTCAGATAAGTTGTGAGCAAAGGCTTGCTTGCTGCTGCATAAGCCACAGTCTAACAAATGGATTTTGGTCTCTGGAGGACTTTGTAGTAAATGCTGCTAGCTCAAACAGCTCCATTGGAGAGTAAAAATGCATATTATTACAAATGTATATAAACGTTTAAAAGATCAATGCAAGGAGCTTATTTATACTGAGACAGATCAACAGTCTATTTAACCTAACAACATCCACATACCTTGAAGTTCTCTCCAAGGCTTCAAGGGAATTTCCTTTCTAGCTATCCAGGATTCTTTTAATTATGCATTTTCAGGAAACCACCTGACTGTTCGTACATTTTGTTTAAAATGTTTGTGGACTGCTTTTCTTTCATTAAAGCCAAAGTGGTTTAAAATAGATGTTTAAAAATAAATAAAATGGATATCTAAGTAAATAAGTGAAATGGATTATCACAAATGAAATAGTGTGAAATAAAAGCACTAAATGCCAGCAGCATTGCCACTCCACAGAATGAAACTGGAAATTGACAAAATGCACTCTTAAACCAAAGCATTTCAGCCAGTATTTAAAAAGCATTCTAGAGATAACATTCTGTAGACATGAAGTTACATAAGTAATGTGCCTACCCAGAAAAGGCAGTGCTTTGAATAATTATAGATTAGGCTTTCTACAGTGAGTGAACATGAAGTAGATGGTGAACATCTACTGTACTATTACAGCATTTTTCAACCAGCAGTACACGTACACCAGTGGTACTTGAGGTGTTGACCAGTGATATGTGCAGCTCGCAGAGGACACCCGGCAGTGAGACTGTACCATGAAGCTACAAGGAGGGTTGGCTCGGCAGGCAGACCCCAGTACATGGTGTTTGCAGGCTTGAAAAAGTCCACCCACTCACTCTGAGTCTCTTAACGCTCTTTGTAGCATAATATCTGGCCTCCCAACCCAAAAGTAACTGGCGATGATATCATTGCCAGTAACTTCCAGAGGTACTTAAGGTAACACAGGCCTACAAAATTGAGGGTCAGAAAAGTTTTCCCCAAACCTTTTGGTGGTTTCATATGAATTTGGGGTGCTGATTCCAAAAATGGCATCCGTTTTGCCCTATCAAAGGAGTTTAGGAGTTTTAGGAGTTTAGGAGACATGTTTAGGAGACAATTTAGGAGACATGGCATAGCCTCTTTAGTGAATAGTTCAAGCAGCTTCCTCATGAGGAAGCCATGGTGTAGGCTTCTTCATGAGGAAGCTGCTTGAACCAGTCATAAATTAACGATATCATAAATTTGGCTGCTGTACAACAGGTCCAGCAGTAACATACATGAGATAATGAATCAGAGATGTATGTTTGTCTCCTGGTGGTTAAAGGAGACAAATAAGGACTTATGAATAAGAATGTCGCTCTTAGTTGAGAATGTGTTCTAATTACTCATTTTCTGATGCTGAATTTTCAGTTTGGTTTGGCTTATCTCCCAGTTCAGTTCTCCTTCTTTCCTAGGGTGTGTGTTAAAACATATATAAGAGAAAATATTGGGAAAGACTTTTCATGCTTGGTGACGGTGTGCATAAGTGTTATTTGAGTACTATAGTGTAAGTGCTATTCCCTACAAAAAGATTATTTCCATGAAAGAAAAGTGCTGTGTTTTGAACAATCATTACTCTCATAGATTTTTCTGTCTTGAATTTTAAATATTTTTGAGACAGAGTGATTCTCATGATGTTCCTGGTTTGATGGCTGTAAAAATAAAATCAATATAGGTGTCCCTGTCAAACCAATTTTGGCTTTAAGACAAATTTGATGGAAAATGTTGTGTTAAAATGTATTTCAAAGTCACTGGAAATGTTTAAGGTCACATGAGTCAATCGAGATAAATGTATTTTGTCTTGGATTGTTACTAAGAAGTAAAGTCATTTAAGGAGAAAAAAATAACAGCATTCTCGGAATACCATTGATCTGTGTTGTGTTGATACACTTTAACAAGGGCATATGTTTTAGCTTTTAGTAAGTGAAGATTTCACTCATTACTACTCTTTATTATTTGTTTGAGGGATTCTCTAACACTTTAGTTTTTTGTATCTTTCTTAAGCCAAGGACCTGAATATGCCACTCAGCTAGTTAGTTAATGTTAGTGCCTCCTTTCCTCTGAAGGCAGTTTCTAAAGATCAATTGCCTGTACCATCAATGGCTTTGAAAACAAAATAAGTTAATCCAATGAAGTATGGAAATGGCACAAATTAGTCATAGGCCCCTGAGTGACTAAGTCTACTTATGTCTCTTTTGCATGCAGTTGATGCAGTTATACTCAATCTTATTGTTCAATCTTATTTTGAGGATCCTTATGCTTCACTTAGCTGCAGGGATGGATCCAGTGTTTGTGTTTGGGAGGGGGCATGAGCACTTCCTTAATTCCAGAGCCCAGGTCCACCAGGTGGGTGGACCTGGGCTCCTGCCTGGACTTTGAGTCCAGATCTACCTGCCAGGTAGACCTATGTTACCATTCCAATTGCTTTCTAGAACTGCCTTTTCCAGGCAGGTAGACTCAGGCTTCAAGTTGAATTGTCCTCCATCGCCGAGGTTTGCTGGGTGGGTGGACCTGGGCTCCTTCCTGGACTTGGAGCCCAGATCTACTGACCTCCGGGGCCAAGGTTTGCTTGGCCCAATTCAACTTGGGCTCCCACCTGGACTTGGAGCCCAGATCTATCTACCAAGTAGACCTGGGCTCCCATTCCACCTCTTCCAGGCAGGTAGACCAGGGCTGTCTGCTATGCTTCGGCTGCTTCTCATTCCAGCAGGTGCCTTCCCTCACTGGCAACAGTTTGGGTCATGCATCCATGCCCCCTCCCCAGGTCCACCCCTGCTTAGCTCAAATGCATGCTGGTAAATAAACCTAATTTGTCTCATACATGGTCAAATTCTATGGATTTTGCTAACATTTTTCATGGACTGGCATTGGGCCTTGACAGCATAAATTGCTGGCACAGTGCAAATAGCATGAGTAGAGTGAATTACAATAATCCTTCCAACAAACCTTTTGAAAGAAAGTACCATAGGCCCTTGATATCTGTGGATTTGGAACCCATGAATTTTATCATCTGCGGGTTCCAAAATGATGGATTTTGGGACCTTGAAAGAGCTGTGCACTGGAATGGTCCGGAGGGTTATCTGAGGCCACGCACAGCCTCCCTGAGCCTCCAAATGCCTGTTTGGGGCCGCAAAAAAAAGTGGCTTCTGGTTTTCCTGAGAAACTGTCACCTTTTTGCCTGAAATGGGTATTCTGAGGCTCAAGGAGGCCGCTTGCAGCTTCCCCAGCCCTCAGATCTTCCTTTGGATCTGACAGGAGCATAGCTCCCATTGGGTTCAGAGTGTTTGGAAGCCCAAAAGCCACTGATTCAATTATTCATGGATTTTGGTGTTCGTGGGGGTTCAGGGAACTGAACCCCCATAGATACTGAGGGCCGCCCTCTACAATGAGGTGATTACATTTGTGCAAATACCACAAGATATCATGTTTGAGCCCCACTCCTGACTCCCATTACATGAAGGACATGTTTTGTCTTCTGCGGTGATGGTGCTTGTAGCCTTTAATACCTGTAGTCTAGCTTTACTATATTGTGCTTGCATAGTGTCTAGAACAGAAACATTGCAAATTAAGACCTGTTTTAAACATGAATAATAATTTGACAGTATCATCAAGGAATGACTTGCATGTGTGAATGAGCTACCTCAGATAATCACATATGAATCTTTCCTACTTCTCAATTTTAATAGATACATAATACTAGGATTAGTTTATCGGACTGGTCACTTCTTTGTTAGGGTAATAAGGAGGCTGACTGATTTTTTTTTTTAATGTGAGCTACTGATTGAGAGACTACCCTTGGGTATCCTGAGTTGGGGGTGAGAGAGGGAAGGCTCTTGAATATTCTCAGTGGAGATACTAAAGAGATTGTAAGGTGTGTTACATGGTCAGTATTTTATTTCTGTTTATTTCTGATTGATGCAAGGCATGCAGGTGACACACATTTAGGCATGTGTACTTGGTACTGAGTGCTAGTCTGAAGAGCAAAGGCCCAGACCAATACCGTGACCATTAAAAGGACTGTTGGCAAGAGGCCACAGCTCCACAGGACAGGAAGGCTGCACTTTTAATTAAAAAGCTGTGAAATAACCCCACATTCCTTAACAGATCCAAGGAATTCAGTGCTCCAGATTGCTAATGTTAAATGCTTTAGCTTAATGTGAATGCAGTTTTCACGCTTCCAAAATGGAAATGAAGCTTTCCAGTTCTAAATTCTATTGGAGCAGCAGACCTAATAGTTTATGACCTTAGCTAATTCCATGGATTAAAACTCAAACCCTTGGATTCATGAGTTGGAAAGAACACATTTTCTGGATCATAAAGGAAAAGTTTCACACCTCTAACAGGTCTTCACCAACCTCATGATGAAGTTTAATTTAGGAAATGAGCCAAAAGCCATCCCAGCTACCATGCCCTTAACTAGGTGGGGGGATCAAGGCAGAACCTATCAGGGTATCTAGCAAAAGAGACCTTCCTGATTGGAGTACCCCAAGAATCTCATAGAACTTTGTGAAGCAAAATGTATTGAAACACTGGGCTCCAGAGCATTATAATCTTTGCTCTTCATTTCACCATTTGTAGCCTGTCTTGCTGAGTGTGACTTGCTGGTGCATTAAAAAGTCACCCCCATTCCAATCTTCATTTGAGAACTACTGTGCCGGCTGGCACTAAGGACAATAACACCCTGCAACTTTATTCTTTATTTGGCCTCTTGTTCCCTCTCCCTTGGTGCTAGAGAATTTCTGAAGCCAGTGCAATCTGGTGCACTGTCCAGTGCAATTCTTGGGCTGCTTCTCTCTCTGTCCCCATGCCTCTTTTCTCCCTCCCAGGAAGACAGCTCAGCTCCCTTCAAGGCTACTGCCTCCTGTGCATGTTCAGGACTTGTTTCATAGGCTTTTGAGACTCCTCTTTATCCAGGGAGATTTGCATGACCAGAATTTGTTTGGTGGGACAGACTTGTTCTCAGTTGGTCTTTCATAGACTTTGATGGCCTGTACTTAGGCTCACCTTTGGTTCAAGCTACAGGACCACTTCCAGCTGTAGCATAGGTTGCAGCTGGAATGGGGGTGGCTTCATGTAGCATCAGTGGATCAAATGAACTATGGCAGTGGCAGCAAGGTTGATAGACAAGCGAAGGACATAAGTGTCTCATGACAGAGTTTTTTTTATACCTTTTCCTATAGTATTTGAGGTGAGCTCATCAAGGGACTTCATTTTGTGATCTGATGGCCCTTCATTGCTTCTCCTCAGTCCTTTAGCAATTCAAGCCCAAGGGATCACCTACTCCCAGTCCTACTCTATATCTTCCAGAAGTGATCAACCTGGCTAAGCTTAAATCTCCGGAAACAATCTTGGATAAGCGTACGCACACGCCATCCCACTGCCAATCATGTGAAGAGCAAAAATTTCCTGCCTAGCCCCAGAAGACAGCCAGCTAATCTCAGACTACCCTAGAATGGGATGGGTTTGGCACTGCCTGAGCTCTGAATGTCAAGCTCAGTAGCTGCAGAAGCTGCAGTAAAAATGCCGAAGGAGCTCCACCTGTGACAGCACATCAATCAGTGTAACTCTTACCCATCTTGCCTTGTGTAGGGGTGAGGCTAAACCATGGAAGCCCACGCCTAAAAGGGCAGCATGACTGCTTATTGGTAGATTCATTATTGGATCCCTTACTCTTTGATCTTCATTTGCATTCAGCAGCACACATGCACACCTTTAGCATTGTTGATCATGAATGATGAGAGAAACAGTGACAAATTCAACAGGTTTGTTTAGTGGCATATCCATGTAGGCAGGAGTGGCCAACACACAGCATACCACATGCCATTTTTTATGTAGAGAATCTTGAACATGCCACTCCACCTTAACCTCACTATTAGGTATTACCACAATAGCTACATAGATCAAGGTCAGACTATCTCTGAGTGTCAGAAGGTACAGAGCAAGAAACATGGGAGTGCTGTTGCCTATTTGGGGCTTTCTAAAGACACCTGGCTGACTACTGAAGATGTCAGACAGGTGGCCTGCATAACCTCTAGTAGTCCATCCCAGCAGGTCTTGTTCCATGGTCCATACAATGAGCACACATTGCCCTTCTGTGCAATCAAGCCCCCCTCCCTATGCCTGCCTGCCTGCCCAACTTCTCGCCCTCAAAGATTATCTTAGCCAGGATCTCTTAATGAATGATTTTCCTGAGGATGATATCTCTGCCTGTCTGGGCCACCTGGACTTTGCTGATCTTGTTGACTATCACTGTGTTGTGCTGCTTTGCCCCCACTGTTTTCTACAGCCTGCCCCCTTGCCTCTTTAGTGCTCTACCAATATCAGCCTTCTTGGGTAAGCACATGACCCTCCAGTTAGTGGAATGCAACACACTTAGCATCCACTCTATTGGCTCTCTCTCCTGTCCATCGGTTTTTTCCCCACCTTTGTCCCCAATCCAGCATTAGAAACTTGGGGGCATGTTGGGGAAACTTGGGGAAAGCATAGCAAAGAAATCAAGCAAACTGTAAATTGCTGTGCTGCTTTCTTTATTATTATTTGAATATTTTTCAAAAATATATGGCAACTTTGTGTGTGCCACTTAGGAAGTGTCCATGTGACACTAGTGGCACATGTGCCATAGGTTGACCACCCCAATGTATCAGAAGGAAACAATTAAAACCATAACAGCTAGAAAAAACTGTAAGCAAATTTGACAAAAAGTCAATTCTCAGTACTGGGTTAAAAAAAAAATCTGCTGTTAAAATATAAATATAGCAAAAACGGAAAGAATTTACAAATAAATGCCTTCCAAAAATAATTATGACTATCCATTTCTAAGGTCAATTGTTTCCCTTTTATCTGACAGTTGAGAATTAAATGAAAGTCTTTAAAATGTATATGCTCATTGGAAATTCAGTGGGAAGTGCAGTTGAGGCAGCTGAGTGCAAATGAACCATTTTAGTTAACTCTTCTTGGCAAAATGACAAGGATGAGTTGAATAAACACTTTGGCACAAGTTCAGAGCCAGATTTTATTATCTTGTGTAGCTATTCTGTGCTGGCTGTAATCACATGATAGTAATCAAGGGCCAGATGTCCCTGGTGAACCTTGACAATATATAGAAACTAATTACTTTTTTATGTGCCATTATCTTTGTTTTGTTTGGAGAGTGTATAAAGTAAGGTAGGACATAAATGGACATAAAACACACACAAGCACACCTTCTTGAAAAACAGTTTTACATTCCAATAGGTCATTGCTGGTCACTGTTTTCTGTAAGCTGCGCAGTTGTGCAGCTCTGAAGTTCTGGTAAGCTGAGCTCCCCACAGCTTGGTTTGGCATTAACAGAAGTTTGGCAATGATGAATGATGTGTGTTGACATTGCAATGCATCCAAAAATGGTGCCAACCTGCTGCACAGTAACCTAAATCAGCATATAGTGATGGCTCCTTAGAGGGAATATTGCTGCTAGCAAGACAAGAGCCTCTTAATTTTTGGACAATTTAGGATCTTTTCATATTATGAAAAAGCTTCCCTTTAAAATCCTGTTCTTGCTAGCACCTAGTGTTGTAGTGATAAATTCTGGAGTGTAGGAGCTCTACCTATAGCCAAACCTGACTACACCACAACAAAAAATAAACTTATTTAAAATGGGTTTTTTTCCCTCATAAATATTCTTACTTTGAAACTTGTAGTATGTCCTTTAAAGCTATAGCTCATTTTATCCCAACCTATAGAAGCAAGTTGCAATACTTTAAAGCAGTGGTTCTCAAACTTTTAGGGACTGCTGCCTGATTTATAAATGTCAAGGGATGTGGCTAGAATACTGATTGGGCAGCAATGCCCCCTGTAGCGGTTTTTTTTTTAAATCCTTGATGCACATAGCCCAGGGCTTTTCAAACTGGGGCGTCGCAACACCCCAGCCTATGGCCCCTGGCCCTTGCCCCCTTAAGGGGCGGGGGCAGCCTGGAAGCAGGGAGGAGGCAGTGGCGTGATCCCCAGGATCACGCCGCTCAGGGGAGCTGCTGGGACTTGGGTACACCTACCCAAGTCCCTGCAGCCTCCTGGGGGTGCGGGAAGCCTGGCGCGACCTGCAGCAGGGCTTCCCGGAGCAGTGAAAGTAATTGCGGAGCGATCACGCTCCACTTCCACTTTAGTGGAGGCGGGGTGCGATCGCTACACATCTACTTTCACTGCTGCGGGGAGCCCTGCTGCAGGTTGCGCCAGGCTCCCCGCACCTTCAGGAAGCCCATCTGAAGCCCCCCTGAGCAGTGCGATCTTGGGAATTGTGCCGCTGCCTTCTCCCGCCCCTGCTGCTTCCCCCCTCCCACCCATGCAAGAATTTAGTGGCTCTCAGACTCTCCCAGAGAGTTTGAGAACCACTGACACAGCCTAATCTGTCTTGTCAGTTTTGCAAATGACCAAAAATTGGATCACAACCCACTGGTGGATCCTGGACCCACATTTTGAGAACTGCTACTTTAAAAGAAATGTGTAAGAATTGGAAAATAGAATTAAAACATGTCCCAGACAAATAAGAGGCAAGTTTTTTATTTAGCAGGGGGAGAGTAATTGGCTCTCCTCACCCCAGCAGTGTCTTTTCTAGTGGCTGTTTGCTGGCGTTCTTTTGTATCTTTTTAGATTGTGAGTCCTTTTGGGACAGGGAGCCATTTTGTTATTTGATTTTCTCTGTAAACTGCTTTGTGAACTTTTTGTCAAAAAGTGGTATATAAATACTGATGATGATGATGATAAAGGTGCATTAGGGTGCTATTCTCTGCATGTTTACTGAGAAGAAGTCTCACTCTGTTCAATGGGACTTTCTCCCAGGTTAATTCACATAGAATTGTAGTCTTAATATCAGATTAACTGCATGCTACCACTCAGGCAGCCCTTGGAAAAAGATATCTAAACTCTGCCATGTGCCACTATGCAAATTTTTCAATTTACCTTTTGCAGAACCTAATTCTCAGGTAAGGTCCTTTGAACAGCGTTTCAAAGGCAACACCACCACCACCACCACCACCCCGGGTGAAAAGATAGATAATTTAAACTGCTCCTGGTCATGCAGATCTCAATTCCTCTGGTGAAAGGAGTTTCTTCCTGTGGAGTCCTTCTGCAGGAGAAAGGAAACTTTATCATATAACCCATGGCCTAAATATTGAATGGAGTGATTCAGGTTCTCCATTGTATTTCGGTATGTGTAGGGCAAGCATGTCCAAATTCGAACAGGTCGTGATCTACTTTTTCCTGCCAAAAGTGCCAGTGATCTACCACCATGAAAATTAAGTTTCAAATTAAATTTTAACCCAATAAAGTTGGAGGATTCCCCCCCCCCCGATTTTTAATGAACCTTCTGTCATTTACTTGGATGTGATCAGCTGTTAAGCAAATTAAGCAAAAACAAAACAGAGAGACGAAGATCCAGTAAGAACTGTGAGGAGAAATGGAAAGTACATTTTTTCTTAAAGTTTTATTGAGTAATAACTTTCTTTAACTGTCTTAATAACTTTCTTTAACATTTATTGAGTAATTTGTGTTAAATTTAGGTCGAGTATTGATCCAGGCTGATCTTGCACAATCTTTAATATTTCGCTCTTGCTCATTAGTGAGGTGTCTGAGCCTGCATTTCATCCACCAGCTTTTTGAAGTTGGGTGAATATTGCGTGAGGGCCAGTCTCAGGGAATCCTGGAGATGTTCATCTGTCATGTTGGAACGTTGTGTACTCTGTCATTTTCCGATGGGAAAACGCAGATTCACTCAAATAAGTTGAACCGAAACAGGAGTGTACAGCTTCACTGCATCTTCTCAAGTTGGGAAATTTGTCGCTAGGCACTAGCTTCCAAAACGATTCTTGCTCAGCATGGGTCTTGAGAAAAATGTCGTTTTTAAGGGTTAATATTTCGTTTTCAAGAGATGGCTTGTTCAATGAGTAATTTTTACTGATAGCAGCTGCAGTTTCTTTAATGTCCACATCTACTTTGAATGGGTAGGACAAGTACTCCACAACTGTTCCAATTTTTTGGAAGTCACAGAATCTATTTTCAAATTCTTGGATAACAGATTTCTGTCACATACTTCTCATTCTGAAAAACAAAATTTGGACATTGTCCCAGATGGTCCTGTGTATTAGGAAAAAGATCAAAAGTGTTGTTTGCAAGGTCAGTCATCATTAGCTCAAATTTGCTCTTGTAGGATGAAACTGTACTCATCATCTCGCCAATGCATTTGTTTTTACCTTGTAGTTCACAGTTCATATCACTTAGTTTGCCTGTAAAGTCAGCGAGAAATGCCAGATCACATAACCACTCCTCATCTTCCAACTCTGCTTGGTCATCACCCCTCTCCTTCAAAAAACTTATTTCATTCAGCAAATCATGAAATCTTTGCCAAAATTTGTGCCTACTTAGCCACCTTACATCTGTGTGCAAAATGATTTCCGCTGCCCCTTCATCAAGAGTAAGATTGAAAAGCCTTCTTTGAAGTGATCTTCCACGAACTGAATTTATAATTTTGAAAGTGATGTCCTTGATAGTCTTTGTATTGAGTCTCTTGCTTGCCAAAACTTGCTAGTGAATGATGCAGTGGTAAGAAAGGAAATCTGGGAAGCCCTCATGCTGTCTACAGAGGGCTGTGAAACCATTAACCTCACCTGTCATTGCTCTTGCTCCATCAGTAGTGATGGAAACAAGTCTATGCAATGGAAGATTACACTTTGTCACAAAAGAATGGAAAGAACTGAATATTTCCTGACCGGTAGTTCTCCCTTTTAAAGAAACCATTCCAAGTAGTTTTTCTTTAACACTGAAGTCTTCAAAAACTGTCTGGATGAAGACTAGTAACTGGGACATGTCTTTTATGTCTGTAGATTCATCCAGTTGGAGCGAGAAAGCAACACAATTTGAAACATCCTCCAACAATTGTTCAGTCATGTCTCCACACATCTTTTCTATTTGCTGCACGACGGTGTTTCTTGACAATTGTCCATCTTGAATAGCAGCTATGATCTCTTTCTTATTTTTAAATCCTTCAAAAAGATTGTCAGCTGCTTCAAGAAAACAATCTTTTACAAATTCCCCTTCAGTGAAAGGTTTGCATTTCTTTGCCATCAGATTGCTGACCTTGAAGAATGCTATGGTTGCATTGACCAAATGTGACCTTGGCTTTGCCCTCAACTGTTGCTGAGTAGCCAATTTCGATTTAAGTTCTTTGAGCTTCAGTTTACAAATTTCACTTTTGGGTGGGAAATCAGCATCAAACTTATTGCTATGCAGAGCCTTATAATGATGTTACAGATTACCATTTTTGGGCAAGGATACTGGGGCGTTACAAATTAGACAACAACACTTGTCTTTCACCATGATGAAGTAGTAGTTCATTTCCCATTCATCATGAAAGTGGTAAGTTTTGCCCTTCTTTGGAACACTCACCTTCGTTATACTGGGGTGGCTGGATGCAAGAAGGCCAAATCTGCTAAGTTAGTATAAACACTGACTGAATCTGGTCCAAACTGTCACTGTCCCAAAGTATTAAAGATCAACAGGAACTGAAGACCTCTGGATGATGTGCAATACAAGGACTGGAGATGCCAAAACCATACATGCAGTTCTAAAAGTAAAAATAAGAATTCATCATACCGGCACCAATAATCAAATACCACCAAACAATCATCAAAAAAACTCAAACACCTGTCCAGCAAACCAGATAAAATCAAATACCGCCAAACAAATTCAAATACCACCACACGCGATTTAATAAATTCTGCACACAGTGTAGAATCAATGCAAAGGCAAGGCGAAATAAAATTGCAGTGTAGAATCAACACAAAGGCTAGGCAAAATAAAATTGCAGAGGCAAGCAAAAGTCACAGTGGTTTGAACCAATTCGAAGGCAAGGCATAGGCAAGTTAGAACAAAATTGGAAAAGCCTGCCAAAATCACCAAATTCTTGACACTTTGTTGTGTCTGCCCGAAAACGTTTAATGAAAGCGAACTATAAAGCGACCAATGACCAGCACACGACACAACTAATACGGTAAGTGCATTCAGTTAAAGCCCGGGGGAATGGATATCGCCTGGTATATAACACACTTCTAAGGGGTGTTGGGGCGGGGGCAGGAATGGGTGATTCTGAGAGACAAGAGACTAGGTATGACGCCGGGCCTGTGGCGTCTCGTTGGCACGAGACAAAATATTGGCACAAACTATTGGCACGAGAACAACAAGCTCCCCCAATACAACTGCAGGCAAGATTCCCGCAGGCAGGGAAAAAAGACAGACAAAGGATCAGCAGCGGCAGCAAGCCCTCAACAGACGACCTGCCGGCATGAGCTGTCTCCTAGCGACGGGGCGAGCTGCTGGAGAGATGGAGCTAAGTGGGGCTGGCAATCTACCTCTGACCCCTCTGCGATCTATCTGTTGGACATGCCTGCTGTAGGGGAATGGTGTGCCAGATGGAAGTGGATGAGATATGCTCATACTTGTGTTCAATTATGTCTTCAGTAGCACTTGAGCATGCCGGGTTAATTCTTTTACTACTACCTTTTCAGTGGCAAATTCTCATGCCATAACACAACTACTTTTTCTACTTTTTCAGAAAGTTTGGATCCAAGTCATTATCTTCTCGTATACAACTAGCTATTTTGTAAACACACATACTCTTGAAAATGAACCTTCTGCTGCTTGATGTGTATAATGGACCTTTCTGCCAGAATTTCAACTGCTGTAAGAAATGGTAGTCCTGGAAAGTTTCCAGGCATTCTAATGAAGAAAAGTTGAGCCAAGACAACATAAGTGAATGTGTTGTTTCATGTTGCTTGCAGTGCAGCAATCAAGAGATACAGTGCTATAACTGGTCAAGAAGAATAAGAAGAGGAGAATAAACTAATAGGTTCTTTTTCATTCAGTTAATGATGTGATAATTTAAACCACAATAAAAGAAACTCTTAATAGAATGTATGTATGCCTCACCTCAGATTAGGAAAGGTACAAAGAAGTGCAGGAAGATTTCAGTGTGATTTAGCTAACAGAGGCAAGGAAATGGTAAAAGACAAGAGAGTGTCCCCTTTATTAAAAAGTAAAAACTTGCCCAAATGAGAAAAATATTGTTGTTGTTGGCAACCTTCAGTCTCGAAAGACTATGGTATCATGCTCTGAAAGGTGGTTCTGGAAAATATAAGCAAGTGCAAAGAACAGGTTGAACCTAATTATCCATGGATTTTGTATCCACGGATCTGGCTCAACGCAGGTTTCCAAGACACACACAGAGCCAGATTCGACCCAACCTGAAGCCTCCAAAGGTGACTGGAGCAGAGCTTTGGTCACCTTCACAGGCTCTGCTGAGGCTTGCGGAGGCTACATGTGGCCTCTGCAGGCCTCAGAATGGCCACCAGACGACCTGGGAGTGCAAGTTTTTGACCGAAGTCTGGATAGTTCAGTGCTATCCTGTTCTCTTGGTGTTTTTAAAATTTTGATTATATTTGTTTAATTGGTGGTTTTTAGTTAAGGTGTTCTAACTACCTTGTGTATGCTGTTTACTTTGTTTTCAGTGTTTGTGTTCTTATTAACTACCTCAATATGCATTTTAATAAGATATAAATCCTTGGAATTGTGTATTTGTAAAAGATGCTGAAAATTATACACAAAATGATCAAAGATTTAAAATATTTCTGCTATATGGAGAGATTGTTTCACAGTATTTACCTTAGCAAAGAAATGACTTAGGGGTGACATGATGAGATACTTATAAAATAAAGTACACAGTAGAGAGAACTGTCTTGCTCTCTCTTTTATAATACTAGAGCCTTAAGGCTATTCACTAAAATTAATTAGCTGCTGATTCAGGAGAAAGGAAAAAAAAATTACACAATGCATAATTTATGGAATTCATTCCACATGGTGTGCTGGTAGGAGCTAATTTAGATAAAACTAAAAGGGAATTAGACAAATCCATTGAGGATGAACCTAACATTAGCCATGGAGAAAATCCCAGTTTCAAAGATGGTTTGGCACTGACTACGGTTGATATGTTGCCTTTATGCTTGGTTCCCTATTAGCATTTAGATGGCTATTCTCCGAAACAAGTTACAAAACTAACTGGAACCTTTGTGGTGCTTTTATTTTCCTAATATGCTAACAACAATATAGTATAATCTATTAGGGTTTATGCAGTGGTGGGATTCAGCCGGTTCGCACCGGTTCTGTAGAACCGTTAACTAATGTAGCTATCAGTTCTGTGAACCGTTTGCTAAAGAGCGCCGTTCTGTGATGGCAATTGAGCTTGAGCCTTTCTCAACGCCTTTGCTCCACTGACATGTGTGGGAAGGCTCTGGCCATCGCCAGCTCCCTCCATTGCCGCAAAGCACTTTATGGCACCTTCGCACCAGCCTGCGCTGGCAGAATGTCCATTCTGCTAGCAAAGGCCTCAAGGGCACAATCCTAATCAGGTCTACTCAGAAGTAAGTTCTATTTTGTTCAATGGGGCTTACTCTCAGGAAAGTGTGGTTAGGATTGCAGCCGTAGTCTCATATATGGGCTGACTCTGCTTCTTTGACTGGAATAGTTGGGGGAGGGAGGGTTGTCTTAAGGCCAGGACTCCTTGACCACTTACTCAGAATTTATACTCTGGATGAAGATGAGAAAATTATGTGGAGTTGTATCCAACTTTGGAGCCCGTACAGTTGTGGTGTCGTTTGCCATGCTCCTGGACTTACACTATTGCTGGCCTACATAGAGGAGGAGATCTGCTTTCCACAACTGGCTGTGGTGTGTGATGACAGGGATAAAACAGTGGAATTGTGATGGTGTTGATTCTTCTGGGAACGGCTTGGGCAGCCTTTGTATTTCCGACAGAGATGCAGAGATGCTTTTGTTGGCCTGGATTCAATTGGTGTGTCTGGCTGCAACTTCTCTGATGAACACACCAACCTGAAACTGATCCCAGGCCCCAATTCTGCATTTGATCCGAGGGCCCAAGAAGGAACACTAAATATGAGCTTTTGGCCATGTTCAGAGTGACTGACTTTTGACCCTGGGTAACTGGGAACAGTTTGCCACATGGTGTGATATCTTCATGAATTTATGTGCAACATTAATTTCTTTTTTCAAAAAGGTTGGGCCATTCACACAATATTCTGGTCCCAGGCACTGAATGTTTGCACACAGGTACAAGCTGTCCAAATCCGGGTACCCAGTTCTTTGTGAATGACAGGACCTAAATTATTGTTTACAGATTAATAATCTGGGTGCACCATATGCAGGTTTGACCCACATTGCAAAGAATGTGTGAATAACTACACCAGGTGTACAGGTGAGTTGGGTAGCCATCTCTGGCTGAAGCTAGTGCTGGAGATTTTCTTTTCCAACATGATGTAAGGTTGCTGAGTAGAGGAGGCCTCCTTGAAACCTCTAGGATTGATTTCAGGGGTCCCCTGGAGATTGATGCCCATTGCAGGAAATTCCACACTGATCCTGGAGGGCTGGCAATGCTCAGTCAGGGACAAAAATGTTCCCAGGTATAGTTTAACACCTGTGTATTATGAGAAAGAGAGATGCTGACATTCCATCAGGACACCTTAACCTGTTCATACAGGGATGTGGGGCAATTGGGCTTCGTTGGTGCCAACAGAGATAATGCACTTTGTACGTGGCCAGAGACACTCTTTTTGACTTGATTTTCCTATGACAACACAGCTACAACCTGAGCGACAGGCTCTGAGGCCTAGCAATATTTCAGATATTGTTGCTGGTCGTGGGGTGTCTTTGTGATATTCCAGGAACTAGTCCCCAGCAGGGATGGGAAAATGAGGAATAGCAGGTAGACGCAGAGTTTGGGCAAGCCATGGCGGCTTATTAAACTACCTTTCGGTATATCTTTTGGTATACTTAAAATGGTCATTAGGACATAGAACCTGTTGTTAATTTATTTGAATCCCACCACTGGGTTTATGCCATATGTTACTTTGGCTGCGCTCCTGCGCTTTGTACCTTGAGTTTTATATTCCTCTAGGTCTGGAAACAGTCCACGACAATTGTTTTATGTAGGACTCTGTCTCCTACCCCTATATAACTCCTTGGATAATTCTGTTGGTTTATATGATCGCTTTGCTTCAGCATCTCTAGGGGGTGCAAGGCAGTTACCGAGAAGGCATTGCAAACCCGTTTGATTACAATCCAATATCACTGGATCAAACTTGAAATGTTGTCAGCATAGCCACCCTTTTGCTGCTTCTGGCAAAGAACTCATTGTAGGGAACTTTGACTCCAGAGGACTATAATCCATTACCGTAATGCAGTGCAACACCATATAATCTTCTCTCATCAACACACCTGAGACGCTCCTTTGCTGATTATTAAAGGTTATTTATGTAATTATCTTAAATCAGTCATCATTATACTCACTGTGGCCAGGAACATGAACTCTTACAATTTGTTGATACACTGAAATACGTAGCAACTCATCAGATCACTTACAGTTACAACCATCGTTTTATTAACTTGATGAGAACCAATCTAATTTACCTTGTTTTTAAATTGTGTATTTAAGCAACAAACAATATCTGAAGAGGGTTAGTAAAATCTTTTCAGTAGCTAAGTTTCTCCATGTTGTTGGGGAAACAGGAAAAGGAAGGCATGGATGTGGTTTTATATACCCAGAATCAACACTAACATGAAATTCTTGAAATAAGGGTTCATTCAGGAAAGAATAATCTGTTACCATACATTGTACTGTATATAGCACTTGCTTGGACATACTGCATGACATTGCCAACATTGTTTATTACCCAGATTAGAACACAATTCTAATAATCATTTATCATGCACTTGCCATTAAAATATTGTTGTAGGGAAGCTTTAACTTGTTTGGAAGGCCAGTTATTTGTTGCTCTCTATTTAGAAGATGAGGTGATTTTTACCATGTGTGAAGCAGGGAGAGAGGGCAGGGCTTTGCTGGCCAGTGGAGCAGAAGCGCCACCACATGGTGCCATCCATCATCTGGGCAGCAGCCCACACTACCTTGCCCAGCTGCTGGGAGGCATCTCTAGCAGATGTTTGAGGATGGGAGTGGCTGATCTTGCTCATGGGAAGGGAAGGCTTGAGGTCTTTGACAATGACACTGGTCTTTACCCGTGCTTGGACAGGTGGAGTGGAAGATCAGCAACACCTGGCCAAATGAGGGTGGAGCTGGACTCAGCCCATAAAGAAGGTGGAGGGGGAAAGACTAGAGAATGGAACTGGAAATCTAGATGGAGAAAGACATAGAGAATTTTTTTTTGTTAAGGAGGCTATGGGATGAAACAAGGTGGAGGAGAGGACGAGAGCTGGCTGGGGGGCTACTGGGAGGCCCAGAGCTGGAGCATGGATGTAGCAGCAGAGGGAAGGGGAGTTGGCCCTGTCCACAATAACCCTGGGGTGAAAGCTGTGGAACCAGACCTGATTCCTGAAAGATCATGGGGCATCCTGTGGTGCAACAGGTAAGTAGAAACTTTGAACTTCACATATAGGCTAATGGGTTCTGAGCTGTCTGTGATAGATCAGGAGAAAGATCTTGGGGTGGTGGTGGACAGGTCGATGAAAGTGTCGACCCAATGTGCGGCGGCAGTGAAGAAGGCCAATTCTATGCTTGGGATCATTAGGAAGGGTATTGAGAACAAAACAGATAATATTATAATACCGTTGTACAAATCTATGGTAAGGCCACACATCGAGTATTGTGTCCAGTTCTGGTCGCTGCATCTCAAAAAACACATAGTGGAAATGGAAAAGGTGCAAAAGAGAGCGACTAAGATGATTACAGGGCTGGGGCACCTTCCTTATGAGGAAAGGCTAAGGCGTTTGGGCCTCTTCAGCCTAGAAAAGAGACGCCTGAGGGGGGACATGATTGGGACATACAAAATTATGCACGGTAAGGAAAGAGTGGATAGAGAGATGCTCTTTACACTCTCACATAACACCAGAACCAGGGGACATCCACTAAAATTGAGTGTTGGGTGAGTTAAAACAGACCAAAGAAAATATTTCTTTACTCAGCGTGTGGTTGGTCTGTGGAACTCCTTGCCACAGGATGAGGTGATGGCGTCTGAACTGGATGCCTTTAAAAGGGGATTGGACAAGTTTCTGGAGGAAAAATCCATTACTGGTTACAAGCTATGATGTGCATGTACAACCTCCTGATTTTAGAAATGGGCTATGTCAGAATGCCAGATGCAAGGGAGGGCACCAGAATGAGGTCTCTTGTTATCTTGTGTGCTGCCTGGGGCATTTGGTGGGCCGCTGTGAGATACAGGAAGCTGGACTAGATGGGCCTATGGCCTGATCCAGTGGGGCTGTTCTTATGTTCTTATGAACTGCTATTATGGAACAATGAAAAATGAAACAATGCTGTATTGGCATGATGGACTAAAAATGCTGGTGCTCCTTCTTTCTCACACTTGAAGAAGGTGCCCTAGTGTTGGCAATACTCAGCCTACAGCAGACACTCCTTCAGAGGGAAAATAATGTTTAACACACTAGAAACATCAGTTAACAAGAAATAACTGTTCTGGCAGCAGGTTTTGTTTTTTCCACCTTTATGCAATGCGCTCATCCCTGTGCCCTCAACTCAACCCATTCCTGAGAGTACCCTGATCCTTGGAAGCAGCTTTCAGTAGATGTATGATGTTTCTTTGGAGGAAAAAGGGATGAGAAAAATTCCATGCACAAACATCTTTTCAAAATGAGATCCAGCGCTTGTGAAAGTTTGAAAAGCAGTTTGTGATATGGTATGGGGATCTGTCAGTCAAATGGAAGATTCCTCTGGGCACACACAAGCATATTTTTGGATTCAGTTTTAAGGGTTTTATCCAACCCCTTAATCACTTTTAAACACCTTGGGTAAGCTACCACCAGACCACAATACTTGCTACTTTGTAATATAAAACAATAGACTACTCTGAGAGCTGTTGAAGCATAGAATGATGACTAGGAAAACATGATTACACTTTTAAGGAAGAATTTTCTAGTTGACATTTTCAATCTTGAATTTATGAAAGATGTGAAGGTAGTTGCCTTGTGTGAAACAGGGATTTTTAGAAAGTAAGAGCTTGATTACTACTTGTTTTGCATTAAAAGAAAAGAAAAAAATAGATATTTGAATTATATGCAGCATTTTATCTTGCTCGTTACAAAGGCTATGGGAACCAATCAAAAGTGTTAAATGTAGTGTTTTGCCACATCTTGCTTTTGTTAAAGAAATGCAGGGCCCATCTCTGTTGGTGACCCTGTCATACTCATTTTTAATTATTTTATTTAGCTGTTTCATTAAGTTACATTATGTGCTACAAACTGTACTTTTATATAAGCTTAGTTTAAGTTTACAAACTTATACAAAACATTCTCTAGGAATACTAGAAACCTCACTATCCCATATTCTTAAAGGAGATGTTGAGCAAAGGAGATTAGAGGCTCAGAGCCATGTCTGTATGTAACTCAGGGAAAAAGCCTACCCCTTATGCAGCTTTGCGATCTTGCCGCCTCCCCCCTTTGGTAGTTTGAGCCTCCAAATGAGGAGAAATGCGTAAGGTAGTTAGATCATGAATATACACCTGCTACTTCAAAATGTTTTTTAAAAATGGCTGGCCCCCACCTGACACCCCCTCACATGACATTCCGGGGTGCAATCTGGGGCAGACCATACCCCACCCCACTTGTTGCACCTCTGTCTAACTGTGTTAACCATGTTACTTTTGACAAGAATGTTAAATTGCATAAATTGTGTGTCTGATATGAGTGTGAAACTGACTATAGCACAAGCCTTTATTAAAAGCAAGATTAATCCATTTTAACTTCTCACATATTTTACTTGTCAGAAAAGTTCATGAAACAAACTAAGCACACACAAAAAGATACAGGTTTACATGTTTCATCTTGGGATAGTTACATAAAACAAGTAGCTGTAATATTCAAGTATAACTTGCTTTAAATGTATCAAAACATGAAAGTATGCTAGTTTGTTTTTAAAGAATGAACCTTGAAAATAATACTATGCTTGCTTTTTCCTCCCATTTTATTCTGTGTTTTCTACATGTTCAGGAAATGTGACTTAATTTTTACACTCTAGTTGTATTTTTTTTTTTTCAGATACCTTTTAAGAGGTTACTCTTACTCTTAAGAGGTTACTTTAAAAGGTGTCTTTTTTAAAGCTTTGGCCAGGAATAAATCAATTTTTTATCAAGCAAACCAAAATAAGTAACTGCTCTCGGTTGTGGGCAGTGAACAGGAACATGAATCCGAGGCACAGAAATTAATATTTCAGTATTCTGCACTTAGGCTATTATGTGTTGCTTTGTCAGTGACAGTGAAAACTAAGCTGTAAAGGAAAGGAAAGAAGTGTGAAGTTCCTTTTTTGTCTTTCATCCATTTGTACAAAAGAAGGGTGCTTTGATAACTGCATTCTCCTGTGTGTCCTTCTAACCTACCTCATATTTCAAACATTTAATTAGATAGATGTGATCAGTTCAACTCTTTCTTAACCCCAAAATTAATTTAAATGATGATTTTTTTTGGGGGGGGGGAGGTGGTTAATTAATGTTGCAGGTCTCTGATATCCTTTAGTATTTTACTATGATCAATTTTTCTTCACAACAAGAAAAAAAAAATTAGGTTATTTTATCCTTTCATAAACCCAGACACATCTGCAATTAGCTGTGTGTTCCCAATGGGGTTGTGATTTTTGCACACTGGTTTGGCCGTTTCCAAGTTGAATTACTCATCACTGTAGTCTCTCAAGAATGCCTGCTACATTGTGGTTTTGTTCCTAGTAGTAACTATTACCTAGGAAGCTTCAAGCCTTTTATAACACCTTTCACAATGAATCCATCTCAAGATACTTTAAAATGAAAGTGCCATCTAAGTGCAAACAGTGCTAGAGTGATACTTTTGTAAGTGTCCCCAAATGGGGTATGTCAAGCCTGTTACAATGTAAGATAATTTCCAAATCATTATGTCTTTCAAAATCTGAGGAATGATAGACATCTATTTTGTGATCCCAGAACTGAAGGGTTGTAAAATCCAAGCAAAGGAGACTTTTTCAGAAGTGCAAATTAGTATAATTGCATTGCTGCCAGTAGATACTAGCTTATATTTATTATGCTAACATTATTTCCATGTATGACTGCAAGCTATTTAATTAACTTCAAGATGACCTGTAACAGCACTGAAGTATGGGCTATCTCTTATTTAAATGAATAGAGTTGGAAATGGAGTTTTTCTTCTTTTTTTTTACCTGTGCACTTCATTAGAGGTTCTAATTATGGGTCTGTTGCTGGCTAGAATCAATGTTATGTTGTAATAGCATCAGCGGGACTAGAATGCTGAACGTCTACACTTTCCTACATGAAGGAATCTATGAAGCTGTTGAAAATGATTTCATTAGCCATTGCTCATAGATTAATCTAGTAATGCATGTCTGTAATCTGGGCATATGTCTAATTTATGAACACTTAAAAGAATGTTCTCTGACCATGCATTTGCATGATGCTAACAAGTGTCCAAATTTGTGGAAATACATAGTGTTGGCTTTAGCATTCAGAATTAGAGGTGCAAATTTAAAAAATCCAGTACTTGGAAAAATATTGATGCCACTTTGAATATTAGGGCTTGATTATACTGAAGAAGCTGTCTCAGCCACTGTCTTCTCTTGAGTTGAAGGGGGGGGGGGGTAACCACTGTTCAGAAAGACTGGTAATAGTGGTGACAGCATTCTTTTTGATGATTCTAGTGATGTGCCAAACACCAAGGACCATGGACAATGTAGTGGAGTGCATCTCTGACACAATTTCAGGAGCTGAGAGTCTTTGAAACCTCTTTTCCCATGATCAGGTGCATCACTGAGCAGCATGAAAATAATATAGTTTGCAGTGCCTCACAACTGATGCCGTTGAGCTGAGACACTGTTAAACTACTTTGCCCATCTGCCCTGAAGACAATACGCTCTCAAACATGCTTTTTGTGTGCGGCGGCAGTGAAGAAGGCCAATTCTATGCTTGGGATCATTAGAAAAGTTATTGAGAATAAAACGGCTGATATTATAATGCCGTTGTACAAATCGATGATAAGGCCACACCTGGAGTATTAAGAACATAAGAACAGCCCCACTGGATCAGGCCATAGGCCCATCTAGTCCAGCTTCCTGTATCTCACAGCGGCCCACCAAATACCCCAGGGAGCACACCAGATAACAAGAGACCTCATCCTGGTGTCCTCCCTTGCATCTGGCATTCTGACATAACCCATTTCTAAAATCAGGAGGTTGCGCATACACATCATGGCTTGTACCCCATAATGGATTTTTCCTCCAGAAACTTGTCCAATCCCCTTTTAAAGGTGTCTAGGCTACACGCCAGCACCACATCCTGTGGCAAGGAGTTCCACAGACCGACCACACGCTGAGTAAAGAAATATTTTCTTTTGTCTGTCCTAACCCGCCCAACACAATTTTAGTGGATGTCCCCTGGTTCTGGTATTATGTGAGAGTGTAAAGAGTATCTCCCTATCCACTCTGTCCATCCCCTGCATAATTTTGTATGTCTCAATCATGTCCCCCCTCAAGCGTCTCTTTTCTAGGCTGAAAAGGCCCAAACACCGTAGCCTTTCCTCATAAGGAAGGTGCCCCAGCCCCGTAATCATCTTAGTCACTCTCTTTTGCACCTTTTCCATTTCCACTATGTCTTTTTTGAGATGCGGCGACCAGAACTGGACACAATACTCCAGGTGTGGCCTTACCATAGATTTGTACAACGGCATTATAATACTAGCCGTTTTGTTCTCAATACCCTTCCTAATGATCCCAAGCATAGAATTGGCCTTCTTCACTGCCGCCGCACATTGGGTCGAAACTTTCATCGACCTGTCCACCACCACTCCAAGATCTCTCTCCTGATCTGTCACAGACAGCTCAGAACCCATCAGCCTATATCTAAAGTTTTGATTTTTTGCCCCAATGTGCATGACTTTACACTTACTGACATTGAAGCGCATCTGCCATTTTGCTGCCCATTCAGCCAGTCTGGAGAGATCCTTATGGAGCTCCTCACAATCACTTCTGGTCTTCACCACTCGGAAAAGTTTGGTGTCATCTGCAAACTTAGCCACCTCACTGCTCACCCCTGTCTTCAGGTCATTTATAAAGAGGTTGAAAAGCACCGGTCCCAGGACAGATCCTTGGGGCACCCCGCTTTTCACCTCTCTCCATTGTGAAAATTGCCCATTGACACCCACTCTCTGCTTCCTGGCCTCCAACCAGTTCTCAATCCACGAGAGGACCTGTCCTCTAATTCCCTGACTGTGGAGTTTTTTCAGTAGCCTTTGGTGAGGGACCGTGTCAAACGCCTTCTGAAAGTCCAGATATATAATGTCCACGGGTTCTCCCACATCCACATGCCTGTTGACCTTTTCAAAGAATTATATAAGGTTTGTGAGGCAACACTTACCCTTACAGAAGCCATGCTGACTCTTCCTCAGCAAGGCCTGTTCGTCTATGTGTTTTGAGATCCTATCTTTGATGAGGCATTCCACCATCTAACCCGGTATGGATGTTAGGCTGACCAGCCTATAGTTTCCTGGGTCCCCCCTCTTTCCCTTTTTAAAAATAGGCGTGACATTTGCTATCCTCCAACCTTCTGGCACCGTGGCCGTTTTGAGGGACAAGTTGCATACCTTAGTCAAGAGATCTGCAACTTCATTCTTCAATTCCTTAATAACTCTTGGGTGGATGCCATCAGGGCCCAGTGACTTATTGATCTTTAATTTATCAATGAGGTCTGAAACATCTTCTCTTTTAAACTCTATCTGACTTAACTCCTTGGTCAGGAGGGGCCGTTCGGGCAGCAGTATCTGCCCGAGGTCTTCTGCCGTGAAGACAGATGCAAAGAACCCATTTAATTTCTCTGCCATCTCTAAGTCTCCTTTTATCTCTCCTTTCCCTCCCTCACCATCCAGAGGGCCAACCGCTTCTCTGGCAGGTTTCCTGCTTCTAACATATTTGAAGAAGCTTTTATTATTCCCCTTAATGTTGCTGGCTATGCGTTCCTCATAGTCTCGCTTGGCCTCCCGTATCAACTTCTTACATTTCTTTTGCCACAGTTTATTGTTGGCAACCTTCAGTCTCAAAAGACTATGGTATACATACCATACCATTCATACACTCTGAATGGTGGTTCTGGAACAGCGTCTAGTGTGGCTGAAAAGGCCGATTCGGGAGTGACAATCCCTTCCACTCTGGGAGCAAGTGCAGTCTGTCCCTGGTCTGTCTCCCTGGCTATGGGCCTTCCTTCTTTGCCTCTTAGCCTCAGACTACTGACCAAGTATTCTCCTCATTAGGGCAAGACTTCCATTTACAGAAGGAAGCTTCCTTGCCCTTCACAGCCTCTCTAACTTGGCTGGTTAGCCATGCGGGCACCCTCCTGGATTTAGTGGAACCCTTCTTTCTTTGCGGTATACACCTCTGCTAGGCCTCTATTACTGTTGTTTTAAGCAGCCTCCACGCACTCTGGAGAGATTGGACTCTTTTTACCCTCCCTTTCAACCTCCTTCTAACCAGCCTCCTCATTTGAGGGAAGTCTGCCCGTCGGAAGTCAAGGGTTTTTGTTAGAGATTTGCCTGGTATTCTTCCACGTCAAAACGGATCGCAGCATGATCACTGTTCCCCAATGGCTCAGTAAAGTTTACATCTCTAACCAGGTCCTGTGTACCTCACAGTATTAAATCCAGAGTCACCTGTCCTCTGATGGGCTCCGTGACTAGCTGCTCTAAGCCACAGTCATTTAGCACGTCAAGAAATCTGGTTTCCTTATCGTGACCAGAACACAAATTGACCCAGTCAATATGAGGATAATTGAAGTCCCCCATGATTACAACCCTGTCCCTCCTTGTCACCTCCCTGATCTGTTTCCTCATTTCAAGGTCCCCATCCAATTTCTGGTCTGGAGGACGATAGCACGGCCCCAGTATTACATCGCTGCACAAGCCTGGTAATTTAATCCACAGAGATTCTACGGTGGAGTCGGACCCACCTTCAATCTCTACTTTGCTGGATTCTATACCTTCCTTAACATAAATGGCCACCCCACCTCCAACACACCCCTCCCTGTCCCTCCTGTAGAGTTTATAGCCCGGGATTGCGGTATCCCACTGATTTTCCGCATTCCACCAGGTTTCCGTTATGCCCACTATGTCAATGTTTTCCCTTGTCACCAGACATTCCAGTTCTCCCACCTTTGCTCGTAGACTTCAGGCATTCGCATAAAAGCATTTGTACACGGAATGCCCCAGGATGGGCTGCTTATTCGCTCCTTTGTCCCCGCATCCTCTCATTGTGCCAAACCGTCTATCACATCCCATCACGCTACCTTTCCCAATTTCTTCTCCTACTCTGTCTTTGCCTTGTTGTTCTCTAACCTCCCCATCCTCGTCCCATAGGGATGAGGAGTCCCAAACCGGATGCCCCTCGGCTCCTGTCGGCCTTCCCCCAGGTATAAGTTTAAAAGCTGCTCTGCCACCTTTTTAATGTTATGCGCCAGCAGTCTGGTTCCATTCTGGTTCAAGTGGAGTCCGTCCCTCTTGTACAGGCCCTGCTTGTCCCAAAACGTTCCCCAGTGCCTAACAAATCTAAACCCCTCCTCCCTACACCACCGTCTCATCCACCGTCTCATCCATATTGCGTCCTGTTCTGGTCACCACATCTCAAAAAGGATATCGTGGAAATGAAAAAGGTGCAGAACAGAGTGGCCAAAATGATTACTGGGCAGGGGCACCCTTCTTACAAGGAATGGCTACAGCGTTTGGGGCTTCTCAGCCTAGAAAAATGGTGTCTTAGGGAGACATAATTGAGACATTCAAAATTATTCAGGGGATGGATAGAGAGATGCTCTTTTCCCTCCCACACAACACCAGAACCAGGGGACATGCACTAAAATTGAGCGTTGGGAGAGTTAGGACAGACAAAAGAAAATATTTCTTTACCCAGCATGTAATCGGTCTGTGAAACTCCTTGCCACAGGATCTGGTGATGGCATCTGGCCTAGATGGCTATAAAAGGGTATTGGACAAATTTCTGGAGGGAAAGTCCATCACGGGTTACAAGCCATGATGGGTATGTGCAACCTCCTGATTTTATGCTACAAAATGCAAAAGAGGGCACCAGGATGCAGGTCTCTTGTTGTCTTGTGTGCTCCCTGGGGCATTTGGTGGGCCACTATGAGATACAGGAAGCTGGACTAGATGGGCCTATGGCCTGATGCAGCAGGGCTCTTATGTTCTTATGCTTAGGAGTATATGTTTTATTTATTTAATTTTTTTTTTCAAAAATGACCTGCCCTACCTCCAAAGATGCTGAAAGCTTACAGATATTAACTAAAGCAACAGTGTATAAAACAATATAATATAAAAACAGCTGCATCAGTGACACTAAAATCCCACCCATTTTCTTTATGAAAGGTGCAGGAAAATTCTACCCCCCCCCCCAAAAAGGCAGATCTTTAGGTTAACATAAGAACATAAGAACATAAGAACAGCCCCACTGGATCAGGCCATAGGCCCATCTAGTCCAGCTTCCTGTATCTCACAGCGGCCCACCAAATGCCCCAGGGAGCACACCAGATAACAAGAGACCTCATCCTGGTGCCCTCCCCTACATCTGGCATTCTGACTTAACCCATTTCTAAAATCAGGAGGTTGCGCATACACATCATGGCTTGTACCCCATAATGGATTTTTCCTCCAGAAACTCGTCCAATCCCCTTTTAAAGGCATCTAGGCTAGACGCCAGCACCACATCCTGTGGCAAGGAGTTCCACAGACCGACCACGCGCTGAGTAAAGAAATATTTTCTTTTGTCTGTCCTAACCCGCCCAACACTCAATTTTAGTGGATGTCCCCTGGTTCTGGTATTATGTGAGAGTGTAAAGAGCATCTCCCTATCCACTCTGTCCATCCCCTGCATAATTTTGTATGTCTCAATCATGTCCCCCCTCAAGCGTCTCTTTTCTAGGCTGAAGAGGCCCAAACGCCGTAGCCTTTCCTCATAAGGAAGGTGCCCCAGCCCCGTAATCATCTTAGTCGCTCTCTTTTGCACCTTTTCCATTTCCACTATGTCTTTCTTGAGATGCGGCGACCAGAACTGGACACAATACTCCAGGTGTGGCCTTACCATCGATTTGTACAATGGCATTATAATACTAACCGTTTTGTTCTCAATACCCTTCCTAATGATCCCAAGCATAGAATTGGCCTTCTTCACTGCCGCCGCACATTGGGTCGACACTTTCATCGACCTGTCCACCACCACCCCAAGATCTCTCTCCTGATCTGTCACAGACAGCTCAGAACCCATCAGCCTATATCTAAAGTTTTGATTTTTTGCCCCAATGTGCATGACTTTACACTTACTGACATTGAAGCGCATCTGCCATTTTGCTGCCCATTCTGCCAGTCTGGAGAGATCCTTCTGGAGCTCCTCACAATCACTTCTGTTCTTTACCACTCTGAAAAGTTTGGTGTCGTCTGCAAACTTAGCCACTTCACTGCTCAACCCTGTCTCCAGGTCATTTATGAAGAGGTTGAAAAGCACCGGTCCCAGGACAGATCCTTGGGGCACACCACTTTTCACCTCTCTCCATTGTGAAAATTGCCCATTGACACCCACTCTCTGCTTCCTGGCCTCCAACCAGTTCTCAATCCACGAGAGGACCTGTCCTCTAATTCCCTGACTGTGGAGTTTTTTCAGTAGCCTTTGGTGAGGGACCGTGTCAAACGCCTTCTGAAAGTCCAGATATATAATGTCCACGGGTTCTCCCGCATCCACATGCCTGTTGACCTTTTCAAAGAATTCTATAAGGTTCGTGAGGCAAGACTTACCCTTACAGAAGCCATGCTGACTCTCCCTCAGCAAGGCCTGTTCGTCTATGTGTTTTGAGATCCTATCTTTGATGAGGCATTCCACCATCTTACCAGGTATGGATGTTAGGCTGACCGGCCTATAGTTTCCCGGGTCCCCCCTCTTTCCCTTTTTAAAAATAGGCGTGACATTTGCTATCCTCCAATCTTCTGGCACCGTGGCCGTTTTGAGGGACAAGTTGCATACCTTAGTCAAGAGATCTGCAACTTCATTCTTCAATTCCTTAATAACCCTTGGGTGTATGCCATCAGGGCCCGGTGACTTATTGATCTTTAATTTATCAATGAGGTCTGAAACATCTTCTCTTTTAACCTCTATCTGACTTAACTCCTCGGTCAGGAGGGGCCGTTCGGGCAGCGGTATCTGCCCGAGGTCTTCTGCCGTGAAGACAGATGCAAAGAACTCATTTAATTTCTCTGCCATCTCTAAGTCTCCTTTTATCTCCCCTTTCCCTCCCTCACCATCCAGAGGGCCAACCGCTTCTCTGGCGGGTTTCCTGCTTCTAACATATTTGAAGAAGCTTTTATTATTCCCCTTAATGTTGCTGGCCATGCGTTCCTCATAGTCTCGCTTGGCCTCCCCTATCACCTTCTTACATTTCTTTTGCCACAGTTTATGTTCCTTTTTATTCTCTTCATTAGGGCAAGACTTCCATTTACGGAAGGAAGCTTCCTTGCCCTTCACAGCCTCTCTAACTTGGCTGGTTAGCCATGTGGGCACTCTCCTGGATTTAGTGGAACCCTTCTTTCTTTGCGGTATACACCTCTGCTGGGCCTCTATTACTGTTGTTTTAAGCAGCCTCCATGCACTCTGGAGAGACTGGACTCTTTTTACCCTCCCTTTCAACCTCCTTCTAACCAGCCTCCTCATTTGAGGGAAGTCCGCCCGTCGGAAGTCAAGGGTTTTTGTTAGAGATTTGCCTGGTATTTTTCCCCCAACATGCACGTCAAAACGGATTGCAGCATGATCACTGTTCCCCAATGGCTCAGTAACGTTTACATCTCTAACCAGGTCCTGCGTACCGCACAAAATTAAATCCAGAGTCACCTGTCCTCTGGTGGGCTTCGTGACTAGCTGATCTAAGCCACAGTCATTTAGCACGTCAAGAAATCCGGTTTCCTTATCGTGACCAGAACACAAATTGACCCAGTCAATATGAGGATAATTGAAGTCCCCCATGATTACAACCCTGTCCTTCCTTGTCACCTCCCTGATCTGTTTCCTCATTTCAAGGTCCCCATCAGGTTATGGCAAACTATCAATAATGAGGGCTTGCCCTCCCTCACACAGCAGGGGCTACCACCAAGAATGCCACTGTTTTACCACTAAATATAATAGTTTATCACTAAATGCACCTTTGAAGGAGGACTTCCCTTAAAGATGACATAGATCAGGGGTCACCAAACCCCGGCCTGGGGGCCAGATATAGCCCACGGCAGGCCTCTATCCAGCCTGTGGCCAGCCTCTTGTCTGCTGAAAGCCTCTGGCCCACTTGGCTGAACATGACTGGAACTGTGCTCTGGTTGAGTCTGGAGGGCTGCTTCTGGTCTGAAGGGCCAGAGAGGTTGCATGAATGAGCCCATTCATTTATTCCCTCATCTAAGTTCCATCTCTGATTTATTTATATACATTTTATATCTAATTTTTTTTTTCCGGCCCTCAACACCGTGCCAGATATTTGATGTGGCCCTCTGGCCAAAAGGTGTGGAGACCTCTGACATAGATGGACAGATTCATGGGAAAGGTCCCTGAGATGCTTTGTTCCTAAACCTTCTAGAGTTTATATAGCTGATAACCAGCACATGAATCACACCTAGAAACCTGTTGGCAAGCAGTGCAGCTGCATCAGCAATGTTGTTGTGTACTCAAACTGATAGGCATTCAATAGCAGCAGAGTAATATCTTTTGCACCAGGTTGAAGGTTCTGTAGTGTCTTCATGGGCAACTCTACATACAGCATGTGATTACAGTAAGCCAAATGTAAGGTTACTGTGACCAGATCTAAGACAGGAATGGTGATCCACCAGCTGGACAAAAACACTCTGAGCCACGGCTGCTACATGAACATCCAGAATCAAGACCAGGTCAGAATTACTCCCAAACTATGCACATGAGCCTTGAAAGGAAATGCTATGATACCCAGAATAGGCTGACATCCCATCACCATAGCAGCAGGTCTTGCAAGTTGATTATGATGTGAACCAGGCAGAACTACCGCTCACAATGCTCAACCATACAAATAGCTAGATACTTTGAGAATTAAGGCACATTTTGTATTGTAACAAAGAGGTTGTCAGAATTGGACAAAGTGGCTACTGTACCAGAACGATGTGTCAAGCCGACCTGAGATTGCAATGAAATAAGGTGATGCGTTGGTGCTGCTTTTTCATATTAGCTTGTGAGCCAGGAATACATCTTGGTATTTAAACATGGGATTAAAATGTTTATGTGCTTCTAAACCTTGGAAACCATTCCAAACAGACTGAGTATGCTGCTTCATCATAATTATTCTGAGGACAAATTAAAGCAACCCGATTCATCAATCAGTACACATTGAGGCAGCTTTAAAAACCTTGTCTGCCTAGTGTGTTGTGTAAAATAAATACAGGTCCAGCCTATTTATACACAAATTTTTTATACTCGGATTTGACTCAACACAAACGGCCACTGCAAATGAGAAGGAATGTGCTGATCCCTGGAGAAGGGGAAAAATACATCCCTTTAAAATCCATTTAAAAAAACTGAACAGTCCTTTAAAAATAGCCTCCTTAATGGGGGGCAGCTGGCTGACAATTCATCAATCCTTCTCTCTCCAGAGGGCCCCTCCCTTCCCCCTGAGAAGAAAGGTGATCACTTTGTAGTGGTGAAGGGAGGGGCTGAGTGAAGCGCCTTTCTTTCTAAGCACTTGGTGGAGGACTGATTGATGGATTGTCTTCTTAAGGACTCTTATCTTACATCACAAAGGCAGCAAGGCTGTTTTAAAATCACTTTGTTTCTTAAATTGATTTGCTATAGTATGTTTTTTGCCATCCACCTGAATGCTTGGAATGCAACCCATGAGAATAATGAGGCTCAACCTGTAAAATAATGCATTTGCCTATATTTTCATTTTAGTATGGGGCAGATATACCTATTTTGGCTTTTAAAATTTGCAAGAGAAAAGACTTTGCAATGAAATCAAATGTCTAACTACTCATGGCTGTCCCCACTTGACCTCCTACCATTACTCTGGAATATTCACAGGGCATTGTTAAGGATTTTACTTTACTCTTCAGGGCACTTATCACACATATTTGCCATTTCAATTTCAGGGGAGCATTTGGTTTTAGTCTTTTCCCTCCGATTATGATTTATTAATGATGCTGTCCATTTGAAACAGAGCCTGGCAACACCGTTCTCACCCTCTGTCAGGTTTCCCCAGCACTAGTGGATGAAATTTTTTTGTTCACTGGAGCTAGGCTGACCCCTTGGATGTAACAGTCTGCCTTGCCAAGAAATTTTTTGCCAGTTGTCAAGTTGCAATAAAGGAATAGTATGCTATAGTTTCCATTCATAGCTCAGTACAGCATTCTGACATCAGAAGTCTTATACACATATGGTTGTAAAATTGCTCACTCTTATGTATTGGGTTTAGAAGTAGAATACGTGAGGTGGAAAAAAAAAAACTTTACTGTGTTCATACCCCGAACACGTGAGAGTACTTCGTACAAAAAAGGAAAATTTAAATTCTCCAGTGAGATCTCCATGTCAGGGTCAGTCCTCATTTGGGTAGCTTCTCCCTCTCAGGTAGGCAGGTCATCGGAAAGCAAGTTCTGAGGAGGAGGGGCTTGAGCTTCTCAGTCAAGTCTGTGTTCCCCTACCAGAGTTTAAGGATGGCAGTCATAGAGAGAACAGGATAAAGACAGTTCCATTATAGAACTCAGGGTTAACTTGAGGTCAATTAGCTACAACTCTCTCTAAAACTTCATATATTAACTACCTACCTTTCAGGGACGTCACATTTATCACCTTGGGGAAGTTCAGGTTTCACTGTTAACTCATCTTGCCAACTTGTTCATTCTAAATGTTGTGAAAAAGCATAAGAAGTTGTCTTATTATTTGTGGCATGAAAGATTAGCTTGTTTCAGTTACTTTAACTGGATTCAGTTCCCCATAAGATTAGAAAAGGGGAGGGGAAGAGTTGTTTTAGTATGCTAGTTCCTTTTTCAGATATTTTTTGATGTGGTGATGTTACAGAAGTTGAGTCAAAGTTGTGTTACTTTGAGATAGGATGCAGAGGTTCTTGCTTTGCGAAGACGTAGTTCGTACCTTAAGAAAATGTGGTTGATACTTTCCCATGATTCCATCCTTTCCGAGTGTGGTGACATGGAAAGGGCATTGCCAGCAAATGCAATAATCTCCCCAAAGCCCCAGATCATAAAGGTAAAAATACCACAGTGAAAGAAAATCTAACTACACAGCAGATAGCCTAGTCAATGTGCATTTGCACATATCTGGTTATCATTCAGGGGTATTCTATGACAGGGGTGTCAAGCATAAGGCCCGTGGGCCGAAAATGCAGCCCCTGGAAGCAATGTATTCCCCTCCCATTATAATTGGGCTCCCCCATATTGATACTTGGGCTCTCTCATATCATGAAAATATGGACAAGATTTGCACATTCTCTCATGTTTCGTTTGTGGCTAATGAGTTTCTGTGTGAGAACCAAGTGCTTATTTATGCCCATCATCTGCTTAATGTCATTTTATGCTTAATTATGTCACTTCTGGCCCTCAGCAGGCACTATGAATGCTACGTTTGGCCCTCTGTATGAGTTACATTCCTGCACAGAGAAGCCTCCCCGGGGAAATCTTTTCAAGGGCTTTTACAATAGAAAGAATGGAGGACCTCTGTATAATGGACATGATATAGACATTTCCATGAAGTTAATTGGGTGTGTCATTTGTGTAAAGCAGTGATTGGAAGAGGGCAAACAGCTATGTGCACAAGAACTTGGGACAATGTTACGGAACATATTTTATTTTGGGAGTTGATATGTAGCCACAGACAAAGAAACATGCATGTGTGTGTGAAGCTTTATTTAAAGCTTCACACACACATGTATTCATTATATGGTTTGATTTTAAGTGATGGCATCCGTGCAGGCTTTGAAAGAGTTACAAGTGTAAAGTTGCAAGACATGATTGCCCCAGTTCAAAGGGCTGGTTTTTAATATGATGTACACATGATCTCAATGAAACGAGCTGTTTCATACATTTCAATGGAGGAGGCACGAAACTTTATCACCACTAACTTCTTTTAAAGCATCATTTAACAAAATTATAAAATATGCAACCCTGATCACACTGCCTGCCTGTAAAATTAATACAATGTAAGTGAATTGATCATTTATAGAGTATTTTAAATCTTACAATTTTATACATTGTTTGAAACATAAGTAGTGTATGTAAAAACTAAAATTATTGAAATTACTCCTAGTGCACTTTAGAAACAAAGAAAACTTTTCGTAAGAGGACAAAAATATTTACCAAACACCATATTTTTCATATATATTCTTCATTTTTTCTACATAATGATTTATACACTTTAGAGTCTCGTACATGCCAGTTTTAAAGCTGGTGTGAAATAACTTCTGTTCTTGAACAGTTCATTTGGGAATTAACAAAAGTTATAAGCTAAATAAATAGTATACAGTCACTTGGAGAGTTTTATGTTACTATATTTGATCTCTGTGCAGTTCCTAAGAGTAAAGTATTAATGGCTAAAAGCTCACTTCGGCTTTCAGTTTTAGCCATCTTACAAAAATTTTGTGAGGGTCGGAAGTGTATTTGATTATAAAATCCAAATGGCTTTTAAACTCTTTAAAGGTCCTGTGAAACCTAGCAAATATAGTTGTTACCATGCTCCTGGGCATTTTGGTCTGTTATACTGTTTTTATATTGTGATGCATGTTGTATAGAATGTGTGGGTGAGTGTGTAGAGTGTGATTGTTGGAATTGTAGTATATATTTATGCTTGTATCTCAAAGGTGCATAAATTTCGTTGCGCTGTAGCACAATGACAAAGTTACTACTACTACTACTACTACTACTACTACTACTACTACTACTACTACTACTTGATTTTTGCTCATGGCCATCTAACGTCGGCATAGCTGGGTGTTAAGTAAAGTTCAATCAAGATGGCCTAACTTCTGAAAAGAGTGTTGGCTTTCAGAAAGAGAAGAGTTACGGCAACTTATTTTGCTGCTGTATTGTTCAGTTATAATATGGTTTGGATAACTGTGGCTGCATTTCACAATTGGTAATAATATTTTTATTATCTAGTCTGCAGAATGACTTTGAGTATATTATGACTTGCAGTTCTTTCATTTAAAGATAGCATGGACTTGCTTTGATAACTTTTATAACTTAAAATATTAAACTCTGAAGTTTGGATGTAATGAACTCAGGTCATATTCCTCTAAATCCAGCTTGCTGTATGTATTGGTACCTTGGAGAAGTTAAAAGTAAGTAACATATGTGAAGTAAACAGTTCAATTAGATATGAATTTAAGGCCATAAAGTACACATCCTGGCATTCAGCTGTGGGGGAGTCAGCTGGGACCATGGCATGGGCAAAAAGGTGATAATGGTCTTATACCTCTTTCCCCCCCCCCCCATGTGACTATTATTTGTCCTCAGACAAAAATTTTGTGCCAGTGAGAGCTTTCCTTCAGGGCAAATAGCAGCTGCCAAAGACAGACATAGTCTGAACTGGGATTGTGGCGAGGTGATGGTTCCTTCCTCCATGGAGCAGATGAGGAGGCATGAAGCCGTCATATGGGGCAGCAAGATGAGGGAAGAGGGCCCCATGCCTTCCCACTGCCCTCTCCACCCTGCCAAATGGAAGAACTCCAGTTTGTGCTCTGATCCCTGCTCACTCACTACAGGTAAGAAGAAGATTTGGTAGTGGCAGCCACCTTCTTCCTCTAAGAAAGTTGTCAAGTGGACTAGTAAACAGAGCCTCCCTTCCTTTTGCCTTGCCTACAGCTTCAGTTGCCCTGGATGCATTCTCCTTGCTTACCAGGGTTCTGCTGAAAATGAACAGGAACCTCCTCTGTGTCATTTTAAGCATGACCCTGGTGAGCAAGGAGGTTGTGTTCAGGGCAGCCAAAGCTGTAGGTAAGAGAAAAGGGATGGAGATGACTTGGCTCTGCCTCCCTCCATCTGCAGGCACTTGTTTCATGCTGGGCTTGTCTTCTTCCCCTCCGTCTGCCACACACAGGCAGGCAAGCATGACCTACTATGCAGGAAATTTTTTTTCCTCCTCTTTTTGGGAAGGTGGAAATAGGGGAGATAGTTCATGTAGGGCTTGTGCACAGGGCAGCATTGAAGCTCTGGTTGGGCCTGCTTCCAGTGAGAGTCATCATTGATACCAATGGGCTGAATGCTGGAACATCATGTTTTCTCGACTCAAACAGTTGTCTATTTACTACGGAACTAATAATGAATCTCCATATATAAGAGATGTGCCTTAATATATCTAGCCTATCTTTCAGCCATCAGGTGGGCAGTTTTCTTTGAATTCTTTCCACATTATTCTATACACACCCACTGCCAGATGAAGGAGGCAAATGTATACAACTAGTTTCTGCATTGTTTCATTTACTTCAGCCACATACTTCTCCCACTGGAAAATGAAAAGTCACCCCAGTGTTGCCAGTCAGCAGAATATTTCTTTAGGACAGGGGTGTCAAACATAAGGCCTGGGGGCCAAATGCGGCCCGCAGAAGCTTTTTATCTGGACCTCAGGATTTCAGCTGCTGAGCAATGCTGAGGTGTCGCTTCTGAAAGGGTGGCCTGCATGATAAATGGGCTCTCCCATAACTTGAAATATGATCAAGATTTGTGTATTTCCTCTTCTGTCATTTGCAGCTAATGAGTTCTTACACAAGAGTGCTTATTTCTGGTTTTGACCTGTTTAATAACATTTCCTACCTAATGACTTCACCTCTGGCCCTCAGTAGGCATCATGAATGCTATTTGGCTTGCTGTATGAAATAAGTTTGACACCCCTGCTTTAGGGAATATCCAGTTGTTCTTCTGAATTTACAGTATTTAGATACCTTTAGATGATTCCAGTTTGAAATGTGATGGGTAATCTTAAAAAGCTTTCATTTCTTTGCATTGTATCAGGGCTCTCCAAACCCCAGCCTGTGGGCTGGATCCGAGGTTTGGAAAAAGCCCTCCCCTCCATGTATGGTGCTTATCGTTCTGTGCCCAGATCAGCTTGAAAGAAACACAGCATCACGGCAGAATGGTAAGCACCGCTCAGGATGGGGCGAGTTTTTGGGGACACAGCAGTTTCCTGTTTGGTGACTGCTGCATTATATGATGTTTTACCATTTATACACGATAAAGATATCTTAACTCCCTTTGCTAATTGCATTCCTATATGTGTAAAATATTGGATATGGTGTTTTAAAAGTTGCTTGACTGTTTCTGCACTTATTTTAAGTAGGATATAATTTGAATATTCATTTTCCATGAATTAGTGGTTTCTAAAGCTTGCTTTTAACAAAGTGAATGGCTGTCGTATTTCATTTAATGTTTTGTAATTACAATTTATGTAATTATTTGTTAAATTGCTTGGTGTGATATGCTTCTCTTTGGAATTACTAGAGAGCTTCATTTCCTGTAACTTCATGAGTCAGTGTTTTTGTTTATGGAGCAACTAATTTAAGATTTAATTGTAAATGAGGCAGTCCGGTTTTTCTGACTGACAAGGCAGACATGCTGAGGCTGGATGGTCAAACTGCCTGAAACCAGTAGGCAAAATAGACAATGGTTAATTAACTGATTAAGAATTTTTAAAACAAGTTTCCCCCTCCTTTGTCTTTGACCTAAACCTTCCCCATGGGTTCACACAGAAGTTGCTGCTGGCGTTAATATCCAGTCCTGGGACAAAGCAAGCATGTAGATTCTATGTCTGCTGTGGGACCAGGAATAGTTAAGACTGCAAGTGATGATGATGATGACTGCACAGATTACTTTTTGATTGTCATTGTGTCAGTATAATGCTACCAATTTATGTCACATAGCAAGAAGTCTATTCTCCTTTGGGTTCCTTGAAAGATCAGATAGAATTCTCCATAACCTAATGCGTTATTTTCTACTTCATAGTTGAAATCTCTTACATCTGTCTCAACTTAGAAAAAATTTTCCAAGAAATTTTCTTAGAAAAAATACTGAAAAGATTTCAGTACAGGTGGCAGAAATTACCATAGCACTCTCTTGTCATTTATTAGGTGAGTTTCAGTTGTTGCAGCTAGAGGATGTTGACAAAGTTCTTCAGACAAGAAGCCAATTACCTGTTTTCTCAACCTTTAACCTTTTCGTGTAGCAACATCTGACTAGGGTGCATGACTCATTCAGCATCATTGTCAAGAGGAGGTGATTACTGGATCACTCCTAAAGAAGTCTTTCCTTGTTCCCAGTTGATTGTAACAACTAATGCCTAGTTGTTAATCTTCTATTTGAGGGAAAGATCCCTCAAATAGATCCAAAGTGGTAGCTTTTCAACTCCAGGCATACTGGATAATGTGAATGGGGTTAAAATCCCTTTGAAGGTGCATCATTACTGGATCACTCCTAATGAAGTCTAGTAGTAGTTTTCCTACTAGCTTTCCTAGTTAGTAGGGAAAACTGTAGGCTACTTGGCAGATAACTGCAAGGAAACTAGAAATACAATCCTATTACATTTGTATTCTGATAAAATTGGAATTTGGGTGACTGCAGTGCAGCCATTCATATGCCTTGCACAGCTTAATTCTGTGTGTTAAATTAATAGTAGCTGGCAGCAATACCTGCTCACAGGCATTTATTTCTTATGTAACCACCATGTATATTCACCTTGTTTAGCATTGTTTTCACATTCTTTGATTCCTTCTCATGACTTGTGCTACATTTATCAGAAGAGCCCAGAGGCAGAGGGAAGTGGGAGCTCTACACAAGCAGTCTTAAATGAATAAAACTCTTAAATAGGCTGCAATCTTTTAAAAAAGAAAATTAAACAATGAGAGATGCTTAGCAATTTAAAAAATAACTACAAATAAATGATTACTGGAAGACTATAAAAAAAGGAAAGAAGCATCAGCTTGCATTTGTAATTCACTGAGTGTTGTAACATTCTATTCACGTTGCTCAAAAATGGCATAAACTCCAAGGAAAAATTGTTCAAAGGATGAAGAAATTGAGAAGATGTATTAGAAACCATAGTATTGAGGTCACTCCACAGGAATTTGTTCACTGTCTGACATTTTCATAGGGCTGTAACATTTCTTCAAACAGAGACTCAAATTAGTAACATTAGTGACTTTTATTTGCATTGTATTTTTATACTGTGTCACATCCCACACTTTCACAAACTGATAGTAAACTATGACTTCAGGTTCTAGAGACCCTGCTTCTTTAACCATTTTCCTGAAAGCATTCCGGTATGTAATTTATTCAGTGTTTATTAGCAGCTGTTGTATACTACTGAACAAATATTTATGGAGTTGTATCAGGTAGATTTAACAGGTCTGAGCCACTTTGCATACTTTGGTATAATTATGGCTGGAAAGTACAGGGAGATAATCAAATGCATTACTGAATAGTATAATGAAGCAGGCGGCTTTAATTTGCACACACAGTGCTGGGAAAGTGGTGATAAGCTCCATATTCAACTGGGGCTGGCTATTGAGCAGAACAATATTACAAGTGGACTGGGGCGCCCTATATGTGCGCAAGGGTTGAGAACCGCTCCTTTTTCCCCTCTATAAAATATAGAAATGTCATTGCACATATACATACATTTCATATTTCACTGTGTGATATTCAAAATATTATAGTATTTCAAGCACCAATGCATATTGCTGTGACATCACAGAAAAAAAATCATTAAGGTGCCAAGCAAATTTGCCAATCTAAAAGTGCAGGAACAATTTTTCCTTTACACACCATTGTCCATATAACTGTGGTAAAGGGCGAGATTCAAATTATCCCTTTCCACATACTCAGTGCAATACAGTGAGATGTTTTTGACTATCTAGAAGACAAAGATTAATCCTGACTTGACCAGAGAGAGTTATTTTTCTGCTTCTAGTTTGAAAGTTGCTCTTTTTTCCTCAAGTTTCACCTGAAACTTTTTGCAAAAGGTGTTTGTTCTGATTTTTTTTTCCCCATCAGAGAAGATGGAAGATAGAGCTCCTCTATCGAGTAGAGAAGCCAGAGAATTTCAGAGCTCAAATTTTGGAAAAAGAATTTCAGAGAATTGTTAAGCTCATTTCAAATGAGAGGATGAACTCTTTGACCCTTCAAAATTCTTCACCCAGACAAGCCCTTTGGATCTCTGCTGCCTGTCCCCTTTCCATTTACTTATTGAAGCAGTGGTGGAATGAGTGGCAACCACAGTTTGGAAAAAGGAGAAGTTTTTTCTCCTCCTCTCTCACATTCTTTTTCATAAGCCAGTGGTCTTCAACCTTTTTTATGCCATGACCTCAGTAAATAAAGTAGGAGAGTGGGGGTTCACTATTGATCTTGCCCTCCTCTGGGACCCTATCCGCCCACTCCCCACCCCTGTTATATCACCCCAGCATTGTTTACTATAATAAATATTCTTATTGGGGACCTGGAAAGGCTTTTTTCTCCATATCTTGCATACAGTTCTTAGCTCTCAGAATGGAGTACATTTAATAACATTCCTTGAGGTGTGTAGTCTTTCTGAGAGCCATTGCAATTCTATGGGTGGCGTACTTGGCGATATTGGGAGTGGGCGTGGAAGGAAGGGGAGTAAGGAAGTACAGTATCTTTGTCCTTCTTCAGCTGGCACTATTTTAAATTTCTGGCTGCCCTGCATCAGAAGTAGTGAGACGATTGAGATGTTAATATGCTTCCAGTCAGGAAAGGGAAGTTTCTTCACTGCTGCCTCTGCTTCCCCAAATTTTTTCCAGCAGTGTGTCTGTGGCTTCCTGGATGATGTTGGGGGTGAGCAAAGTTGGCTCACCTGAACCCGGCAGCCCAGTCCTATCCCCACTTACCTGGGAGTAAGCCCCATTGACTCTAATGGGACTTACTTCTGAGTAGGCAGGCATAGGATTGGGCTGTGAGTTGGCTATTCTGAACAGCAGGCTGAGAGCACAAACGAATGGGGCACTCTGCATTTCCCATCTGCTCATTGACTTCTGTAGCCTGCCACTTTCCTGCTAACTTTATCCAGCTACTTGCTTCATCATCATCTTGCTCACTTTTCTTGGAGAGCAAGCTTACATCTTTCTGCAGCACTGCTGCCAAAAATTGCAAAATTGGCTAAGGAGGGAGGGGCTGCTCCAATCCTAGTCCTTTCCTTGAAAAAGCACCTTTGAGAAGAGGGTCACTAGTGGAGATTTTGGATTCTGCTTATGTTTAGTTTTAATGGGAATGAGGTTTTATTTTTCATTTAGACTCTTTTGAAGATTTTCTCTTTATATGTTATGACTGAATGTTTTCATCAATAGCACTTTAGATAACAATCGACAGTATGCCCCTTAATTGATTATAAAGACTAACTTCATTCAGGGATGCTTGTTGTCATAATTGTGAACTGGCAAGGATAAAATGTGGTCTCAAATATGCAAATTCATATCCTCCTGGAGGTGTTCTGGATCTAGCACATGTTCCTGGGCGGCCCAGAGCAGTCCTGGGCTGCTTGGATTTGTGCCACCAATTTAGCTGGTGTAGATCTGAGAAGATGCATTGGGACTGCTGTCTCTCTCCCCAGTGTAAGGGGAAAAGTTTCCCCTTGCCTCAGGCCAAACTTCAGAGAGCCTGAAACTTGTGCTGGATACAGCGCGGGCCCGCTGGCCTGCCTGTTCCATCACAAGATAGAATTGGGCTGCCTGTTAAGTAATAGAGTGATACATAGAGTTCATAGCACTTGATTGTGACCAGATGTATTTGTAAATAAGCATTTAGGCTTTATGTAATTCAGCCTTACCTAAGATAGAAGTGTGTGCAGTTAGTAAGCTTGCTACCTAACTTTTTGTTTGTAGCATCTAAACATTGTGAATGCTGCTTCAGGAAGAATGGACCCTGACATATTTTCCTCCCTGAATTATTGATAAACCTAGAAACTTCTTGAAATATGGGGAAATGAGCAGTATTTGCATATTGTACTGTATGACGTGAATAGAACCTCATAGAACTCAGCAGTCTCTCCGACCAAGATGACTGGAGGGGAAGAGAATGAGCTTGCAATGGGAAACTGTTTTTTTTCTTCATTTGGAATGGCATAATCTGTCCCTCTCATTGAAGGAGTGCCGACTGCCTGGTCACTCCTTTCTATCCCATTTGAAACAGGCTGAACCAGTTTTTGAGAATCTAAGCTTTGGTGAATCTGCATTCCCCCCCCCCCCCCATGCACACAGGATTGTCTAGCAGGGCTTTCTGTAACCCCAGCTATGAATCGTGTAGACTGGTACTATTGAGTTAAGCCTGCTCCTAGCATATTGAAATAAAAAAGCATTTAGAAAGGAATAGAAACAACATAAAACATAATGATAGGACATAGATATCCAACATATTCAAGTAAAAAGTGATTGACTAAAGCTAATCTAGGTCAGACTTGCATTGAAGTAATAACCTGTATTGAAAATGATAGGACTGCGACAGCCCTTCAGGGTTTGGTGGAACTAAATGTTTCTTTTGTACAAAAGCTGTAACCACCCAACCATTCAACATATAAAAAATTATGAAATGAATTTGTCATCTTTAAGACTTTTATGAAATTGGTGGCAAAAGTGAGTTCAATTTCAGTAAAAATGCATAACTGGGCATGTACAATAGGGAAGAATTATAAATATTCAAATTAGATCTCCTAAGATCAAGCAAGGCAAGATGGCAAAGCATTCCGTGGTATGGTCACTAGTGACTAATTACCGAAAAGTGCTATCTGGAAGTAAGGAGGTACAAGTCTTGATATTGAATTGGAAGTCTTCTACCAAGTCAGAACACTGGTCCATCTAACCCAGCCATTTTCAACCACTGTGCCATGGCACACTGGTGTGCTGTGAATGGTCCCCAGATGTGCTGCAGGAATTTGGGAGAGGTTCTTTTATCACTAGGACCATTGCGGGATGTGAGCCCCCCATTTTGGCCATGTCAATTGCCAAAAACTGATGGTGTACCTTGACCATTTTTGTGCCTTGCCAGTGTGCCATGAGATGAAAAAGGTGGAAAATCACTGATCTAACCTAAGACCTTCTGCATGCAAAGCATGGCTCTTCTGCTAAGCTATACCCCCCACTAGTGTGCAAGACATTTCAGAATCATCTGTTTCTCAGTGTAAATTAAATTAGAACTAATCAGGCTAATGTTAATATATAGAAACTTTTAAAAGCTATCTCTGCATAATGCAACTATGCAGGAACGCTAGACACTAAAAGTGAACAGAGGTTTTTTTTCAGCAAATAACATGAGAAGGATCTAATTAAATCTTCATTGAGGATGTCTGAATGGGGGGCGGGAGAGGAGGATTTGTTCAGAGGCAGAACGCTCTTTAAATATGATGGCTGCATTGTGAAATGTTAAGTTAATAATTAGAGATTAATAATGATGCCTGCGTGTCAGACCTGGTGATATTACAAAAGGAACATGACTGATTTTTCTTTATTTTTATTTTTTAATGGGAGGCCAACTAAAAAGAAGTTAGACTAAAGCATCTGAATTGCATTCCAGCTCATTTTCTTCAGGAAGTGCTTAATTTGAGAGAAGATTGCTGCCCTGGTTAGAGGGGACAAAAGAAAAGCAATAAAATAAACAATAAAGAAGTATTTGTCACTGGCAGCTTTATTACACAACATTACTGCGTCAAATGATCCAAGCAGAACATTTATGCTAATTAAATTGACCATAAACTAGAGACTTCACTAATGTTTTACTTCACCTTTCTGCTGGGACTCACTACTATTCAGCATTTTGGCACAGAGAAATTGTGCAGGAAATGAGAAGCTTTGATAAAGGACTTGTGTTTGTTATAGTTGGTAGAAACTTAAAACTATATTAATTATAAGATATGATGAATGGTATATGAAAACAGTGGTTTTGTATATTTTCTGAATGGAGAATTCAATAAATAGCCTCCATAGATCTTGTCAGACCTTCTGACCTTGGGCTATCTGAATAATCAAATTCTTAACAAATAACTCAACAAATATGGTTGAAAGAAGTACTTACGTTCCCAGTCCTGCTTCCTGTCTTGAGAATAATGGGATGAAGAGTAGAACTAAAACGAGCATTGAAAGGCTAGGTATATCAGGCTACCAAAGAGATTTATATAGCACAGTACATGGTTCTCTCCTGAATACATCTGTGCTGATATTCAGTTGATTCATTGCAATTCACCATAGGCCAAATCTTAGGCTTCAATCCTATGCTTGCTTTCCTGGGAGTAAGCCCTACTGAACACAGTGGGACTCGCTTATGAATAGACATGTATAGGATTGTGCTATTAATCTAGCTTCTGGATATCAGAAAACAGTTGAGTGCAGGTTGAGTTCCCCTTATCCAGAATTCTGAAATACAGAATATTCTAGAATAAGGAACTTTGAGCACCAACTTGACTTAAAAAAAAAAGTTTTTTGCCTAAAAGAAATAAAATTACAAACTGTTTCATACACAAACCTTGTTTTATGCACACAATTATTCAAAAAAATTGTATAAAATTACCTCCAGGTTATGTGTATATTTTTGTTGGCAACCTTCAGTCTCGAAAGACTATGGTATCGCGCTCTGAATGGTGGTTCTGGAACAGCATTTAGTGTGGCTGAAAAGGCCGATTCGGGAGTGACAATCCCTTCCACACTGGGAGCAAGTGCAGTCTGTCCCAGGTCTGTCTCCCTGGCTATGGGCCTTCCTTCTTTGCCTCTTTGCCTCAGTCTGTTGGCCAATATGAAACATAAATGAATTTTGTGTCTAGACTTGGGCCCCATCTCTGAGAACTCTCATTATGGGTTTACAAGTACAGGTGTGTGCCAGTTGGTGATGGTGACATAGGGCATTAAATGAACATTCAACCCAATCTAGTGCCTTTGTTGTGTAAATGGACACTCCCTGCCAGGCACTAGCTGGCTGTGCAAGCTTCTGGAGATAGAAGGCCTCTAGGCTGCATTAAGAGCCTCTTTGTTGTGTAAACTGAAACTCTGCTGTCAGCTAACCTGTCTAGACCCCTGTAGGTGACACAATTTTGACTCCTACCTGTGGTCTCTTCTCAGTGGCTTTCCAATGCCAACCTCTGGAAAGATTGTCAAAGAAGCGGAATAGCTCAACCTATCCCAAGCCAGGTACCCTGTGAGGAAGTCATTGCAATTCAAACCCAAGGGATCACCAGCCTGCATCCCCAAGCCAGACGACCTCTTGAGATCTGTTCTGCTCTCCCTCAAACACTCACTCTCTCTTACTTCCTGTCCCATGCTATTCCTTCTAGTTGTAGCTATCCTGGCTAAACGCACTTTAAGCAAAGTCATTTCAGTGGCCAATCAGGAGTGAAGCCAAAAATTGTGACCCAGCCTCAAATGATGACTAGCTAATCTCAAGACTGTCCTAACAGGTGAGTGGTGGGGCCACACACTCCATCAGCCTCAGAATAATGAGGATAGATGCAATATCCTGAATACATTTGTTTCTGACCGTGCCTTCAGTGAGCTAAAATAGGAAAGAAGACCCATACTGGGGTTCCCCATATCCATGGATTCAGTTATCTGCGGATCGGGACAGGCCTCACCAGCACGCGTCCCCTCAGAGACAAGGAGAGCTCTGCTCCCCTCAACTCTGGAGGGACTGCTGAGCTCAGCAGAGGCCGCAGATGTCTGTTCCCGGCCTCTGCTGAGCTCAGACTGTGAGCTCTGCAATAGAAATAACATCACTTCCGGTTTTTCGGTGAAACCAGAAGTTGCGTTATTTCTATCACAGAGTTCACAGTCTGAGCTCGGCAGAAGCCAGAGACAGACGTCCGTGGCAAGCCCCTCTGGAGGCAAGGGGAGCAGAGCTCTCCTTGCATCGGGGGGGGGCAACTGCAGGGGCAGGCGTTCGCTTGTATCTGGTTTCAGCTGTCTGTGGGGGGGGGGAATGGAATAAGAGGTCATGCCTGTAACTGTCTTCTGTATTCTGCTAACCAGTAATTCTTCAGCAATACAAATCTTGGCACCATGCATGAGTGATTCACATAGGTATTCTGCACTGATATATGCTACAGAAGGTAAGCTACTCCCAAATTATTCAGTGATGAGGAGAGGTGACAAGATGGAAATTGAAAAGAAGAACTTTATTGTTGAGAGCAGTCTAGAAAGGCAGCACTTACATAACCGGGTCAGTCCTGGAAACCACACAATAACCACAATTCTCACTATAGGTGGAATAGCAATGTAATGGTTGAATTGTCCTCATTTTCACTAACATCCTATGCATGTATACTAAAAAGCCAGTCATGCAACCCATTCTTATGGTGCTCTTACATTGCCAGAACACGCACTCCTGCAACATAAGGCAAATTATGGACAGTTGCAAATGCAGCCTGCCATTGGGAGGAGCTGGACCTCTAGCACAAGCTAGGAGTGGCCATAGGTGGTCTGCCAGCAGAGCCATTGTGTCCCCTAGCATTGGTAAGTCAGTGTGGGGGCTGGGAGTGAGTTGAGGAGGGGGTAGAATGGGGAGGAGATAGGTTAAAGAGCTGGAAGGGGCAGTATCAGCAGCAGTGGTGCCGCCGATATCCTACCCCCTTCCAGACCTTGAACCACTGCTCTGGGTTCATCGACTTGTACAGGAGAAATTGCTGCCTCAGGTCTGAAGAGATCTGTCCTGGTGCCAGAGACTTACCCCTGGATAAGGAAACAAATGCTAGAGGAGACCTCTAGGACTGTCCCTGCAGGATACAGTGCATGCTACGGTGTCCTGGCTGTATTGGCAAGGGAGGGAAATAATAGAATTGGGGCATAATTGAACCACTGGGGTTTATTCCCAAGTAAATATGTAGAGGATTGTGCCAGAATTGCATCAGAATTTATTTGAATGAACCTTTTCATTTACCAGTAGAACACATTCTCCTGTGATGAAGACAACACAGTGGTAAATACCATGCAAACATGACTTCAAAATGCTATTGAAAAGTTTTACCAGCCTTGCAAGGAGGTTGGAAAGTGTTAGAAATGGCTCACCTTGAAAAATAGAAAGGTTAACAGAGAAAGAGCATGTTCTGTTTATTTCCTTTGTAATTTAACATTCTTCTAACAAACAAGTGCTAATGGAATATATAATTGAATTACACTGTTGACTAATTTTATTTTAATTATTTTGTTTGCAACATACCGTTTTTCTAATAATGCAGTCCGCAACTTAATAAATTGGAATGGTGATAGCAAGTGACAATGTAAGAAATATAATTTAACTAGAGCAGCTTCATCATTACTATTGATTTTAATGCCTTAGTATTCACCTCACAGACAGTGTAAATAATCTGAACAGAAATTAAGGCAGCTGAATAGTTAGCTATAAAATGCTTCATTAATGGGAAATAAATATATGTGTGCCTGTTATTACTCTATGTCAAACATCTTTATGGTTATTTTCCAAAAAATAATTAACATGAATTGTCAAACAGAGAAGTTAAATTAATTTCCCTACGTGAGAGTCATAAAAAGTAGAAAGTATATAATGTAGCATGCAGTTCAATAATTTGTTTAGTGTTCATTTAAATTAAGCTCAGACCTAATAACGGTTCAAAACAGGCTGCTGTGATTATCTTTATAGTGTACTGGGTATTCAAGACTTACTGAAATGACCGGAGGTTGTACAACACAATTGCTCAGATTCAGTAATTTGGCATAAGAGCTAGTCTGTGAATACAGAGTTCTGTTTATGACACTTCCTTGTTACTGAATGTGCCCATACAGTAAAGCAATTTGGTGGCTGGATAAGGCAGGCCTACCAGACTGCTGCTGTGTGTAAGCAAATGTAAGCCTACCTGTCAGACAAGGGGGCAAGGACCAATCAGGGCAAAGTGCTGAGTCATTGCACAGAACAAGGAGAGATGGGAAAAGCTAATGCAATCCCCACCCAGGATGATGCAATGACATTCCTCAGGGATGAGGTCGTGGCCTTTCCCATTGGCTGACAGGAGTATAAATGTCCAACAAGCACACTCCACTGTGTGGGTTGTAGGAATGAGTTGCTACACGGATCTCTGCTGGACTGATACCTGATTTGCTGACTATTTGGACTGTTTGCTGGACTGCCTCTGCTTGCTGATTTCTGGAACTGCCTTCTACTTGTAAATACTGCCTGTAAATAGACTTTGGTGCTGGTACTTCCCTGGGTCTTGCCCCCTTTTTCTGGCGTTCTTCCCTGTGCTCTGAGCACCACACGCTGCAACTGCCGGTTTGTGCTTCTGCTATCTCTATGTTTTGCCCATTATCTCTAACGGGGTCAATGGAGGGAACACAAAAAATGAGCATACACGGATTTAAGGATAAAAGCATATTGACTATGTTTACACCAGCACCCCCCAAGAAGCACATGAGACAGAGGCTTGGGATGATTGTAGTTTATTGAATTCATAACAATAACCTGCAGCAGGGAAAAATTCATCTATAAACTGATAAAGCTTGTTGGCCACTAAGAGCTTGGAGTAAAACTCCCCTAGTCATTTACCTCCCCCAGACGCCCATGGGTGTGACATCCTGGCTCCAGGCATCACCCAATCAGACTGAGTTAGCCTATTCCACTCTTAACCCCAAGGGGTTAAGGTAGCTGTCCAGCACTGACCCACACAGGCAAAGCCTTGAGTCGGCCTTTGCCTAAATCAGCCAGGAAGCTCATCAGCCAGTGTCACTACCTCAGATAAGTATTGTCAAAGTGGTCCTGGCTCACCCCCCCCAACCTTGCTTATCTCAGCTTGTATGCCAGGCCCCCACCCTGGCTACCCAGCCAGCACTGTCACCTGCCAAACACCAGGAAACCTTTAACTCAAGGTATCTCTAACACCACACCCCAAATTGGGCCAGTCCAAGGTAGGTGAAAAAACCAATAACCATGGCCAATCAGGTTCCCAGCCAAAAATTCCTACCCAGACCCCACAAGGAGTGTCCAGCTAATCTCAGACTGGACATAGGGTAGGCGGGCTTGCTCAGAATACATGGACTGAAGCTGGGAGACCATGCCAGCCCCAGCAACCACCATGATGTGCCTGATCCCTCATGCAGCCAATGGGCTGCCCCCTGATTTTCCTGTCTCTGCCCTGAGTCAATTCGGGGGGGGGGGGCAGTGTAAATGGCACTGGGGCTCTAAGTGCCCTAGTGCAATTCTAATGACATAAGACATTGTGCAGAATACCTCCAGTGACAAGGCAAGATGTTTAAATTAAACAGGCCACAGCATTATTAAGATTAAACACAAATACAATGGATTCCTCCTCTCCTCACCCTTCACCCCCATTTCATGGAGGCATCTACCTAGAAAGAGAGACAACAAACTGTCTATTCCCCATTTGGGGCATTCCCACTATGACTGAAATTGTAGGTTTTCTTGTAAGGAGTCAAAAAAGCTCTGAATTGCATCATGTCGTCCATCAGCCCCAGTTGAGAAATCTTTGATAATATGGGGTCCTGATTTGGCATTGTGATGGGAGCTCCTTGACACTAGTGTAAAAAATGGTAATCTAGTCTCAGGTTGTTGCCATGTGTGGGTGGGAAGGTTCCAGGTAATGGCTACTCATTAGCATGAAGGGACAGAGAACCCTAAAGGTTGTTGAAGCACCTTCCATTATACCAACTCCGACTCTGAGATCACCCCATCCCACTTTGCCTCATTTGGACAGGGCAGATTAGCCCCCAAACATTATCGTCCTGGAGGGTAGGCATAAAGCAATGAAATTTTAGAACATATAAACCTGTGTAATAAATATAAGAGAAATTTCCAAACTGCATTCTGTACACAATTATTTTGATAAATTAAGTTCTAGGATCAGAATTTATGGGTAAATCTTTGAGGTGGGCTGTTTTCCATCGTTGCTTATGAAATAACATAGATTACTACTCAGTTAAAATCCATGAAAAACTATCATTTAATTAATCAGTCTATCCCATAGCCTGCTGTAGCATATATGTTTAACTACAAAGATGGAAGGCCACTTTTTCCATGTTCACTTCGTTCAGAATGCTTGTTCTTTTCCAGAACTAGGTTAAAAAAAGGCATGAATTCTTCCTTATCTTGCCCACCTCGAAGATTCGAAGATTCGTGTAGGCTCAATTAATATATTAATAGCCCAGTCCTATACTCTGCTGGTCTGCAGCAGCACTGACGTAGTCTCTGCTGCATCCCATGGACTGACTGGAACCCAGGCAGCAGCAAAGAGGTAAGTAAATAATTTTTTTTGCTTACGTTCTCTGCTTCTCCTGGTCCCCAATGGGCTTACTGAGATCTAGGCCAGCTATTTTGCTGGCATGAATTCAGTAAGTCCAAAGGGGTGTGCTACACCCAGGCTGGGGGCTCCAGATCTACTGCCAAGACCCACTCTCTAACCAGCTTCCTGCTGTTATCCATCCCACCCCCAACTTACCTGGCACAGCAGAGGTTCTGTGGACTGCTGTCACCCACACACGGTCTCCCAGCCTTTGTGCTGTTAGCATCTCTGCTGCCATGCCACTAGCCCACAGAATGCAATGGCAGATCATTAGATCAACCAGCATATCCTGCCCATAGGATTGGGCTGTATATTGCAGTATAGTTGCTCCTTGAAGTCTGGCCACATGTTTATGTAAATACTCAATAGTGTGAAGCAATTCTTATGCTTGAAGTTATTTAGATCAAACTGCTATCACAATTCCCCTTGGACTTCTTGCCATGGAGGAAGAACAAAAAGCTTCCTAATGAGCTGAGTGTTTGCATTTGGGCACTGGAACCCTATGCAAACTGGACAGTGGGTTGTCAGTGTTACAACCACTCATGGATACAACCCTCTCATGGATTACCTTAACCCTTTTCCTTCAATCTAGACTTGCTGACCAATGTTTCTCAGAACTTCACGAAAAGATGACAATCAGTGGTCACCAAAGAGTGCATGTTGTCACTGTGGCTACTGGATCACAGCTTCACACATGAATACCACATTTATTTATTTATACATACATACATACATGCCCCTCTTTATCTTCCTTTTGGGCATTCAAACTTTCATCGCTTTATAAAAATACTAAGTGCTTTATTACTCCTTGCTATTCTGGCCCATCTATGAGATCCTACTGCTAGTTTCCGTAGAAGTTCCCCTGTTTATACCTTAAGGTGCAATATTCTCTGCATCTGCACATATGGACATCGTACTCTGTTACCCTAGTGATGCCTTCACAAGCTGATACAGATGTGTATCTGTGCTAATGGATCTTAATTTGGTGGCATGTTCATAAGTGCCTAATATAGTTGAATTGCAGTGCAATCCTTATTATGTCTACTCAGAAGAAAGACTCATTGAGGCTACAATCCTATCCACACTTCCCTGGGAGTAAGCCCCATTGATTATAATGGGATTTACATCTGAGTAGACATGTGTAGTTGCTAGTCTCTTTTTCAGTCAAGTAGTTGGTTAAACTGATATTTTAGTGTTTTCTAGTAAAAAATTATGTGGAATTAAGACGTTTCAGTGATCTGCTGTTTCTTTGCAAAATTGGTGAAAGTGCAGGTGTGTTGCAGCTTAATTGGAAAACTGGGTACTCCAAAAAGAATTTGTTCAGTACTTATTTTCTTTGTGAGTTATATGCTCTTTTTATTCATTGCAACCTCTAGCACTGGCAGAAAGAGAAGGAATGGTGAATCTAGAATGGAAGAAAATGTGTACTCTGTTGGGATCTTGAAACAGAAGAGACTATGTGAAAAACAAGGCCAAGAGAGTGAATGCAAGGATGTTAGTGGGGAAATCATCCTAAGAATCTGCATTGATTCTTAGAAGCTTGGCAAGAACCGTGAAGAGAGAAATTAACAGGAGCTGGAATGGCAAAGAAATGAAATGAAACGATAACTATAAGAAACACAGTAAGCAGTGAACTTGAAAATGAAGCAGTAATAAAAGCTAATGCTTTAAAAAATTTTACAGTGAAATGTTTCACAGGAGGCAAAATAATGAATGTCTTTTAAAAAGGAACAGAAGGTTATTATAGGGCCTCAGCCAACCTTACATTCAAGTATGTGTTAGCTTTATAAGCACATTCTTAAATGAGATGCTTTGGGACATCTGAGCCATTGAGAATTAGAATGAGAGAAAGCAAACAATAAGATTACAAATGACTGCAGGAGTGTTGAAAGGAAAACAAAGTATAAGAGACAAAGGACAGTAATTTTTTAGCTGTCTTGAAAAGTCTGCTTCAAAGCAGAATCCTAAATCCATGATTTAATACTGCTCAGGCTGTTCCTGACGGAAAATTGAACTGTTCCATGTTCCACCCATGTCAAATTCTGTTCTCTTCTTCTGCACCAAGTGTAGTCATTCCTTTGACTTCAGAAAAATGTCTCTTCTTAGAGTATGTTGGCTGGGGTTAGAACCTGACCCCTCTTTACTTTTGGATGTTGTGCAGTCCTTTATTTCCTTACCAGAAAGCTGACAGCTCAGGGGAGGGTGGCAAAAATTTATGGCTCCAGATGCCAAATGACTTTTTTATGCCTCTGAAACATCTACAGGTACCATAGTACTTTATACAGTACTTTATATAATTAATTGTTAATTGTGTATTTTTTAATTGTTGTAGGCCGCCTTGTGTGCCCATAGGGCAAAAAGGCGGTATATAAATCAGTAAAATAATAAATAATAATAATAAATACAGTACACCATATAGCCTTGTTCTTCCTGTGCTCTACTTGAAGAATGTTGCTTTATAATCTTATTTCGAACTCTAACCAATTCAAGACTAAGTAGAACCTTATATTAGTCCTGTAAAGTGATGACATACAAAAAAAAAAAAAAAAAAACGAATAAAGGGATTAGGAAAAAATCATTAGCAAACTACTGAAGGTGCTGCAACACTAAATTCAGGAGAATATCTGCTTCGGTTGTGAGTAGAGTTAAGGAAGCTATTAAAGGTAAGAAAGTTTCCTTTAGAAAATGGAACACTTACCCAAATGAAGAAAGCAAAAAGGAACACGTGAAACTCTGACAAAAGAAATATAAGCTGACAAAAAGGAATGTTAAAAAAAAACAAAAAACAGTTCTATAAACACATCAGAAACAGGAAATGAGCCAGGGAGGTGGATGAACTCTTAGATATTGAGGGGATGAAAGGGAAACTGAAGGATTTATGGAGATTGTAGAGTAGGTGTATGAATTCTTTGCATGAGTCTTTGCTACAGATGACATAGGCCAGATATCCATACCTGAACCAAACTTAAGGGATAGATGCTGATGGACTGAGGCCCCAATCCTATCTTCCACCAACCACAACCATGCCAAAAAAAGGTTAAAGAGAGGCAATTAAGGTGCATTACATGACTGAGACATCAAGTTACGCATAGTATAAAGAGTGATTAGAGATAAGTTCTTTTCCCTCACAGAACTAGAACCTGGGGTCATCCAATAAAGCTGATTGGAGGTAGATTTACGGTGAAGAAACGGGGGTACTTTAGGTAAGGCAATAGATCTGTGGAATTCATTGTCACAAGATTTGCCACTACTATGAATTATCTTAAAAGGTGTTGGGCAAATGCATGGAGGACAGGTCTATGAATGATGACTAGTCATGATGGCTATTTGTGATTTCCACATTCAGCAGTAGTATGCCTCTGAAAAGCAAATGCAGGGTAGCGATGGGGAGAGAAATGTATCCTTTGTCCCTTGTTTGTGTGCTTTCTAGACACAATGGGTGGGCTACTTGTGGGAAACAGGATACTGTACCAGTTTAGCCCTTGGCCTAATCCAGACAGGCTTTTTTATGTTGTGTACCAGATAAATAACTTTGTATTTTTTCAGGTCAGTCCCTTAGTTCTCCAACTCCTCTGAAGTTTGAGACCCAAGGTAAGTGTTGTGGGGGAGGGGCTAAGGCACCAACACACTCCCTAGGATCATGCTGCTGGTGGGGACGGGAGGGTTTTTTACTTACCTGCAGTCGGCTTCAATATCTGGGGTGGGGGGATCCAGAGAGCCCTCCGCAGGGCTCCCCATGCCTCCAAACAGTAGAATGAGCATTCAATTGTCACCAAGGGCCCAACAACTGCACAAAGTTTGCACCACTGCTGAGCCAGTCCAAGCTACAGCTGGACTGCAGTTCCAGACCCATGCCAATGCAGACCGCAAGCACTGCTGCTCATTGTAAGTTGGCAGCAGAGGGGAGGGAGGGGGTGGATCAGGGGGTGGATCCCAGCAGCAGTGACGCCCCAGAATCCTATCCCCTCTTCCTTGACTGGTTCCTCCCTTTTTCCCTCCCCAGACTTTATAGCTGTATGCCTGGTTGGCAACCTTCAGTCTCAAAAGACTATGGTATTGCGCTCTGAAAGGTGGTTCTGGAACAGCGTCTAGTGTGGCTGAAAAGATTCGGGAGTGACAATCCCTTCCACACTGGGAGCAAGTGCAGTCTGTCCCAGGTCTGTCTCCCTGACTATGGGCCTTCCTTCTTTGCCTCTTTGCCTCAGTCTGTTGGCCAAGTGTCTCTTCAAACTGGGAAAGGCCATGCCGCACAGCCTGCCTCCAAGCGGGCCGCTCAGAGGCCAGGGTTTTCCACTTATAGCTTATAGCTATAGCTGTATAGCTGGTGTTAAATTCAAGAAATCCCACAGTTTTTCTCACTTCTCCCAGGACTCCTGATCGCGCCGCCTCCCAACTTGGCTTGCAGCGCATGCCTTCTTGGCGCTGCTACATGCTACAGCATGGTGGGGGATACAACTGGATTGCTAATAATGAAGCCCAATTTTCAAGCAGTTTATCTTCCTTTTGAAGAACAGAGATTTCTTTTTTATAATAATATCAAGGTTTAAAACTAACATTGCAGTTATCAGGTGTAATAAAGGAATATGGCTATTTCTGAATACGTATTATACTTCTCACACTTCACTTTTTGAACATACTGTGTACAACAGGATCCAGCTGTACTAAGAATGGGTTCCCTAGTGACATATCTGAGTACTCTATTTCTATTTTCAGGTGAGAAAACCATTATAAGCTCAGGAAATGGCTTTCCACACTGAAAAACTCAGTGAACCAACACTGCAGTGAAATAAATACTGCACTTTGAAGTTCATGAACTGAAACATTGCCAACATTCAAAATTATCAGGTTTAAAAAGATCCTATCTCTCTGTGATTCCATGTTTAGGATACAAAAATTTCTAATTCAGATCCTGATTTTGTTTTTTTTTTAAGAAAGCATCCTAACTGAGAAAAGTGTCTATGTCTGCAATCCTAACCAACTTTCCAGCACCGACATAAGGGCAATGCAACTTCGAGGTAAGGGAACAAACATTGCCTTACCTTGAGGAGGCCTCCATGACTGCCCCCCCCCCCAACTGCAGGATGCAGCACATGCCCCACTGGCACAGCTATGCCAGTGGTGGAAAGTTGGTTAGGATTTCACCCTAAGTTAAAGTTTACTGCTAAAGCTGAAGAATGGTTGAGGAAAGTACATAGATGCATTGATGTGCCATTGCGTTATGGCTTCTGAACTTGAAGTTTTGGATTCTTGATCATTTCCTAAAAATCACCCGTGGCTCTTACTTTACACTTGAAGAGGTGTGACTATGTTAATCTGTTGCAGTGAAAATTAAGTCTTGTTGTACTCTAAAGACCAAGAATTTATTGTCAGTTTTGTGGACTGCAGTCAATTTCATTGGAAGCATGAAGTTGGCAGGATTAACATAGACATGGTTGTAGAGCAGTGTTTCTCAACTTTTTCCACTTGTTATGATCTTATCTGAAATACCACCAATAGTGGTAACACCAACCCTTGACTCTGCTGGGCAAAACTCTAAAAGCAGGAAACTTTCATGCTCTTACTGGCTAGCAGCTCACCACTTGATCGTCAACAGTGCTCCCAGCTGTCAGCTGAGTGGGAGCCTGACTGAGTTAGAAGCTGATCCTCCAACCAAAATTGGCTCAGGTAGCAGAGGTGGAGCTTCGCAAGGAGGGTCGGCTTCACATACCATTGGACAGCACCTCAGGTACTACTTATAGAAGGTCACTGATTGAAAAACACTATTAAAAGGAGAAAGAAAACAAATGGAAACAGTGGGGTCCAAAGGCCAAGGAATGAAAAAGTACTCTGTCTTAGTGCCAGGTTAGTTTATGTTGTTTCTAGACGTCCTATAAGTTTGTAGGATGAGAACCTCAATTTGACTTGCATGTTTATTTCCTTAGAGTTAATCACTTTGTTTAACCTGTCTTTTAGGAAGAACTTGTAATATTAGTCATGTTATGTTAACAGAAACCCCCTTTTCTTACTGAACATTAGACTAGGACATGTTGCTAATAATTTTAATGTAATTTGATGAAAATACAGTGGCAGCAGAACAGAATGTAACCACAACGGAATGATCTTCCTTTCCTATCACTACTTCAGTGGTGATATACAAGCAGTTATCAAAAATAAATACCAAGGTGAAGGCATGGCATTTATTATCCAAGTGGGTGCAATTTGTTCTGTTACAGTGCTATGTGTCAGTGTCTTTATTTCCATTACACTGATGATTAATGGTAGAAAGTGCTGTCATTGTAGTTGATTAATGTTGGTGCTTGAAATGACTACTTGTGTAACGTAGATGTGACGAATAGAAATATTCAGCCATCTTTAATGTTTTATTTCAGAATACTCTATATATAATGGGGCAGTTTGTTGATTAAATTATTGTACTTAATTAGCCATAATCAAAAGCATTGCATTTTGTTTACTTAAGCATGGGAAAATGTTATACAATAGGAATAAATATTCCAATTGAGAAAAGTCAGCATATTTTATAATATGGACATGTCATGCAAGAAATGGCTATTAGAAATCACACTGCATACATATAGCATAAAACAAGAATTCACATTTGGCTGTGGCTGAAGACAAACTATCAGGACTGTTCTGTTAATTGCTTATATATCAAAGCATTCAGGCTAGGATAAGAATTGTTTGGGGTTGGGAAAAATAACAACAACAACTAGGTATTTATATACTGCCTTTCTGGTCATTGGATTACTCCTCTGACTTTATTCAAGGTGGTTTACATAGGCAGGCGTTTCTAAATCCCTCGAGGGGATTTTTACAATCATAGAAGGTTCTTTCTTTCAAGAACCGCACAACATTTCAGATGGATCTTCCTGTTCTGGTCTCACTTCTGGCCTCCAGTTCTCCCACGCAGGCTGACAAACAGCTCCTGCATCTCTCACATGGAGAGCAGCCAAGACACTTCTTCACTCACACCAAAGAGCAGATGGAATAACTCAGCTCAGCTTGTCAGCTGCTTCAAGGCTAGTGGCTTCGAACTGGCGACCTTCCAAAGTTATCTTCGGGCTAATGGAGGCTCTACCCTCCAGACCTCCTGCCTGTATCTATTCAGAAGTAACTCCCATGCAGTTTGTGACATGGCATGAGAACCTGTCACTCAAAACAAAGAAAGATTCTACTTGAGCATTCTTGATTAGCTACTTAGATTCTAGCAATAGAATATTCATTAAAAATGTTTCCTGTCTGCCCAGTTGTGGCTGCTTTTTTATGCAAATCATCATCACAGATGTTCCTGTGCTTATTTATAAAAAGTGTCAAGTCTAAAACCATCTACCTATCTGGGAGCCCTAGCCTCTAACTCTGAAGTCCTCTTTCCAAATCCAGAATTGATATTTCTCAAGATGAAATCTAGTGGAGGCTTTTGTCTTTTAAATTAAAACCATGAGCAGGTTCTAACCGTGACAGAAGCAGACTGTAAAAACTTCTCTACCTTCTCCACCACAATTCTGTCTTATTTTTAGAAAGCTTTTAGAACACCCAATTTCCTGATTTGTCAATAGGCAAGATATGTGTCTCCTAAAGATCTCAAATATAGTTCAGAAGCATCACTGTCCAACTGTTGAACAAAAAGTAATATGGGTGGTCCTCATCACCTGTGTGTTTGCAGTCTGTGAATCTGATTCACTGTGGGTTGTAAGCCCATGATCGAGGACCTCAGAGGACCTCCCAGGTTGCATCCAAGAGGACTTGTGAGATGCAGGGAGGCCTCCCTGCGTTGTGGAAGGCCTGCCAGAGCCTTCTGAAAGGCATTTCCAGTTTAGTGAAAATCTGGAGGTACCTCTTGGAAGTTTCCAGGAGGAGTTCTGAAGTGCATGGGGGCTGCACATGGCCTCCTTGTACCTTTGAATGCCTTTGTATGTTACCTGGCCATGTCCTGAGGTCCTCTGAGGACCCCTTCCACAGATCTCGGTATCTGCAGGTACATCCCCCGTGGATACTGAGGGCCAACCTGTATAGGCCAATTTAATCAGTTGTGTAGCATTGTAACCTAGGAACCTCTTGTTACAGGTGTGTGGCAGGCAGTAGAGTCACAGAGGTGTATATATAGAAACTTAAATAAGCAGGTAATTCTCACGTTGTGGGAAATGTGTTTCTGCAAAATACTAGTCCACTGAGTTTTTCAAATTTGCTTGATCCAGAAGTTGTTCATACCTGACTGTCCAAGCGTAAATATTAATGTTATTGATTTATCTTAACAGCAGCAATAATATTAACATTACTGTCTTGCAACCAAAACTTTGAATTCTGTAACAAGGTTAAGAGCATTTAACAAATAAAAGCATTTGTTAAAGCATTTAACAAATAAAAGCAATTTCATTTATTCTATAAAGTGCACTGAAGGCAAAATTATATTTAAGAAACTATTATACCATGAAAAACATATGGTGCTTCTTACCTGCTTATGTTATCCTCTAATTAATGCAAAGAGAGAGAGAGAATATTGAAATTTTAGGCAGTAATTGTTAAAATTCTAATTACAGCAGACTTAGCAGCAGCAATGTGGTAATATATTTTTATTATTAGTTCCACATTTGAGTATCAATTAATTCACTTGTAAGACATTTACACTGTAATTTCTATGCAAAGCATTGCAGAGTGCACACACATAATGGATAATTAGGCAGTTAAAAGCACCTGCACCAAATAACTGTACCTCTTTAAAAAGGGAATTCAGCATTGTTACTTCTGGAAGTGTACATGTGAGAAATTTGGGGGCTTTGAAATTAATTTGTCCTGTTCATAAATTCAAGATGTGGAAAATGAGATTAGGGTATCTCTAGATTTTTTCCATTCCCCTCTCTGATTCTCTGTGTATGATAAGATTTCAATAAGCAGGTATGATGTTATGGAAAAGTATAGAGAGTTTTGTATTGTAAATGTATCAAAGGCGTGAGACTGGACTTTGTCCTGGAGACAAAGTGAATTGTTTGGAACGGACCTTTCCCAGGTGCGTCTCTGTATTTAAATGTGTTGATAAAAATAAAAGAAGTGCATGGCAATAACAACACATGATTTGCAAACAGCCCAATCCTATCCAAGGACTGCACTTGTGGAACACACATTTTGTTAGCGCAGGCTACTGCAAAAGTGCCATTAAGGGCTTTGCGGCAATACAGGCAGTTGGTGTGCTGGTGGGAAGGCCAGAGCCTTCCTGCATGTGCTGGCAGAGTAACAGTGGCCTGCTGCAGCAGGTAAGTGGTACACAGGGAGGCAGCAACCCAAGCAGAATGAAGAGAAAATGGGGGTGGGGTGAGCCCAGAAGGGGGCGGGACTGGTGGTGACAGTGCAAGGCAAATCCCAAGTCCCCCTGGGTCTGATCCACCTGCATGGGCCAATGCAGACTTGCAATAGAGGTAAAGGGGGTACTAATGATCCCAGTTGTTTTAAGATCTCTCTGTCCTTGCCTCCAGTGCTAACCTTTTTGCATCAGCAAATTAATATTTTGTAAAACAAAAATGTGTCTTTTTCAATGCTGATAATGAAGGATCTCAGATATTCCCTTTAGTTCTGAATTGTGCAGTGGCGGCAGCGGCATCAGCCATCACAGAAAGTGTCAGCAAAGTGGCTATTAATGTCGCTACACATGTCAGCATCGGATAACATAGAACTGGCCAAGGTTTTGCTGAGATAGTTCTCTGGGGAGATATTAGATGAAGCAACTCTGTTACTAGCACTCGCCAATATGTACTGACAGAAGTTCTTGATACATACATGAGAATAAGAAAAGTAGGATGGGCAATGCTTTATATCTCAAATCTATGAGTCTACAAGAAAGGTGGTATATAAATACTGTAATATAATATCCTTCTAAATAATTACTTCCACCTCATTCCTATTCAAAAAAAATGCACTACTAATATAGGTACGCGTGTGCCTCTGTTCTGAGAGGTCCATCTGTGGAAGAACCTGCCAAAAGTTCTGTCGTCTTCAGGGAAAGATCAATATTGTTTAGAAAGAAGGCTTTCATGTATTGGGAAGTCCAGGTCAGACAATAGAAGTCTCCTGCTTGAAGCTTGGTGGGAGACAAGAGTGTGCCTTTGTCTCCTACTTGTGAATTTCTCAGAGGCAACTGATAAACTATAATGGGAGAGAGAATGCTGGGCGTTTGGTCTGATCTAGCAGGGCCTTTCTTGTAATCTTGAAAAGCCCTTATATTCTTGAAAATTGAAGCAGTAGGTACACCACATGGTCAGCTGTATGTTTTTACCTATATATAAGATACACTGAAATATTATCTCTTAGAAATGATTACTGCTTCTGAAACATCAGGTGTGACCCAGTAGACATTTCTGTAATATATATAATGCATTGCGACCAGGTAGAGAAATGCACTGTGATGCATTCTGGAAGGCACTGGGGGAAAGGAAGAGCCTTGGAGTGATGTGGGCCCTGAAAATGCAGCCGTTTCACTGTAATAAGGTAGGAGAAGCCATTTTCAACCCTTCACTTGCTCTGTCTTTGGAAAAAAAAGTGTCCCTGGTATAGGCAGGTCCCCAGTATCCAAACTCACGGGGAGGGCATCCGGAACAAAACTCCTGTGAATACCAGAGCACTAGCCTTTCTTTGTTAAATTGCACAAAAATTAATCTACCAGTATCAACAGCTTTATGTTCATCTGTAGTTCATCTTATGTTCATCTCATCATTTGATGAGATCAGATTCCTGGAACAGCAGCAGTGCAGTGGAACTGTAAGTGCTGGCTAGGACAGGGAGGGCTTTTCAGTTTGGAGACCATTGCGCTACAAGCAAAAGAAAATTGTGAATAAAATGTCAACATCCATTAAAAAATTCATAGAGTGAATGCGAAGAGCATCATTACCAGCACTGAATGTTAATAATGTAAGTAATCCTAAACAGTGATCAAGAGGAAAAATGTAGAAATGTATGATTTAAACAACAGAAAGTAATTGCTCCTCAAGTGAATCCCCTGCATTTTAGTCATTTTACTCATTTTTAATAGATGAGTTATATTTTGCCCCTTGGTCTGCCTGATTCATGTTCACAGTTAATTCAGTTAATTCAGTGGATTGTTATATTTCTCCACAATCCACTGTGGCATTCATTCTTAATAGGAATGCCTGTAGTTCAGTCATCTTTGGGGGGTGGTGTCCCCAGATGACCCTCTTTTGCCTTGTTTCTATAGTCTGGGATGGTTGCAGCACATACAGTCTACAAAGGTTTTTACAGATTGAACTACTTGTCCAATAAAGGGAAAATGGGAAGCAGGAATGTGAGCACGCTAACCACTAGGCCCTACTAACCTGTCTGAGCTTGCTTCCTCTTGGGAGTTACCTTCCATGAGAGGTCCTACTTACAATCTGTGAGACACTGGGAACTACTTCCCATAGTTCCTGGGGCCTGATTCTAATATCCATGGATCATGGTAATATTTTGAGTTTAACAGACACCAAACTGGAAACCTTCCTTTCACTGCCAGCTGTGTTTTGGACAGATAAAGGGAACGGGGCATTGGGGAAAGCTTGCAGTAGAGGCTAATGGCAGAAAGGCTTTTCAGCCCCACTGTTCTGTCACTGGCATTAACAGAAAGTAACAAAATCTCAATTCTTAATGGGCCCAACTTTGTGAATTTGGTGCTCACCAAATTAATTCATTTTCAGCAAGACAATTAAGGATCAGAGTTGGAGAAGCTCACCCTTCACTACTGCTGATCTGAAATTCATCAGTCTACTTCTAATTGTGCTACAGTGAAATTGATAGCTTACATTCTTATTAGGGCATTGCATGATAGTTTAATCTCAGAAATCACTTAAGATGGAAATCATTTTGCATTGTGAGGGCAGCCATGCTGCTCAGAGCACATTAGATGATGTTGTTTAATAAGGACTTTAAGAAGCAATCAGCTGTCATGCTTGAGCATGCATGCCATTTCACACACCGCATTTCTTGTTTAAACCCAATGAATATTAGTAAAACATCATTGGCATTAAATATGCAACATTATTTGGGGTGGAAGAATATAATAACTAAAGAAAAAAATATTAGAATTTCTTTCTATATAGTGTCTGCGTTCACAATACAGAGTTCAGCGGCAGTAGGCTTTTGCATATCAGTTGCAATGGAACAATAGTGGGAGGAAAATATATCTCCTGTCCAGCTTATAAGCTATCCAGAGGCAGCTGGTGGATGTGGAAAATAAGATGCTGGACTAGATGGGCATTTGAGCTGATCAGCAGGACTTTCTTATGTTCTTAGTGGTAATCTGATTCCTGCTCTTTTATAGTTGGAATTTCAGAATTTTCAGATGAAATTGTCAGGCCAATTAATTCTTAACAAGTACAAGAAGTTGTTTTGAATGAGCTTCTTGAAAAAAATGACACTACAGGGTTGATTCACAGAGCTGTTTTTCCCCACTGTAGGATTGACTCTTGGAATTGGATTGGACAAAAGAAATAACAAAAAGTAGCTGTAAACTTTTGTGCAGGTCACCACTCTCAACACACCAGAAACTTTGGGTCACTATCCACAGTTACTGCCCAGGAATAAGTACTTGTGGGGAAACACCCCCTCACCATTCAAGATGTAGGCGACGCACCCAGAAATGGCTTCCTTCTTTCCCCAGCAGACAAGTGTGTGAGTGGCTGGCTGGCTGGCTGGCTTCTCATCAAAATGGCATGCAACATGAGCCATGAATCACATGAAGGTGAGTTTATGGAAACTCTTGAATGAGTAGTAGATGACATTATTGACATGAACAACAAATGGCTTCATAGGAAGGATTCTACTAGGTCAAAACAAAAGTTGATACTGCCTAGGATCTGTTTACCACAGTGGCCAACTATAGTAGGCTACATCATCAAATGGGTTTTTTCTGTTTTGTTAGTATTCCAAGTAATTGGCATTCTAAGATGTTCTGCTTCTAAACCTGGAATTAGTGTATAGTTATCATGACTAGTACAGGTTAAGCCTGTTTATCCACGAATTTTCCATCCACAGATCTGGGTCAACGTGGGTCCCCTCGACTCATGTTAAGCCAGACTTGACCCAGCCTAAACCCTCTGAAGGTGACCAGAGCTGTGCTCCAGTCAGCTCTGGAGGGTTTTCTGAAGGCCGGACGTGTCTGCCTGTGGCCTCTGCGGGCTTCAGAATGGCCCCAGAGTGCAAAAACACATGACTTCCCATTTCTTGAGGGAAACCAGAAGGGACTTTTTTGCCCTTATAAGGTATTCTGAGACCCAAGGGAAATGCTCCAGGATGCCATATAATCCTCAGAATTCCTTATAAGGGCAAAAATGGAAAATGGAAGTCACTATTTTCCATTCCGGAGCCATTCCAAGGCAGATTCATGCAGCCTTCGCGGGCTTCAGAAAATCCTCCAGGGGGGACCAGAGTGCAGCTCAGGTCACCTTCAGAGGGTTTAAAGGTGTCCAACTATGGATTTCATTATCTGTGGTTTTTGCATCTGTGGAGGGTCCGAGAATGGATCCCTCGCAGATACTGAGGCACCACCTGTAGTTATTGATTGAACTACATAGGTTTATCTAATTGCTTTTTAAAGCCATCTAAGCTGTGGGCATCACCATACTTTGTGGCAGAAGATTACATAAACTAATTATATACTGTGTGAAGAAGTACATCCTTTTATCTATCTAGAACAGCGGTTTTCAACCGCTGTGCCGCAGCACACTGGTGTGCCGTGAGGCAGCCTCAGGTGTGCCACGGGGCCAGAGGAGGCAGGCATCAGCCGCGAGCGCTGAGGAGAAGCGGCTGCTTTGACCCTCACGGCCAGCGAAAAAGGAGCAGCCGCGGCTGCTTTGCATCTGCTGCTGCTGAGCGAGAGGAAGGCTGCAACTCAATCCCCATTTACCTGGGAGTAAGCCCCGTTGACTATTATGGGGCTTACTTCTGAGTAGAAACGCCTAGGATTGGGTATTAAGTCCAGGCAGAGAGGTCTGGGGTGAGAACGAGGGAGGCAGGAGCAGGCTGGTGAGTGAGTCTGCTGAGGCCACCAGCCCAAGAACCAACTGGATAAAAGGGTCCGAGTACCCCAGTTTGCCTGCAAATCCCCAAAGTGACCCTCCCTGCCTTGTCTTTTGCCTTTTAGGGGAAGGGTGTTGGGCCACAATCTTCTCCACACTTACCTGGGAGAAGCCCCATTGACTATAGTGGGGCTTACTTCTGAGTAGACATATTGCCTAGGATTGGGCTTTTGGTAGCACTCTTTTTTCTTAAATACAGGAGCAGGCAATTGGCACTTCTCCCCACCCCACTGCTTCCCACAGGCATATCCCCCCCATCTCATAATCACAGTTACCATCTCTCTTATTGTATCTCCCTTCACTCCTCCGCACCTTTCAAAGGTCCAGAATCACTTTCCTCACGTTCTCCCCCCCCACTCCAGCTGAGTCCTGCACTTCTTTCAATCGTGTGTCTTCATTGCCCCTCACCCCACTATGTGTTCAGTCTGACCTCTCTTTGCCAGCACTTTCTGGCATTACACATTAATAACAACATTTTTCCTCCTTTCCAGAATCACATATACTTCACATACTCTCCAAACTTCTTGTGAGTCTTTGGCTGCAATCCTAACCACACTTTCCTGAGAGTAAGCCCCATTGGACAAAATAGGACTTACTTCTGAGTAGACCTGGTTAGGATTGAGCCCTTTGTCATGTAATGATTTAATTGTATTAATTGTATTAATTAAAAATTAATTGTAATGTAGTAATTTAATGTAAGTAAAAAACTGATCATGTGCCTTTTCATTTCTGACAATTTTAGTGCCTTGTCAGTGTGCCGTGAGCTGAAAAAGGTTGATAAAGATTGATCTAGAATCATGTGCCAGTTCATTTCTAACAGGACCAGTTCCAATATTGGAAACCTTCTACCTTCATTCTCTATTCCATACATGATTTCATAAAACTCTGTAATGTCAGTATCCTTAGTTGCCCCTTTCTAAACTAAAAGGCCCCACAGATATTCATTAACTTTTTTCCTTTTCTCCTAATGTAGGAAAATGTCACTATCCCTTTAATTTAGGTTGCCCTTTATCTTTTTCTGTTTTATAATTTCTTTTTTGAGATTTGGTGATTGAAACTGCACATGGTATTTCAAGTATGACAGTACTATATATTTGCATAATGGCATAATATTGACTGTTCCATTTCTGACTCTTTTCTTAATGATCCCTAACATGGAATTCAGTTGTTTGCCCAGATATAACACACTGGGTTGTCATTATAAGTGACATAATGTACATATGTCATAAATAAAAGCCACAATGACCAGGATCTAAAACAAAGAACTGTCCTTTTTTGTGTCTCAGGAGTCTTGAACTTGCATTTCTTAAGCAGCACCTCCTGTTGTGTAGCAATCAACCCTTGAAATAGAGAGGATTTTGAGAATTGTTTTATAGGAGGGGGCCTGCTTCTCAATAAGAAAACAAAAACAGAAATCTCACTGGAGTAGTACAAGCCCTTGAGTTTGCATGGAGTTTTTTAAATAGCATCCTATAGAACATATGGTTTTATTTTTCTTTCTATTGAGTATTAAACAACGAACGAACAGGTGGGTGGTTTCTGGAAATCAATTTATTCTGACTTGCAGAACTCATTCTATCAATACACAATCTGCTTTTTTTTTGTTATACCAACAGAATCCTGAAGGGGCTCTCAGTGCATGGAAAACGGGGTGTGTCACATTTATAAAACTTAGACACGGTTGCTTTTAAACAGCAGAATTAAAATCCTGTCACCTGGAGAGATTATTTCTCATATCAACATGGAAGAAATAAACATCTTGCAGGGCATTGCATAGAGAAGGTGGCAAAGCATTAAAATAATAAAAAAAAAGTGTCCATATAACTATGCACTGTAATACAGTAATAGAATGTTATATATTCCGTCTTCAAGAGTCTTTTATTGTAGATGTTGATGAAGTTACTTTGGCTGCAATCCTGACCACACTTTCTTGAGAGTAAGCCCCATTGAACAAAATAGGACTTACTTCTGGGTAGACTTGGTTAGGATTGTGCCCTTTGCTGCTTATAAAGTTTAGTTATCTCCAGAATCTAAAATAGTTGAGAAATCAAGAGTTTGACTATTAAGGCCAATTTGAAAACCTGGAAAGGCATTGCCAGTCAGTGTGGATAATACAGAGCTAGATGGATCATAATTATAATTTTAAAAGTTATCACTTGCGATGAAAGAATCGTCCCTTGTTCCATTCCTTTGTTCTCTGGTATACTCTGCCCTTTGTTCCTCTTTCAATCCCCAAATTATTTTTAAAAAAAATATGTTTTGAAAGGATAATCTCAGGTCTTGTAAGGATAATCTCAGGTTGTAAGGTTGGCCTCCTTGTATAAGCAAGATAAAGGAAGAAAACATCAATGCTGCACTGATGTACGAGCATGCCTGTATAGCATGGTTAACAATGCCCTCCCATGTTCCCAGAATACCCCATATAGTGGGCTTGAACTACAGTCATTCTAGAGATGGCCTAGAGACACACTGATCTAGAGATCAGTGGATCTCAAATCTGTGGTTTCAGTAATCCAAGGATATGGGACCCCTGGCGCCCCCCTCCCCGTGCAACCATTACCTTTGTTTTTGAGTCGTCAGGAGGGCAGCATTGATGTTTTCTTCCTTTATCTTGCTTATACAGAAGACTGGACTTGCAGGCAATTAGTCTGCCACTAGAGGGAGTAGCCTGCATGTGGAGTCTTCTGTTCAATCAAGTTACAGGAAGAAAGACCGGATCTGCCAGAACCAAAAACAAAGGTAAAGGGTGCACAAGGGGGTCCCCCTATCTGCAGATTAGTTCCCACTGTGCCAACCCCCCTCCCCTGCATGCCTATTACCTTTGTTTTCGAATTGTTGAGATGGTAGTGCAGGTGTTTCCTTACTGTAACTTGGTTAAATAGAAGACTCCACATGCAAGCTGTTGCCTGCACTTCCTCTAGTGGCAAACTAATTGCCTGCAAGTCCAGTCTTCTGTATAAGCAAATTAAAGGAAAAGAACACCCATGTTGCCCTCTCAATGATTTAAAAACAAAGGTAATGGCTGTGTGTGTGTGGGGGGGGGGGTTCCTATTTTTATAGTGGCCCCCATATCCTCAGTTTCTGTATCCGCAGGGGGGCATGCTTGTAATCTTATCCTGGTTTGATAAAGAATGGAGATCTGAGAAAACCACTCAGGAAATTCACAGGGAGAAAAATTAAGTGCATGCTTGCAACAGGAGGTGAGCAAGGGTGCAGGGGAACTGAAGTGCAACTTCTGGTAGAGCTGGAGCTAATGACATCAAGCACAGAGCTCTAGTGAAGAACAACCCACTTCTGTGCACTTACTGTGTGCCCCTATCATGCATTACATTTTGCTTTAATTTTTTGGATGTTAAATGACTATGGTAACGTACGTGTGTGTGTGTGTGTGTGTGTGTGTGTGTGTGTGTGTGTGAGAGAGAGAGAGAGAGAGAGAGATTGACCTCATTCTCCTTTCTGTTTTTTTCTGTATTATTGCATACAGAATTGGATTGCTGAACATACTGAGGTTTGTGGATTCTGGCCATCACATAATTTCAGACCTTCTATTCGTACATGACACATTTACTACCACCTCCCTCAATCTAAGTTTAACCAACAAAGTGGTTTCAGCATGATAGCCTTTTTCTTTGAACAAATTGCTGAGATGTTCTAGTATAGCTTTTCAATTACAAAAATGTACTTCATCATCATTTATTATTTAACTCTAATTCACTTTTATCCTGCCAAGAAAACAATATAAAATATTTATCATGAAATTGTGTGAAGATAAATTAAACAAATTTTTTCCTGCAATCACTGCCCTTCTTTGGTTTGCATTCTCTCTTTTTTTGTTGCTTGGATCTTCCGTAAAACCTGCTGAGAACATCAAATGCAATAGCTGAATAGAAAGTCAGCTTAGTTTTATACAAAAGTATGCAATCTGAATGTTAATGATAAATGATGAATACTTTTTTATTGTTTAAAATCAGGAACAGATCCTTTGAAAGAGTGTGGCTAATTTCACTCATGATTTCAGTCGCTAAAAGCAGCACAACTTTCCAGCAAAACTTCTGCAATCTCAAAGACGGCTTCTAATATGGTAGTTAAGTACTGATGCCAAATACATACAGGTCTGATTTCGGTATCTGCAGGGGCTCTGTTCTGGAACCCCTGTGGATACTGAAATCAATGGATACCGGAATCCCAATTGAAAGTTCTTCAAATATTTAAAAAAAAACATGCTTAAATCGGGCTTACTACCTTGGTGTGTTGGAAACCCTGCTGTTTCCAAGGCTCTCAAGGTTAAAAACAGCTCTGAAGATCCATTTCTGGATCTATACTGCATTCGCCCACTAGATGGGGTTAAATGTAATGGAATGTACATTGCATTACATTCAGCTCTCTAGTGGCTGAATGTGGTATAGACCCAGAAGTGGGTTTTTAGAACTATTTTAAGCCCCAAGAACCTTAGAAACGATGCAATTTTGCAATGCCAAGGTAGGAAACCTGATTTTAGCACTTTTTTTGGTATGTAAAGACCTTTCAATGGGGACCTGATTTCTGTCCTTTTTTAAGTTTCAAGACCTTTCAGTTGGGACACTCGCATCCATGGCTGGGGTTGTATGTGCGTGCATAGTTGTTTAAGCTGAGTTTATAAAGGTCATGGAGCTAGGGACTCAGAGCCCAATCCTATGTTTGTCTACTCAGAAGTACATCCCATTATAGACAATGGGACTTACTCAGAGGAAAGTATGGATAGGATTGCAACCTCAGTCTCTTGTAATTACAGAGAGGAATGTTTATATGCTATACTTCTGCATGTGTGCACACATGCCCAATCTTCTGCCTCAACATGAAATGCTCAGCATTCTGTTGCCCACACTGGCCAACCAAATGCTTCTGGAAAGCATACATGCCAGAAATTAACATATCTGATAAACCTGTCCTGCTGTTGCTTTTCTGCAGCTGGTACTTGGGGGCAGTTCTTAACCCCCTTAGTGATAACAAAGCCTCTTTCAATGCTTGTGCTTATGAGCATCTCTCTCTCTCTCTCTCTCTCTCTCTCTCCCCCCCTCCTTAACTGAATATTCTTCTAGTATACCAATATGTTGGAGAAAACCTCCCAACCAAAAGGGCCAGACACCATTATGTAGGCTACTCATGCTCTAAATGAGACTTTTGTACACAGAAAAGTTTCATCTCTGAAAAACAAAGAATTGTGCAATCATGGATTTTTGCTAATGTGTGGTTTCAGATGATTGAAGCTACTTTGTAGTCATGTCAAACTTTTTCAGTTATGCAACCTTTGGAATTTTTAACATAGCACTGTATTAATTGTGGTTCACATCTTACGCAGGTCACTGGCAGGTATTTTAAAGGAAAAGCGACAGTACAACTTCATTTATCATCCTCACATACCTGAAAAACTTTAGAAGAACTACTAATCCATTAGTTGGCTGTCTAATATATGGCTAATGGACCCAGGCAAAGAATATCTGAAGCCAACAGCATCAACCATATGCTAAGAGTGGGTTCTTAATACAACAAAGCCCTGCTCGAATGCAGCAAATCGAGTCCAAAAAATTCAAAAGCAAAAAATGTGGGATCGTGTTTTTGCAAGGTTAATGATCTGCAGACAAAAAACAAAAAGCCAGCAGTTAACTAGTGCAGGCAATTCCACCTGCCATTCTACTAAGTGAAAACAAGCCCTGGAGGGAGCCTGAGCTTGGAAAAATAAGCTGTCTTTGGTTTCAGTACCAGCCTGTGGCTCATCTTATTTAAAGAGACAGGATGCATTTTCTGGATGTGGGTGACTTTTAACACAGTGTTGACTATACAGGTCCAGCCTTGTTATACACGGATTTTTTATACATGGATTGACTCAACACGAATGGCCCCTGCAAATGAGAAGGAATGTGCTGATCCCTGGAGAAGGGGGAAAATGCATCCAGTTAAAATCACAGTTTAAAAAACTGCTTTTTACTGTTGCAGAGAGAGTCATGCAAGTGATTACAGGTATAACCTAAGTATCCACATATTTTTCTATCTCAAAGCTGATGAGAAGGGCCCTTTTAATTAAAGGAAAACAGTGGTTTAATAATGTCAGAGAGGGCAGCCGGCTGACATTCCATCAATCTGCAGGCTTCACTCCTCCCTTCCCCCTGAGCACCTGAAAGAAGGCTAAATGGCAGCGATTATCACCTTCTGCATTCTGTCTCCCTTGCTGGGGCTCCTGGTGAAAGGAGGGATTGCTGCCTCCTAGTGAAGCCTAAGCTCCTGGAGAGACACTGATTGCCTCTGTGTGCGTTACAAAGGTCAGCAAGGCTGTTTTTAAATCACCAGAACAAAGAGACTTTGTTTTTTTAAATTGATTTGCTACAGTGCGGTTTTTTGTCACCCAGGGGAGTGCTTGGAACCCTATCAAATAATGAGACTCAACCAGTACATGATTTTGGCTATACATGGCTATCCCAGAAAGCAGCCCTTACTCAAAACAGGGCCTGGCTGCATAAAGTTAGTGATGCTGTACACCAGCAGATCCTACACTGAACTAAGAAAGATAACAAGGCAGTTGTTTCATTCCTTTCAGGCTCCCATTCTCCACCCCCCTCCCCATTCCTAAGTTAGCCACTGGGGTTAGAAATGGGGTTGTGGCAGAGGATGAGAGCCAATCAGTAATCACGTTTTATCTAAATTCATGTTACCGTGGGGCACATTATGGCAGGGTTTCACTGTAGTTGATGAAACAACTAATAATTGATTTGTTGTCATCAGCAAGGTTAGCACCCAACAGCAGTTCAATGCTGTTGTTGCTCTATTAAATTTTGCACTCAAGATTTATTTGTATGCATTGCCCTCACTTTATTTTTAAGGATGCTGGGCCTTTTCATACAATCATAGCAGTAGACCACTGCAATTTAGCTACCGCCATATTGTTTTAGTAGGAGCATGCACTGTTTTGTAAATAATAATTGTGATATTGTTTTATCATATATAGCAACTACTTACTGGTATGTTGTCACAATAGTGATAGCATTCAATTGTCGATATTCACAAATGAACTCAGTTTTCGTTTCCCCGAATTGCCCTGTTATGTGCTAATTCGCTTTTTGAAGGCAGTTCATTATCTATGACAGGGGTGGGTAGACATTTTGGCATGAGGGCCACATCATCTCTCAAACACTTTGTGGGGGGCTGGGGAAACCATAAAGGCCTTGCTCTAACTTGGCCTGCAGCTTGCGTCTGGTGGTCATGACCGGCAGTCATGGGCCAGCTCAAGCTCCAACAGTCTCTGACAGGCCAGAGGCTCATTGGAGACTGGAGATTCCCTGCAGGTTGGATTGGGGAACACTGAGGGCCACAAATGGCCCCCATTCTTGGGTTTGCTCACTGCTGGTCTATGACAAAGTGAACGTATCTAGGAACTTGGCTGTTTTCAGGATTTGTTATTTTTTTCAGTTTTAGGAAACTGTTGACTTAAGATGGTGTGATCCCACATGATTGTCACTCTCTGATTTGTTCTGTTGACCCTCTCCCAGTCACAAGTGAAGATGTGCTTCCTCCTCCTGACAGTGAATTGCTGAACCTCTGCTTCCCTACAGCATCCTGTTGAGCGCGATCCTTTAATCTCTAAGTTATGTGGAAGTGAGGCGTATGCTGAATGTAAAGCGAAAGAAGATGCACATGCCTCACTTTTGCATAGCTCAGAGATTTTGTAAGAAAATTTGTCAGATAAATAAAATACAAATTGAATAAAATGATGTTAGAGTAATGCAATGATGAATACAAATCTAGCTTGTAACTGGTTACCCCTACTAACTGGTTAAGAGGCACTTTTTCAAGTGGGTGCTCCTCTTTTGTTTAGCAGGGGGAGAGTAACTGGCCCACCTCACCCCAGCAGTGTCTTTTCTAGTGGCTGTCTGCTGGTGTTGCATCTTTTTAGATTGTGAGCCCTTTTGGGGCAGGGAGCCATTTGATATTTGATTTTCTCTGAAAACCGCTTTGTGAACTTTTTGTTGAAAAGTGGTATATAAATACTGTTGTTGTTGTTGTTGTATCTATGGAATTTTTTTTTTCCAGGCTGCTTTAATCTCTGTTGAATCTTTACTCATAGTTGATCTTCTTGAGGAGGGAAAAAGCCAGATTGCATTACCCAGAGATTGTGGGATTATATAATTTTCAAATATTCTTTTTATAACTGCCAGGCTAAGTACTTTCTAGGGCTGGCATGTAGCTTCTGCTTTCTATAAGCAATATCTATTTACTGCTTTGTCACTTTGGAGTGAAAGTGGTAAAAGAACTTTAGTCCCTGACAATTCCTGTGTCCCTAAAGAGTGAGAAAATATAGTGATAGCAGTGGGATGTCTCCCTAAAAGGTGAAGGACACAATGAGATCAGAGAGGGAAGTTAATAGGCAGCAGAAAAGTCTATGAGAAAAACAGTGCTATGGAATTGAATTCAATTGGAGAGACATAGGGGAGAGAGAGAGCATAGATACAAAATGCGAAGGTCCAGGTGTGCTGACAGAATAGAAAAATGCTCAGCTGAAGTGTAAAACCTATGATACTACCCAACCACATGACAGCAGGGAACTAACCATAATATAAAATGCTACACTTAGAAATGCTTGTTTTTTTTCAGAATGTTGAAAACTGGATATTGGAATTGAATAAATAGAAGAAAGGTGCTGAAAATATGGCATTTGGTTGATGTGTGGATGTTTGCCTCTGTAATAGTGCTGTGGCTTGACTGCTTCCTTGAACTATTTTGTGTGCCCCCCTCCCCCCAGTAGCTCAACAATGTGTGTTGGGTTTTGCTTTGTTTTAATGTTCTTGTGTTTTAGTGTTTAATGTTAAAATTAATGTTTTAATGCTTTGTCTTGATGTTTTTACTTATTGTTGTGATACATTGTACATTTATTATGGAGCTTTGTAAGCCACCTTAGACATTTGGGAAAGGCGGGATATACATTTTTCAGATAAATAAATGAATAAAGTGTGTGTGTGTGTGTGTGGCGCTTGCACCTGCCAACTTTTGGGCTAACAATGAAAGAAAACTTATTGCAGCATAACTTTTAAAAGATTCTAACTAAATTTGCTATGGATGAAACTAGGATTTCTAGATGGTGAATTTTTAAAAACCCAACTATGAAACTTATTGCATTTTTCAGTTCCAAAAAATGTACTTTGAAGAAGAATCTATGACTATAATCATGAAAAATGAAAAATGGGAAAGGAAGTTATTAACTTTTGATAAACAATGTGTTTATCAATATATACTGTGTATTACTGTGTCTATAAGAATCAGTTTAAGCCATTTCTGCCCAATGTTGCATATATGCAACAGGGACCAAATGTGTACATATGTGGACCAGGCAAAAATGGGTTGACTTGTAATCTTGTTTGCTTTTCCTTATCAAACATGGACTGTTCAAATTTAAAGACAGGAACATTATATGGTTACTGGAAATGGGTTACTGGAAAATTATTCCATTGTTACAATTCATAATCTTCAGTCACTTCAGTGACCTCAGTCATGCATCTAGTGCTGATGAATTCTTAAACTGCTAGAGTTTCAAATTAACCCATGGTAGTGGGCTACTGCCACATCAGTGGTCTGCACCAGGGATTGGAAGCAACATTGCACATGATGATACCATGTTGTTGGGGTCCTGGGAACACACCCCCACGCTAATTTACTGTTTTGCATCTTCTATAATTCACAAAAAAAATCAATTTCTTACCTCATGTTTCTATATATTATATATATTGGCAACCTTCAGTCTCGAAAGACTATGGTATCGCGCTCTGAAAGGTGGTTCTGGCACAGCGTCTAGTGTGGCTGAAAAGGCCAATCCGGGAGTGACAATCCCTTCCACACCGGGAGCAAGTGCAGTCTGTCCCTGGTCTGTCTCCCTGGCTATGGGCCTTCCTTCTTTGCCTCTTAGCCTCAGACTGTTGGCAAGGTGTCTCTTCAAACTGGGAAAGGCCATGCTGCACAGCCTGCCTCCAAGCGGGCCGCTCAGAGGCCAGGGTTTCCCACTTGTTGAGGTCCATTCCTAAGGCCTTCAGATCCCTCTTGCAGATGTCCTTGTATCGCAGCTGTGGTCTACCTGTAGGGCGCTTTTCCTTGCTTTCCTTTCCTCATGTTTCTAGAACTCTGCTTATCAGTAATGACTGCAAGCCACGTTCCAAATTAGTGGATGATTGACTAAATTATTACTTGTAGTTTGGTATTACCAAAGGGACACCTCCACAGTCTGTTTCTGAGGATGTAACATGTATATACCCACACCACTGAAATGAACCAGTTTACGTATAATGTCAAACCACTGTTTTAACTATAGGATTAAATACATTTTGCCCCACAGCTCTCTCTGCTTAATTTTTCTTTTGAAGCAAACCATCATTTGCCCTTGCATCTGAACATATGTTTATCCTGCAAACCACAGTTTTGAAGTTTCCTTGCAATTCTGGTTTGTACAGCAAGCAAAAATAATAGTTCTTGCCATGTAGTAGCAGCTTTGGTCATGGGTTAGCATTACATTGGAACAAACTCTGTGTGGCTCGGTGGGTGCATACATTACATAGTACTGTAGTAATAGGCAGCCCAGTCCTATCCTCGGCAGCTCTGCTGGGTGCAGCAGCGTCAAAATGGCTACTGCTGCAACCAGCAGTACTGCCGAGGCCACCAGAGGTCTCCTTGGTGAAAGGGGACTGGGAGAATGGGGCAATGGGGCTTCTCAAATCTGTGCTGGCTATTTTGTTGGTGCAGACTTGAGAGTCCAACACAAAGGATAGAACATGCGCTGACCCAGCATTCGTGGCTCCTCCTCTCCGGGTGTCGCAGACATGCCTTACGGCACATTTGTGACACCCAGCGCTGGCACTAAGAACCTATAGGATTTGGCTCAAAATCACATTAGAATCTTAGAATTAGCTCGTGTTTTAGTGTGCAATACTTACAGTGGAGGGTGAACACTTGTTCAAGCCTCTAGATCAGCCATTTTCAACCTCTGTGCCATGGCACACTGGTGTGCCACGAATGGTCCCCAGGTGTGCGGTGGAGGGTCATTTATTAATAGGACCATTGGGGGATATGAGCACCCCACCAACAGCATGGTGTGCCTTGTCAATTGTCGAAAACTGATGGTGTGCCTTGACAATTTTAGTACCTTGTCAGTGTGCCATGAGGTTGAAAATCACTGCTCTAGATGAATCAGGTTTCCAATTTTTTCTTACCTGTTTGACCATGATAACAGGGCACTTATTCTTTTACTCAAATTACTGAAGCGTCTCATAACCACTGAACTTTTTAGAGTGCTGTAAATTAATTTATATGCATGTATGCTGTGTTATGTGTTCAAAATAGTTCTTGGCAGCTGGCTTTGGAGTACTTCAAACACTGCAATATTTCAACACTTCTGTAGGATCATAATTTTCTAGTATCTCATTTTCATTAGAGGAAGCTTCTTTTAAAAGATATTAAACATCTAACTCATAACTACCTCCTGTGTTGACAGGTCTTTAATTGAGCGATGACATGTATCAACAATATTGGTATCTTTCATGTGATGCTTGAGCTCCCTTTGTCTCATTTTCTCTCCCATATGTTTCCCTTTAGGAAAATCTCAGTATAATGGTCAGTAGGAAAAGCCGTTTCCGAGACACTCAAATTAGTGCCATTGCAAAAAGACTATATGACCAGACAGTTCATTCTGTATATCCTGTGTCATCCTAATCTGAACAAAACAATAGGTCCTAGCCAGCCCACTACTGGTATTTACAGGCACCAGCTGACAGGGCAGTCAAACCTACCTGATCTGATCAGAGGGCAGACCAGGTAGTGATGCCTAGGTGGTCCCCAAACTGCCAACAGGGTGAGAGAATGACACAGTTGAACATAGGTTTCTTTCAGACAAGCTCAAGGATCCTTGTTTGTGTGTTTGCCAGCTTGGCTCCCTCAGAGAATGCATCTCTGTATGGTGAATTCTAAAGTAGGAAGTGACATGTGAGATTTCGTCCAACCCCCTACAAAGGCAAGCTGCTCACAACAGAGGTGGGGGTATTTCTCCAGGTGACACCACCAGCACAGCACCAGAGCCAGTCTTCCCCTTGACTTGGTGACATCAGCATGGGGGGGTGCAGAGAGGATGAACAGCAGCGGTAGGAAGGCAGCAGTGGGCTCATTGATGGCAGTGGAAGTACAGACAGACACCTGGACTACCTGATGAGAAAGCCTCACCCCTTACTTCGATTGGTTATGAGGGAGAGTTTCCCCAAGCAAAACTGCAGGGGTTGGTCACCACTAGTAGGTGGTGCCCCTCTGAAGGGGGAAACACCAAAAGAAAATTCCCCCTTTAGTGAATAGTGAGCAATCAGCTTCTGATTTTTCCTGCCAAATGCAAAACTTTACATTTATCCCTGTTGAGGTTTATTTTGTTTGCACTTGCCCATTTATTCACCCTGTCAGGATCATTTTGGAACCTGTGTTATAAATGCCCTTTTTTCCCCAACACGATGTGCATTCTAATCTAAGTTCATTTTGGATTCTGGCTGGCATTTCTGGAAGTTAGGCAGGACTCCACTCTGGAAGGGGTCAGGCATGGTCAGGCTGAACTGTTAGGAGAAGTAGCACCAATTACATTTTCCAACTGCTTCCGAGTCTTTAAAAAAAGAAAAAAAAGTTAAATTCTAGAGATGAGTTCTCACTGTCTGCCAGGTGAAAACCTGGTTTTCATGAATACCTTTTCAATGCATTTTCAGACCTTGCTTGGTAAAAAAACCAGATTCTTTATCTTCTTCTGTACTCATATATTGTACAAAGAAATCTTTCCACCATGCTTGAAATACAATAGCTGGGGGTAAGGTCCATTGTATCTCTGTTGTGCCTATGAATGGCCTTACTTTTGACTTACACAGAATTTCTCACAATATCTTAAAAGTTGATCAGGCACTCTGTTGCACGGCATGTTCTTTTACTGATGTGTACTCATTTGTCATTTACTCATTTGTCTATACGTATATAGTGCTTGGCATGTTGCAGGAGAGCATGACCCCGGCCAGTTTCCTAGCTCTCAAATTGGACTGATACAAGGGTCCTCAACTCCCACAGGCCTTAAGGAAGGCCAAAATTATTTTTTGTCAGAACAGTTACTCCTCCCCTAACTGGCTAGCTGGAGAAAAACTTATCTTTTCCCCATTTCTTTTCCCAATCCAGTAAACAAAAAGCTACCTGCTGGGAGCTCTCCAACTTTGAAAGGCATTAGTAGCACAAGAGAAGCCTAACCTCGACTTCTCTCTCACTAACTTCATGGTCAAAACTCTTTATGAGTTGCATGCTACTTTAAACTCTGGCTTCCAGAGTATAGCAAGAGTTCGTTGCTACACCCCACAGCAACAGAGTTTCCCTGCACTCTCTCTCTCCCTCCCCCTCTGTGTGTGTGGTTCTTCCCCAGCCTTGGACCTCATCCCTGTGGGGTGGCTGTGCATCTCTCTCATATCTTCAGAGAGGTGGGGCATCATTTAAAGTGGAATAAACAATACTGGTGGACCTAGAGGGGGGCAAACAGGGCAAATGCCCCAAGTGCTGACTCTCCAGGGGCGCCTCACGGACCCTTGCTGCTGCTCCCCCAGGAGGAGTGCCCAAAAGCGCTGCAGAAGCTGCCTCTCCATCAGCACCTTGGCGCTGACTGAGCCGCATCCCCCTCCCCTTCTCCTTTATAGGAAGATAGGAGACAGGCATCCTAGAGAGGCACTGACGCTATAGGGCACCCATCTTGACTCCTCCTATAAAGCAGGAGGGGAGGGGGCCCCCCAGTCGGCGCTGAGACGCTGCCTGAGAGCTTCCCGTTGCCTCCCAGGAACGCTTTTGGGCACCCTGCTCCATCTCTGAGGGCGTCCCTCAGAGGCAGAGCGGAAGCAGTGAGCGCCTCCTCCAATTTCGGAGGAGACACATGCCGCTTCCTGGGCTCCGGTGGAACCTTCCGCGCCGCTTGCAAGCGTCACGGAGGTCTCCTTTGGAGTGGTGTGGGGCTGCTGGAAGCCCACCTGTTTGGGGCGCTGCTTTCAGCAGCCCCAGAGTACTCCAGAGGAGACCTCCGTGCCGCTTAGAAGCGGCGCGGAAGGCTTTGCCGGGGCGCCCCTCCTCCACCTCTGAGGGCATTCTTCAGAGGTGAAGGGGAAGTGACACGCGCCCCTTCCGACTTTGGAGGAGATGCGTGCCGCTTAAGCGGTGCGGAGATCTCCACTGGACCAGTTTGGGGCCGCTAGAAGCAAACCCAGACCACTGCAATGGCGATCTCTGCGCCACTTGTAAGTGGCGCAGAAGGCTCCATGGGGGCCTCAGCTGCCTTCTCCATTCCCCCTTGTTTTCAAAGGGGGAACAGAGGAGGCAGCTGCTCGGGTAATTGCAGTGACAATGATGTCACTCCAATTACTTCCGGGTCAGGTGCGCGGGGGGTGGGTGCGTGGAAAAGGGGGGTTGAAATGGGGTGTGGGGGTGGAAAACAGGGGTTGCTTCGAGTGCAGGGGCCCCCAGGAACGCCTCTGATAAACAAGCTCCTCCAGCTGGAGGTGGTTGAATGATTTCATCATTCACAAGGAGGGGCTCATTTCTTGCCTGTAGCCCATATTCAGGCTATAGAGAGCATCAGTTCAACCATGCCCTCTCATTGTGGCTGGAGCCTTGATGTTTCTCTGCTTCTTTCTTTTCTTTCCCCGGTCCTTCTTTCCTCCTTCCCTCCCTTTTGTATATAATGAGTGCACCAATCAAATGCATTTAGACTGGGATGTAATTCTAGTTGTTCAACATTTGTTCTGCCAAATATGCAATCTGCTAATGTAATTGTTATTAATTTCATTGCACTTCCATGTTTTTACTCATTTTCAGAGAGCTGGAACAGGAAGGAAAAGATGGATTTTATTCCGTTTTCGTAATTACGATGTAACTATGAGACTATTAAATGGAAATTTTGCCAATGATGGCAGAAGAGCTAGGAATATACATAATGCTAACTCACTGAATACTGTAGTCCTACTTCTTTCAAGGTCCAAATTCATTTACATTACTACAACAGACATTGCACTTGAAGTGCAATGGCCTTGAAATGCTGCCAGTTCAAATGTTCAGTAAAGAAGCCTGGTACTTACTTCTCCTGTTGCTGTGTCAGTAGAGTTTCCACTACTGAAGTAAACCTACTACTAGCTATTATCGACTTCTACCGAAGTTACATTTACCTACTTTACAACCCCTTCCCCAAATTACTTTGATTATTCATTATAATTTTGTGAATTTCCTTTCCAAACAGCAAAGAAAATTAATAATTAAAAAACATATATTCACTGCAAAAGTTGAAGTGCTTAGAAATTCACTCATATACCAGAAAGTATGGGAACTGTAAAACCCACTACCTTAATGGTGATATTGATAGATTCTCTATGCCAAATTACATACTGATGGGACAAGTATGTTGCATTTTATGTTGAATACAATTTTAAGATGATATAGTAATGGAACTTCCGTAAAAGCTCTCAGAGGTCTAAAGGTGGTTCCCCACTGTTTGGGTTATTATCTCACCTATACTCATAGGCTGTTTGATACTGAGTGTACAGTTTGTTTTGATAATTAAAATGTATCTGATGATGCCCTTGTAATCAGAATTGTTCTTCATTTAATCCCCTGTACAGCACGACATATGTGGATCTGATGCCAGTTATTAGGCAATCTAAATACAAGAACAGCATCCTTAACCACTGTCTGTAAAATCACTTTCTCTGAGCCAGGAACTGTAGCTTAACCTCAGATTCCATCTGTGCTCCCTTCTGTTTGTCTGTAAATTTCACATTAAGCACTCATGTTGCTGTTGGGTGATTCTGGGAGTTGGTACCACCATTCCCTGGAATGAACTTTTCATATCTACATACAATAACATGCTTATTAGATGGGAATAGTCACACATATGACCAGAAATATATCTGACTCTATTTTTCGTCTTAAAAGACAATACTTCCTTTTCAAAAGGCATATTGCATGTAGAATAAGCTAGAGATTTCCATGAGCATTAGGTAGGGGCAGGGATGAAATCTCTCCAGAGGCTATTTAACCACATGTGGAATAACTTTTGAATACTTCTTGATGGCCCAACTGCAAGTGGTAGTTGTTTATCTGAATCGAGTTTCTTCACAAAATAGTGGTGCATGTAAAATACTGCATGTGTTTAGGGCAAAAGGTATGGTAGAAGCATTTAATGTCACATTCTCCTGTATAGATTTCTGGCTTAAAATTAGGATTTTTGTAAACAGTGTATAAGCAATAAGTAAAATAACATATAAATCAGTTCTTTTTAAGTAAATGGTGAAGACATTAAGGATCACATTAGCTGAAAATGTGTAGCAACCCGAATGTTTCATTTTGTCTGCCTCATGCAATTGTATTTTAATTAGGTTGGGTATATAGGATGAGTCATTTCCCTACTCTCCTCAAATTTCCCTGTTGCTAGCATAATCGTCTCTCCCCACAGAAGAATTCTATGGAGACACATTGCTATCTATGTAGTACGTAGAAATTGAATTTTTTGAAACAATACATATGTTCTGGTACAGCAGACCCACAGATATTTAGCTTTCACAGTTTTGACCTTTTATGGGCATCCTCTCGATATACCTAATTAGTTACTGTGGGAATAATTTTGACCTTTTGTAGGTAATACATGTGATATAGTGTGCGCATGTCTGGTATATAACTCCAGAAACATCTTGAATTTCCGCTTCTGAGAAGCAATGCAAGGTGTAAGAAAGCTGATGCAGGGCGCAATCTTAGAATTGATTTGGGCTGGCACAAGTCCCTTGCACCAGCCCAGGAGGGTCACAAACGTGCCGTAAGGCACATTTGTGCCTCCTCAATACGAAGCCAGGCCGGCGCTCCGAGAAGCGCTGACCTGCGGAGGCTGACGCAAACCTCCGTGCCAGCTTCCGCTCTGAAGCTTGTGTCGGCCCAGCTGGGCCAAAGCAAGCCGCAAAGGTAGGCGGAGAAGAGGCAGGAGGGAGGTGACCCTGGGGGTGGGCGGGCAAGGACAGGGAGGTGGGATCCAGCAGTTATGCCGGATTCCAACCCCCATTCCTGGGAAGAACAGAGTGGCTTCAAGCAGGTCCACTCTCTTCTGACTTGTGCCACTTCCAGGGGTGGCGCAAGTCCAAGGAGATCCATAGGGGCCAGCAACTCTTACCCTGGGTTAAGGGGGAAAGTTTCCCCTTGCCTCTGGCTAAACCGCTTCTGGCCACTATCCTGCGCTGGATACAGCGCAAGCCTCTTGGCTTGCCTGTTCCAGCCAAGATAGGATTGCGCCTTCAGTGTCTTTCCAACCTTTGCCACTACTTTGTGATAAAATGTTTACAATACTTTATCACCCATAGTTATGCTGCTCAAAAGTAAACCAATGGTACCTGAGAGTTCAGAAGCTGAGTAAGAGAAATGAGTATCTTTTCTTTATTTTTCCAGAAGTGGGCATCCATTCTGGGGAAGCGAATTAAAATCTGGTTATTTTGAAGTGTTTGTTGCACTTTCCTTTGTTCTTCATGCTTTACTCCCCTGGGACCTGAAGTCTCAATTGGGAAGGAGGAAGATTTAATGGCGTCCTTGGTGTTAGACAAAGGTTGTAGCCCAACGGTATTCAGAGCTGGCTGGAATGACTTCTGAGTTATAGCTTCCAGTTGCCCCTCAATTTTGTTTAGACAACCTAATATCACTAATAAGGTCTCAGCAGATATAAAGCATATTTCTCCTAATTGTTGAAGAACATGACCCAGGCAGTCTGTGTTAACAGAGCACTGCAAGCCTTATGATTCAGCCTGGAGGTAGTTCACTTTTCAACTGTTCTCTCTGCTTTGGCTGTACAATACTATCTTTTGGCTCTCCAGAAACTGCATTATCAGTAGATTTCACAGGTTCTGTCACCAAAGCAGTGAATCTATTACTTGTACTCACAGCGTGCTCAGGGCCAATGATGGGGGAGGGGAAGAAGCTTGCGATTCTCTGTTGTTTCTTTTTTCTCTTCTTTCTCTTAGCAGCATTCTGTGCAAGGGCTTCTCGCAATCTTTTCTTCCCTTTGCCAGGCATTCGGTTCCTATTTATCATGTTTGCAATAAGATTAGAACTGACCTTGGGCAAGAGCTGCCGGCAGGGAGGGTTACTCAGCCGCCATCACCTGGGCACCATTGCAGGGTTCTGCAGAGATTCAGGAGGAACTAGAGATGTATTCATAGTATTGTTTTATGGCAACCTGAATTGGACTTGCTCTAGATTCTGGAATGTTAAAACTACTTTCGAAACAGGGAATGAATCTCTCTATGGTACACATTAAGGCTGGAGTTTTCATTAAATATTTCTTTCCATTTCTGTAAGTTCAATTTAGCACCAGAAGTTACATGGTCTTATGATGATGTTGAACAAAAATATGTCCAGTTACTATTCAGTGGAGAACTTAAAATTGTATATTTGTAGTACCATTATTTTGTGTATGTTTTTCAAACCTTAAATTCAATCAACAATCTGTTTAGAGATTTCATAGAGAGTTGTCTTCCTCATATTGCAAGAATTGATATAAGGTATCGATATAAGAAAGATATAGAAAGAAATAGATATAAGAAGATATAAGAAAATAGGGTCAATAAACAGAAACATTTGGAGCATGTTTTATTTTGTCTCTAAAGCATTAGTTCCAACCCGGCTAGAATTCCAATGATAATATTGTCTTACTTGGGTTGCAGTGTTTGTCTTTTGTTTTGCTTCTGCTTTTTATCTCTGTTGCAAAATTTTTCAACACAGTATCCTTTTTCTGGACACATGATACACTCCCACAATGCCTCCTGCTTTTTGCTTGCTTGTCCTGCAGGTCCTTATGATTAAGATTAGTAAAATTCTGCATGCTTAAAGTTTCTCCCAGCCTGGTGTCAAGTCTTGTTCACATTTTCCAATAGCTTGACTCTCCTTTTGTCTGAAGTATGCATGGTTTTAGCAGCATGACACATTTCAATTGTTTTTCTCAACCTGAGTTCTGTAACCTCCAACTATATGACTCTCAGTTTGTAGTTTTGTTATCTCTTGGAACTGTGTGTATCTCCTCAGATGTTCTAGGATCACACATTATTAGAGATGTTTTTGGCTTTTGAGAGGGACTTAGAAATGAACCTCTAGTTTGGAAATAAGTTTTTGTGGCCTGAATCACAATCCCTTTGCCCTACAATTCCCAGAATGTTTTTCTCCCTTTTCTCCCTTCCGCTTTCTTCAGGCTGTAACTTCCAGCTTTTCTGCTCGAATAACTGTAACTCAATCCTACAGTCTCCAACTTCTGACTTCATAGACTCTGGGCTGAATCTAAACCTGGGCTTAATCCAGGTCTAGATTGCAGTTGTGGTTCATGGTGAATGCAGCTCAGCTCCTAGTACTCATGGGAAACAAATCATACGAGAGAGGCCTGACAAATGAATAAAATCTTTAAATGCCTTTTCACGTTTATGATGAACAGCAGATGTTGGGAGCAAGGGAATTCTCAAGGAAAGTTAATGAATGTAAGCAGGCTATAAAGGTGGACATCCTCTTAGAATTCTGTATGATGGAAAATGTTTAATGAGAATATAGAGGTAAGAGCATAAGAAGAGTCCTGCTTAAACAGTTTAAATGCCCATTGTTCACAGCATCCACTTTCTCACAGTGCTTAACCAGTTGCCTTTGGGGAGCTCATATGTAGGAGATTTTGGCATACTCTGCTCCTGCCACTGGTCTCCTGCAATTCCTTTTTAAAGGCGTAATGCCCCTGAACCTGGAGCTAGCATATACTTATCTTATAGCAGGCATTGATAGATATGTCCTCCATGAATTTTTCTAATCTCCTTATAAGACCTGGAGAAAGGTAAAGAAAATTCACCAGAAAAAGGAAAGGAGGATGTGAATTCAGTAGCATAGGTTTGTCAAAATGGACAAACTCCATCAAAATGGAATGCTTTTTGATGCTCCTAATTCCCAAGAAAATTCCCCAGTTTATATCCCATCCTGACAGATCATAAGAACATAAGAATCATCTTTCTCTCTTACACATTGGTTTGATTATGATCTTTGCTGAATCCTTGTCTGGAGTGGTCCAGATTTGGAATGTGAAGATCATTCAGCAGAAAGACTCAAGACAGATATTTGGGATAAATGCTATAGAAATCTGCATGAAAATCTTGCATAAACATCTAAAAAGTGTATTTATATATACAGGTGGAGCCTGTTTATCTGCAGATTTGACATCTGCAAATCTGGCTCCATGTGAGTCCCCTGGACCTGTGTTGGGCCAGACTTGGCTCCACCTGAGCCCTCTGAAGGCGACTGGAGCTGTGCTCTGGTTACCTCTGGAGGGCTTTCTGACTGCAGAGGCCGTGCACATCAGCACACAGCCTCTGTGGGCTTCAGAATGGCCTTTTCAGCAGCCTTTTCCGTGGAAAAGGCCATTCTAAAGTTTGCAGAGGCTCAGTTTCTGTAGGTTTCTGCAGGACCAAAGATCACAGGTTTCATCATTTGCAATTTTTTGTATCAGCAGGAGGTCTGAGAACGAATCCCCTGTGGATAACAAGGCCCTCCTGTATTGAAACTGCTGTGCCTGCCCCCAGTGCACGGGTTGACATTTGACAATATGCTTTAAATTGAAGTTTAAGATAGTGTTTATTTTGAAATAATTTGAAATATTTTTATAAACCACAATTTTTGATACCAAGAAGCACCTAAGCAATGTTTATATAACACACTTTTCTTTTGAGAAACCCAGATTGGTACATTAGTATCACCACAGTTTCTAAAAATAGCTTTGGCTAAGAAAGTATCTTGTCCAAGACCAAGTAGTGAGTATGACAAACTGCACTTGGATATTGCTTTCCAAGTATGAAATGTAGGAGGTATGAAGAGAAGTATGAAAAGTATGAGATGCTTTCCCTATAATATCCAAAGGAACAGATCTTACAACAACATTTATTGGGAGGGGGATTGGACATTAAAATGTACATGCCACTGTTTGTAGTTAGTTGCTGTACCCACCTAAAGTAAAATGTAAAGACTGGCACTAAACCTCATAGCTGAGTGAGGATTTCAAACTAGGTTTTCAATGTGTAAAGCCGCTCATTGCATTACATATGTACGAGGGTCGCCCAGAAAGTAATGCACCACATTTTTTTTCTTCAACAATTATTTATTGAACACAATGAAACTTACACACAAGAAAGAATGATGTTTCTTCTACACTCCCTATTTTTCCACGTAATCTCCGTCCAGTTCTATGGCCTTCCTCCAGCGAGACACAAGGGCATGTATGCCCTGTCGGTACCACTCCTTGTTCTGGTCACGAAGCCATTTCTGCACTGTGCGAATCACCTCCTCGTCATCCTCAAAATGTCTTCCGCGAATGGCATCCTTTAATGGCCCAAACAAGTGGAAGTCTGAGGGAGCTAGGTCAGGGCTGTAGGGTGGATGGGGTAACACAGTCCAACCCTGTTTAGTGATGTGTTCCGAAGTCCTCAAACTTGTGTGAGGCCAAGCGTTATCATGTTGAATCAAACATTCACCTGGGTTGTTATGGCGCCAAAGTCGCTGGAAGCGCTTCTTGAGTTTGGTTAATGTCTTCACATAAGCTTCAGAATTAATGATGCTGCCTCTTGGCATCACATCAATGAGTATGACGCCCTCACAGTCCCAAAACACAGTGATCATGACCTTACCGGTGGAAGCAGTTGCTTTGAATTTTTTCTTCTGTGGAGATTGAGGATGACGCCATTCCATCGACTGTCGTTTTGTTTCGGGCTCAAAATGGTGAACCCAGGTTTCATCACCTGTCACAATCCTGGACAAGAACGCTTCCCTCTCATCTTCAAAACGTTTCAGCAACTCAGAAGAAATGTTTTTTCTGAGAGATTTGTGGTCCACCGTAAGACAGCGCGGAACCCATCATGTACACACTTTTGAGTAATCAAGTGCACGGATGATTGCATCCACACTTCCTTTGCTGATTGACAGCTTCAGCGCCAACTGCCTAGTTGTTATGCGTCGGTCCTCGCGAATGAGCACATCAGCAAGCTGTGTCTTGTCAGGTGTGACAGCCGTGGATGGCTGCCCCGAACGCTGCAAATCTTGGAGCTCTGCCGAACCGCCTTCTAATGGCCTCACCCTCTGTGCCCAGCGACTAACCGTACTTCTGTCGACTGCAGATTCTCCATAAACTGTACACAAACGTTTGTGAATGTTCCCAACAGTTTCTTTCTCCACAGTGAGAAATTCAATGACGACACGCTGCTTGTAACATACATCACTTACAGACGCCATTTCGAAACACTGCTGCAGCTACGCTATCTGTCTGAAGAAACCAAAAATTTGTGTGCGCACTCCTGAAAATTCAAATAACGTATATCTAAAGTTTCGCATTCGTATCATTACTGTAGGCTGAGGAAAAAAATGTGGTGCATTACTTTCTGGGCGACCCTCGTACTTTAGTTTACTGACTGGATTTCTAGTTTCAACCTATCTTTTCCTAGGTTTTGTTTTTTTTTTTTGTTTTTTTTGCGCTTAGTAGAAACCTCATTAATTTCCTTTATGCCAGATCTTCCATATTATTCTTTGTAGCTAGAAGCGATTCTTCCTGTCCTTGCTCACTGTAAGCCTAGCTAGTGATTTGTCAGTTTTACTATACTGAGGCTCCAAGAATTCCCTTAAGGACTGACTATCAAGACAAATGTATGTTGCAGGTACATGATGGAATGATGTTTGTAAGTCATGCCATGCTACTGAACAGTGTAGAGTAAGGAGTATTTTTCACTTTTTCCAAACCTGTTTTTGCTCTTGGGCATCGTGGAATGGAAATATATCCTCTACAAATTCTTTCCTCCTGACAGGTAGATTCCCAAGTGGAGTCCCTGGTACAAAAGAAAGTGAATTCAATATTAAACACCTTTCACCAAATGGTTTCCAGAGTATTAGGCTGCTGTCCCTTGCAACAGGAAGCTCAGCCACTGATTAGTTTAACTTAATGACTACCTGCTTGTTAAATGATATTTGAGAGTCAAGCTTGCTGTGGACCAGTGGGAAACAGCTGCAGAGCTATCTGGCTTTGTAGTATTCAAGGGTTTTAAACAACTGGTGCAATTTTATTTTTGTTTTCATTTGATAACCTCATGCAGATAAATTTGCTGCTATCTCCTAAGAATAGGAAATAAACTATTTTTAAAGTGTTATCAATGTCTCTAGGACTTGTGCCAGATAGACCAGTAGGCAAAAATAAAATAAAAAAATTCCAACAACCTACCAGCAAGCTGATTATCTATGAGACTCGATGCAACAAAATATTTGGAATCTATCAGAAGCAGCAGCTGTAGCCATGTTTATGGCTGACCTTTTGTCCATGTGTTGATATCTTATAGTACGCTAGGACCAAAATATAATTCTCACATAAATGGAGCAACTATTGATTCTTTGATAAGTTCAGATGACTTTGTAAACAACCCTTCTGTATAACACAAGAGTAGCTTTACAAGGTTATTTGAACTTCGGCAGCAACAGTTAGCATTCTTGATCTATGTGATACAAGTAGGAAGAAGAAATCCAATAAGCCCAATTCTCTGCCCTCCATAATGGTCTTGAAATGTTCCTGGTACAGGACGTTGTATGGCAGTGTGCTACCATAATTACATCAGAGCCAGAGCCAGGTCTGAGGGGATCCTGGGAAAGTGTCTTAGTGGGTCCCCTTGTACATTGTCCTCCATGGGGGGCGGCGGCCATATGATCTTATTAGGAAAGGCAGCTAGCGTGCCTGTATTGGCACGCTAGCAATGATTGCCAGGCTTGTCCCCCTATCAGCCGGCAGCAGGGCTTTGCTGCCAGCTGATTGGCTGGCTGGCCTTAGGGGGCGGGATGACTGAGCCCGATCTGGCGCGCAGGCGCTAGACCCGGCTCAGTTCCATTCCTGGAAGCGACCGAGTAGGTCGCTTTTCCAGGAGCGGAGGAGAGGCTGCCCCACGACGGGACTTGGAGTGCAGGGACCCGCACTTGCAGGCTCCCGTCCTTGGCAGCAGCGGGTAGCCTCTCCAGGGGGGTGAGCTGTGCGCTCTGCAAAATCGCTCTGGGGCGCGGCAGACGAAGAGCCCCGTGAGCAATTGAGACGGGGGCGGCAATAAGAGGAGGAGGAAAGTGCAGAACATGACAAAACCATGCGGCAGCATTGAGACGACATAAAGGAGAAGAGATGGTTGCAGGAATAAAAGCAGGCTGACGTGTACCATTTTTGTTCTTAATAAACTTTAATAAACTTTATTTATATCCCGCCCTTCTCCCTAAAGGGACCCAGGGCGGCTAATGTATTCTTCCAGTACAATGTCTGCTCAAGCTGCATCGGGACCACATATTAGGGAAATGTGTATTCTAGTGTTATGGTATTCAACACCAGGGGCAAGGTTAAAGGCACATTGGTTTCTTGGCATTCAGTCTAAAGTGCCAACTGTGAGCTCACTGTTTCCTCTTATGTTTGAGTCCTTGGGGTACCATTTAGATAAAGCAGTGGAGGGTTGGTCCTCTCTCCTCACATTTCCTACATTGAGTACACATGTTATAAACAGTCTGTATTGGAGAAAGACTTGACTGGTTCATACTGTTCAATTTGTGCATGTATCAATAAAACTGTATTTACAGAATTATTTTCAATTGCAAAGAAAGTTAATCTTTTTTTTCTCCCACAGCAATCCCTCACCAGTTTATGACATTGTTGCTTAGTTTATTTGAAAGTTTTTAAAATTACAGCCCAATCCTAAGCAACTTTCCAGCACCAATGCGACCACAATGCAGCTCTGCGGTAATGGAACAAACATTCCCTTACCTTAAAGAGGCCTCTGTGACTGCCACACCACCACTGAATGTAGTACAGGTCCCATTGGCACAGGTGCATCAGCACTGGAAAATTGATTAGGATTGGGCTGTTGGTTTATTAAAATTCTGTGTCACCCCTTCTTTTTGCATATTTAACTACTGCCTTAAGTCTGCTGCAGACAGAAACCTGCAATTAAGCTAGAATAGGGTGTCCAGGCCCAGGGGCCACTTGTGACCCTCGGGGACTCAATCCGGCCCGCAGGGAGCTCCCAGTCTTCAGTGAGCCTCTAGCCCTCTAGAGACTTGCTGGAGTCCTTGCTGGCCCAATGCAACTGCTCTCAGCGTGAGGGCGACTGTTTGACCTCTCGCATGAGCTGTGGGACGAGGGCTCCCTCCACTGCTTGCTGTTTTGCATCTGTAATGCAGCAACGGCAGCAAAGGAAAGGCCGGCCCTGAGCTATTGCAAGACTTTCATCCATTCATATAAGTCCCATCTCTAATATATTCATTTTTGTAAATTTATTCAAATTTGAAATGTAAATTAATTCTTCCCCCCCCCCGGCCCCCAAGACAGTGTCAGAGAGATGATGTGGCCCTCCTACCAAAGTGTTTGTACACCCCTGACCTAGAACAAGCCAGACATTACTGGAAGGAATCAGCCATAATTCTGCCATCTTTTTGGAGGATTATGGATTGTATGTAGCTTCACCATGCATGTAGACAGAAAGACTTCTGTATCATAATAGTGTTCTGATATATATTATTGCAAACTTGAAGTTGCATGAGACAGAAGTGCAAAACAATCACTCTTCTGGGTCTCACTTGAATTCAGCATGCCTTTTGCAGATCTTCAAAATGAAGATCTACTATGTCCTGAGAAGCTCAGGTTTCAGCACTTTAATCTTTCTAATGTATGATACTTAAGCTTTATCATTACAAATGTATGGTTGCTGTTTCAGTGCAAGGAAGCAAGACCAGCTTTCAGAAGTCTCCTTGTAGTGCTGCAGGTAACCCCAATTATGTACTTTCATAAGAACATAAGAACAGCCCCACTGGATCAGGCCATAGGCCCATCTAGTCCAGCTTCCTGTATCTCACAGAGGCCCACCAAATGCCCCAGGGAGCACACCAGATAACAAGATGTAGCCTTTCATGCATAGGCTACAGCTCAGAGGTTGTCAGAAAGGTGTCTATCATCTACTAATACTGCAAATCTGATTTAAATGATTCATTCATTATTGTTCCCATTGTTTTCTGATCACTTTGTGTGTGTGTACCTTGATGTTTGATTACCTTAAATGGTAAAATTTGAGTTTGCAGTTATACGAGATGTGTAGTTGATGTTGAAAAGTAATGTAAACTGTGACTCTTGAAGATAACTTTTGTTTCTGCACCACTTCTTACTAATGTTACAAACATCAAAAGAGAGCGATATGACCCTCCTATAGATACTTTCTGCATATGCTTGAGAATAGAACTCACATTTCTCTTCCTCTATACCAGAAATACTATATGCTCTTGATTTACCAGAAAAAGCAACATTATACTGTAACAAACAGCCCAAACCAATGTAAAGCCCCATGCGGTGATGGAGCCATGTCAGCATGGGCTCCATCATGCAAGTGATGCTGCTCCATTCTACCCTTCTCCACCCTGTTCAACCCCGCGTTCCTCTGCCTTTTCCCCTTCCCTGTGCTGAACTTACTTGCTCCAGCAGGTCTCTCAGTGACTGCCAGTACCAGCTGGGTCTTGCAAAGTGCTTTATGGCTCTTTTGTGACAGCACAAACTGGCGGAAAACACGTTCCACCAGCATAGGCCCTTGTTAGGATTGGGCTGCAAGTCAAATTTAAGTCAGTGATGTTGAATGTGTGTATCTGTGCAACATCACAAATGCCTGCGCATGTAACTCTCTCTACATTATGTATACCTTCCATTTTTTGTAGTGTACAGATCATGCAAATAGACTCCATTCAAATGGCACAGTGAACACGTATAAGTTAAGAGCAGGGCCTGTGTACGTGACCCCAGTCTCTTACTCCGCACATCTTCTACTATAAATGTGGCTATTGCAACCATCCAACAGCGGCATAATATCACAGCATGGCAAAGGAGTGCAAATAGTTCTAACATACCACAACCGTGCAGAGACTACTAATTCACTTTTTATTGTACCCTAATAATTTACCAGTCAGCAAGTAATGTGCTTTCTCCATAAAACAAGCGATAAAGTGAAATAATATTTTTTTTAATCCATAAGGGAAAATGTATATGCAGGATTGTTGCTGCTATAGTCAAGAAAACGGTATATTTCCTTGATAACATTAAAAAGTCTCAGGATGCCTTTAACAGATTCATCATAGGTTCATCTAAATTTCTAGAGAGTAAACTATTTAGTACTTTATTTTAAATTCTACCCTTCCTTCAAGGAATTGCCGTTTGACAAGCAAGTGCTGCTGGGTTACATACAGGAACAGGAAGCCTGCTAAAGGGTTGCAGGAAGTCTGCTTAAAGGGTTGTTGACAGCACAGGAGAAGGGACTAGTCTGCATGTCTGGCTGTTGACATGAAGAAACCCCTGGGTTGGGGTGAACATGCATTTGTGTCTGTGTACATTGGCATTAACATAAGAAGAGCCCAGCTGGATGGGCCAAAGGTCCATCTAGTCCAGCTTCCTGCATCTCACAGATGGCTCAGAGAGCACAGGAGACTCTGCATCCTGGTGCCACACCCTTGCACCTGGATGAATATGATACTCCCTACACTCATGAATGAGATGCATTTTCCTAAAGGACAACTTCATGTCTGATAGGGTTCTCAGTGACTATGCTATACCAGCTGTAGTTATTCTAAGGATTTTGATGAGAGGACTTCTATAGGTGGTAATAATATAGAGCAGTGGTTCTCAAACCTTTTAGCACTGGGACCCACTTTTTAGAATGAGAATCTGTTGGGAACCCACTGGAACTGATTTCATTAACCTGGAAGTAATGTCATGACTAGAAATGACATCATCAAGCAGGAAAATTTTTAACACAACTTTATCAGTTAAGTAAATTAAAAGTTTACTGTACTGTAAATTTACTTACTGTAAAGTTTAAAAATTTATTTAAAACAAAGAACTTTCCTTATCCTCCCAAGCAGTTACTGATATGTTTAAAGAAACTTTTTCAAATGTCCCAAAAGCTTTAATTCTCTCCAACTTACCCAGGAGGAAGCCCCATTGACTACCATGGTTAAAGCATATACATAGTAGCCTATAAAAAGTACAGATCTGTCACATTTTCCCAAATGAAGTCACATACCATGGGAGCATCAAGTCTAATATATGAAATATAAAATACACATTGAAATGAATGAGGACCCACCTGAAATTGGCTCATGACTCACCTAGTGGGTTCTGACCCACAGTTTGGGAAATGCTGATATAGAGAATTTGTGATTCTGGAGGAGCTACTGTGTTTTTGCATCTGTGCCACAATGCCTTAGGCAGAAGCATCACTCAGGAACCAAAACACTCCACATTACTTGTATGGCTCGATGGGGTATTTTTGGCTTTTCCCCCCATTGTGACTACCAACTGCAGGCAAGCGGTTTCAATATGAAGAAAACTGGACAGTGATAAAGTCTTTTTCTCTTGTGAAAGTAGTTATGGTGACCCAGATTTTAGTTTGATGGAAGAAAACTGCCTTCTTGTAGCATGCAGGGAACGATTGCTTATAGCAGACTTAACATGCTTAACATAAACTTGCAACTTGCTGTGGTGATAAGGGGGTTTTCTTTTGCAAAACAAACCACTTTAGAGTGAACCAATTGTTCATCTGAGGTTCTCCACTGAACAGTAAAGGCTCTCCATCTTCACTTCTCATCAGGGAGGAACCAATGAGAAATATTTGGTCAGCAGAAACAGAGACATCAAGTTTCAGATAGTGCAAATAATAATTCCTTCAGCATAAAGCAATTGTCTGTTTTACAGATCAGGCCACATGAAGTATGACGTTTATGGTAAATGTGTCTCCACTACTTTCTATTTGAGGAGTATTTCAAGGGGATTTTTTCATTAGCTACATTGGATTCCAGAAATGCATAGTATTGGTACAATGAAATAACAAAGCTCCCTAGTGCTAAGGGGGGCACAAATCTATTGCTGAGTCACTTTGTAGATCTGAACTTATTAATATATTATCCAGGAATGCACAGAACAATTGCGTGCCTCTAAGCTTTCTGTGCATTACTTTCCTTCATGCATTTGGCAACTTGAGCCTTATGAATAACTTAGTATACCAGCATTTTTGTCGTAAGTGGGTCTCTGTGACCCTAAATATAGCCCTAGATTTATATTAAGAAAATGGATATACTATGTGTGTTCAATCTATCCAGTATGGTTGTCTGAAGTTGTTAATGTCATTTTAGAATAGAAATTTCCATTTTCTAGAGAGGTAACAGTGGCATATAGTTGTACAATACAATTTGTTATGTGAAAATTAACCAAGGGCCCAGTCCTATGAAGTTTTCCAGCACTGATCCAGTCATGGAGGACTCCTCGAGGTAAGGGAACCTTGGGGTACATTGCGGCTGCATCGGTGCTGGAAATTTGGATAGGATTGGGCCCCAAGATAGCTAGATAAATCTTACTATTGTAAAATAGATTTTCACCCCAATTTTTGGTGTACCGCAAGGGTGTCAAATATAAGTCCCATGGGCCGGATGTGGCCCCCAGAAGTATTTTCTCTGACCCCTGGTATAACTGGACTCTCCCAGTGTAATAATGTAATTAGACTCTCTTATATCTTGAAAATAGGATCAAGATATGCACATTTTCTCTTCTGTCTTCTCTTCTGTCTGTTAATGTTTCTATGTGAGGACATTTATTTCTATTTATCTGGCCATCATCTACTTACTGATGTCATGTCCTGCTTAATGATGTACTTCTGGCCTTCAGCTAGCTCCATTAGTGCTATTCGGTTCACTGTACGAAATGAGTTTGACAACCCTGGTGCAGAGCTTCAACACTTCTTCTCTTGATAAGACTGCTGTTATTCTAATTGGGCATGTGTTTTGTTTTCTGATGTAGTTTAGATATTAGCATTTATCGCAACAAAAATTGGCAATTATAGGATAACTTCAGCATTGACACTAAAGACATTTAAATGTTACATTTTGTTGTGATCTTAGCATCAATTCCTATATCTAGTTTCTAGGCAATCAATGCTGGAGACAACCCTGCTAACTAACTAAAGATTAGGTAAGTAAAAAGATTGGGGACACTGCCCTGCGTAGGTTGTGTGGAGGAGGGAGGAGATGTTGCTGAACTTTTTCTAATCAGAATCCAAGTTAGATATAAGAATTGTTTATTGACTATAATAGGGGGTCTTATAGGAGTTCATCCCCAGAGGCTAATTTGGAAGAGATATTAGGAGGGAAATGGGAGGCACAGAGTCCTCTTTTCTTTTACTTTCTTGTCTCTCTCTCTTTCTGCACCAGCCATCCACTGCTGACATTTTCAAATGTATGTTTTTTTTTTCCTAATGAAAAAACTTACTAAAACAGTCTCATATAGTTAAAGATAAGTCTAATGGTTTTATTTCAAGATCTTTGTTAGGACCTCCTTAAGAGCTAGCACCTGGGGTGGATCATCCTGCCCCTTCCCCTTTGCTATACTACCACTTCTGAATACCATGAATAGAATTCTGGTGTAAAGAAATGCAATTATCTCATGTTGGAAATTGGTCGGTGAATAAAGTGCAAGGTTCAATATTCTGATACCAAAGCCTATATCGGTCCTTGATACAACCTTTAACTTTGGTGAAGTTACAGATGGTAGTTCTAGAATATATGCACACCAGGGAGGCATATGCAAAACTTTTCTGTACTCCGCATTGCAGCCTTTTAGCAGTGAAGATCCTCACATCAATGTGGTTTCAAATGGTGCTTGCTTCTCTGCAATATTGTTATAGGTTTTTAAGGAACACTTTCCTGAAAAAAGATTCCTTCATGCCAGATTATTAACCTTCCCCCCTCCCCATCCTTATGACTTATTTTGTTACACCAAAAAGAGAGAACAAGGCACAGAAGCTGTTGAAACAAGATTGCTTTGGCTGTAGTTGCTGCTGCATTTTTTTGCTCCTGCCATTTTTCCTGCTTGTAAACCCCTTGGTGACCTCTGGTAACTAAACCTCTCCCTAGGGAAGGGGGAAAAAAATCAGTGGCAGTAACTGGAAGCAATTGTTCATTTGATTTTATATGAGTGTCATTGCAAAACTGTAAAATAGTGCTGACCAAGAATTAAATTTAGAAAGAACAATTGCTGGAGAATTATTTTGCATGCAGATGCCCACTCACACACACAATGGGTACAGTCTAACTCGGGATTAATATCCCTCTCAGACAAGAAAAGAGGAAGCAATTAAATAGACAGAATTTGGTATAAGAAATGTATATCCTTTGGTATAAGGATACCAGTGAAATAGCCATGAGAGTGAGTGACATGATATAGATGTCCCATATAATGTATGTGAGGCATCAGTGGAGATTCCAGAGTAAGAACCGTCTAGAAGTACCCTGTGACTTATTTCCCTCAAATCAGAATCAGAAATTATTCTGTCATGAGCTCAATATAGTAACAGAATTTTGCCATGGTCTGTCTTTTCTACAAGACCATATTTGCAGCCAGTAAAATAGCTGTTCCTTATTCTCTCTCTCTCATAAGGGTGTAAAGGTTTTCCCCCTTCCCTTTTATTGTGTCCTCACAGGGAATGCTGCTTTGAAATGGAATGTGGATGTTGTGGATGTTCTGAGATAGCTAAATACTTCGAAATGTGTGAATTTATTTTATGTACCTTCTAATGCTGTGTTGTTGTTTTTAATATTTGAATGTTTTGCAATGGATGAACTTTTCCTGTAACATCTAATTAATCAAAGTATGAATTTATTTGAAGTTAGCCAGAGAGGGCCAGGGGCTGTCTCACAAGAAGAATAAAACTGCCACTGGTGAAGGAATTGGGAGTTCTTTCACAGGTGCTTGATATCAAGGCTTATCTGATAAGCTGGCAGTGGAAGGTCACTCCCCAGGTGTCTTTAATTCGGAATACCTGAACTACTTGTCCTGGATTCCAAGTGGTCAGTTCTGATTCAGAAGATGTGTGTAGTTATGTCATTGGATGAAACCCTTGAACGCTTTTGAGGGTTTGATCTATATAAGTGGGAAAGAGATCCTATTGTTTCCTGTGCCCAGATTGCTGTGGAACACACTGGATGAGTCATCCCCTGTTCTGGGACTCAGACTTTGCAACATGTACTAAGTAGGTTTAGCTAGTTTAGTGCTTTATCCTGCCTATGAATATATGCTCCTTCTCATTACCAAATGAAAATCCCCCTTTATAAACCTGCAATGGGGTCAGGCTTGTTCTCTGAATTACTAACAGCTTTAATAAACTCTTTTTAAGTAAAATGACTGGTGTGCACGTAATGAATTGACCAGTGGGAAGTGGGCTGCCATGAAGAATCTTGGAAAGTCTGGGTATTTATTTACAAGCCCAGGGATCATGCCCCTCCTCCTGCCTGCCTCCAGCAGAGCTTTGAAGCTGAGAGGTGCTGGCAAGGAAAGGAGAGGAAAATTGTCTCACAGCTTGTGGGTGGACTATGTTGTAGGAGGTAGGGTCACCCCACTGGGCTGTGAGCTGTTTAAACTTGGGGTTCATGCAATTTATGCTCCCCTTGTCTCAGGACTCCTTGGAAGCCTCTGGTCCAATGACTGCAAGACAGCATTACAAAGGGAAACCATCTTTTAGAGCAGGGGCGTCCAAAGTTTTTGGTAGGAGGGCCACATCATCTCTCTGACACTGTGTCGGGAGCTGGGGAAAAAAAGAATTAATTTACAGTTAAAATTTGAATAAATTTACATAAGTTACATAAATGAATATATTAAAGATGAACTTATATGAATGAATGAAGGTCTTGCAATAGCTCAAGGCCTATAAAAGGTCTTGCACAAAGCAAGGCTGGCCTTTCCTTTGCTGCCACTACTGCATCACAGATGTGAAACAGCAAGCAGTGGAGGAAGCCCTCATCCCACAGCTCACACAAGAGGTCAAACAGTGGCTCTCACGCTGAGAGCAGTTGCGTTGGGCCAGTGCGGACTCCAACAAATCTCTGGAGGGCCAGAGGTTCATTGGAGACTGGGGGCTCCCTGAGGGCCACATTGAGAGGCCTTGAGGGCCACATGTGGCCCCAGGGCCAGTGTTTGGGCACCCCTGTTTTAGAGACATGAGAGTAAGGCAAGATCTTTTTGTTACAGGACTCCACAAAGGTTATAATTTGTAATATATATGCAACATATTTGAAGAGGACTACTCGTGTTGAACATTTCTATGGACATGCGGCTGTAAGATTTTATAAAATAATTTGTTTCTATAAATGATTTATGAGGGTAGTAAATGCTCTACAAAGTTGTATGTATTAGTTTCCAGAGTTTCTTAAAATTTATGGATGTTAGGATGTTCAGAAGCTCTACTTCCTTGGTTACTTTGGGAAGCATCTAGTAATTCCTTTGATCACCAAGAGTATTTGGCCTAGCCAAAGGAAGCAAGATAAGTAAATAGAAAATTAAAGCAGAATATCTGAAATGATGGTTTCTGGTTACATCAGTTGTGTTTGGCAAACAATTTATGCTAACTAAAAATCACTTTGCGGGGTCAGCCAGAACTTTTAGCTTTTCAGGGGAATTTTCTTTCATCTGAATATTTCATCATATCCCAACATGAAGACATTTTTTTTCTTATGGCTGAAATTTGAATTGTTTTACATGTCTTCAGTTTTCACACACCATGAGGCAAACTCAAGTGCCAAAGTGTTTCACAGTTACAACAGAATCTTTTAACTGCATATTATATTATTATTATTGGCAACCTTCAGTCTCGAAAGACTATGGTATCGCGCTCTGAAAGGTGGTTCTGGCACAGCGTCTAGTGTGGCTGAAAAGGCCAATCCGGGAGTGACAATCCCTTCCACACCGGGAGCAAGTGCAGTCTGTCCCTGGTCTGTCTCCCTGGCTATGGGCCTTCCTTCTTTGCCTCTTAGCCTCAGACTGTTGGCAAAGTGTCTCTTCAAACTGGGAAAGGCCATGCTGCACAGCCTGCCTCCAAGCGGGCCGCTCAGAGGCCAGGGTTTCCCACTTGTTGAGGTCCATCCCTAAGGCCTTCAGATCCCTCTTGCAGATGTCCTTGTATCGCAGCTGTGGTCTACCTGTAGGGCGCTTTCCTTGCACGAGTTCTCCATAGAGGAGATCCTTTGGGATCCGGCCATCATCCATTCTCACGACATGACCAAGCCAACGCAGGCGTCTCTGTTTCAGCAGTGAATACATGCTAGGGATTCCAGCACGTTCCAGGACTGTGTTGTTTGGAACTTTGTCCTGCCAGGTGATGCCGAGGATGCGTCGGAGGCAGCGCATGTGGAAAGCGCTCAGTTTCCTCTCCTGTTGTGAGTGAAGAGTCCATGACTCGCTGCAGTACAGAAGTGTACTCAGGACGCAAGCTCTGTAGACCTGGATCTTGGTATGTTCCGTCAGCTTCTTGTTGGACCAGACTCTCTTTGTGAGTCTGGAAAACGTGGTAGCTGCTTTACCGATGCGCCTGTTTAGCTCGGCATCGAGAGAATGAGTGTCGGAGATCGTTGAGCCAAGGTACACAAAGTCATGGACAACCTCCAGTTCATGCTCAGAGATTGTAATGCAGGGAGGTGAGTCCACATCCTGAACCATGACCTGTGTTTTCTTCAGGCTGATTGTCAGTCCAAAATCTTGGCAGGCCTTGCTAAAACGATCCATGAGCTGCTGGAGATCTTTGGCAGAGTGGGTAGTGACAGCTGCATCGTCGGCAAAGAGGAAGTCACGCAGACATTTCAGCTGGACTTTGGATTTTGCTCTCAGTCTGGAGAGGTTGAAGAGCTTTCCGTCTGATCTGGTCCGGAGATAGATGCCTTCTGTTGCAGTTCCAAAGGCCTGCTTCAGCAGGACAGCGAAGAAAATCCCAAACAAGGTTGGTGCAAGAACACAGCCCTGCTTCACTCCGCTTCGGATGTCAAAAGGGTCTGATGTGGAGCCATCGAAGACAACAGTGCCCTTCATGTCCTTGTGGAAGGATCTGATGATGCTGAGGAGCCTGGGTGGACATCCAATCTTGGGGAGAATCTTGAAGAGGCCGTCTCTGCTGACCAGGTCGAAAGCCTTTGTGAGATCTATGAAGGCTATAAAGAGTGGCTGTCGTTGTTCCCTGCATTTCTCCTGCAGTTGTCTAAGGGAGAATACCATATCAGTGGTGGACCTGTTGGCTCGGAATCCGCACTGCGATTCTGGATAGACGCTCTCTGCAAGTACCTGGAGCCTCTTTAGTACAACTCGGGCAAACAGCTTTCCTACAACGCTAAGGAGAGAGATGCCGCGGTAGTTGTTGCAGTCACCCCTGTCACCTTTGTTCTTGTACAGCGTGATGATGTTAGCATCCCTCATGTCTTGAGGTACTCCGCCTTCTCTCCAGCAGAGACAGAGGATTTCATGCAGCTCAGTGACGATGATCTCTTTGCAGCATTTTAGGACTTCAGCAGGGATGCTGTCTTTTCCAGGTGCCTTGCCAAAGGCAAGGGAGTCCAGGGCCACGTGAAGTTCTTCTAGGGTTGGTTCACTGTCAAGCTCTTCCAGCACAGGCAGGCACTCAATGTTGTTCAGTGCTTCTTCGGTGACTACATTTTCTCTGGAATATAGCTCAGAGTAGTGCTGCACCCAGCGTTCCATCTGCTGCGCCCGATCCTGGATGACCACGCCTGTGGCAGACTTCAGAGGGGCAATTTTCTTCTGTGTTGGACCTAGGGCCTGCTTGATACCATCATACATCCCCTTGATGTTGCCCGTGTCAGCTGCTATCTGTATCTCGGAACAGAGCTGGAGCCAGTAGTCGTTAGCACATCTCCTGGCAGTCTGTTGGACTTTGCTGCGAGCAGTTCGGAGGACCTGCAGGTTGCGCTCACTGGGACAGACCTTGTATGCTGCTTGAGCTCTCCTCTTTTCCTCAATGACTGGTGTCAACTCCTCAGAGTGGGCTTCAAACCAGTCTGCCGCCTTGTTGGTCTTCTTGCCGAATATGGACAAGGCGGTGTTGTAAACGGTATTTTACAGGTATTGTAGGCTGCCAGATTCCGGATCTGTCAAGGAGAGAAATTTCTCATTTTTCTGGCAGGGAAAACCACCAAACGAAACCAGGGAACATGGCGTTGGCTTTGCGGTCAGAAATACCCTGCTGAAATCCATCATCCCACCTACTGTGGGAAGTGAAAGAATTTTGTCCCTGCAGCTCCAGTCATCAGCAGGACCTATCACTCTCATCAGTGCTTATGCACCGACTCTGTCGTCTCCAGCAGAAGCCAAAGACAAATTCTATGATGACCTGGCCACCACTGTCAAGAAAATCCCTGTAAAAGAGCCATTGTTCATCCTCGGCGATTTCAATGCTAGAGTTGGTGCTGATAACAGTTCATGGCCCACTTGCTTAGGTCAGTTTGGCACTGGGAGGATGAACGAAAATGGCCAACGCCTGCTAGAGTTTTGCTGTCATCACGGTCTCTGTGTCAGCAACACGTTCTTCAACACAAAGCCCCAACATAGAGTCTCTTGGAGACATCCAAGATCAAAGCACTGGCACCAGCTCGACCTGATCCTCACCAGACGCTCCAGCCTTCCCAGCATCAAGATCACACGCAGTTATCATGGTGCTGCCTGCGACACTGACCACTCCCTGGTGTGCAGCAGAGTGAAACTGCAAACAAAGCGACTGTATCACACGAAAAAGGAAGGAAGACCTCGCATTGATACCAGCAAGACCCGGGATCAGAGAAAAGTGGAGGAATTTGCACAAGCGCTTGAGGAATCTCTTCCAGGCCCGGCCGACGCAAACGCATCCAACAGATGGGAACATTTCAAGAATAACTGCATAAATAATTTATAATTTCAGAGTGTGTGATTTGTCTGTATAATCCATTCTCTCAGAAGATTATGGACCATTCACATGCCTGCCTCATGCTTTCATTATGACAGAATACAAAATCCAGATGCCATGAGGCAGTCAAGAGAAGAGGTATGGTAAGGATACAGGACTGTAACATAATGTTACATAAATGTTAATGGTAAAGTTAAACACAAATGGTAAAGTAGAGATCCTTTATCGCATAAGTAGTGATCAACAAATACTGGGTTGGTTTATACTTGACAACACTAATCCCATGCTCTCACTCAAGCCCTTAGAAGGGACAGAGGTCTTTTCTCATGTTTGTTAGTATAACAGAAAAAGAATCTTCCAAGCTATGAAAATGACTGCTGATGTTTTAAACCTGTTCTTTAATTTTGTTAAAACTTGGACTGTGGTTCTTAAAGAGACAGTACATTTTTGTTGGATTTAAGGGAGTTTCAACTTGACACAACTTTGGCTTTACACGCCAGCCTTGGAATATAACCCTTGAGTGAGATGCAGGCCAGCTGTACGCTGCTTGTGCTAATTCCTCCCATGAATGGAAGGCAAGTTGTGTTCACAAAAGGAGTCCTTCCACAAGCAGAGGGGCCCCTAAATGAGTACTACATGCCCTCCATTTACAAGTGAATACAGGCATGCCCCCTTAACTGTGGATCCAGTATCCGCAGTTTCAGTTTTCCGCGGTTCACAATTCTGCCCTCCCCACTGTGCAAATTACTGTGTCTGCTGCAGTCTCTGAGTGACTGTCTCATGAGTCTACCAGAAAGTGCTGAGAAGCAGAGATTGGCTGAATGAAGGCTGAAACCAAACAGAGGCTGTGGCGCGTGCTTGCACGTGTACTGAAAGGAGTTGCTGCTGTAGCCTGCTTGGGGGACAATGCTTGATCTCCTACAACTGTGCTGAGGCTGTGGCACCTAATCTGTTGAAAGAAGGGTGGGGGAGCCAGTTACTGGGAGATTTGAGGATGATCATCGAGGAGGAGGCACTTCGCTAATGGAGACTGTCCACATGGGGATTGTGAGTGGAACATCAGGAGAGAGAGAGAACTTTTTCCAACTTGCCTGAGTTTCTTTCTGGACTGCCAAAGCTTCCCTGTAGCCCCTGAGGAGAGTGTGAGACAACAAGCAAGCAAGGTCTACCCAACTCACCTTGCTCTCCGCTATACTCCTTACTGTTGCCTGGGCAACCCCAATCAGCCAGGCAGGCAGGAGGAGGGAAGTGGGGCAATCTTTTCAGTCCAGTCACTGTGCACTGAGGTGGAGGCAGAGGTGGGGGAGGAACTGCTCAACTTGGAGATGCGCAATGGCCATTGACTGAAGGTGGCTGCAGCCAGCCGGACCTGGCTGTCCCGGGGAGACACACCCCTCCTCCAGATTTCCCCCTCTTGCCTAACCCTCAGCCTTTCTGCAGAGCAGAGGACTTGCTCTGTTGGAAGCTGCATCTCCCCGGGGCATCTGAAATCCCACAGGCTGCAGCCGCCTTCGGTCTTGTGTTTCTAGAAGTTGCAGGTAGAAAGTTAAAAATCCACTAAGGAGGAAAAGCATGGTGGTACTAGTAAAAAGACATGATTCAATGGTAGTCAGTTGATAAAGTCTATAGAGAATTTATAGCTAAAGGGTCACAGGAAGCATGACTAGCTGATACCTCAGAGAGCCACACTAGTAGTCTGCATAACTAGTACTGGGGAAAATTACCAATAGTCTGCTTTGTTGTAAGTTCTTCCTCCTTTTATTCATTTGAATGGCTCTGCCACCATGCCTGCTAGGACATGGGATAGGGTCACAGAACCAGGGCTTCCTCCAGGGTTGCTCACCCTGTTCCCTGCTAGATTTTCTTCCTGTCTGGCAAAAGTAGTCAGGGAGAGGATTGGCAGGCACCCACATCCTTCCCCATCTTTGGCCACTGGTGTTGGTTCTTTAGATGGGTGGGCCTTCCAAGGAGTGCTGACTTCTACCCTCCACTTCCCTTCTTGCTCTTCTTTCTGGACTCCCCTCATCCTCGGCCAGGGCCTTTTTATCTCTGGTGTATCTTTAATCTGCTCCAAGCTTCTCAGTGTTCCCAAACCCACTCCCTAATCAAGTTTTGTTGTTCACACCTGTGGCTTGTGAGGTAAGTATGAGTGTTCCTGATTTTGTTCCCCACTACTTACTGTACTGACCAAGCTGCTGTGAATCTGTGCTGCCAGGCCACAACCCCATCTCTCCAGCCAATGCAGTAGCTGCCTCAGCCCTTACCAATTCTTTTGTGGACCTGCTGCTGTTGCAGAGATTGACAGCATGACAGCTGGCACACCAGAGTGCTCCCTTGCAGGCTCCACAAGTGCTCCTACCATGGCCTCACCCAAACTTGCCACACCATGCTGAACCCCTCACTTGTCTTCTCCAGGTCTCCCAGGCCAGGTGAGTTCAGACCCAGACATCCTTAATTGTGTTTTAAAGTCCATTGCCCCATGGGGTGTGGCACACCTGTATGCCTAAAAACCTCTTGAAATTGTGCAACCAGTGCAAAGGCCAGGGAGCTGCATGCTGGTACTGGCATTGCACAGTGACATTGCATGGTCCTGGGGGTGGATCTCAGCTGCAGCAGTGCCTGCCAGATCCAGAACTCCTGGACCTCAGTTGGCATGCAACAGTTCCACATTATCAAAAGAGCTGGTGTAGATATAAGTAGGCCCTTAGAGGAGCAGATAGCATTCAGGGAAGTAACATGTTCTTTTTTTACTTACTCCTCCCAGCTTATCTGGTCCCTTGCTCATGCAGGGGATCTAGTGGAGGTTGCACTGGCAGCCCTAAAGCCTGTGCGCCAATGGGGGCTAGGATTGTGCTGTTAATGACTTTTGAAATAATATAGTGAAGGTTGGTACAAAGGATTAAAGTTTGCTGCAGTTAAATTTTATAAAGTACAAGCAAATTTGCTGTAATTTTTTTCTTTGTACATTGAATAGAAAGAAAAACATAGAATGTTAATTGCATTTAGTTTGATTTCCTATGACTTCAGAACTAAGTGCATGAGTAAACGTCTTGCTGCAATAAGGTTCAATTGTCTATCTTCACCAAGAGCATTTAAAACATGAGGATAAACTTTATGACCAATAGGGAGTTGTGTTTGAAAAAAACAGCACAGTAACAAAACTATTCTAAAAATAATGCCTCCATTTCAGACTTTCCAGTCTTAAATGTATTTGATATTAAGTGTATGTGGATCTGCTGTTTTAACAAGAAAAATGACTTTTATTATGTTTCCCCTTCATTTATCACCAGCAGTATAATACTTCGTACCACATACTCATTCCGATTTCGAAAATAAATGCTATCCTGAAATTGTATATTGCATGCTATAACTACCTTTATTTTGCAAGGGCTTCTGGTGGCTTGGAATCTCTCATAACAAGATTTATTCTTCCTCTGTTTTGGTATGGTAATAGCTTTTGATGTGCTCTTTGTCTGGATAATTTGTCTTGTGCTGACTATATTTTATGTATATCTGGCTGATCTGTTTTATCTTTCAGTGTATTAATCTTAAAACATTTCCTATTTGATTAACTGTTTTATCAAGAGGGAGATTATTAGTATCTTCATTCAATTTTCTGGTTTATTAATTGGATCAACTTGGTCTATGTTTCTAGTCTCTCCTCCCTTCAGCAGTATAGAACAGGGGTGACCAAACCCTGGCCCGGGGGCCACTTGTGGCCCTTGGGGACCCCCAATCTGGCCCTTATGGAGCCACTAGTCTCCAATGAGCCTCTGGCCTTCTGGAGACTTGCTGGAGCCCGCACTGGCCCAACACAGCTGCTCTCAGCATGAGGGCAACTGTTTGACCGCTTGCGTGAGCTGTGGGACAAGGGCTCCCTCCACTGCTTGCTTTTTCATGTCTGTGATGCAGCAGCGGCAGTGAAGGCCAGACTTGCTCTGTGCAAAGCCTTTTATAGGCCTTGTGCTATTGCAAGACCTTCTTTCCTTCATATAAGTTCCATTGCCAACATTTTCATTTATTTAAATTTATTCAAATTTGAAATGTAATTTAATTCTTTTTTCCCAGCCCCTGACACAGTGTCAGAGAGATGATGTGGCCCTCCTGCCAAAAAGTTTGGACACCCCTGCTATAGAACAATGAAATCTCGTGATCACCGGTGCTATGTAGACACTTTGTTGTCATGTTGCACTTCCAACAGCAAAGCAAAAAACAAAACAATACCAGAAAAAACAAAAGATCAATGGGAATAATGCCAATCAATAACGATGCTGAGCACTGAGGAATCCCACACTTCATTTAAATAGTTATACATGTCTTTCCCCTGCTTCGATTACCAATGCATCTTGCAAAATCCATAAAATCACAATAAAGTACAATTTTTAAAAATACAAAAATCTTAAAAACCAGGACTTAAAAAATGAGCATTCTTAACATTTGACTGTTGCCCACAAAACAGCTAAAACTAAGCAACAGCAAAAAAATATGGCTGGACTAACAAGGGCAGCTAAATGAAAGAGAAAAGTTCCTAGTCCCTGCTGGAAGGTTAACAAGAAGGACATAGTTCTTCAGCTGCCCCTTCTTTGAAGGACTGAATGTTTAAAGGGGTGGTGGCACCTGCCACAGGGCAAGCGTGCCCTGAAAACTGCACACCCATCTGATCTAGGGTTAAAAATTGAGTGTTGGGCGGGTTAGGACAGACAAGAGAAAATATTTCTTTACTCAGCGCGTGGTCGGTCTGTGGAACTCCTTGCCACAGGATGTGGTGCTGGCGTCTAGCCTAGACGCCTTTAAAAGGGGATTGGATGAGTTTCTGGAGGAAAAATCCATTATGGGGTACAAGCCATGATGTGTATGCACAACCTCCTGATTTTAGGAATGGGTTAAGTCAGAATGCCAGATGTAGGGGAGAGCACCAGGATGAGGTCTCTTGTTATCTGGTGTGCTGCCTGGGGCATTTGGTGGGCCGCTGTGAGATACAGGAAGCTGGACTAGATGGGCCTATGGCCTGATCCAGTGGGGCTGTTCTTATGTTCTTATGTTCTTATGGAGCCAGTGATGTGGGGTGTGAGCGAGAGAAACAAGATGGAATTAGGAGAGACTGGACATTTGGAAAATTAAGTCACTGACAACAACAGATAACAACAGCCTCATGTGCAGTGCATTACAAATGTCAAGTCTTGATATCACCAAGGCATGAACCAACCTCAGCTGGCAAAGGTCTTTCTGGCTAGCACCATCACCTGTTAAACAAGCCCAGAAAGCACCAAAGAATGCATTGCAATGGCAGAATTAGTACATGATGATCATAACTTTCCCAATAGATATCCACAGCGTAAAGCCATCCCTACCTGCACAAGCCCTGCAGTACAGCAAAAAGAGGAGCAAAAATAGGTGTGGGCAGCCATAAGCTCTATTTCTTCTCAGACTGGAGTTTGAATCTTCTACCAGCATTAACTGCTTTTGTACTAGTCAACAACAAGAGTCATTCTTTTCCCAACTGTCTGTCATCTCCTGGGCTGTAGGATGCAGGGAAGTAGGATGCATATTTCACCTAAGTAATTAACCCCTGTTAATTGGGTAAGAGGCACTTTTTCAAGTGGGTGCTCCTTTTTTTAGCAGGGGGAGAGTAATTGGCCCACCTCACCCCAGCACCGTCTGTTCTAGTGGCTGTCTGCTGGTATTCATTTGCATCTTTTTAGATTGTGAGCCCTTTTGGGACAGGGAGCCATTTAGTTATTTGATTTTTCTCTGTAAACCACTTTGTGAACTTTTAGTTGAAAAGCGGTATATAAATACTGTTAATAATAATAATAATAATAAGTATGCATATGCTCTGATTGAATGGATGGGGAGTAGAATATTGTCTGTTTTCCACACGCCTGTATCTGTGTGTTCAGAGAAAAGTGAGTATGGCATTTAGCTGCTTAAGTAGAAATTGTCCATCCCCAGTTCCTTTAAGACTCTGAGGTATACCCTGGTTTGGTTAAGGCTTGTCTAGTAGGCCATTAACAGTCAGTCCAACTCCTCAGAGCATGGGAGCTCCCTCGACTAATCATTGGATTTGTCAGACTTCCAAACATCATCTTTGTGATGGCAAGTCAGGGCTTGGGGAAAAAGTTCCCAATACATTTGAGGAAATGATCAAGGATTTTTTTGACCTTGGTATAATGTGGTCCAATAATAAATAAAAAGGTAAAATGGAAAACTCTTTGACATTCCAATTGAATTCCTCACTTTTGTAAAAATTAGGTAGGCCAAAAAAAAAAAAATTATGAACAGTGATGGGAACTTTCTTCTATTTATTGCAGCTAGCAAAAACATAACTCTTCCATCCCATGTATGCATCATTATGATTCAGATGAGACTATGGAATCTGGGCACATTAATCTTTATGGATCAGAAAGTTAAAAGCTTGAAACTGCAGTTGTAGTGCTGACAAAATTCTCCGTAGTGACCGAACACATCAAGGTTGCTGCTCATAGCTTCTTATGTAGCTTCCCTGAAGATTTTGTGAATTAAATCAACATGATGTTTGCTCTGTTTAGTCTCTTGTAAATCATATTAGGATCAGACTTTCATTTCAGCATATTACTGATGCACTTATTGTGGCAGGCAGTACAACAGCAGCAAATGGAAGCAAAACATCGTTGCAAATCCTACATTTTACATGTGTTCATAAACAGCTGTCTGTAGTTATCGTGCTTCTTTCTTGACTTTAAATAGTTAATACAGAAAAAGGCAAATTTTTTTACACAGCATATGTTTTCCTTTATTATATTAAAGAGGCTGGCAGAACAAATTACGGTGGTTAACACAAGGATTTCCCCTTAATTCTGGATTACCTTGTGCAGGTACCTCATCTTGTTTATCTTGGATATGTGTCTTTTCAGAGGTCGTTCAGGGGTCATTCAAAGAGTGTTGCTGCAACCTGAAATTGCAGCAGAGAGTTGCCAGTTCTCAGGTTTTGGTCTTAAGTATTAAAGTTTTAGCCTCCTTCTTAATGATTTCTAAAAAATATATTTATAAAACATTTATTTCTTTTATTTATTATTAAAACAGTGCACAAGGTGGCTTACAAAAATAAAGAGCAATAACACCACAGAAGCAGAGATGGGAAAGAGGAAGTGATGCCTTGCTATACCCCCTCAGGGATTGGGGAATTGTCAACCTGGGCTGGTCCTGCACACAACCTTGTGTGTGTGTGACTGATATAGCTACTTAATAGGACTTCAGTTTCTGATTCCTTATACCAGGGGTTTCCAAAGTTTTTGGCAGGAGGGCCACATCGTCTCTCTGACACTGTGTTGGGGGCCAGGGAAGAATTAATTTACATTTAAAATTTGAATAAATTTACATAAGTTTATGTAAATGAATATATTAAAGATGAACTTATATGAATGAATGAATGAAGGTCTTGCAATAGGTCAAGGCCTATAAAAGGCCTTGCACAAAGCAAGGCTGGCCTTTCCTTTGCTGCCGCTACTGCATCACAGATGTGAAACAACAAGCAGCGGAGGGAGCCCTCATCCCACATCTCATGCGAGAGGTCAAACAGTCACCCTCACACTGAGAGCAGTTGTGTTGGGCCAGTGTGGGCTCCAACAAATCTCCGGAGGGCCAGAGGCTCATTGGAGACTGGGGGCTCCCTGAGGGCCTCATTGAGAGGCCTCGAGGGCCGCAAGTGGCCCCGGGCCAGAGTTTGGGCAGCCCTGCCTTATACCAGTGGTTCTCAAAAAAAATTTTTTAAGCCCTCCTTTTAGAATGACAGTCTGTTGGAACACACTGGAAGTGATGTCATTAATCTGGAAGTGATGTCATGGCCAGAAGTGATACCATTAATTTAATCTTCAAACCTAAGCCCCAATCAGCCAAAGGTTCCATTACACAGTGTGCTTGTACTGTTATTTTGCATAGATCAGAATTCAAACATTCCAACTCAGAAGTCAAAGCAGAACACAGACTGTGGTTGTTTCCTTCTCCAACCACACAGCTCACACACCCCCTTTCCAGGGCCTCATCTTCCCACCTATTCAGGGCAAAGCACTGTGCCTCTCCCAACAGAAGCCTGCCCTGCCCTGCCCTGCCCAGCAGCTCTGTACATGGTATTTTCAGCTCCGTATTTTCAATTCATCAGACACTCAAGTCACAGAATAGTTTCTTTGACGTGCAAAAGTTTATATATTTCAGAGTTACTGGTAGTGCATATAGTCACCTGACATAAAAACCAAAAAGTTAAACACCATAGGATTCCTCCTATTCCCCCCCCCCCCCGATTCAGGTAAACACTACATCAACTATCTTGGCTACTATCATATAAAGTATCTGTTAACGGTGTTTATGTTATGTTGAAAGTATATGCAAGAAACCAACTGAAGCAAAGAAATGCTTTAAGGCACTGATAAAAAGCTTTGTTGTAATTTTAACAAGAAAGTTTTAAGTTTCAGCAAGGATAATGTCCAATGAGCTATGCACAAGCAGTGATGGAACATTGCTACAAGGTTGGTTTACAGTGCAAAACTGGAATAGGATGTAGTAATTCTGGTCGCTGTTTACTCATGTTATTGGCCAGTTATTTAATATATGTTTTGCCATGTCAGTAGATTCTTTTAGATTTGCAACCATAAGTAATATGAAATGTCTATTTCATATTACTTATGAAATTACAAGGAGATTTTGCCTTCTCCTTCCAGTCCACAGTGTCTCCAATTAGCATCTGGACCCAGATTGAGTTTTGAACTGCAAGCACTTTACCTGAAGTTGTTCTAATGCACAATTCAAAAGCATTGTCTCTAAACCAAGCTTGTGTGAATTGAGAGTTGATTTTTTTTTAAGTTAAGTAAGTTTCTTTTTAATACACCTATTCAAGCAGTTTCCAATTGTATAACAGAATCTTGCTACCTTTAAAATAATATGTTGCCCTTATTCATGTTACCATGCATATGATGTTGTCTATGAAGCATGAGCAGGTTAATATCGAATAGCCTAGATAGGGACTACTTATTTACTTTTGATTGCAGTTTGATAAAGGGCAAAACAGAAAAAGGAACGAACTAAACATTCTGCTGTCGTTGTGTATATAGTGGGGCTTCCTTATCTGCAGGTTCGAAACCTGTGGATTTGACCCACTGTGCATTCCAAACCTGTGTCTGGAGAATCCACAGAAGACCACTGGTCACAACCAGAAGTGTCTTCTGGTCATGTCCAGAGGTGTTCTGAGGTTCAAGAAGGTCATGCACTGCCTCCTCGCACCGCAGAAGTCTCTGAAAGGTCCTTCCTGTTTTGCGAGAAACTGGAAGTGCCTCTGAGAGGCACTTCTCGTTTTTCAGTAAACTGGAAGGCCTCTCAGAAGCCTTCTAAAGCATGGGAGGGCATGTGCGACCACCCCACATCTCAGAACACTTCTGGACGTGTTCAGAGGTCCTCTGTGGACCCATTCACGGATCTCAGTATCCGTGGGTTCAGTATCCACAGGGGCTCTGGGAACAGATCTCCTGCGAAAACTGAGGTTCTATCTGTATTATTAGTTGTGTATGAAATTAGTTTATTGCTGTCATACTAACAGAACTGGAGAGTTTTTAGGCAATAAGAAATGCAGATTTTTTTTAAACTATAGTTGCTTTAGCTTGTATAACTATTCATTACATTCTCTGCATACAGCCGCATAATGCACACTCGCATGTGCAAATGTTTTTGTCTTTTTGAAGATTGTACTTGCAAAGCAATTCGTTTCTTGAATGCTTTGTCTTATAATGCTTTATAAGAGGCAAGGTGGTGGCTTTTTTGGCTTTTGCTTCCTTAACAGAACTGAATGTAGATTTTCCACATGTTAATGTTTTGTGTGCACTTTGAGAGAGTGAATGCACTAAAGATGTGCCTGCTAGTGTGTGTCTGCTCATGTGTGTAACATGCAGTAGTTAATTCAGTGGTGTAAGCATGAGGAAGCCCTGTGCATTACACACATTGTGTAGTGTATGCAATCAGCACAACAGTCTGTGCATTATTGGTGGCATTGATGCAACTGTCATTGCCAGTTTCATAAACCTGCTGGACAGCTGTGGTGAGGGCATAAAGGGCATTGCTTCTCCTAATGAGGCAAGATAATGAGATCTGAGGGAAAGCAAAATAGCTGAAAGAGTAACCAGCCACACAGAGAACAAAGAGCTGGTTGATAGAATGATGTTGTAGACAGTGAAAGTGCTGTGTTTGCAGAGAGAGGGAGAATCTCACATTGCAACAGTTCTGAGGACAAACAGGTTTGAGGATACAAACAATGGTAGCAGCTATATTACCCAAACACCCACCAGTAAAGACATACCAGAGACTTGGGTTGAGGGTCAAGGTTAAGGCTTGGATTAATTAAGCTATACAATCTCTTGCTGGCATACAGGAGGCTACATGCTGACTTGAGTGGTACTGCATCACTCTCCTCTGAGACTTAGTCATAGTTCAGGAAAACACCCACAGAATAGCTGATTATCCCAGTATTCACAAATAGGTCAGGGAGGATCTGTAAAAGGCAGACATCAAGCACAGACATTGCCACAGTTTTGGCTGGTGCTGGTGATAACTGATTGATGACTTTGATTCTCACCTCCCAGTGATGCAATACACCTCTTTGAAAAGCTGGCTAGTGTCATTAAAGACTTCCCTGATTCTGATGCTGTGCTAGAAGAGGGACTAGAATTTTTAGGCTTGCTCTGGGTCAAGAAATGTATAGGCAATAGAATGAGTTCCCTACCACTTTCTTTCTTATAGACCTCAGTCCTGCCCTCGGTCTCAGATGGTGCCCTGACTGATGGCACATGAGGTACCTACTGCTACCACTGTGCTGAGTGCTCAGTCATCAACCCAGTTGGATGGACCCTCTACTGCAGTGGTTCTCAAACTGGTGGGTCACTCTGGCCCTTTAAGGGGGGAAGGGGGGAAGCAAATGATGCAATCCTCAGGGTCACACTGCTGCTGGGGCTGATGGGGGGGATTCACTTACCAATCCCCACTGGCTTCTGGGGGGTGCGGGGAACCACTGCTCACATTTTGGGAACCATTACTGTAGGGCAGGGGTGTCAAAGATTTTGGCAGGAGGGCCGCATCATCTCTCTGACACTGTGCCGGGTAAAAAAAGAATACTCGCCTATAAGTTGATCTCACAGATAAGTCGAGGGCAGGTTTTGAGCCCCAAATCATGGAATTTTCTATGACCCTCAGATCAGTCAGTGGTTAAACTTAGGAGGGGTCTGAATATAATTTTGTCTGATTTTACCTGAAGCCAGATCCTGAAAAATAACCTTCCAGTAATTATTACCTAAAAACTGTACAGTTTCTAATTTCTTAAAAATACAATAAAAGATCATAAGATGCATTTTTGTTCGTTAACTTTTAAAATTCTGGTCTTCACAACCTTTGTGTAAACAGTGTCAGAGTAAGTGCCTGTAAACAACATACCAGTAGAACCATCAATCAAATCCTTCTTTAAGATGCCTGTTGTGCGTAGCCAGAGGCTCTGCATATAGCATGCAACATAAAACATGTAATTGGGAGTGTGCAGTTCAGTTCACAGCAGGGAGACAAGCAACAAGGACTGAACTGTGAAGTTGCAACCCTCTTTACTCAGAAGCAGACCCACTACTTTCCATGGGTGTTACTCTTAAGTAACATGCATTGCAGCCTAGGACTTTGTTTCATATGGAAATGAGGATCACATCCTGGGGTTTTAAAAACCAGACCCCTAAACTTGGGGGGAAGGGGTGAAATTCTTTGCAAATGACTTGCCAGGAATGTTCTGAGCAGCAGCAAAAGAAAAGGAGGCATTTCCCTTCTTCTCCAAACTGGAAGGGAGAGAAAGGGGCTTCTGAAAATTGCGGGGAGGCTTTGTGGGAGTATGTGCTGCACTTCCATAGCAGCAGTAGTTCCATACAGACTACAATTCCCAGAAGCGCCTTCACTTCTCTTCCTGTCTGGAGAAAAGGCAGCCTCTGAATACCATAATTACTGGTAAAAACTCTGTTTTCTCGACCTGCCTCCTGCTTCTCAGCCCATTTCCACACACCCCCTTCACCAGACAGCTGGTTAGCCTCCATAAGCTTCCCAGAAGCTCCCAGAGGACTCTGCCTCACTCACCGCATTGACCTGGGTATAAGTTGTCCCAGGATCTCAGGCTCTATTTTTAGGCATACATTTTTCAACCTATAGGCGAGTGTATGCGGTGATTTGCATTTAACATTTGAATACATTTATTACATTTCTTTTGCCACAGTTTATGTTCCTTTTTAATGAGGAGAATAAAAAGGAACATAAACTGTGGCAAAAGAAATGTAAGGTGATATGGGAGGCCAAGAGAGACTATGAGGAACACATGGCCAGCAGCATTAAGGGGAATAATAAAAGCTTCTTCAAATATGTTAGAAGCAGGAAACCCGCCAGAGAAGCGTTTGGCCCTCTGGATGGTGAGGGAGGGAAAGGGGAGATAAAAGGAGACTTAGAGATGGCAGAGAAATTGAATGAGTTCTTTGCATCTGTCTTTACGGCAGAAGACCTTGGGCAGATACCGCTGCCCGAACGGCCCCTCCTGACCGAGGAATTAAGTCAGATAGAGGTTAAAAGAGGAGATGTTTCAGACCTCATTGATAAATTAAAGATCAATAACTCAACGGGCCCTGATGGCATCCACCCAAGAGTTATTAAGGAATTGAAGAATGAAGTTGCTGATCTCTTGACTAAAATATGCAACTTGTCCCTCAAAACGGCCACGGTACCAGAGGACTGGAGGATAGCAAATGTCACGCCGATCTTTGAAAAGGGAAAGAGGGGGGACCCGGGAAACTATAGGCCAGTCAGCCTAACATCTATACGGGGTAAGATGGTGGAACGCCTCATCAAAGATAGAATCTCAAAATACATAGACAGACAGGCCTTGCTGAGGGAGAATCAGCATGGCTTCTGTAAGGGTAAGTCTTGCCTCACAAACCTTTTAGAATTCTTTGAAAAGGTCAGCAGGCATGTGGATGTGGGAGAACCCGTGGACATTATATATCTGGACTTTCAGAAGGCATTCGACAAGGTCCCTCACCAAAGGCTACTGAAAGAACTCCACAGTCAGGGAATTAGAGGGCAGCTCCTTTCCTGGATTGAGACCTGGTTGAAGACCAGGAAACAGAGAGTGGGTGTCAATGGGCAATTTTTACAATGGAGAGAAGAGAAAAGTGGTGTGCCCCAAGGATCTGTCCTGGGACCGGTGCTCTTCAACCTCTTCATAAATGACCTGGAGACAGGGTTGAGCAGTGAGGTAGCTAAGTTTGCAGATGACACCAAACTTTTCCGAGTGGTGAAGACCAGAAGTGATTGTGAGGAGCTCCAGAAGGATCTCTCCAACCTGGCAGAATGGGCAGCAAAATGGCAGGTGCGTTTCAATGTAAGTAACGGTAAAGTCATGCACATTGGGTCAAAAAAATCAAAACTTCACATATAGGCTGATGGATTCTGAGCTGTCTGTGACAGTTCAGGAGAGAGATCTTGGGGTGGTGGTGGACAGGTCGATGAAAGTGTTGACCCAATGTGCGGCAGCAGTAAAGAAGGCCAATTCTATGCTTGGGATCATTTGAAAAGGTATTGAGAACAAAACAGCTAATATTATAATGCCGTTGTACAAATCAACGATAAGGCCACACCTGGAGTATTGTGTCGCTGACAAGATGGTCGCTGCATCTCAAAAAGGATATAGTGGAAATGGAAAAGGTGCAAAAGAGGGCAACTAAGATGATTGCTGGGCTGGGGCACCTTCCTTATGAGGAAATGCTATGGCGTTTGAGCCTTTTCAGCCTAGAAAAGAGACGCCTGAGGGGGGACATGATTGAGACTTACAAAATTATGCATGGGAAGGATAAAGTAGATAAAGAGATGCTCTTAACACTGTCACATAACACCAGAACCAGGGGACATCCACTAAAATTGAGTGTTGGGAGAGTTAGGACAGACAAAAGAAAATATTTCTTTACTCAGCATGTGGTTGGTCTGTGGAACTCCTTGCCACAGGATGTGGTGATGGCATCTGGCCTGGATGGCTTTAAAAGGGGATTAGACAAGTTTCTGGTGGAAAAATCCATTATGGGTTACAAGCCATGATGTGTATGTGCAACCTCCTCATTTTAGAAATGGGTTATGTCAGATGCAAGGGAGGAAACCAGGATGCAGGTCTCTTGTTATCAGGTGTGCTCCCTGGGGCATTTGGTGGGGCTTCTGTGAGATACAGGAAGCTGGACTAGATGGGCCTATGGCCTGATCCAGTGGGGCTGTTCTTATGTACATTTACATAAGTTTACATAAATTTACATAAGTTTACATAAATGAATATATTAAAGATGAACTTATATGAATGAATGAAGGTCTTGCAGTAGCTCAAGGCCTATAAAAGGCCTTGCACAAAGCAAGGCCAGCCTTTCCTTCGCTGCCACTGCTGCATCACAGACGTGAAACAGCAAGCATTGGAGGGAGCCCTCGTCCCCACAGCTCATGTGCAGGGCCTCGGAGAGGAATTTTATGAAGGGGTACAAAGTTTCTTTTGGGCCCCTTCCTAAAGAGATAGGGTGTGAAACAGAGTGGGAGGTGGAAATGGGAGTGGGCAGAATGAGAGCAAAACAGGCAGGGGAAAGTGGCAGCAGCTGAAGTAGTCTTTGGAGCCCAGATTTACCAGTCTTCCCACTGCAGAGCTTAGGTCTACCTACCTGCCCAACACTGGCAGCTAGATACAGTCCTACAGAAAACCCAACACACTCCTAAGTCTCTCTAAAATCTATCAAATATAGAAAATCATTGCAGGAAATCAGTATCATTGTATTTAGCCTCACTTGTGAATGGCAAGTATCCTGTGTACCCTAAGGGCGCAATCCTAACCCACTTTCCAGCACTGGCATAGCTGTGCCAGCGGGGCATGTGCTGCATCCTGCAGTTGGGGGGCTGCCATGGAGGCCCAAGGTAAGGCAATGATCATTTCCTTACCTTACGCTTCGCTGGCGGGTTTCCTGCTTCTAACATATTTGAAGAAGCTTTTATTATTCCCCTTAATGCTGCTGGCCATGTGTTCCTCATAGTCTCTCTTGGTGCAGTGCATTTCCTTACCAACTGCACTGAGGTAAGTTGCATTGCCCTTACCTCAGTGCAGGAAAGTTAGTTAGAATTGCAGCCTAACACTGACTTCTGCAGCAGCTGCAGTGCGCAGCTGGGTTGCTGTGCTCCAATACACTCCTTCATGGGAAGCAGATCCACAAGCCAAAGAACTACTGTAGCAGGTTGGTTTTCTCCCACATGTGACACTGTTCAGGAATGTACATTCCTGGACCTGGTGTGTATGGCTTGTGACAGTAGTTGCTGCCATGTGTCCACAATAATGCCCCCAGCATCTGGTGTGGGCAGTTAGTCTGGGTGAGATTGGAAAATGTAAGATTCCAGGAAATTTCTGGACTCCCTCCTTTGGCTCCTGGGCCCCCTTTCTAACCCTGGGCCCTGGTACAAATTACCCCCTTTACCCCCCTCTCCTAGGCCCTGCTCATGTGAGAGGTCAGACAGTAGCCATCATGCTGAGAGTAGTTGCATCAGGCCAGTGTGGGCTTCAGCAAGCCTCCAGAGGGCCAGAGGCTCATTGGAAACTGGGGGCTTCCTGAGGGCCGCATTGGGAGTCCTAGAGAACCACAAGTGGCCCCAGGGCTGGGGTTTGAGCACCCCTGCTGTAGGGTAATCTTGTGCCAGTTTCAGGGATCAGCAGATTTGAATGAGGAATACCACATCTCAAAAGCAAAGCCTGTTGGTATTCTGCATTTGTTTTGCAGATCACAGCAATAACTATTTTGGATGCATAGTGTAGTAGACGATAAAAGAAAAAAATCTTTCTGTCAACAGCTGCATATACATTAGAAAACAATCTGCTTTCGGAAAACTAAACCTGATTTTAATATTTAAAGACCACCAACTATACAGAATGCATTCAAAGGGATTAGGAATGCTTTACTCAAGCGTTGGCTCTGACAGCACTGCACATGAACTCAATACAGCTTTTTCCCAGTACAGAATCAGGACAACATATTGTGCCACTGTGTGATAGTAGGTGTCAATTCATTCCCTAGGATCTGAGATTAAATGACCAGAACTAATCCTTAAATCCTTATCTACAAGGTTTGTTTTTCTACCAGGAAAACACACACACACACATACCTATCTAGGAATGCACATGGAACCGGCATCTTTCTTCACTGAAATGTAGCAAATATTCATCACCTTCTTGTTACAATAAGGGAAGATATTCTGATCCATTTCCTTTCTATATAAGGGCCATATTTTCTGTTTCTCAAAAATAAAGGCAAGTGGTAGAACTATGACACTGACATACCTTTAAAGTAGTGATTCTCTTGTTTAGGAGGAGGAGAGTCTATCCATTGCAAACACTGCATCTTGTCCAGTGGCTGTTAACGGGTTTCTCTTTTGCATCTTTCCTTAGACCAGGAGTGTCAAGCCTATTTCATACAGCAGGACAAAGCATCTATGGCACCTGCTGAGGGCTCGAGGTATCCCGTGGGCTGAATAATCATTTTTATTAACAGTGGCTCTCAAATGCCATTTAAATGCAATTTAAATAAAGCCCCAGTAATAAATTAGAGTTTATTTCGAGTTTATAAATTAGAGTTGTTGTTTTTTTATTTAGGTCTTAATTTGAGTTGAAACTTGGGTGTTATCTTTGTAATCTGCTTTCTCTCTCAACCTTGAACATATGAAATAATAAAAAACAAATGAGTTTGACAAAGCTTATCATGTGCTTTCTTCTCTATGCAGTAACCCTACATAACCCTACATATCTTTGCTTTTAAATTAGTAATTTTAATGAACTTTTAATATTGTATAATGTTTTGATAGTGTATAACAGGTATTTGATTGTTTTTCAATACATATGTTATATTTTTATATGTATTGTGTTTTTTTTTTTTAACCTTTTTGTAAACTGCTTTGAGTTGAGTCAGGGTTAAGAAAAGTGGGATATAAATAATCTAAATAAGTATAGGGAAACTCAATTACTACCTTATCATTCAGGTGCCCTTTTGTCAGCTGGATCCTAAGAATTTGCCAGATGTTCCCAAATACTTTTTTAAAAGGACATCTTTTTATATGAGGGCAACCAAAATCTTGTTAGCATGAAGCCTGTGTTTGAACTGTAAAGTCAATCTTGTTGTGGGGGAGCGGAGCTATTTAAGAAAGATAAATATGTATTAAACAAATTTGAACTGTAAAGGAAAGTTGAAGAAGAAAAAAACCATCTGACTGCTTAGAAAGGCAGGCAAGTGGGCAAGGAAAATCAGAGCAGAGCAGTTTGGAACTTGCCCCTTACCTTACCTGGTTCTCTGAATTGCCACCTCCTTCCTCCATGCTTGTCCATGCTTATCTAAAAAAGGAAATGCAGAGTGTGCTACTAGTGTCCTCCCAGCTCATTCTGCTCTTCTTGTTTTTAAATAAACAAAGCTGGAACATAGGATATAGGCTAAACCAGTGGTTCCCAAACTGTGGGTTGGGACCCATGGGTGGGTTACTACCTGATTATTGGTGGGTCACCAAAGGGTGATGAAAAGATCAGATAACTAATTGCCTCAAGCCCAAGACTGTTCAAGAATCAGATACTATAGCTGCTATAGGCTTCTTTTTGTGCTAAGCATGTTCCCTGAGTGCCAACATGGGCAAGAGCATTATGACACACTTTTTTTCCCCTGAAACATCTATGATAGACTGCTCATTGTACAAAAGTGAACACAGCAGTTTAGTGTTGCAAAGGTGCATGAATGCACATTTTACAAATCCCCATAGAAGTGTTTGGTAAAATGGTGATGATTTTAAATCTTGGTGTATTTTCACGGCAAGTGCAACTCTGACAAAGAGAAACTGTGTGCTTTCTTTGTTCCTGGTGGTGTGTGTTCAACACACAGATATGTGGGGAAGAGGGACATGATTCTAAAAAAAAAAATGCTACATTTCATGGCATGTGTCTAAATGCTACATTCCACTGTGACTACACAAACACACACACAGTATCAATTTATTATTTCATGCATATTTAAAAACAGCATGCTGATATTGCATAGCTTAAGAATACAGAAGCAACTATGTGAACAAACCTAGCTGTCTAACATTTTGAAATAGATTGGAGCTATTGGCTTGTGAGTTCAAACCAAGGCACAAGAATTAGTTTGAATGGTTTTTGGTATTGCACATGGGTTTACAGTAAAATATTGATTAATGCTGCCATATGGAGAAAACCTAACAATCAGTAAGTAGAGCTGAAACCTCATAGGGAAGAAACAGACTGGCGGAGGTGATTTGATACTGGAAAATGACAAGCGAAGAAAGAGGTAGGAACACAGACCCCCAGTTGTCTTCTGAAAAGTCTTTCTCTTCCAAAGTTGCTACTCCTTAAGACAATAGCTAGTGTGTTTTATTGTATATAATTACAACATTATGTTGTATTAATATATGCTAAGTACATACCTTTTTGGAAACTTAACATTTAATTTGTTATTAGGAATGGTGAAGGGGTTATTTTGCTGTAGATTTGGGCTTCCTTAGGTTGCTTGGATAGGCAAGGAACTCGGGATACAAATGTTTTTGAATAAAAATAAAATAGCTCAGACTGCAATCCTATACATCAGCGGTTTTCAGACTCTCAGGGAGTTCTTGTGGGGGCAGGGGGAGACAGCAATGCGATCTCCAGGATAGCATTGCTAAGGGGGCTGCAGGGACTGGGATGACTTTCCCGTCTGCTTTTGCACAATATGATAGCCTGGCTTATTTTAAAGCCTTCTGTTATTTCTTTGTTTCATGTGTGATGCAGCTATGTCTGAAAGGTCAGGATGCAACAGACCTGTGAGAGAAGAATGGCACGATGATACCCCAAAGTATCATAAGAGTGCCTGCCTTAAAATATAAATGACAAATAGTAATAGAAACATTTGAACTGTGTTGGATCCGCTACTGCTGTTCCTTATTCAATGACAAAATAATCCATTCCAACGAATGATCTCCTGCCTTAATTCATAACTCATTGTTCAATAAATAACAGAAAGGTTGCTGAAGCTGTCTATATAAATCATAGCAATCTTGAATGTTATGCACAAGGGGATATTCACTAGGGAAGAGAAAGACATGACTCTTTAACCTTCCTTTAGTTTAGTTTAATGGAAATGACTTCACAAGTGTCCAGAGGCAGGTGTGGAAATACAAACCAAAAATACATGGTATACAGTACCACATCTATTAGTTTGCCAATTTATGGCCCAATCCTGTGTAGATGCTGCCCTGGCAGAATACGTGTTCCACTGCCAGCACTGTCACAAAAGAATCATCAAGCACTTTGTAACAGCAGTACTAGCCGACGCGCAGGTCAGAAGGCTCAAACCTTCCTGCGTGTGCCACTGGAGCAAACTATGCTTGCCGGACCAGCATAGGGGCAGGGGAGGGCAGAGAGAGGGTGGCAGATTGAACCCAGGAGAGGGGTGGGATCGGTGACACCAGCACATGCCTGTGCCCTTCCAAGGCCTAAACTACCTGCAGAGATCAACTCTGACTTGATATCGCTGGCACAGGTCTGTTGACCCATTGAAGCTGTTGGGGTTTACCCTAGGGTATGCAGACAAATGTCTCCTTAGCCTGAAGAGACCTCCAGCAGCCAAAATTCCCCCATGGGATGAAGCATAGCCCGTTCTGGCAGAGCTGCATCACCACATGGGGATTGAGTTATGACTGGACTGCTAGTGTGCTTTACTGTAGTACCATTCTTACCCAGACTCTAAGTTGGACTGCAGACTCTGCTTGGACATTTAATAGGGTATAGACTCCCCATGGATATCATGTTCACTACTCCCTGCTGCTGTATCAGGCTGACTCAGCTATTTAGTGTGGGGTCAGCCCTCAACATTGGATCAGTTTTGTCTCCCTCTATCCCTGAACTGCTGCTGTTATCCCTTTTTACTAGCTGCTTGTACAGACAGCTTTGAATTCATGAACATTTGCTTTTACTCAGACTCTAAATGCTTTCCTAACAGAAGGAGATCCAGGATGACTTCTCACTTTGTGGAGAGGGAGGAGATAGCAATTGAAATTCACATTTTAATTTTAACACAAATATTTTAATTTTAAAATAGCAGAAAATGTGATGTATTGCAATTTTAGCATGATTTTAATTAAAAAGTCCATCAGAAGAAACTGAGATAAAATATAGTTTTTTTGAAGAGATGTGATCAGGAGAAACTGGATAGATTATTTGGTTCTTTCCATCTCTGAAGTACCATGCTGTATAATTAACATGCGTCTTCTGTTTTTTAGAAAGTGATATTGCATTTTAAGCTTTCGGAGTATCACTCTATTGAAACAGGGAAGTGAAATGAATTGAGTATAGCAGGAAGCATTGCCATATGAGAAAAAATCAATGGTACACATGACTGGAATCTCAAGTGAAATTAATGAGTCACATTGTCTGACATGCTTTTAAAGTAAGATTTAATCAATGTAGTTATTAATGGAATAATTAATTTCCACAGTAATTGACAGATGCTGCTTGAGCTGTCATTAATTTGCTCACTTACGTGATAGACTGCTCTTCAGTGAATGGAGAGTGATTTTAATAAGTGTTTGTCCATAAAGTGAACAAAGTTAAAGTTAAAGATCTGGAAGGTTATTTCAAACTAAATTATACAGCATGAAGTTAGTCAATATTTGTCACACAGAGATTTTGTTATGTTATGTGACCTCTCAATCTCCTTGCTGTTGGTTATCACAGCTAGACAGAGTTCCCTGAATAATGATACTGACATGAGCTCCATCAAACAGCCAAACAATATCTCTTTGTTATTGGCAGAAGATAAGAAGGCACCTTTCCTCATGTTGATAGTTGAAAGAAATTGCCTCTCTTTCTCACAGACAGTCAGCAGATATAGAGCCCTGAATTTCTCTCAAAATGGCTTCCTGTAATACAGGAAAAAATTATTTTGCATACAACCAAGCAATATTTGTGCATGTTGCTCCATCTGCTGTCTTATCTTCATAATGTGCTTGACCCTGATGTGCTCAGCTTATTAAACAGGAGCCAGGGCTAGGGCAATCCCAACTTTGGCAAAGTTGATTCTTTGATGACAGAATCAACTCTTTGCCCCCATCATATTCCAGGAAGGAAGCTCCCATTGGCACCTAAGGGAACCTTCAACCCAGGTTTTGGAAGCTTTGGTGCTTCAGTGCCTCCATCAGAGGACGAAGAGGACACTCCCACAGGGACACTGCCCAGAGTGGTAGCGAGGAGGGCACAGGGACCTGGAGGGTGGAGGGAAGCCTAATTGCCAGCAGGCATTGAGGAGGAGCCAGGTTGCACTTAACCCCCTCCCTGCTTGGACTTTACAGTGGACCTGTGGCCAAGGGGGTGAGCACTCCTCTCCAACAGAATGAACAGTCACCAGCAGAAGGCAAAGCAAATCCCCTCCAACCCCAGGAAATTGGGTTATACAATAAAGAACAGAGAGACGAGCACTTTCTTCACAGTTCTTACACTTACTCCAAATAGCATAGTCATTTAATTAAGAACTCACGCATAATAAAGAAACCAACCCCATATTAAACTCTCCTCTGTTCTTTTAGCTTTCCACATTTTGATGGGATGAACACTTTGAAACAAATGAATTGCCACACATGGTCTTATTACATAGAACATGTCACAAAGTGCCATCCTGCACTTTTGAATCTATTCCAAAATACTATGCAGGGACTTGCAGTGTGGGGATGGCAGGCGAGGCAAGACCATCCCGCCAGTGTTCTTCAAAAAGTACCACTGCTGCTGTGATCATACATTCACTCACAATGCACACACTCTGAACCGCAACTGGAGCGCATGGGTTGTGAGTGTCTGCATGCTCACAGCCATGGTGGTAACAGCACTTTTTGAAGAACTCTGGTAGAGTGGTCCTGCCTCATCTCCCACCACCGCATGTTCCTGCTAGTATGTGGTGCCATGTCCTTGCTGTAAGGAAATATTTGCTGTTTAGACTGAAATCAAGATGCATCCTCTGTAGCTCTGTATTTTTTTTTCTATTTGGGGTGATATTTGTAAGATAAATGAACCATGAAAGAATTGCGTGGAAGAGTCAGTAAAGTATGATCATATAAACTAGCCTAGATTCATGGTCAGTGACCATTATGCAATCATAGGGTGCAATCCTAACTTGTGCTGGAACAGGCAAGCCAGGAGGCTTGTGCTGTATCCAGCCCAGGATTGTGGCCAGCAGTGGCTTAGCCAGAGGCAAGGGGAAACTTTTCCCCTTACCCCTGGGTAAGGGCTGCTGGTGCCTATGGGTCTCCTTGGACTTGCGCCACCTCCTGAGGTGGCGCAAGTCCGAGGAGAGCAGAATGTCTTGAAGCCGCTCTGTTCTCCCTGGGGACGGGAGAACAGAACCATAACTGTTGGATCCCAGCCCTGCTCCCCGCCCGCCCGCCCACCCCCAGGGCCATCCGTTGCCCTCCCTCCCCCCCCGCCCAGGAATGCCTCCCTCCCTCCTTTCCACCACCCCACGCCTACCTTTTCCGACCCCTGCGGGGCCGACGTAAGCACCGGAGGGGAAGCCGGCGTGGAGGTGTCTGTCAGCCTCCACCGGCCGGCGCTTCTCGGAGTACCAGCCTGGCTTCCCCTCGAGGAGGTGCAAACGTGCTTTACGGTCCCTTGTCCCAATCTGCTTTATGGTCCCAAGTCCCTTGGGCCAGCCTATCTACAGGTTTGGATTGCGCCCATAATCACTTTTGTCAATTGATAGCAGAACATTCATTTCTCCCAGTGGAAAAGAAGACTATTTTCCAGTTGGAAAATTGTTTTTTTCTTGTTGATTCTGCATCCTGAAACCGCCTGAAATGTGATTTAGGTATAAGGCATAAAGAATTTTTCATGTGTATAGCATTCAAAAAAGAACTTATCAGATATAACTGATTTATGGGAAATAAGGCTTTCTGTTAATACTTCCAAGCTGCCTGACAAACACTAAACAAATTAAGGATTATTCCATACTCCGGTTATCAAAATCCATATGATTGCTCAAACAGAAATGTTAAAACAGAATCTTATGTTTACAGCAACATCTCACACTTAAAATTCGTTAGAAACTGATACATATTGCCACTTTGATATAATTGGTATCTCCCTAGAATTATTTATTATATGGTTTTGAAGAGGGAAAACTATGTGTATTTTCACTGGGCTTGGCTTTCCAGCTAAAATTGAAAATTTCAGTGAAGTGAAAACTAATGCCAACTAGATAACTGTTTTGATCCAACAGTGTGCGTCTTCAAATGCTTATTGGAACACAGGCAAAGTCTTGGAAATGAATCATTTGTAGATTGTCCAATAATGTATTGAAATGTGCATCTGTTTTCTATGCACATTTGATGGACTAGTGTATTAGCAGAGTATACGAATTGCTTGCTGAATGTTAATCTTCTGATTGCTTTCCACTGCTGGATATGAAACTGAAACCCTGTTCTAAGAAACTATGTTTCTTGATTGTTGTTATGATGGCATATTGGATGGCTGGTCTTCCATTGTAGTTTGTGATTCAGCTCAATAGAGAGGGATGTGTTTGAAATCATTGTTATATCCTTCAGGGAAGATATTCAATAGAAACAATTCTGGTTGTAAGGGTATTACACAATTGAAAATAACTTGAATATTTATATGAATTTTTTTCCAAAACTCTTTTGCCTTAGGGCAAAGCCACCACATGTGGTAAAAAGATCCTTTCACCTCTTTACATTTCCAACATTTGTTACTTGTGCTGGGATACATTTTTGCCAACCTAGTCAAGTCAAGTCAACCTTTATTAGGCATAAACATTAGGTAGGTGAAGACTCTGTACAGAAACCGTAGAGAGAATATAAACCTAAGTAATACACAAGTATATGTATATGTGCACACCTACATGTACACACAGATACAAACGTACAATACATTTTACATACAAACATGTATTATTTAAAAAACAACAACAATCAGTTACTCTGCAGATATTGCCAAAGATGTAATGTGCTCAGTGGTCACTTGCTACAGAAAGCTTGGCTCGATTCAAATTACTCAAGTTTAGGAACTGTGTGACTGAGAGGGTTGTATGCTCTACGTCACCTGCTAGAAGGAATTGAATTATAGCTTTTTCAGAATGCCCTGTTTTAGCATGGAGCAAGGGAGAGAGGAATTGCTGTCTTAATGCTTGACATCTGGGACAGTGCAACATAATGTGGGTGGATGATTCTATTTCACCTAAATTGCAGCTACATAAACGATCTTCCCAGGAGGCGTTTCTAAATCTGCCATGTAAGTCATTAGAGGGGGTCACGTTACAACGTACCAAGGTAAAGGCCCTTCTCTCCAGGGGGTGCACTAGGAGGGACAGATATTTTGGTTGTTGACCACTTGTAATTTTAAGATGAAAATTCAGAGGGGAACATTTTTTCTGTGCTGCACTTAGAATCTCTTGCCTTTCTATATCATATAGTCTGGTTTTCACAAGTCTGGTGATAATCTCTGGAGAGGGAGCTCCTTGTAGATCGACCTCAAGGCCCATCTGTTGAGTTTTTTTATGAAATAGTACTAGGCAAGGGGTTAACGTTGGATCAGTCAACAGCCCCTTTAGCAGCAAGTTGTGATCAGCCCTGAAGAAGACTTTGGTCCAGTATTTTAAAAAAACTGGACCATGCACGTAACTCCAGTCTATGTTGACCTGATTCCAGGCAGAGTGCTGCATAGGGAACGCAATGTGGTAAGCCGAGAATTTTGTAAAGAAATTTGGATTGAACCCTTTCAATTGTGTTATTTAATGCCGGCATCCATACTGGCATCCATACTTTTACCAACCTATCTGGAGATAGGTACCATCTATAAAAAAATTTATATATGTTTTGACAACTCATTTCCTTGAGTTACACTAGTGTCTTTTCAAGATTTAATAAGAATTAGTGTGTGGGAGATTCTTGCCCCCGGGGAATGGATTAAACTAAATGATGATGCAAATTCTCTCTCTCGTGCCTAATTACAATGTTACCTATATCAGTTTTTTCTTCTTCTTGATTTAAGCAAAGTGTATAATTTTATTGTCTTATAATTATTGTCTCTCTGTGTTGGAGAATTTGGAACTTAACACTCTCTAAAGTAGTTTATTGTGTGTAAGTGAATTGTATTACATTTCTTTGACTGCACTATGTAGTATCTAAAAAGGTTAACAAGAACATGTCTGTATCTCTTTCTAATGTCAAATACTGGTATGTAAAAGATTAAAACCTACTCATTGAAGTCATGTTCTGTAGTGGCAGGTGTATGAGGACAGCTTGTGATTTCTCAGTAGTGATGGAAAGGAACTTGTGTGTAATATAGGAACTGAGGCTTTTGTTGTTGAGGTGGTCCTGAAGTGAAACATTTTTTTTTTGGGGAGGGGGGGGTTGTTGACCAAATTCAGTAGGTTTAAGTTCTCCTCCTAACTTTCCTCCCTCACATGTGTAGAGCATTATCAAAGGACTTAAAAACACCAGAAAAGTTAAAAAAAAATCAATCTAACTGCAGATGCAACAGATTCCGTTCTGTTATCTAGTAATCACTAGGAGGACATCCTTAATCCAAAGATACTAGTAAGTTGAATTGTCAAACAATCTAAGTTGATCTTCCAGATAGCTTATGTTTATTCTTTTTATAGTACATGTTCTGACTAGTTAGGTTCTCTCCTGTTGACTGGTATACTTGTTGCTGCAAATTTCCAAGTAGTTTCTGCTGTATCATTTTGCTGTATCATTTTGTATCACCAAATAACCAAAAAAACGCCAAAAAACTAGCAACTCCTTCCTCTGCTGTAACGTGGTTCATATCTAATTTCAAAACATCAGCATACTCCTATGCTGAAATTGCACCAATGTGCAATCTGGCAGGAAAGATAAAGAGCCCCACTTGTTGTCACTCATGGTGGTTTGAGGGGGTAATGCTTCCTGCAGAGGTGGCTGGGGCCCTGGACCTCCATTTCCCCAAGCATTGATAACTCTGGCCACACAGGGGCTCACAGGATTGGGCACTGGGGCGGTGATAGCCCCACAAGCTGAGGGGGTGGTGCTGGCCCCCCTACTGCCACGTACCCATGGGCCTTGGCCAGTCCATCCACTGCCTGGAGATGTGGCTGCTTATGCGACACATTGAATAGGCATGTGTGAAAAGTGGTCATCTGAGACAGTAGGGGCTTATCCAGCCCGTGAAGTCTAGACCCAGCTTATGGAGGCTCTGGGCAGGGTTATGTGGACATGGGTGCCCTGGAGCAATTCCAAGAGGACGTTCTGGTGGCTCTGGTGGGTGACTGGGAGGGTGTGAAGTGGCAGGTGCAGGTACTAGCGAATGCAACCATCCTGCTCTGGGATCAGAACCACCCTTTGGGCATCTTGCCTGGCTCAGGATGTGAGGCAAGGTGATTGTCATGGGTGGTAGGCAGTGTTCCCATCTAAACTATGCAGCCATGCAGTTTGAAACAGAGCTGCTGGATGGATGTGGTGTCTAAGTCAAAGGACACATTCACAATGAGCTAGAAGAGTGTTACTAGGTTTTGTCATTGCACATATCTCACCTGTTGCACAGGTGAACTCTGATACCTAAAACAGATTTGGGGATGCTTCTTCATGAGCACAAATTCAGATTTCAGTATGGTTATGTATATTTCAAGTCTTGCATTGCCATTTGGGGGGGGGGGGGAATACCATCCATTCATAGGAGTTGTGAAGGACTGCTGAATTAGACTTTTCTGGCCATTCTTTAGGAAATACATCAATATTTTTGTTGTGTTCAATTAAAAAAACACAAATTAGTTAAGAATGGTACAAAGTACCTATGTGGCAAATCCATGAAATGATGATGATTTGCTGTTTTAAGAACAACATTTGACTGTTATTGATCTAACATCTAACATGTGACTGTTATTGATTAAATGACCGTCACTTTTGTACAAAATGATTTTCTGTGCTTTTGCTTTACTGCATTTGAATTAATATATGAACACGTCTCTCTTCTTTCTGAAATGCCACGATTTGCATCTCAGTTGCTGGGCATCCCAAAAAATGGCTGCTGCAGTATCCTGTGCACACTGGGCAGCACCAGCTGGTGCAGAATCAAGGAGTCCTGTGTCAGGCCATGCATCCCGGCGCAAAGCTCTTGATCCAGTGGAGCAGAGCTCTGCCAGTCCCACCCCCCTCTCAGCCTCCTCCCTCCCCCACCCTCCATCCATCCCAGAATGCCTCTTTCCCACCTCCCCCCTGCCCCTACTTACCTCTCCACTGCCAGGCACTTTGCAAGGAGCACCTGGCTGCAGATTGCCACCCTCCCACCAGCGTTGTCACAGTGCAGACTCATGCTGGGCCAGCTCCCGCACTTGGCCGGCGCTAACCCATACAAACATGCATTACAGCATGTTTGAAACAGTGCGCACCAGCAGTGAGCTGGCGCACACTGCTTAGGATTGTGCCCTTATAATGTATCTGATACAGTGCAAGGTCAATGCTTTCCCTTTTGTTATTCTTTCTTGCTGCAAAAAAAAAAAAAAAAAATAGTTTTGTAGCATTCTTGAGGCAGATGCCTCATACCTGTCTTAGGCATTTAACACTGAAGAGTCAAACATCAGAGCTCTTTGATAGTGGTCTGTTTCTATAACAGTTCAAAAACAAGAAAAGCTCCTTTAGCAGTTTAGAAACTGACAAATCTATTTCAGCAAATGCTTTCGTGGACTACAAAACGCTTCATCAGATGATGGAGTGAAACCCTCAATATACAGTAGTTTATGTATAGTGTTGTGTAGTAATTTCTTACCAGGTTTTACCCTATTGAAAACAAAGGCATCAGAACAGCGAAGAAGCTTATGTGAAGTAAACTATGATCAAAATTGTTGCATCTATGTTGGAATGCACTATCTATTTCATTTTAAATGTGGAAGCACTTGTATTTGAGCATATTTATTTTCAGTGCAGTCAGTGGCATAGCTAGTGGGGGGCAGGGAGCGGGCCGTCCAGGTAGCACCCTCAGGGGTGGTGACACTACTGGAGACCAAAATCACGGCTGTTAGGAATAATACGATCATGTTAATACCATTCAACGTGTAATTTAGAGCAGAATGCAAAGAAACAAACCAGACTAAAATATCTCAACTCTTTCAAAAGTTATGGCCAAAAAAACCCTCAGAAAACAACAATACAACTGTCATATGTAACAAAAAATAGATTCCCTTAATTTAAAACTGACAAATGAGACTGATTTTTTTAAGAGGGCATTAAATGGGGCATTTGGTGGGCCGCTGTGAGATACAGGAAGCTGGACTAGATGGGCCTATGGCCTGATCCAGTGGGGCTGTTCTTATGTTCTTATGTTCTTAAGAGCCAATGAGATGTTATTATGACACAGCATGGAACCAATAAAGTGTTAGTAAGGTGACACCCTCAGAGGAGTGACACCACTAGTGACCAAAATTGTGGAAAGCATGATTTTTAGGAATAATACCATCATATTACATACCACTCAAAGTGTAATTTGAGTGTCACCCCAGCACTGTCTGTTCTAGTGGCTGTCTGCTGGTATTCATTTGCATCTTTTTAGATTGTGAGCCCTTTTGGGACAGGGAGCCATTTAGTTATTTGATTTTTGTCTGTAAACCGCTTTGTGAACTTTTAGTTGAAAAGTGGTATATAAATACTGTTAATAATAATAATTTGCAGCTGAATGTAGTGAAACGAAACTGCATTGAAATATGTGTTCTGGCAAAAGCTATAACTAGAAAAAGAAAACAAAACTGATTTATACACTGGTTCTGAGCTGCCCAGTGTACAGGGCTGCCTTGGCACCAAAAATAGCTGCTACGGTATCCTGTGCGCACCAGGCAGCTGCTGGTGGCTCCTTGGGGAGAAAGTGACTTTCATCCCCTTCCCCCGGGGAAGTGGCCCCGCAATGGGGCTACTTGATTCAGCATCAGCTCTTCAGTCAGCGCAGAATCAAGGAGTCCTATGTTGGGCCGTGTGGCCTGACATGGGGCTCTAAATCCAATGAAACTGAGCTCTGCCCCCTTCCTGTGCCACACCTTCCCTCCACCTATCCCCGAGCGCCTCCTCCTGCCTCCACCCACCCCATCTTACCTCTGCCACAAGGAGCACCTCGTGGTGGATCACCAGCCTCCCACCAGCACTGTCCTCCCACAGCGGGCTCCTGCTGGACCAGCTTTGGCACTCGGCTGGCACAAACCCCCAAAAATATGCTTTAAGCTGGCATGCAAAGCTTAGAATTGGATCCTTATGTAACAAAATGAATTTCCTTAACTCAGAACTGACCAATGAGTCTGAGTTTTCTGAGAGCTGTCTAGGTGATGTTATGACACAGCATGGAAACAATGTTACAATGAGTCAACTCCCTTTTCCATGAATCAGAGCTAATACTCAAACTCCTATTCTGTTGTGTGGGTGTCATCAAGTTGGCCACTGTTTTTTTTTGCTGGTTACTGATTTTTTGGGTGACCTGTACTGTTCTGTAATAAAATAAATGAAGTTAATGGGGGTGACAACATGAGTTACCAAACTGGGTGACACCAACCCTAGTGACTCCACGGGTGGGAAGGTTGAGTGGTGTTGGTCACTGGCTTAGATGACTTTTAAAGCGGATTCTAAACATTCATGGTGCTCTTTATCTGGCTCCCATTGCAATTGGGCTCTCTCAGAAGCTCTGGAACGGAGAGATGGAGGCAAGGAATGCTATGGGGTAAGGGGCAGACCAGGAGGGGTGAGGGAGACTGACAAGGTTCTGGGACAGCCCAATTAACAGGTGGGCTGCCCTTTCAGCAATGCCACTTCTGCCACGGTGTCACTTCACAGAGCATCTCTCAGCTGCTGAGCTTCAAAGTGACACTGTGGCAGAAGTGGCACTACTGAAAGGGCAGTCCACATGATAATTAGGCTCACCCTGCATGATGATTGGGCTCTCTCATATCTTGAAAATATTAAGATTTGAACATTTTCTCTTTTGTCATTTGCAACCAAATAGTTTCTGTGTAACAGCAAAATACTTATTTCTGGCCACCATCTGCTTAATGACATCAATTCCTGCTAAATGATGTCACTTCTGGCCCTCAGCATGCACCATTAATGCTATTTGGCCCATTGTATGAAGCTGGTTTGACATCCCTGATCTACTTCGTATGAGGTTGACTTGTCAATTTTGTTCTCAGGTCAGCTGTTCAAAAACAAAAAAAGTATCTCTGTAGGTTGACCATATTATATACCAAAGCTTTTTGCTTTGAGGCAGTTAGATGTCCATTCATGCCAAATGCCAGTCTTCTGCTTCAGTGTTTCCACTGAATGTAAACTTATCTACTAAAGACACGACATCTTTCATATCCTAAATTATTGCAGCTTTCACTCTTTATCTTTTTCCCCCTTCATATTAATATTTATTGTCTTCAGTTCAGTAATTATTGCATTTTTAATATAAATAAGCCAATAACAAGAACTACAAAAATCATGCTTTGATAGTATTTTGATTTTCTGCCAGAGCCAATGGTTGATGGTTCTTGTGTTGCGTTCTGTTTTTGCTCATCGCCAAGCTTTTGTGCTTATTGTTGATTTTGCCTTCTAGATATTGTTGAACATTCGTACTCCTTTTGATATGACTTCAAAAGCTTTGCAGCACCTGCTTTCTGTATTACTGATTGTCTCTTTAATTGGCAGTACTTACATTGATATGATTTGGGGTTTGAGTTGTGTTTATCTGGGTTGAAGGGATTTACTATTTTATTTCACACAAAAACTGGCACCTTAATAATGTGTTACTGTACTGAAATGGCTTTCTTTCTCATGTAATTCTTTTTGCCTGGAACAGTTAACATCTGTTGGCATGCCTCTAGTTCTGCAGATTGCTCAGATGTCAGCCTTGAATCAATTCCTCACCTTCTTCCAAATGCGCTCTTTTGGTAAGCAAATAGTATCACATATGATCAGGGTTGCTTTGAGGCACTACTGCAATTTTGTTCCTTAGTTTGGGGGTGGGTAGTCTCTCATTTCAGAACTTTTCCTTTGTCAGTAGTTTATTTATTACTTTAACCCATTTCTGCCCAGCCCACAGATGTGCACATTTGGTCCCTGTTGCGTATATGCAACATTGGGCAGAAATGTCTTAATAACATTGAACATTTGTTCCCTTGAACAGCCTCAGCCTGTTCAATGGGGCCATTCCAGTATGCATCAGCTAACTTGCTAATGCAGAACTGAGTAGCCCCATGTAGGGCTGACAGGTTCAGGATTGGGGTTAGGATATGGTGGAGGCCACCTCTTCTGCCATCTTAGGGCCTGAACCATCTCTTCCCACCCTCCCCCAACCAAAAGATCATACTCCCCACATCTAGAATGCCTCATAAGAACATAAGAACAGCTCCACTGGATCAGGCCATAGGCCCATCTAATCCAGCTTCCTGTATCTCACAGCGGCCCACCAAATGCCCCAGGGAGCACACCAGATAACAAGAGACCTGCAAGGCTTCCTGGGAATTGTAGTTAAGAACATAAGAACAGCCCCACTGGATCAGGCCATAGGCCCATCTAGTCCAGCTTCCTGTATCTCACAGCGGCCCACCAAACGCCCCAGGGAGCACACCAGATAACAAGAGACCTGCAAGGCTTCCTGGGAATTGTAGTTAAGAACATAAGAACAGCTCCACTGGATCAGGCCATAGGCCCATCTAGTCCAGCTTCCTGTATCTCACAGCGGCCCACCAAATGCGCCAGGGAGCACACCAGATAACAAGAGGCCTGCAACCTGGTGCCCTCCCTTGCATCTGGCATTCTGACTTAACCCATTTCTAAAATCAGGAGGTTGCGCATACACATCATGGCTTGTACCCCATAATGGATTTTTCCTCCAGAAACTTGTCCAATCCCCTTTTAAAGGCGTCCAGGCCAGTCGCCATCACCACATCCTGTGGCAAGGAGTTCCACAGACCAACCACACGCTGAGTAAAGAAATATTTTCTTTTGTCTGTTCTAACTCTCCCAACACTCAATTTTAGTGGATGTCCCCTGGTTCTGATGTTATGTGAGAATATAAAGAGCATCTCCCTATCCACTCTGTCCATCCCCTGCATAATTTTGTATGTCTCAATCATGTCCCCCCTCAGGCGTCTCTTTTCTAGGCTGAAGAGGCCCAAACGCCGTAGCCTTTCTTCATAAGGAAGGTGCCCCAGCCTCCCTCCCCACCCCGAGGCACAGCACTTACCTACTCTGACAGCCATTGAATATGGCACCTGCAGGATAGCACAGGCCTTCTCACTGGCACTACTTACTCCTAGGGTGTTGAAAAGTACTTTATGGCACTTTTATGACACCCAGCACCAGTGCTGCAGTTTCAGCACAGATGCTGGCCCAGCATAAGATTGGGCTGTAAGTATATTAAATATATTGCTATAGCTCTCAAGTCTGAAAAGCATGTCTCAGCAGCCAGGAGAAGCTTGGAAGAGCTTTAAAAGTGCCTGTGGAGGGTCTGTGAAGCATCTGAGGAACATTTAAGTGATTGCAGGCAGCTTACAGCAGGCAGCTTTGTTTACATTTTGTCAGAGCACCACTGTAGAGTCTTCTGAGCATACTTAACTCCAAACCCAGGAGTGCCTCTTAAAACAACAGTGAACAGTATAAAAAGTTACCTTACAGAAATTGAAGCAGGATGTTGTGCTGTGGTAAGCTGTTTATGTTGGCTTATTTTGGTGCTGCATTTGTTTTGGGTGGTTTTTAAAATTGCAAATGCTTTTCTGCAGTTTCAAACCTGGACTTTTTTTTAAAGCAATTTATTGCAATATTCAATTCTGTAGCTTTAAGGGGGGAATGGCACACAGTGCTATATAAGCACCTTGTTAATGTCTTCAAAAACAGTGGCGTGGCTCAGATTTTTTCCTCCCTTTCAATCAGGCTGCAGGCAAGCTGCAGCTCCTCCTCACAAACACCATTTCCCAAATTTTACCCGCAGCTTAGCCAAGGGTCGTGGAACATTCCATGACTTTTGGCTGAAAACCTGCCCTTGCCTTATCTGTGACATTGACTTACAGGCAAGCATCTATGGTAGATCTTTAGAACAGTTCATATTGATATTCTGTGATCATGTCAAGAAGGGTGACTGCATATTTCTAGAAATTTTTCCCCATTATGTCCAGTTGGGCACTCCAGCTGCCATCTGGATAGCAAAGTAGCACACATATGTTGACAATATTCACTCGGAGAGCAGCTTGGCCTGAAATGTTAAAGAATAAGTAAATATGATTAAATTCGCTGTGGCTTTACTGTTGAAAGCACCAGTTTCTCTGTTTCAGTCTTGCTTACTATGCTTTAAGTAATTCATTAAGCTTTAAAACTATATAACTTTTTCACTGAGCTGGAAAGCCAAGTGCATAGTAAGTGCTACTGTATTCCTGTTCACCATAAACATTTTATTCAGGCATTAAAATAATCCCATATCTTTCACTTCAGCAGAATGTTGTTATTTTTAAAGCCTGCCATAATTGTGCTAGTGGTAGCTCGGGTTCGCATGGTAATAAGGTATCTCAGATGGAGCCAGCAAAATCTGGGTGCTGATAACTCCACACTGCAGGAGGTGGCTTGTAAATGTAAGTCGACCTCAATAAACTCAAGGCCATGAAATAAAACCTAACTGAATATGGCTGGATGACTGCAGGCCAAATGACACATGACCTGTAATAAAGCATCATTAATCTTGATGGATTTTGTTTTTCTTTAGTAGATAGCAGCCAGATCAGGACTGTGGTAGAAAGATCTGGAAACTTTAACTCTCTTCCCACCATACTGTTGATCCAGCTGTTACATACCCTAGAACAGTGGTTTTCACACTTTTAGCACTGGGACCCACTTTTTAGAATGAGAATCTGTCAGGACCCACCGGAGGAGATGTCATGACCGGAAGTGACACCATCAAGCAGGAAAACTAACAATCCTAGGCTGCGATCCTACCCACACTTACCCAGCAGTAAGTCCCATTTACTATCATTGCTAAAGCATATGCATAGTAGCCTGTTAAAAGTACAGATCTGTAACATTTCCCCAATGCAGTCACATGCCATGGTAGCATCAAGTCTAATATATTAAAAATAAAATATTGAAATGAAGGGGGACCCACCTGAAATTGGCTCGCAACCCACCTAGTGGGTTCTGACCCACAGTTTGAGAAACACTGCCCTAGAAAATAATTCCCATTGACACAATTGGGAGTGTTTTCAAAATTAATAACAGTAAGATTGGGCCTCCGCAGATTGCCAGCCCTCCATTGCTCCTGTGTGAAAGGGCGCTCTTAGCCTGCTCCTCTTAATTGCACAACACAAGAGTGGGAATATTGCAGCACCTTATTGGTATTCAGAGTCTCAGGGACAGGGACCTATTGCATAGCATTATCTCTTGCCAGTTCAGTGTGCCTTGATTGCCGATTTCCACCTACCAACCAATTGCTCAGCCTGAGGTTTGCTGGTTCCAGATAGAGCAGGGTAGGAATTTCTTGCTGTCCACATATTGGCAAGGATGTGCGCAAGTTCACGAACTTGAGTCCCAAGTCAGCAACCCCACAACTCGACTTGTGAATCATAATGTGTGGCTGTCGAGACGCAACCTGTGAAAAATTTTGAGTCACAAGTCATTTTGAGAAATGAGTCTTATGCAGCCAAAGCAAAACTTCAGCCTTCTTAATCCCCTCACACACACACACCCCCACAAGCCCCTGCATCCTGGAACCAACCTACCCTGCTGCTGCCATCCTTCTAAATGCCTGCTTTAAGATTGCCCATGAGAGGTCTTTCAGTGTTATAAGGAAGTGGTGGGGGGGAAAATGTAAGCAACAACGAACACACCCCCCCACAATAGGGACTTGAGATAGGGACTTGAGTTCCAACTCATTTTTAGTCACTGGCCCCCAAGTTATGGGTCAAGTTGAGGTCAGCAACATCCACATCTCAAGTTGACATGAGTCATCCAAAAACACGTTTTTGGGCTACTTGAATTGAGTCACCATAATTTTATCACCAGAATCTGTTTTGAAGTTTTTGCACCCTCCCCGGCATGGGGGTGATCCAGAAAAATCATATGTGGCTTTGATGGCATTTTATAATTCAAAATGCTCTTAGTCTTTGCAATATATCCAATAACTCACAGCTCATTTACAAATCTACCATAAAAACTTCATCTGCTCATAAATATATTTTAAGTGATCCTTGTTATAATTGCACATCTTTATATCTAGTTTTCGTATGCCATATTGTATTTTACGTTTACTGTTTATAATTTGTACTTTATGAAACATTATTGATTCTGTATTCTTCATATGGTGAACCTATGTGGCTGGGGAGGGATAACTTCTAAATCTAATAAATAACATGATTTTGTTAAACATTAGACCTGTTAATTCCAGCCTGGGACATTATCAGTTGTATTGCTGGATGGTGTTGGCTTTGAAAGCCTGCATGCTCAGCATACTATTGCTTTGTAATTATCCTCAGATAATATATTTGCCAATAATGTTTTCTCACTGTGTGTGTCAGAATATATTGTGTTAGTAATTATTGCAGTCAATTTGCTCAATAAATGCCTTTGAGGGCTCACAACTACAACAGATGACAAGTGGTTCATTTAAACTTCCTACATCCACTCTTGAAACACAACATAATTTCTCCCTGTGGTGTTGACAGTCTCATTTTATCAATAATATGCCTTTACTAATCTAGTGCCATTAGTTAGAGCTTTATTATTGCAGATAATAAGGGACTTTGTGAACGCGTTTGATTTGATGAAACATCACAATACGCTTTTCTCATGCTTTATAATCACTAAGGGCCCAATCCTACTCAACACGCTCTAGCTCACCAATGGCGTGCACTGTCACAAACGTGCTGTAAGGCACATATGTGGGCCATAGCATTGGTGCTCTGCGAGTGCTAGCCCAGTGCTGGCTGGTGCTGGGCTAGTGCTGGTGGAGCACTGCCACCTGGACCACTGAGCAGCAGAGAGGTAGGTGGAGCATGGGGGAGATGGGAAGGATTTGTTCCAGGACATGGGGAGGCGGAGGGAGGACAGAGATGAGGCATGCGGGGGGGAAGGAATGGGGCAGGAGGGAGGCAGGACCGATGGAGCTTTGCTGCACCGGATCCAGAGCGGGTCAAGCTGTCTGCCTGATACAGAGGCTCTTCATTTTACACTGACCTTCTGGTCATCTAGAATCGAGTAGACCCATTGCAGGGCTACTCAGTTTACTGGGGGAAGGCTGTCAGCTGCCTGGAGTGTGCTGGACGAAGTGGCAGCCATTTTCGGCACCGCTGCAGCCCCGCGCGCCAAGCACCTCAGGATTGAACTGCCCAACTTTAAAAAGTGGGAAGAAATAGTGATCCAGACAATAAATGTGACCATGGTGGTGTCGTCCTCCTCCACCCAAGGGGGGCAATTCCACATCCAATGTGTTAATGAAAGCCATAACAGTTACAAACAGGAGCCAGAGATCAAAGCTGAGAGATATTATGTTTCTTCCACATAAGGGAGAAAAAAACAAAAAGAAAGTGGAAGGAGTAGAACATAATGGAAAACCATGTTTCCTGTGGGTCTCTGGTTGCACCTGTGACCATAGCCCCTCCTGGTTCTTGCTGAGATTAAGTCCTTCCTGTGAAATCTACACATCAGCCATTTCTCATCCAGTATATCTTCTGTTGGACAGGTCCCCTTGACATAACCTCTTTCTGCTCCTTCCTTTCTACTACTTATCTTTCCCCTTGCTTTGTCTCCCTTCTTAGCTCCTTCACCTCTCAACCTCTGTTTCCCCTTCCTGTCTGTCTTTCTCAACTCCCCCTTCCCTTATCTCTGTTCTTCACACTGTCCTCTCTCCTTCTGACCTCTCTTGTCTTCCCAGGCCATCCTCTTTTAAGGGCTGGTACCAGGATTATGATATTGTTCTTTCCTCCTCTTCCTCCCTGCTCCATTCCACCCACCTCTGCCTCTCTCTCCCTTGTGAGGACTTATTGGAGCCAGGGCTCTCTTGTTTATTATAGTTTTTTTTTCCTTTTTAACAAATATTTTTAATTTTATTCTAAACCACCGAAATAAATACAAACTCAGAAACTTAAGAATAAAAATAGATATAAAAATGAAAGCAGATATTGAAAGTTGTATGGCAAGTGAGAAGTGCTAAATCTACATTTCTTTGTTCTACAAAATCATATAACATATTAGGTATCATATCTTAAAGAGTCTTGGTAATTTCTAAAATACATTTTCAACAAAAACAAAAAACAAATAAATTTGTCTATACAGGTTGAGTCTCATTATTCTCGAGGGTTCCCTTCCAAGAACACAGGTGGATGGCAAAAAACACATATAGCAAATCAATTTAAAAAACAAAGTCTCTTTGCTCCAGTGATTTAAAAACAGCCTTGCTGACCTTTTATAATGCACACAGAAGCCATCAGTCTCTCCTCAGGCCAGGAGCTTAGGCTTCCCTAGGAAGCAGCAATTCCTCCCTTCACCAGGAGCCCCAGCAAGGGGGAGATGATCACTGTCATTTAGCCTTCTTTCACTTGCTCAGGGGGAAGTAAGCCTGCAGAGAGAATGATTGATGGATTGTCAGCCAGCTGCCCTCTCTGGCATTATTAAATAACTGTTTTCCTTTAATTTAAAGGGCCCTTCTCATCAGCTTTGAGATAGAAAAATCTGTAGATAATTAGGTTACAACTGTAATCACTTGCATGACTGTCTCTCTGTAACAGTAAAAAGCAGTTTTTTAAACTGTGATTTTAAAGGGGTGCATTTTTCCCCTTCTCCAGGGATCAGCACATTCCTTCTCATTTGCAGGGGCCATTCGTGTTGAGTCAAATCCGTGTATAAAAAATCCATGTATAACAAGGCTGAACCTGTATATTAATTTTCTACTCATTGAATCCATAATTCATTAGATCCATTTTCCCCTTCATGGGCAGGAAGTCCATGAATTATTTCTAATTGTCCATAAAAGTCTTCACTGACTTCTCTTTAATTTGTTCATTTCAGCTAAGTCCAATATCTTTACCCACCATTATTCAGTTGAAGATATCTGTGGAACCTTCCAATATTAGCATACAAAATTCTTGCAGCAGTTGTCATATATAAAAATATAATTTCAAAACCTTTTTGAATCCAGTCCTTGAATATTCCCAACAAAAAAGCTTCTGGTTTCATTTGCAGATTTACCTTAAATATCAATTGCATTTGCTGGTGTATCAAAGTCCAATATTTTTTCACTTTGGTGCATGTCCACCACATATGATAAAACAATCCTTCTTGTTGATTACATTTTTATCATTTATTACGGTATGTACATTTTTGTACATTTTTGCTAGCCAAGGTTCTTTCTCCATCCATTTGTGGTGGCAGCCAGACTGTGCTGTATGGTGTGTCACACTTTGCAACAGCTGTAAAGGACCTTATGCTACCAAAATGCTGGTTGCAGCAGTGTAAGGCCCTGTTAGGATTGGGCTTTAAGAATAGTGAAACAAGCATTATAAATGGGTAGTCCCTCTGAATCAAGAATTTGGTCAATTCCAGTTGGACTCTTACTGCTTGTGTAGCAGTCTGATTTTCAGACTGTACATTAAATGGTATTCAAGAAATTGAATTTTGCATGTCGAACAGTAACAACTCTAGCAAATATTAGTGACAATTAGATAAATAATGCTACTTTTCTAGCTTCATATTTATTCTCCAGTAGAATATTGGCTGTAACCTTCAGATTCAATAGTATGAACTCTGTATTATTTTTATATGTCCCCAATGATAGCAGTGTACTTGGATATTCATAAAATGGGACAAATTTTTGGTGTCTTTAAAATATGTTTTATGAGTTTTTTAAAACCCTCATTTTCCTGCATAAAACAATTTTTATTTGAAAAATTGCCTGACTGCAATTCCTGAGAATGTTATATTGTTCATAAACTGGACAGGGAGGTCGATATAGTAATAAAAACAAAAACTAGAAAGCTGTGATTTGTATTGACTGATAGCACATCTGTGAGGAAACTTCATTATCACAAAGCACAAGAATCCTTCTTTGCCCGAGTTTAGTAAATGGGATTTCTCCATTATGCCACTGTATCTTACATTCCAGCGATACACAGAAGTATAAGGAAAGACGTTAAACTAAAATGAAACCGAAGTCAACAATATTAATTCAACAATGTTTCTGAAAGAGATAGGAAAATGGTTGCCTCTATTGTCTATCTTTGTTTTAAGATTCTCTTATCTTTCCAAAACTCCTTCACACAATAATAACTACTGAGTTTTCAAAACTTCAAAGCTTGGATGAAAATGGTCCCAGTAATACCAGTAGTGAACTGTTTCCACGCACAAAAGGGCTTTTTCAATCTAATGGAAAAAATATTGAATGAGAAAATTGACCCTATTTATAGAAAAGTTATTCTTTATACCTAAATCCTTGTGCATGTCTGTGCACCAGTTCATTTGCTTACCTTTTATGGTCCACTAAAATTTATACACTACAACATGCATCTTCCTCATTTACCTCCTATACCTATTCCTTAAGGAAGTTTTCTATTCAGCTTCCCACAGCTGGGGAAAAAAAAATGCTATTCTGAGTGGTATAGCATATGGCAGATATTGTTGGGTGTCAATGCAATGACAGTTTTTCTGGTGCAACTATAGCTCTGCTGGCAGAGATGGTTCCACAGTCATAGTCCTGCTGGTGAATGCCCCATGAACATCAAAGCAATGTTGCACCAATGTACTTCCATCCCTGGTACAACTGCAATCAGAATAAACCCTCAAATGGGGTGGATACATGGATGAGAGAACAAAGAGTCAATGTGCACCATATCCTAAGCCCCCTTTAGGCTATGGGCTGTCAGGCTCTGGGCACTGTTGGAACTGGTGACAGGAAGAAACTGCAGAAAACAATGGGGAGAGCATCTCAGGATATCTTTACTCCTGCCAGCCTCTCCACCCCATACACTTTCCTTTGGCAGAGCATAGGATACAGATTATACTCCGTAGCAACTCACAGCATACCAACTCCAGCACTAAAACTTCTGCCAGGGAAACTGAAGCTCAGATGACAGTGTGTGGGGAATAGAGCTGTATCTCTCTGGTCTTACATTGTGCACACTTGGACCATGCGCATAGGGACCTTGATCATGGGAACTATTTGAAAAGGACTGTTTGTGTGCAAAGGGAGTATATATCCTGCTGCCCTCACAACATCTGTGGCATGAACATTTGTTATATATCATTCAGTGCATAATTTCATGCAAAATGCATTGAAACTAACTGCTCTGAAATATCTCTATTCTATCAAAACAGTGTGGTAGGACAATGGTGCATCAGCACACCCAGCGCCCAGGACGTTGCCCCACCCACTGCATGGGAAGAAGCCTATCTTGGGGGTGATGCACTGGCATCCCACACTGGGTGACGCAAACCCTAGTGGTGCCACTGTTCATGAGTCACCTATTCTGTGCTGCCAAGACGTATAAACCATTGGGCAGCTATGTTGCTGCTACTATGTAGCACAGTAGTTCCCAAACTGTGAGCCATGGCTCCCTGGGGAACCATGGAAACCAGCCAGGGGAGCAGCGGAATCCTCATGAAAAACCTGCTGCCATATACAATGTATAGAGTTGTAACCCTAATGAGAGCCACAGCCAATGCTCCAGTAGGTCAGTGAAGGTTCCAGTCGAAAATGTTGGGGACATAGCAGGTGCCAGCAATGATGAAAGGACATGCTGTTGGTGGGTGTGGGCTAAATGAATGGGCTGCTGCTATCAGGCCCCTGTTTCTCATGACATGGTGACATGGGATTGATGGCAACCATTGGAGTTGGCGGTCCTTCTTTTGTTTTATTTAAGTTTTTTCCCCCTAAATTCAGGAATTCTTAGGAGGTGGCTATTGTCAGAAGGCCAGAAATCCACTATTCCAGCAGGATATTCGAATTAGGAGTTAGTAAACTTCATTTGAATTTGGAATGGCATTTGCATTTGGAACAGATTGAGTTAAGTTAGATCAGGGAGGGTGATTATACATTTTATTAAAAGTGTGGCCTTCCTGGCCTATATATCTGAGGCCCTTTACCATCAGTCCAGCAAGAGTCATATTACTGGTCTGGCCCATGCTTTCCAGGCAGGCACCTAGTACATCTGTATGCAGGTTGAGTCTCAGTATCCACGAGGGTTCCGTTCCCAGAACTCACGTGGATGGAAAACATCATGTCAAAGTAAATCCATTTTAAAAACAATGTGCCTTTGGTCAGTGAGCTAAAAACAGCCTTGCTGACCTTTATAATGCATCAAGCAGACAATCAGTCTCTCTCCAGGCACTTAGAAAGGCTTCATTTCGAGGCAGCAATCTCTCCCTTCACCAGGAGCCACAGTGTGGGGGGGGGGGGGGGCGGGGGGAGGTGCTAACCACTTCCACTTAGCATTCTTTCACATGCTCAGGGGGAAGGGAGGGGTCGCCTGCCTCGGAGTGAAGCTGTTCTAAGCACTTAGAGAATGATTGATGGATTGTCGGCTGGCTGCCCACTCCCACATTAATGAGGCTATTCTTAAACATCTTTTTTTAATTTCAAGGGCTTTTCTCATTGAGATAAAACCACAGGTGAAAATTCAGTGAATAATTAATTTACACCTGTAGATGCATGTTTCTTGCGTATCTTAAATGAAAGGGAAATAAAATGTTGACTGGATAACATATGGAGCTGATGTCAGGCTGCCACCCCATGATTGATGGGTGGCGTCAGGATCTGAGTTACTGGGACAGTGTCCCACTATGTTCATGTTGTTTCCTGCTTTCCTTTTTGTCCTAGACAGACTTAAAATATGATGGATGTTGCTTGGATGTTGCGCCAGCATAGCAGTGATGCCCATGCTACTTGGGCACAAAATTGCATCTTTGTTCACCTGGTTTTCATACTGTAATGTAAGACAACTTGTTCTGCACCATAACGGTCATTCTGCAATGACTTCTAGTGTTTATACCAGTCATGCATGGAATGACAGTAAGTCATTGTCTACTGCTGTTCTCAAGAAAACATTGACTTCTAATGTGTTCTTATGATGGGATTTGCATCCTGGCTTCATTTTATCTCCATTTCTTATAAACCCCAGAGATATAAGGTATAAATAAAGAAAGATGAGCTGTCTCACCTGGGATCCTTAGAAAGAATATTACATCAGTGTTTATTCTGGGTCAGTCTCATATTGGTTTCTACACAAACAGTAGGTAGGGCTCCATAACTCGGTTTGTTGCAAAAAACACAGTTAAAGATCCTTTGTCTTACAAGTGTTTACTGCTACAGTATTTATAAATCACAAATGGACCCCAAATTGGGTCAGTTTGTAAGGTAAGACAAAAAGCTAGCATGCTTACTCTTGCCTTGTATTCATTGACAGATAGTTACTTTGTGTAACTTTGTGCCCCTTACTTGCTAGGATACCTCATTATGCACACTGTCAAGAGCAGCTCTCTATACAAAACCCAAATCCTCATGATGAGCTGCCTCAAGCACTGTAGTCTCACCATCTGGTCTTGAGAACACTATGTAGAGTTCTGTATAGCAGAATATTTTAATTGTCATATGTAATTAGATACTGTTATGAACTATCAAAAACATCTATCGTGATGGTAGTAGTTTGCCAGAATTACTTTGCCAGTATTTATATATATATATATATATATATATATATATATATATATATATATATATATATGCATAAATGTGATTCATACATGAATCATCAGTTCCAAGTAAGAGAATGGAGAGTCTTTGCTGTCCAAAACTTTAACTTAGCAGTTACAGGTCCAACCTTGTTATACAGATTTTTATACACAGATTTGACTCAACACAAATGGCCACTGCAAATGAGAAGGAACGTGCTGATCCCTACAGAAGGGGAAAAATGCATCCCTTTACAATTGTGGTTTAAAAAAAAACTGCTTTTCTTACTGTTTTAGAGATACAGTCATGCAAGCGCCCTACAGGTAGACCACAGCTGCGATACAAGGACATCTGCAAGAGGGATCTGAAGGCCTTAGGAGTGGACCTAAAAAAGTGGGAAACCCTGGCCTCTGAGCAGCCCGCTTGGAGGCAGGCTGTGCAGCATGGCCTTTCCCAGTTTGAAGAGACACTTGGCCAACAGTCTGAGGCAAAGAGGCAAAGAAGGAAGGCCCATAGCCAGGGAGACAGACCAGGGACAGACTGCACTTGCTCCCAGTGTGGAAGGGATTGTCACTTCCGAATTGGCCTTTTCAGCCACACTAGACGCTGTTCCAGAACCACCATTCAGAGCGTGATACCATAGTCTTTCGAGACTGAAGGTTGCCAACCATGCAAGCAATCATTCCATTCTTCAGCTGAGCCAGGCAAAGGGAGGGGGTCCTTTCCATTTCTGATTGCTGACTGCCTGTCTACAACAGTAATAAAAGCCATTTTTAAACCACAATTGTAAAGGGACGCACTTCTTAATTTTTTAAACTGCTTTTATTTAACACATTTTATGGTATCAGCAGTGAGTCCCAGAATCTAACCCTTGTGGATGTCAAGGCAAGACCTTATTAGGAGCAGTGGAGGGGCAAGAAGCCTGGAAGTGGGTCTTTAAATCTATTTTTCTACTGTTTTTTCCCCACTGATTTTTTTTTATCCACTGGGGTTCTGGAACGGAACTCCAGTGGATAACTAGGGACGACCTGTATTTACTTTGGCAGATTGTGAGAGCTGCTGCTGCTGAATGGTAAGTAAAAATATGGTCTCTTCTAGTTCTCATGAGGCAGCAAGTGTTCCAGGTGTGTCATATTCAGTGCTTCTTTGAGCATGAGTATCTTTGGATGGAGCACACTGAATATGAACATGTACTTGAACATCATATTAGTTAAACTGTATAATTTTCCAAATCAGAATAAAATGGTGTGTATAGATCATGTTCTCTCTAACCTTGAAGGATTTGAAATACATTATTCTCATAGGCTCATTTATGAATTCATACAGTAAGAAACAGTAATAAAGCAAAACAAGTCAGTAGTATATAAAGTTATTATATTACACAAAATATTTCAGTGAGGAACAACTGAACTTGGAATTTTTAAAAAAATTCATACTAATGTATATGTATCAGAAGACATATAGAGACTGTAACAAGAATGAGATGCAAAATATTTTTTTCTCTTCTGCTTTGATGTTGCTCTTCATCTCATTGGTAACTCCTTTGGCATTAGATAAAATAGCTGCATTCAGAAATGTTCCATATTTTCTTTCACATATCTTGGGTGCCATAATGTTTCGTGTTATTCGAGCACAGTGTATAAATCAGCCTGCTTGACTACCATGTAATTTGTGTTCTGTTTGTTCCTTACAGGTGAAATCTGTGCTTTCAAAATCCATGGACAGGAAATGCCCTTTGAAGCTGTGGTGCTAAACAAGACATCTGGAGAAGGCCGTCTTCGAGCAAGAAGTCCAATTGACTGTGAACTGCAAAAGGAGTACACATTCATCATCCAGGCATATGACTGTGGTGGAGGACCTAGTGGAACAAACTGGAAGAAATCTCACAAGTGAGTGACACTAGGGAGAACAAGTCATGGGCTGTGATATGTGTTTACAATCCAGTTTGAAGAGCTCCCTTTTGTGCTTTACTAACCACTGATAGTGGAAAGCAAAATGCTTTATCACAGGACTTGATTGTTCAATTTGCTATTTTTACTTGCTCTTTCTATCACCTTAAAATAACCTCTTTTAATAGTGCATTCATCTAAACCTTTAAAGACTAATATGAGTCTGGATCAAACAGATTGCTGATGTAGCCGCTATTTACCTTTCTCCAGCTCTGTCGCTAAATAGATCAGTTGCTTTAAACACAAAAGCTTAGTGTTGATTGATCTTCCCATAATCGAATCACACTGAACTTATCTGTTTCTTCCGCGACCCTTTTAAATTTTCATCATCCCTGCAGCATTGGGATACATTCTTATTTACGCTGCATGGTGCTATAATAACAAAATAGGTAAATGCTATTTGTAGGTGGTTATTTTTTAAATCCAGTGTTTGAGAAATTCAGATGAATTCAAGTAAACAAATATTAAGGCCGTAATTCTATTCACGCTTACCCAGGAGTTCATCCCATTAAACTTCTCATTCCATTAAACATCCGATTACTTCTGAGTAGACAGCATAGGATTGAAAGGTGTCTAAAGAGCTTGCATGCTGTGATAAAGATACAGCTGTCAAAAAGGGACAACTAGACTGTGGTTATTGTCTAAATTGAAAATCTGAGACAAGAACTGCAAGATATAAAAATGCACTGAAAACAGTGGTACCATAGGTGATTTTTCCTATTTAGTAAAGCATTAACGAAAATGATGTTCTGATAACACACTGTGCTTTTCCACACTTTTGACAGCGTCAGCCCCCCTTTCATGACATCAAGACTTGGGAAAGTTAAACTTATTTTGTTTAATTTTTTTTAATATATCATAAATCAATATGTTTGAGTGTCATTATAACACAATAGAAAACAATTCCCTTAAAGCAGTGTTTCCCAACCTCTAGGAGCCCACGACCACTGGGGCAAAAAGCAACTCCCTCCCCTCCCCCTCCTGCACACAAAAATACAATTACATTTGTAATAATTAGAGAAGATTTATTAGATTATTTTTATTTTTTGAAAAGATTTATGAGTTTTGTTTCCTGCTGTGGCTGTGGCAGTCCATTCTTCTCCCTCTCTGGTGGTCCACGGGGGAGTGCTCACTTGGCAAGATGCTAAGAGTGATCCAAGGCGACTTTTTTTTTTCTTGGAACATTGAAGACCATTTTCTCAGGTTCTCGTATACCACCTATAATCTGTGGACCACATGTTGGGAACCAGTGCCTTAAAGCATTCAAAATGGCAGTATAAATAAAAGAAAAGGAAACCTCTAGTTTCCACTCTTAAGAAAAATGTGATGTTATAATGCAAATCATTGTGATGAACTAAAACAACCATATTTGTTATGACTAACGTGTATCAATGTTTCCAAGTGTGAATAAATAGTAACCAAGCTGATTAAAGAGTTTTCACCTTCATTTTAATTAGACAATTTTTATTTTACCATTTTAGTGATTTTCTGTGCTTAACTCAGCTACTCCTTGGTAGATGTTACTGCTGTAGTACATTATTTGGAAACAGGCAGAAACTTTGCTGATGATTCTGATTAAACTACTCTTAAGCTACTACCGTAGCTGCATTTCACCCCATGGAGGGGGGAACTTTGCTGATGATTCTGATTAAACTACTCTTAAGCTACTACCGTAGCTGCATTTCACCCCATGGAGGGGGGAATTCTTTTATCCTCTTTACTCTGTTCCCAGTAGAGAAATCTATATTGCCTTAGTTCTGCTTTAAAATGGTGAGCATTTATAAATGTTCATATCCTCTCACTGTTTCATTTTGTGTGGAACAAAATGTTCCATTTGAGTTCAGAGCTGTGCAAATGAAATGCAGAAGGAAATTCTCTTTTGCTAGATCTCCTTGCAGGAGACCTTCCTGTTGAATGAAAGCATGAATTTTTCCAACCTTATCTTAAATTTGTCTGCATTCATGTTTCAACCTTTGCATCTTATATCCTTTTCCTTCATTTGGACTGCACAATTTCAAAATCTTAATCTTAATTTATTGTACTCTGAGTTTAAGTATATAATAGAAAAGGTGAATATAAACCATTTCACGCTGGGTTTGGCAAATGAATGGGCAGGAGGTCTGGTCTAGAGGGTAGAGCCTCCATTTGCCTGGAGATAACATCCACAAGGTCGCCAGTTCGAGGCCACCGGTACCATGTGACCTTGAAGCAGCTGACAAGCTGAGCCTAGTGATTCCATCTGCTCTGAGCATGGGAGGATGGAGGCTAGAATGTGAAACCAGATCAGAAAGAAACATCTGAATGTTGTGGTTCTTGAAAGATAGAACCTTCTTTCAATTGTAAAAATCCCTACGGGGATTTAAATAGCCTGCCTATGTAAACCACCTTGAATAAAGTCTTGAATAAAAGACCAAGAAAGGCGGTATATAAATACCTGTTGTTGTTGTTGTTGTTGTTATTATTTGCTGCATATTGTGATATTTTCTTTCTTCATATTTTAGGGCTGTGGTCCATATCCAGGTAAAAGACGTCAATGAATTTTCACCCACTTTCAAAGAAACAGCTTACAAGGCAACTGTGACCGAAGGGAAGATCTATGACAGCGTTTTGCAGGTGGAAGCCATGGACGAGGATTGTTCCCCTCAGTTCAGCCAAATATGCAATTATGAAATTGTCACAACAGAGGTTCCATTTGCTATTGACAGAAATGGTGAGTGCTTCCTTCAGATTCTGTACATCTTCGCTAATGTACATTAATTTGGCTACTGCGATGATTTTTAGAATTCTGCGATTTATAATTACGGAGAGTATGTTTTCATTTTTTACTTAATGGAAAGATACAATGAATCAGTCCCTTTTAATGTAATGTTATTGTTCAAGCAAAGCTGAATGCAATAGACATGAATCATTCTTGAATGATCCCACTGAGGATTTGTTCTCTTTTTCAGTTTGTCATCCCTTAGCCAGCAGTAGGGCAGGGGACCAAAGGGTCAGAGACATGTTGACATTTTAGCCAAAGTGTCCAGAAATCTGATTTGGTTTCTAGACATATACATACCTCCAAACGGGAGGTGTGCAACGGGAGAGATGTTCAGGATGATAAAATATAGAGGTAAAACACAGTTGCATCATACTTTTATTTCTCCTTTGGGGATGGAAAAAGAGTGGTTGTAGATCTGAGTTTTGTGGGGGACAGAAGGACCTGTTCCAGTCCATGAGTTTCAGTTCTTTTTTTATTTAGAATTTTAATTTTATTTCAATTCCATTTTCTCCTGATCACCACTCATCATCCCAAAGTTATTCCTTATTGTCCCAGCATACTCAGAAGATGCTTTTGTGAGCTAGAATTGTTTGGATGGAAGAAGTTTCTTTGGGCAGATAGTCAGTTTCCAGTTACCATACTTGAGTGCGGTACCTTAATCCAGTGTTTCTCAACTGTGGGTCGGGACCAACTAGGTGGGTCGCGAACCAATTTCAGGTGGGTCCCCATTCATTTCAATATTTTATTTTTAACATATTAGACTGGGATGTGACTGCATTTGGTGAAATGTTACAGATCCGTACTTTTAACAGGCTACTATGTATATGCTTTTAAGAATGATAGTCATTCCAGGGTAAGTGTGGGTAGGATTGCAGCCTCGGATTGCAAAAAATTTTCCTGTTTGATGATGTCACTTCTGGTCATGACATCACTTCTGGTGGGTCCTGACAGATTCTCACTCTAAAAAGTGGGTCCTGACGCTAAATGTTTGAGAACCACTACTCACTCTCTCTCTCTCTCTCTCTCTCTCTCTCTCTCTCTCTCTCTGCATTTTACCTGGGGATGCTTCCTATTTCCTAACTGACATTCTTGCTTTTTCCTCCTCATTCCTGTCCCTGTTTCCTATCTGCGTGCCTATAGTTTTTATTTGTGTTTACTATTAATTTAGGTTGTTTCTGTTTAGCTTTTTAAATGAAAGTTGGCTCCTTTACCTGAAATTGCTAGTATTAATCCTTTGGAAGGGTACTGAAATGCCTACATCTGATATTCCGATTGACTGGAAAACAGCAAAATGAGAGAGAGGAGAAATACAACTGGGTTTCCCATTGAAATTCATTGGTAAATACATTTTCAGATGAAACAAATACAAAAAATCAGTACAACAGCAAATTAGACTTTCAGCAATGAAAATGAATGGAAAAGTAAAACTTTTTTCTTGCACATTCTTACTATTGAGGTACAGCAACAGAGCGGTAAAATGTCTGAATTGCCAGTTTTTTTCTGATAGCCACTTTCTGTGATCCAAAAGTGTTTTCATTTATTCTAGGAAACAATGTGCCTTCTGTTTATTCTGTGCATTAGCTCCTGGATTTTTGACACCTTATCAGGTATATGCAGTCCAAATTCTGTTTAAGCTAGCAGAAGCAGGAAATAGTGTTTGTCTCATCATAGGATAGCACTGAAAGATTCCATCTTTGATTTAAGAATTTAAAGGGACCTATTGCTAATTCGCATTATAAAGAAAGAGAACTACTACATATTCAGAGGTGACTGAACTATGCTGTTATATTACTATATAGTCACAGACAGTACAGATCTTTAGGCTTTCGCAGACTGTGGGGTTTGTGCCCAATAATGTGCAGTTTGTCTACTCATTTGTTGATCCAGGTTTTTGTCAGTGTATTATTTCTGCTGGAAGAGCAAGTATACTATATTATACAAGCACTCAAATAACGTTATGTGCTTTTTAAAATTCAATGTTTATTCCAGATAGCACATTAATTGAAATTGTGGGTATAGTGAGGGGTATAGTTGCACAAGTGTCACACAGCCAAATCCTGAGCTGCCTGGGATGCATGGCTGCAGCGGCACCAAGGACAGCTGCCGCCACATCCTGCGCGCCTCAGCCTGCCGCGGCAGTGCCTCGGGAAAAGGGGACTTTCGTCTCCTTCTCCCGGATAAGGGAAGCAGCCCTGCACTGACCAGAAGGTCAGTGGTAAAGTAAAGGCGTTCGTGTAGGGCGCAAAGAACTTCATGAATGGACAGAATCTGGTGGAGTGGAGCTCCAACGGACCCGCTTCTCTGTCTCCCTGCTCCCTCCCTTGGGCACACCTCCTGCCCGCCCTCTCTTCGCCCTCCCCATGCCTCCCCCCTCCCCGGAATGCCTCCTCCCTGCCTTCGCTTACCGTACCGATGCTCAGCGGTCTTGAGACCGCCGAGCAGCAGAGGCTGGATGCCCGTCTGGTGCTAGCCCGGCGCTAGCCCAGCACTGGCCAGCGCTGGTTTAGCATGGGCAATAGCCCAGTGGTAGGACTTGAAGGCGTGCCTTGTGGCACATTTGCGACAGTGTGCAGCGGCATGAAGACGCTGTGCTAAACTCAGGATTGGGCTCACAGTCTCCTATCTGTGCCTTATTAGTGATTTTATGAAATCTTCCTGCCCATTTGCATAGCTGTGGCTGTCTTAGTGTATATCTGCTTCAGAGCTGGACCAGTCAAACAAATTACTTTTTTTTGTTCATATATTTTTTTGACATTATTTATTTATCTGTTAATACAACATCACCTAAAGAACCTGAATCCGTGGGTAGTAGCCATCATAGGACCTCTGGACATGACAAGAAGTGCCTTCTGGTCACGTCCAGAGGTGTTCTGAGGCACTGGGAGGCCATGCACAACCTTCCTGCACCTCAGAACACCTCCTGACATTACTGGAGGACTCTTCTGTCACCCAGGAGGTCAGGTAAGCCCCTCCAGCATAGGTTCAGAACCAGTGCAGAGTCAAATCCATGGATTCTGAACCCACAGATAGAAGATCCACCTGTATGCTGCCTATTCAACATTTCATTAGTTGTGCTTTGCTGGACATGCACTCCCCTTCCTAGGCACAAGAAAACACTGAATTATTTTATGATTAAAATAAATGAAAGGATGCTGCAAACACAGTACAAATCTGATACAGCTATTTCCCTTGCAGCTAAGTTACTTCCTCATCTATCAGGTCGAGACCAAAGTGCTATTGTCTCTTTACTCTTACTGTAATGCACCTTTATGTGTCCTTAAACTGTATCGTACAGGCTTGCTTTCTTAGTTAAATCAAAGAGCCTTTATACGTGTATGAAATGTTAGTCTAGATTCTGCCGTTGGCAACAAGCATTATTTCCTTCAAATTAACCTCAATTTGTCTGTTCTTGAGAAGCTTAGGTAATAAAGTGTTTATGAAAGTGTAGGTATTAATGCATCTGTGCCACCAGAATAATTTAATATTTGTTTCATTTTCAGAGATGAGCATTTTTTCCCCTGAAATTCTTTCTGTGTGTTGTCAAAATTATAAACTGAAAGTGTTCCTAGAGCTTTTTTTATTTATTTAGCCAGTCATTTCATGCTGCATTGCATTGTAGGAGAGAAAACATCTCTCCTATTTAACACAGATCTGTCTATTTGAGTGGCTTTTTCATAATGTATAACTGAGCATCCGACAATAATACCAGTTAGCAGCAATAAAATGCAAATGGTAGTGAAAAAATCCCAACTCTCATTACAACAGCACAACTGGAAGGCAAATGTTTGAATGTTGTATGGAGGGGCGGGGCGGTTAAGATGACTGAAATGTTGTTTAAGCAAATGAGAGCTGTTTAGTAAGTCTTTCTTGGAGAAAGTATGAAAACAAAGGATTTTTAAATGAAGAACTCAGTATGTGGTGTATGTGCATAATTCTTTTTTTTCTACGGTAATTGATTTGTTTTTATTCTAGGTTTGTAATGAGCAGAGGTATAGTCAAAGGGTGAGTGGAACACAGCACCAAGACTTCTCATGCAGCAGGGGGTGTACTATTACCAGCAAGATTTACAGGTGCTTCCTTTGAAATTTTTTTCAAAGGAGATTTGTTGAGATGAAACACCAGGCCCGTGAGGTGGCAAACTGAAAAAAATTTTGCCTATTGTTATAAATACCAGTCTGTCTTATTTCCAGTCCAGAGGTAGATAGATGATAGAGAAGGGGTGCATATGGATGATCCCTGAGGATCCTTTAAACTGATCCCTGGGGGAAGGCCGACAGGAGCCATGGGGCATCCGGTTCGGGACTCCTCATCCCTATGGGATGAGGATGGGGAGGTTAGAGAACAACAAGACAAAGGCAGGGTAGGAGAAGAAATTGGGAAAGGTAGCGTGATGGGATGTGATAGACGGTTTGGCACAATGAGAGGATGCGGGGACAAAGGAGCGAATAAGCAGCCCATCCTGGGGCATTCCGTGTATAAATGCTTTTATGCGAATGCCCGAAGTCTACAAGCAAAGGTGGGAGAACTGGAATGTCTGGTGACAAGGGAAAACATTGACATAGTGGGCATAACGGAAACCTGGTGGAATGCGGAGAATCAGTGGGATACCGCAATCCCGGGCTATAAACTCTACAGGAGGGACAGGCAGGGGCGTGTTGGAGGTGGGGTGGCCCTTTATGTTAAGGAAGGGATAGAATCCAGCAAAGTAGAGATTGAAGGTGGGTCCGACTCCACCGTAGAATCTCTGTGGGTTAAATTACCAGGCTTGTGCAGCGATGTAATACTGGGGCCGTGCTATCGTCCTCCAGACCAGAAATCTGATGGGGACCTTGAAATGAGGAAACAGATCAGGGAGGTGACAAGGAGGGACAGGGTTGTAATCATGGGGGACTTCAATTATCCTCATATTGACTGGGTCAATTTGTGTTCTGGTCACGATAAAGAAAACCGGATTTCTTGACGTGCTAAATGACTGTGGCTTAGATCAGCTAGTCACGGAGCCCACCAGAGGACAGGTGACTCTGGATTTAATTTTGTGCGGTACGCAGGACCTGGTTAGAGATGTAAACGTTACTGAGCCATTGGGGAACAGTGATCATGCTGCGATCCGTTTTGACGTGCACGTTGGGGGAAAATTACCAGGCAAATCTCTTACAAAAACCCTTGACTTCCGACGGGCGGACTTCCCTCAAATGAGGAGGCTGGTTAGAAGGAGGTTGAAAGGGAGGGTAAAAAGAGTCCAATCTCTCCATAGTGCATGGAGGCTGCTTAAAACAACAGTAATAGAGGCCCAGCAGAGGTGTATACCGCAAAGAAAGAAGGGTTCCACTAAATCCAGGAGGGTGCCCGCATGGCTAACCAGCCAAGTTAGAGAGGCTGTGAAGGGCAAGGAAGCTTCCTTCCGTAAATGGAAGTCTTGCCCTAATGAGGAGAATAAAAAGGAACATAAACTGTGGCAAAAGAAATGTAAGAAGGTGATATGGGAGGCCAAGCGAGACTATGAGGAACGCATGGCCAGCAACATTAAGGGGAATAATAAAAGCTTCTTCAAATATGTTAGAAGCAGGAAACCCGCCAGAGAAGCGGTTGGCCCTCTGGATGGTGAGGGAGGGAAAGGGGAGATAAAAGGAGACTTAGAGATGGCAGAGAAATTAAATGAGTTCTTTGCATCTGTCTTCACGGCAGAAGACCTCGGGCAGATACCGCTGCCCAAATGGCCCCTCCTAACCAAGGAGTTAAGTCAGATAGAGGTTAAAAGAGAAGATGTTTCAGACCTCATTGATAAATTAAAGATCAATAAGTCACCGGGCCCTGATGGCATCCACCCAAGGGTTATTAAGGAATTGAAGAATGAAGTTGCAGATCTCTTGACTAAGGTATGCAACTTGTCCCTCAAAACGGCCACGGTGCCAGAAGTTTGGAGGATAGCAAATGTCACGCCTATCTTTAAAAAGGGAAAGAGGGGGGACCCGGGAAACTATAGGCCAGTCAGCCTAACATCCATACCGGGTAAGATGGTGGAATGCCTCATCAAAGATAGGATCTCAAAACACATAGACGAACAGGCCTTGCTGAGGGAGAGTCAGCATGGCTTCTGTAAGGGTAAGTCTTGCCTCACGAACCTTATAGAATTCTTTGAAAAGGTCAACAGGCATGTGAATGCGGGAGAACCCGTGGACATTATATATCTGGACTTTCAGAAGGCGCTTGACACGGTCCCTCACCAAAGGCTACTGAAAAAACTCCACAGTCAGGGAATTAGAAGGCAGCTCCTCTCCTGGATTGAGAACTGGTTGGAGGCCAGGAAGCAGAGAGTGGGTGTCAATGGGCAATTTTCACAGTGGAGAGAGGTGAAAAGCGGTGTGCCCCAAGGATCTGTCCTGGGACCGGTGCTTTTCAACCTCTTCATAAATGACCTGGAGACAGGGTTGAGCAGTGAAGTGGCTAAGTTTGCAGACGACACCAAACTTTTCCGAGTGGTAAAGACCAGAAGTGATTGTGAGGAGCTCCAGAAGGATCTCTCCAGACTGGCAGAATGGGCAGCAAAATGGCAGATGCGCTTCAATGTCAGTAAGTGTAAAGTCATGCACATTGGGGCAAAAAATCAAAACTTTAGATATAGGCTGATGGGTTCTGAGCTGTCTGTGACAGATCAGGAGAGAGATCTTGGGGTGGTGGTGGACAGGTCGATGAAAGTGTCGACCCAATGTGCAGCGGCAGTGAAGAAGGCCAATTCTATGCTTGGGATCATTAGGAAGGGTATTGAGAACAAAACGGCTAGTATTATAATGCCGTTGTACAAATCGATGGTAAGGCCACACCTGGAGTATTGTGTCCATTTCTGGTCGCCGCATCTCAAAAAAGACATAGTGGAAATGGAAAAGGTGCAAAAGAGAGCGACTAAGATGATTACGGGGCTGGGGCACCTTCCTTATGAGGAAAGGCTACGGCGCTTGGGCCTCTTCAGCCTAGAAAAGAGACACTTGAGGGGGGACATGATTGAGACATACAAAATTATGCAGGGGATGGACAGAGTGGATAGGGAGATGCTCTTTACATTCTCACATAATACCAGAACCAGGGGACATCCACTAAAATTGAGTGTTGGGCGGGTTAGGACAGACAAAAGAAAATATTTCTTTACTCAGTGCGTGGTCGGTCTGTGGAACTCCTTGCCACAGGATGTGGTGCTGGCGTCTAGCCTGGACGCCTTTAAAAGGGGATTGGACGAGTTTCTGGAGGAAAAATCCATTATGGGGTACAAGCCATGATGTGTATGCGCAACCTCCTGATTTTAGGAATGGGTTAAGTCAGAATGCTAGATGTAGGGGAGGGCACCAGGATGAGGTCTCTTGTTATCTGGTGTGCTCCCTGGGGCATTTGGTGGGCTGCTGTGAGATACAGGAAGCTGGACTAGATGGGCCTATGGCCTGATCCATTGGGGCTGTTCTTGTGTTCTTATGTTCTTATGGATAGTTTGTTGAGGCAGTGGTGATCCTGGGCCATGACAGCAAGCTGCCACCACCCCCCACACATATACATCTGTAGGTGTGTACTACAGAGAGTGTCCTAATGAGTTCCTCCACCCCAACATTTACCTCTACACCATTGAAGATAGAGAAAATGTTTGGAATTTTCAAATATTTAGTTTCAAGCACTAAAGAAAATACAGCAATGGCATGTTCTTTCACATAAACTAGTGAGAGGTTTTAAAGCAACTCTGTATAGGTCACTATAACTGGGGATTTCCTAGTTTACAGCTTACACTTCTTACATCATGTAGACCTCCAGCAAGAGACCTTGCCATCATGCCAGTTAAGTTAGGGTGGGGAGAAGATGGAGTATAGAGTCCATGAATGATTATCTGGGAAGATCTTTAGCATGTTGAAAAAGAGGATTGAAAATCATTACCAGCACAGTGTAATTTATGAATTTAAAATTTGCCTGTAAAATTATGTTTGACTGCTTTTTTATATTTTTTTTTTAAGTTTGGGGGAAATTGTGTGGTTTCCTGATCCCAGGTAGGTTAACCCATTTATATTATTTTCCAGGATACTTCAAGGTGACATCATAACATGCTTATGCCTTTGGCACTTGGAACTTTCTGAATTCAAATAGTATACACTTAATGGGTAACATGGGAGATGAATTAAGTTGACAGTGAAAACCTACACTAGTAAGAGCTTTTAATTATCCAACATATAGTCAGAATCCTAACGTCCTTTATTCATTGTTGCCATATTGTGATATTGCCAATACGGGTATGCCCAAGTATCCGTGGGGGCTCCATTCTGGACCCCCCCCATGGATACTGGGGATCTGTGAGTACTGGGGATGCCCTTCTAAAAGATAGGGAACAGGAAGGGGAATGTTAGAAATTGCTTTGTTTACCTTACTGCAGCAAAAATGCTGCATTTACAGGGCTGCAGGCAGCTTTCTGAGTTGCCTGCAGCCTCTTCTTTGTTGCTGGAGGTTCCTCCTTTCCCCCAATGTTGCCCTAGAATGCATCGTAACCAGGAAGAGAATCAATTGCAATGCATTCTCGGGCAACATTGGGGGAAAAGAGGAGCCTCCAGCAACCAGGAAAAGACTGCAGGTAGCTTGGACGGCTGCCTGCAGCCCTGTAAAAGCAGCAGTTTCACTGTGTTAAGGTGAACAGAGCTATTTTTCTCCTTCGAATTCCCTAACTTAGCTCCTTCATGTTCGTTAAAGGCCCCCATGGTACCTGCAGATAACTGAAACCCGCAGATACAGAATCCGCTGACACCAGGGTATGCCTGCATATTTATTTATTTAAGGGATTTTTGTACTGCTTTTCTGAAACTCAAAGTGGTATACAACAGAATGCATCACATTATAACAACAAAATACAATATTAAGATTAAAAAAAAACATTAAAAACCATAAAGCAATTTAAAAGTTACAGCAATAAAAGAGCAGATAAAATTTATAGCAGCATAAAAATAAAAAAATAAATAAATTAACAGGTCCCAAGGGAGTACCTCCCTCCCCAAAGGCCAGCTGAAATAGGTAGGTCTTCAAACCTCACCGGAAACCATGGACTGAAGACGCTGCTCTAAGATGTTCTGGCTGCTGGTTCCAGAGGTGTGGTGCCACAGCTGAGAAGACCCTACATCTTGCCACCATCCCCCTGGCTTCAAATGGTGGCAGTATCCTGAGAGGGGCCCTTTCTGATGGCCTCAGAGGACACGCAGGAATATATGGAGGAAGGCAGTCCTCGAAGTATCCCGGTCTTATGTTGTACAGGGCTTTAAAGGTCATCACCATCATCTTGGGATTGGAAAGGAATGGGTAGCCAGTGTAGCGGCCGGAGCAATGGTATGGCAGATTCCACATGTCGAGCTCCAGTGACCAACTGAGCTGCCGCATTCTACAATAACTGCAACTTCCAAACAATTTTCAGGTGTAGCCCCATGTAGAGTGCATTACAGTAGTCTAACCGAGATGTCACTAAGGCATAGGTATATGCCTTTCTCCTTGTCTGCATACATCGACTTTTCTGTATGCTCCCAGTGCACTCCACTGATACCAGTATTCTGAAGGAATCTTCCTCTAAGCAGGTACCAAGCCTGACAAAACCTATAACGTATTTTCTTCCATTCAAGTTAACAACCAAATTTTAAGAAACTAGTTCACTCTGTTTCTTTTTTGTTCTGTACAAAAGAAGAGGGCTAATGTATTGCCACAACGTGCATTCTCTTTTTCCTGTGAACCATGTTTACAGCACAATTCTATATGTTTACTCTAAAATATGTCCCACTGCAGTCAGGAAGACATCCTGATAATTCTGTGTATAGGATTGCATCCTAAAATCCAATTAAGTTTTCAATATTTGCTTTGCTTTAACAGCCAACAGTTCCTCAGTATTAAACGTTGCTCCTTGCCTTGTTCTCTTTGGTTTCAAGGAATGTGACTTATGTGATGTGGGCTCATGAGTAAAGGATATAATCCAACATTTAAGAGCATATTTATTTACTTTATGTTAATGTTTATAGGTCACTTTTCCACTTATACAAGCCTTCAAAGTGGCTTACAATTAAAAATACATCAAGTCAATAAGTTCAATAGAATAAGATCAAGAGCTCTTGCTTGTTTGTAGAGTCTCACATGTACATCTGAGCTGTTGGGGTCTCAGTGGTGGACGGCATTTTATTTTGTTTTTTTTTATAAGCAATCCATGGATCTAGCAGTCTCTCACACATGATTAAAAGTCATCTCTCCCTCCCTCCCCTGAACTCCATCTTGTACCACATAGATGTATCAGCTTGCAACATTTTATTTAGCTGAAGGGGATATTAAGATTTATGTGATCACTGGGACGGTGTTCATTAAAAGCACTGCGCAAACTGCAACTACGCTTATAACACAGGCCAACTGCACAGAGGATTTTTTAAATGGCTAGAGTGATTTCCAGACCTTGGGAAAAAGGTAAGTTGTTAGCTATTTAGTTGTCACAAGTATGAATTAGTTTTAGATATTGTTCTCCTGGAGGCTGTTTTCACGCTGGCAGAAGTCAGTGGCAAGTTGATGAAATGATTGCCATCGCCCTAAGTGAGCTCTGGAATGGGACCTCTTGGACTGAATTTTAAATTAAGTACATAACTAGGGACTGCATGCAGGGTGTGTGTAGAAGATGGCATTGTTATGCCCTGTCTACATCAGCAAATACTGAGAACACCATGTTTTCTCATAAAACTGTAATTTTTCTTTGCAAAATCCACATCTGTTCCCGTAACAGAGAATTATTGTTTGAAACACAAGGATTTTTCAGGCAAATTCTGGAAATGCCTGGATATTTTTGTATCTATTAAAAGCAGTTCCATCTCAATCTATTATTATTGTTTGCTACATGCCACCAAGGAAAAGAGAGTGACAAAACAACCACCACCATAAACGCAATGGCCCTATATATCTAAATAAAATCAATATATTAGACATAACTGGTGTTGTGTGGCTATGGATAGAAATGAGTTGCATGTTTTGTTGGTTTAATAATATTAATAACATATAACTATTAAGATAGTTGTTTAAAAGGCTCTAACTATTCTTCTTTTGTATATGTTGTGGATGTTCATGTTAGCATTTACCAGAGTGCCCTGTGGTAGGTGTTGGTGGAAGGAACTGCATAGTATCTTTGCACTCTTGACTTCCTTAAATTCATATCTCAGATGGAAGTTAAGAAAACCATAGGATCCACTCCCAGGTGTGTCCAAAACTGAAAGTGCACCGTCATGGACATATACCATATAAAGGATTTTATGAGGCCTGCGTCAAGTTTCCACCATCATATAAACGTATCTAAATATGGGGCACAGTTTTACCCCAATGGAATCTGGGCTGGAACCATGACTTCCAGCTGGGGTAGAAGCATTTCCAGAGTTGAACAAGGATGTTCTGTTTTCTTTCAGGGTTCTGGGCATCGGCCAGAATCCCTGGCAATGCCAAACTCACCTCCAGTGCCTAAGAGCTTCTCATTTGCATGCAAACTTCCAGAATGCTAAGGGCTAGCAATGGGTCTGAGCAAATAATACAATAACATTTCATCAGCTTGGTCCCTGTTTGAAATGGAATGTACTCTGAAATGAGTCTTCCTACAGTGAATGAAACCTGGATGTCTGCTCTAAAGGATGTAACCTAACACAAAAAGGTTGTCAATCAAGAAAACAAACCTTGATTCACATTCATTTTGACCCGTCTCAAGAATCACCAAGTGCCTTTGATCATTCACTTGCATCTCTATTGTATATCGTCAAGAGTTGTTCTTTTTGAAATATTTACTTGCACATGTTATGATTTTATTTGACTGATTAAAATGATACTTAATGGTCTCAAAGGATTTTGGGACCTAGACATGTCATACTTTCGTTGACAGATTTTACTCTCACTTACTCCTTCTCTTTACCCATTCCCTTCTGCCATAGGCATTCCTCCTGCACATTATGTTTGCAGACTTTCAGGTGCAGCTTCAATTTACAAATCATGTTAAACATAAAATGTTTACTTTGGTGCGGGTGTGTGTGTGTTTTGAGAAATCAGCCATGGTATGGTATGATATGGATTGAGATCACTGACATGAAGGGAGATTTCAATCTTTGTCTTCACTGTTGTCCTATCCAAATCAGAAGACTCAATCACTGCTATATTCCCAAGGAAGGAAGTTCTTTTCTTATAATCCTTTAATTTTCATATATACAAGAAACTGCCCCCATAATCTAATTTATTTTTAAATCTGTGAACATTTTTATTTGAACTAGATCACTTTAAATCCAAGCGTTTTATCACTCACAAACTGCAGACTGGGCTATGAAGCTACAAACATAACTAGCTATATTCAAAATAAATGCGAGACTAATGAAGAATTTCACATCTATAGACATTTTTTAAAAACCTTCAAATGACCTTCCAGAAATTTAATTAACCCCCTGAATATTCAGAATTTTTGAAGGACGTGTCAAAAAAGACTTAATGAAATTTAAATCTAAAATAGTTGCAATGCACATTGTAATTATTTTCAGATCTTAAGGGACAGTTAATATGCCAAGCAAGTTTCAGAAGCCTGGGTAACGTTGATTTAACCAATCTCGCTGTCTGGGGAATTTTCTCTATAGATCATAGAAACAATACTTAAAAGAACAAAAGCAGGATGCACAAAGGAGCATGTATAAAAGGAAATGTTAATAAAATAAAGATACCAAATAGCAAATGTATGAATAAGAAGAACAATAAACTACTGAGTGCTTTAGTGCAGCCCAATCCTAGCCTTTGCTAGTGCCAGCACAGTAGCTGCTGTGCCAGTGCTTGCCACCAAAAACATGCCGTAAAGCATATTTACTATAGCTTGTGAATAGACATGGCTGGCAGGAAGGCCTTTGGCATACCGCTGTATCCAGCCCAGTGGTCACCAGAACGGGTAGTTGCTGTGCTGGATGGCAGAGGGTGGGGGAGGGCAGCAGGAGGGTGAAACAGAAGCTGGGAGAGGGTGTTTCGGGGCAGGGCTGTTCAGGACTGGGAGGGGACAGAGATGGCGGAGCAGGCTTCTGCCATATCCTAACCCCTGTCCTAGGCTGGAAAGCCCTACCCTGGGCTACTAAGACTTGGGCCAGTGATTTAGCTGGCACATATCTGAGAAGCCCCTTTGGGCAGGCTGGAGCTCAACACTGGTTAAGGGAATAAATGTTTCCTTAGCTCAAGGAGACCTCCAGCCAGCCCGGTTTCATCACTGGACACAGCATAGGCCTTGTGGCTCTGCTGGTCCAACACTGAATAGAATTAGGCTGCCTGTAACTTTGTATGCAATCCTATGCATCAATCCTTACCTGGGAGTAGGCTGCAATGGAACTTACTTCAGAGTAGATATGCATAGGATTACACTCTCAGTAAATTAAATAGAAACTATATTCAACTTATAGGAACTCTACTTTTAAGGTTTCATTACTATTTGAGTCAGGGCGCAATCCTAACTTACCCCAAAGGCCTAGGTGTGCTGGCATAGTGTAGGCCATATCCAGAGGCTACAGTTGTGCTGCATCCAAAGGTGCTGGAGCAGTTGGCTGGCGTAAACACCAAAAGAGATGGAGGGAAAAGGCACACAGGGAATGGTTGACTGCCACATGTGTCCAGCCTACAGGCATGCGGGCTGCACCTGGCCCCACATACCCATCACTGTCCTGGGCACAGGCCAGGGCCCCCGGGCCAGGGGACAGATGGCATGCTCCCCAGGAGGGAGGGCAGGATCCGCAGCTGCACCCTCCGCTGCCCTGTCAGCAGGATCCAGGGCAACAATGCCCTCCCCCGCCTGGGCGTCAGCCCCCTCCTCATCCTGGGTGACTGCTCGCTCCCCCACCTGGGCAATGATGCCCCTCTCTACCTGGGCGACAGTGCCTGCTTCAACTGTGGTGATGGGGATGGCCAGCAGCCGTGGCCAGTCAATGTCCATAACGGCAGAGGTCTCCACATGCCCCTGGGGGGAGGATGCATCTGCAGGCCAGGAATGGGCAAGGAGGAGTCAGTCCCAGCATGCCCTGGCACCACCCTCTGCACCCATGCAGTGCTGCCCCAGAACCTGTAGTGATACCTGATGGAGACAAAGGGGTGCATGGCAGCTGTGCCCATTCCATGGCATGCCCAATCACCTGTGGTGCTGGCTATCAGGGTGGGGAGATGGGAGCTCCTGGAGACAGCACTGACGAACACACCAGCTGCCTCGGGTGTCCAGGCCCTGCGGTGGGTCAGGCACTCTGCCATCTTCCTCCAGTGTCTGTTCGGCACGCATCAACGATGTCATCGCACCAAGGGGCAGAGGGTGCACTACAGTCACTTCACGGGCGTCCATCGTTGCTGGCATGCCGGTGGGGCTTTGCTTTTCAGCATGGCAGGGCGGCGCAACGGCCCTTGCTCGGGCATGCAACCTGCGTCCCTCCGTCGCAACGGCGGGCCAACAACCCCCCCCCCAGCCAGGGCGTTTGGTTCGCTGGCAGAGCTGGCCTCCCTTGGCCTAAGAGAGCCCACGTACAGCCAGGCCTTGCAGCTCCCATCCATGGCGCCCCCTTGCAACAGGGGTGGGCAGACAGGGACCTGGGCTTGTGGGGCTGTGTTGATCACTTTATTGCAGATGGGACTGTGTGCTTGTGGAGACTGTGTGTGGTGTGCTTGTCCAAACTAGATTGGACCTGTGGCCACAGGGTTCAATGGGAACCTGGACCTGGAGGTCTCTGGCAGCCTGGCAGCGTGCTTCCCAGTGGGACTGCAGCCTGCAGGGAGAATGAGACAGAGACAGCAAGCGGCAGCGGCAGCAGCAGCAACAGAGGTGCCTGCAGCCGGGGCAGCCTGAGGAGCCACAGAAACCGCCCCCTCCAGACCTGGAGGCCTCCAGCCTGGCAGCATCCTTCCTGGTGGGACAGCAGCCTGCAGGGAGAAAGAGACAGAGAGAGTAGGCAGCAACAGAGGAGCCTGCAGCCAGGGCAGCCACACTCTACTCACCTGTCAGCCCCTGTAGATTGCCCTCCAGGGCAGGTCCCGTCTGACTTACTCTGGGGTAGGTGTGCAGCATCAGGCTCCCTTGGCAAACCCTGATGGGGAATGGGAGGCACCTGCTCACAGCCAGCGGTTGCTGGGCTGGGTTTGGCACACTGTGGGGGTGGGGGGTTGGGAACAGTGCCAGCTGCAAGCCCACCTGCCTGCTGTCCATGGGGGGCAGCAGCAGCCAGGCCTGGATGCCCCCCCATTGCTGCTGTGTGGCACAGGGTCACAGTACCCCCCCACCCCTCTGCTTACCTGGCTGGAGGGTCTGTTGGAGCGAACCTGCAAAAAGAGAAGGACTGAACAGACAGACAGACAGACATGGTGAGTAGCCTGGTCGGTCAGCATCTGATGTGCTTGCATGCCCACTCCCAGTGCCTGGGGGGGTGTTTGTTTGTGTGCAAGGAGTACTCCCCACCACCTAAGTCTCATCCCCCCCACTTACCTGGCTGGAGGCTCTGTTGGAGCAAACCTGCAAAGAGAGAAGGACTGAACAGACGAACATGGTATGTTTAGCACCTAGTGCCTGGGTGGGCTGTTTGTGTTTGTGTGTGCAAGGAGTGCTCCCCACCACCTGAGAGGACAGGGTGACATAGCCCCAGGCCATGCACCCTGTTCTCTGAGGGAGTGTAGGCCCTGGGGTGGGGCTTTTATGGGAAGGCAGGTGCATTGGGATTGGTTGCCAGGGTTGGGCCATATCCTAACCTTGTCTGGCCGGGACAGTGGCTGAGTCGGTCTGTGGCTGCTGAGTGTTTTCCCCGCTGTAGGCTCTTGCATGGACCCCTATGGGTCTCCTTAAATCTGCGCTACTTCTGTCATTGGTGCAGCGACTGTCAGCATCTGGGGGGCGCGTCTGCCTGGGGAACGGGGGTTTGGATATGGCTGTGCTGCTCCGCTCTGCAGCATGCCCCAGCACGCCCTTGGAACAGCCCTTGCGCTGGGCTTCCTGCGTCGGCGCAGTGCTTCTCCTGAGTTGCGCCAGCGCAGTGCCCGGGGGCGTTTGTGCCGGCGCCCATGGTGCGCCGGATGGTCATGCTGCCGCTCCGCCAGCGTACCTACAGTTGCGCCAGCGCTTCTGTCGTTCTGCCAGTGCAACGGCATGTTAGGATTGCACCCTCAGATGCTTAGTATCTTTAGTGAAGTGAGTTCATATGCAAATTTATACGTGTGTACTCAGAAGTTAAGCCCTAGTGAGTTTATTGGAGCTTATCCCTATGTAAGTGTATGTAGCGTTGCATCCTAAATCACATTTCATTTTGTCTTAAGTAAAGAAATTTCCCAATAATAGTAGACAGACTAGTATGTAATATTAGGGTGCCATAATAATGTATATGGTCTTGAGATGCGTGTGATTAGCAGATTCACAGGGAATACAAGAATTTGAAGTCAATTTCAGATTTATAAGGGTAAGTTAGTGTTAACCATGGTCCTTATTTATTCAGGCCCAAATCCTAACCAACTTTCCTGCACTGACACAGGTATGCCAATGGGGCATGTGATGCATCCTGCAGTTGGGGGGCAGTCATGGAGGCCTCCTCAAGGTAAAGGAATATTTGCTCCCTTACCTCGGAGCTGCATTGCCCTGACCTCGGTGCTGGAAAATTGGTTAGGATTGTGCCCTCAGAGATATCACACTATACCACAGGAAACTGAGCAAGAGCCAGAAAGAAATGGGAAGAGAAACAAAGAGATCAGCAGCACAAATCTGCAGGTTGAACAGCAGGTTAAACATGGATCAATTAGAACTCTAGGAAATTGTGTCTGCACCAACTCTATGATATTTTGAGCACTTATTTTCATGACCAATAGGTGTGTCTCTGTTTAAAGGACCCCATTCATCTGTTAAACAGATCTGATAAATCTTTTGTTTCTTAGGCTTAGGTTCATTGGTTGTGATGGTGTTCTGGACCCAGAAACAAGCAATGTAAGAAACATGTAATAAGGATAATGAATAAATAAATAAATGGAAATATGTATATATTCATCCCAATCTAGGATATTTGTAGTATTATATACACTGAGAAAGGTAGCACATTCCATCTGCAGTGTAAAAGAATTTAGCAGTTCATACAGGTTAAAAATTAACCTATCTAAGGGCCCAATCCTATCCAACTTTCCAGTGCTGATGCACCTGTGCCGATGGGGCATGCACTGCATTCTGCCATGGGGGGAGTGCAGTCATGGATGCCTCTTCAAGGTAAGGAAACATTTGTTCCAGTGAACATGGTGGGAATTATTTCTGAAGAAGCATATATAGCAGTGTACTTCAAACTGTAGGTCATGGAGTTGTGAAGTCTCGTTTGGGGTGTTGCTCCAACCTTTCAAATAATGGTACTGTGTTATGAAAACTGGGTGGATTGTGTCCAGGGGGGGCGGCGAGATCGATGGTGGGTCCCCAATCTCATAATCTCGATCTATCGGGGTCATGGAATGAAAAAGGTTGAAGACAACTGATTTATGGTATTGCTCTGTAAATCATGTAAACCACTGTAGTCAAAATGTAGAATATGCAGAACAGTACATGGTGTGAATACACAGTCAAATGAGCACAGCTTCAGGATGTGAGAAAATTTAAACATTTCTTGATTCCGCGACGCTTTAATCTGTTAGTGTTCATAATATGAAATGTATATTAAACACTTCCAAAGTTCAGCTGGAGAAGGAACTGTCATTCAGCAAAAAGTGACTGGAATTAAAATGCTGAACTCATTAATTTCAGAGACAGCTTTAGAATGGTAAAGCCTGTATCATTCCAGAAAGTGGTAACAGCACTTTTTCCTTTTCATTTTCTTATGAACACTGCTATTTCTTTGTTAGTGGGACAGGTGATTTGTCACATTTATGCTTCTGATTTTGTGGCTGCAGAATTTTATTTTTCATCTGGTAGTGCAATAGTATCATTTTAAAAGCTTGTAAGGTTCACCATAGAAGAGATTAAGAAACTGCTTTCATCATCTGTGAACTTTTTCAGTACATCTATACCAAGGGGAAGAAAAGTGTGGTATAAAATATTGCTACAAATGCAACTGACTGGTTTCAGTGTCCTCAGTGGGTCCACTGGATACAGTGATCACCATTTTGGCGTTACTGCACCCAGTGGCCCCACTGAGGATAGGATTGGGCTGTAACCTTCCAGTGTTGATGCCACCATGCCAACAGGGCTTGCACTGCATCCTGCAGTGGGAGGCAGTCATGGAGGCCTCCTCAAGGTAAGGAAACATTCTCTAATCTCAAGGCTGCATTGTGGCTGCATGAGCACTAGAAAGTTGGTTAGGATGGGGCTGTTATTTTCTTTGTTGTATAATTATAAAGAATCCCCTTCCATTAATATAATACTGTACATCTTGGTTGTTGAGTCAAAAGCTTTAAAGTAGCTTCCCTGTTATCTTGTTTTATATTATATGTCAGATGTTTTCAGACTAAGCTCAGGAGCAGGGTTGTATGTAGTATTAATGCACTGGGTAATGGCGGGGGGAAAAACATTGATATAGAGTTCCTTTGTATATAGGCAGTTGTTCTAGGTCTTAACTATAGGCAGTTATACAGGCCTCATTGTTCAGCAATGAACCCATTGCTGTTGTCCTATGTTTCATCTGCAGGAAACATCAGAAATACTGAGAAGCTGAGTTATGACAAGCAGCATCAGTATGAGATCATGGTAACTGCTTTTGATTGTGGGCAAAAACGTGCAACTGAAGATGTCTTGGTACAAGTTGAAGTCAAGCCTGTATGTAAACCTGGATGGCAAGGTAAGGGTTATTGATTATTGTTTCTTTCAAAATGCTGGTTATACCTTTTGCAGTAAATATAAAATATTACTTACCCTTTAGTAATTTTCCAATATCAGGATGATTATTTAGGTGTGTATCGTCAACTTACAAATTCCCTAAGTTGATTCCCTAAATTACATTCCTTACTACTACTTCAAGAAGGTATGCGAAGACAGGATGCTTAGATCTCTTCTTGCTTGGGACACAGCATAATAGAAGCCAAGTCCCTCAACCAACAATATATAGCTTTTGATTGATGAAAAGGTCAAGCATTATGATGATGGAAAAACCCATTCCTGTGTGTACTTCCACTGAGCAATTCCCACTCTCTCTCTGTGTGCATCTGAACATTTCTTGAATTATTCACAAGGGATAAGAACTGCTGCCAGTTTGGCTATCAACTCAAATCCTCACTGTGCATGCTAGTTGCCACTTTACAATCAGCTTCCTGTCAGGAGAGCCAAGATAATTTAACCACAGGGAAGTAAGTGAAATCATTAGGGTAACCATATGGCTTTATTGCCTGGAAACAAGTCAAGCAACAAATTTTTGTTGCCAAGTTGTATTGGTAAGAAATGGAATCACATGTGTACTAGATATACAGGTGATTTTTCAAATTCCCCTATCCAATGTTAAATTTCTCGGTCTGCTTATCCAAAGTCAACTGGAAAGTGTTCCTAGTAATGGCCACTCAGAGGCACTTACGACCCATGGTAATGGGTTTGTATGAGTTAATGGGCAACCTTGGAGCCTTATGCTCTCTTGATAAAGCTTGAGGACCACTGGTTGTTGACCCCCTATTTTCAGGTTATTTCAGATAGCTAAATCCTGCATATGTATTTCTTAAGAGCTAGAAAATGTTATCTCAAGGATTGTAACTTGAATCTTCCTCTAACAATGGAAAACCTGGTTGGGTGATTTTGTTTTAGATATGTGCACAGTGGCAGTGCATGCAGTGGCATCATTAGGGTTTGTGTCACCTGGTGCAGGAGGCCAGCATGCCACCCCCATGATGGACCTCCTCCCATGCAGTGGGCAGGGTAACAAACCAGGTGCTGGGCATGGTGATGTACCATCGCCCCGTCCCCACTGGTTTATTTTGATAGATACCTTTTGATAGAATAGAGTCTATTCTATTCTAAAAGACTGCTTTTCCATCGCAGTCTGCTGTAAATTGCACATCGAGTGGTATATGACATGATGGAACTACTCCTGCAAACCGTGATTTTAGCAATTTTGGTCACTAGTGGTGTCACCCTCCAGCATATCACCTTATTGGTTCCATGCTGTGTCATAATAACATCTCATTTGCTCTTCCAACAGTCAGTCTCATTGCTCCTTTTTGAATTAAAGAAATGAACTCTTTAGTTACATAAGGGCCCAATCCTATCCAACTTTCTAGCACTAGTGTAGCTGCAATGCAGCCACGAGGTAAGGGAACGAATGTTCCCATACCTTGAGGAGGCCACTGTGACTGCCTTCCTACCACAGGATGCAGTGCACACCTCATGGGCACAGCTGCACCAGCACTGGAAAATAGGATAGAATTAGGCCCTAAGACAGTTGCATTTTTGGTTTCTGGTTTTTTGTCCATAACTTTTGATAGAAAAGAGATATTTTACTCCAATTTTTTCACTGCATTCTGCTGTAAATTACACATCGAATGTAATACAGTATGATGGTATTATTCATACAGACCATGATTTTAGAGATTTTGGTCACTAGTGGTGTCACACCCCTGTGCAAGTCACCCGGTGCGAGCTGCACCCCTCACACCTCCTAGTGGTGCCACTGACTGTATTTGACTCTATTCATACATTGATCTTAGTATTAGTCCTCCTCCCTGTGACTGATTAAGTGTCAAGCTATGACCTATTTTAATAATCTGCTGAGAACAGTGAAGAGGTTGGATGAGAGCATCTGAGTTAAGAAATCTAGGTCATAGTTGTGATTTCTGTGGAGTTCAATCCATCTGCATTGTCCTTAATGGATAAGGATATAAATACCGCATAATTTCCTTGGCGTATTCCCATGTAGGGATTAGTGAGCTACCTGTGTGTAGAAATGTGCAGTGAGATACACCTGTATATGAATGACCAACTCTCTTTTGCTATGGAATGGACAATATGGGCAGGAAAAAATATGGGCAGAATGACCTTGACATTGAGAATGAGTTCAATTTATTTTCTCTAAGATTGCAAATGTAATTTCTATTTTAAGAATTAAGAGCAGGTTTAGCACTAGCAAATATATTACTGAAAGGCAGAGTTTGAGCAGGGTTTTTTTCATTGTTCTAAGCTTTGGACTCTGCAATGTGGTGAACTTTCAAGAAAGGAAGCAGAGAAAGCTTATCGTAGAGAGATGAACTATATGATCTTCTGATGTGCAGTGTCTTAGAGTGGCATTCTATGAAATAAGATATTCAAAGGCAGAAGAAATATCAAAGGTATTTTCTTCTCTAAGATGTATCGCAGTCACTGATCCTTAACTCCTTAAGCATTTTTATATATGTGACTTGTGCTCAGCAAGGCAATGACAACTTGTGATACAATTGCACATTTCATTGATATTGATGGAGTCATAACCAGATAGTGACTGTTCTCTGCGCTGTGCCCTGAAGTGCAAACATTCCGTATTGCACTTCTCCTGAAATGTCATTTATTTGGACCCTGTCAACTTTTTTTGTGTCAACCAGGTTTCACAGAATGCATAAATCATAAAATCTGTAGGTTGTTTTGCACAACCCTTGAGATATCTTTTGTTAGGCTTGTATTAGATTTTTTAATATAAAGAAAAACGTTATTAGGGATTTATTGATTTCAAGCTAAATGCAACACACAGACTTTTTAAAGACCTCTGATATTTGTAAACAGTATAATTTGGATGTAGTTTCTGAATCAAGGTGTCATTGTAGATAGTAGGTACAAAGATTACCTAGATATAAAGAGTGTGCATTATTTACAAGGAAGCAAACTCCACTAAATACAGTGAAATTTACTTTTTATGCATAGGACTGTGCTGTGAAGCAAGTCTATGTCTGTAATTTTTTGCCTACAATAAACTCCCTGGGAGGTTCCTGGAAGGTGTTGGTGTTTTGTTTGGGGCTTGTTTTGGGGGCTCTCATCATATAAAATGGTACAGGAAGTGGCTAGTTGGCTGTCACTGTCTAGCTTTCACCTTCTCTTATTTCATTTAATTCAAGCACAGTAGACAAATAAAAAAGCACATTCGCAAATGGTGGTCTCGTCTAAATCCATTCAGTAGTCTGTGGTTCCACTGAAAAATTCAGACACCAGCTACTCCTGGAAAAACTAAAATTTTGCTGGCATTATAAATTGATGCCAATTTTGCTCAAGTGAAAATTGGGTAAAGAAGAAGCTGTGGGTGGAGCATTAGGAATGATAACTACACCAAAAATATATAATGCTCAAGTACAACAAGAGATCATACTACATAAGAAAATTGTGTTTCACTTGGCACAGATGTCAACTGGAATGCTTGTCTGTGCTTGTGCTATGATGCTTCTCTACAAATGCCTGAGAGCACACAGAAAGTTAGTAGATAAAATAGACTGAGTGACCACACAGTGCAACATTAAAGAAATTTAAATCACATGAACTATTTTTTTTTAAAAAACTGATGAATCTAAACACATGAAACCACCTCTTTTAAGCCTAGGGAACATTACAGTGATTTTACAAAGGAGTTGGTTGTTGCCATAACCATGACAGGTGCTTGATGTGATGTAGTTTATCAGTGGATAAGCAAATAATGGTGAAATCAAAGGTTCCTCAGCTCTTGTTTGGAAAAATAGATTTGGTTATCTTGTTGATTTGTTTGTGTGCTTTGATCTAACTTGTAAATGTGAAAATCAAAGAAGGAATGATCATCTTTCATAATGAAGGGTTCATCACAGTAAATTATCTTATTTAAAAAATAAAAATTGGAAAGCAAATTCCAGTCAAAAGCATCAATAAAAGTTAGGGTTGATGTGTTTGGTTTTAGGACTTCGTAGAAAGTGTGTACCAATGGAGGTACAGATGAGCTCCACTTAGCGACATTCTGACCAGTGACAGCCTGCAAATGCAATGGCCACCACTGGTCCCTGTTCACCCCGCCCCAGCCTTTTAAGGTGAGGGGAGCTGAGGCTTTTCTGAGGTGCAGCTCCAGCATGGCTCTGGAAGCTTTTCTGAGGCACTGCTTCTCTTGCCTTCGAAGGTTTCACATAACGTTAAACCTCTCGTCAACGGAAGTGCTGGTCCTCATCCCTGTTGCTAAGTGACACATGACAGTATAGTAAGTACTACTACTATAATGAAAACAGGCATCACCTGCCACTGTATGTGTTTGGCTGTGAGAATGCTATAAGACACCCATAATCAGTGTATTGTGATAGTCTTCTAGAAATCCTAGTTGATGATAGCAGACCTAATATTGACTAAATATACAAACATGTATTTATCAATACATAAATCCAAACACTTTTGGAATAGTAATAGTTCACAACTCTTTTTTCAGTTTTGTAAGTGTTTGATTTTCTGCTTAGCTCTCATATCCCCAAAGCCCTTCTCTTGCAGCTTCATTACCAGTTCAAACGTTGTTGTTTTTTTCCCTTTCTACACAAGAACTATGTTGTAATCATAGAGATCTGACCTGGAGTGATTTATGGAAGAATGAATGTTCATAATCCCCCATCGTATGAATATATTGAATTTTTGCATATCCTCTGGCCATTTCAGTAAATAAGCCGGTAGCATTTGGTTACTGGGGAATAAGTTCTTGACAGCATTGCAACTGAAGAATATTTTATATCCCTTGAATCCCATCATTGCTCTTACTCAAGGCTTCCAATGGAGCTGGTCATAAGAATATTCCATTTTCCATTTCCCCCATTCGGGGAAAAAAAAATTAAAATGGCTGCAGAGAAAGGAATTAAAGCAGAGCTAAGCTGTGAATTTCCTGGAGTTAACATTTACATGTCAAAAGGTATATGTTCAACTATGTTTTATGTTCATCACAAAAAAAATCATTCTTTTTTAAGTTATTGTAAATGAATCATAAAGTGTGTCTGAAATGTGCAAAGGTTTTGACCTCAGGGCTCCGGGAACTGTACTGTTCATAATTTAGGACACAGGGCATAGCTCAATGAAACTCTAAGCTTTGAAACGAGGGAGCTGTGTAGTACTTGAGCTTCTCTGACAAATTTGGGCATGATGCCTGATCCAACTTTGCTGAAGCATAGACAGATTTCCTTCATATAAGTCCCAATCCATCTGACTATTTGTGGGGCTGGAACTGGGGCTGGCCCTACGCTATGGGCTGGGTACACTGCCAGATCCTGCAATACACTCATTTGGCAGCAGCTCCATGGAGCGGTCATGAGCACAAAACCCAGGAGGCCTCATGCGGGCACCAGTAACCTGCAGACTGTCCACTATCCAAGTAAGTTGGCAGCAGGGGGAGGATCATGAGTGGAATGGGCAATTCAGGGAAAGGCTGATGGTGAAAGAGAGAGCAGCGGCCACAGCACACAGCAGCCACAACTGCAATGTTCCTTTGCCACCACCCTGGGCCTGACATGCCCCAGTGGACCTACTAGATTTATGCCGGCTGAATAGCTGATGTCTCTGAGTAGACCCATTGCAGTCCAAAGAGCAGTGGGGTAAGTAAGAGCGCAATCCTAAGCGCTTGTTGGGCCTGCACGAGTCCCTTGCACCGGCCCAGGGAGGGCCATTTACAGCACTTTTGCACCCATTCCAGAGTCAGCTGGGCTGGTGCAAAGATGTGCACTGGCCTGCAGAGGCTGCATACAACCTCCCCTGTGCTGAAGCCTGGTAAGTCCATGCCAGCCTAGCTTGGCCGGTGCGAGGGTCTGGAGGGAACGTGGGGAGGGCAGAGTGGAGGCATTGAGGAGGCATTCCAGGAGGTGGGCGGGGAGTAGGAGGTGGGGCCAGGATCTGGCACTTATGCCGGATTCTAGCCCCGTTCTCAGGCAGCCCGGGGCAGCCCTGGGCTGCTCAAATTTGTGCCAGCTCTTTAGGTGGTGCATATCCAAGTAGACCTATTGGGGGTGCTGTGGCGCTACCTGGGGTAAGGGGAATTATTTCCCCTTGCTTTGGGTTGAGTCACAGTCAGCCCCAAACTTGCGCTGAATACAATGCAGGTCTACTGGCTTGCACATTCCAGCGCAATTTAGGATTGTGCTGTAAATGATTTCTTTACTTACCTTTCCACTGCTGCCTGGGCCTCATCATGCAAGCTGGTCCAGGATAGGGTTTGGCCGTTAGTCCCCTTCATATGTACCAGTTAGGTTACAGGAGCCTATACATGTTGAAATGTACATAACTTGAAACAGTTGGCTCTTACCAACCAAATGCTATTGTGCTAGACACCATCAAAGGACATACTGTGCCTGTTCAAAAGCACCAACAAAACATGTCTGTAATTCAGATGTCCATAACTCGGGGAACACATAAAATGACCTTGCCTAAGCTTCAGCTGTTATTTTGGTGAGCTTTTCTGATTTTGGTCAGGGAATTTTGGGGCTGGAAAGCCCAGGTTCTTTGCTCCCAAGGTTTAAGTAGTCCCTTGAGATGTTCTGTGTGGACTTGATCAAGAATTTCCCTGGAACCTTAAACAGACTGTGAAGGTTTTGCAAACTTCCATATAGCTTCCAGAATTTTGATGAAAATTAGACTTGGGGCCCAATCCTATCCAATTTTACGGTGCCAGTGCAGCCCTGAGATAAGGGAACACATGGAGGCAGCCCCCCCACTGCAGGATGCAGCACATGCCCCATTGACATAGCTGCATTGGCACTGGAAAGTTGGATAGAATTGGACCAGGTCTACACCCATTTCAAAGGTGTAGACAAAACGTTGGAAGTACTTTTGACAATAGAAACAAATCAAAAATAAAAAGATTGGGGTTTGATCTAGGGAAAAAAATTCTAAAATTTGCAGTTCATATTAATTCCCAAAGTATTTGTACTTTCGTCACTGGGAAACAAAAACAATTCTGAGATGACTCATTTGTGAATAATCGCAGCAGAAACCTTCAGAGTAGACTAAGTACTTGACCATAACCAAAGCAAGGTTTTCAATTTAAATTCCATTTATGGACTGGAATAATCCAAGCTTGTTCTCTCTTTATATGAGAATTTCTCATTTGTGTCTTCAATCATACCTTAAAGTGAGTGAACATTTGATCTGAAATTAGTTTTATTCCATTTGCTACACTTGTACGTGTGCAGGGTTAAAAGGGACTGACTAGATGGGTATATTATCAATGTGCTCTGTCTGGAAAATCTTACAAATGTAATATCCCAATGTGCAGATTAGTAAAACAGCTTAACTAGGGCTGTTCCTTTAAAGAAGCAACACTGAATCATCTCTATGACAACTGAGCAGTATGTTTGCACAAAATCCATTGTGCAAATTTAAAATATACTGGTTATATATAATTGCTTTTTTGTTAAACTGACCTGTAATTGTTTATATTGAAGAGTGATATGTGAAATAATTTAGAAAAGAAATGAATATGCATACACTATTCCTTTGAGAAGCTCAAGGTTTCTGATCTGAGATAGTTTCAAACTGTGTTTTTATTCAGCTACTTGAAAATAACTCTGTTGCTGAAAAGGTCATGGTGGGTACACAGGCGGCATGTGCCACTGTAGTTTAAATCTTCTGGTTTAAATCTTTTCGGTCGCCGAACATCTGGATGAAGAGGCATTGGATTAGCCGGTTAGAGCTGCAAACCTGAGGCAACCTTTCACTAGTGGCTTTGTAACTTGCTATTAATTTATGCAGCCACAGAGAATATTTGGGTAAAAGTTGACACTGTCCTTAAAGCCAAAGCCTTTTGTGCCTGAGCCTGATTTTGAAATCATTTCATTGCAAATTCAGTGATTCTGCTGGCTTCCTACAAAGTGATCCTAGGAGGGTTTTTGCTAATGCTTCAGAGAAAGCAGCAGCATATACTGAGGTTTTTTGTTGCACTTATTTACGAATGCTTTAATACATCAATGTTAAATGGAGCTGAAATGTAGATGGAGTTTCAGTAAGACTAATGTCTTTTGAAGTAGTTGATTTTTTGACAGATCAATGGGTTTTGATTCAACTCTTCAACAACATCATGGTTTCTTTCCTTGATTCTGTTGGGAAAGAGGGGATTCAGCAAAAGCATCCCTTCCCTATTGTATGATATATCATTTGGCTAGTTGTTATCAATAAAACATACACAGGAGCTGAACTTATGACCAACATTTTGTCTGTGAGGAAAGGCAGAGGAGAGATGGGGTTAGTGAAATGTGAACAACAACATTTACATGTACTTAATTTTAATTGTATTTGAGCATGAGGATGAAGGGATTAATCTTGGGAAGGAGGGAAGGAGGTCTGTCTAGAGGGTTGAGCCTCCATTTGCCTGAAGATAACATCCAAAGGTCGCCAGTTCGAAGCTACCGGCACTGTGCGACCTTGAAGCAGCTGACAAGCTGAGCTGAGTTATTCCATCTGCTCTGAGCATGGGAGGATGGAGGCCAGAATGTGCGACCAGATCAAGAAAGAAACATCTGAATGTTGTGGTTTCCTGAAAGATAGAACCTTTCAAATTGTAAAAATCCCTACGGGGATTTAAATTTGCCTGCTTGTGTAAACCGCCTTGAATAAAGTCCGAGTAGAAATCTGAGGACCAAGAAAGGCGGTATAGAAATACCTGTACTATTATTATTATTATTATTATTATTATTATTATTATTATTATTATTATTATTATTAACAGTAACTTTAGAGTAGACATTCTGAGAGAGAACAGAGGAGAGATGTGAAAAAGAGTTATTTTTAATGTGGAAGCAATCAATGGACAAAACAAATGCATCTTATTGATAACTTACAAGCAGAATTAATAATCTCTAGAAAGCAGACAGAACTGATAGCATGTGTGCACCCCTTCAGTTGCTGGAACCATCTGGTTTGGCGGTGGGTGAACTTCTCTTGGCCATGGTGTTCAATATCTTTACAGCACGTTGGCACTGATGCTCACTGATAATGAATTCATAGCTTTCTTCTATATGTTTATTATGCTTAATTATAGCTATTAATAAAATCATAACCCCACTAATTAATAGGAAAGTAAAAGCATGTTAGGGAAAACCATAGGAAATGAATATTCAAACAAACTGGGCCCCTAAATTTCAGGTGTTTGGCCTTGGAGCAATGCCCAGTGTTTTTCAAGAGGACATAAACAAGGGTCAGAAAGATGACTCACCCAATTATATATAATGGTGGAAGACAAGGCCAACAGTACCAATTAGCAAGGAATTAACCACTTCTGGGCTTTAAATCAGGGGTGCCCAAACCCCGGCCCAGGGGCCACTTGTGGCCCTCAAGGTCTCTTAATGCGGCCCTCAGGGAGCCCCCAGTCTCCAATGAGCCTCTGGCCCTCTGGAGATTTGTTGAAGCCCACACTGGCCCGACGCAACTTCTCTCAGCGTGACAGCGACTGTTTGAACTCTCATGTGAGCTGTGGGATGAGGGCTCCCTCCACTGCTTGCTCTTTCACATCTGTGATGCAGCAGCGGCAGCAAAGGAAAGGCCAGCTTTGCTTTGTGCAAGGCCTTTTATAGGCACTGAGCTATTGCAAGACCTTCATTCGTTCATATAAGTTCATCTTTAATATATTCATTTATGTAAACTTATGTAAATTTATTCAAATTTTAAATGTAAATTAATTCTTCCCCCCCCGGCCCCCGACCCAGTGTCAGAGAGCTGATGTGGTCCTCCTGCCAAAAACTTTGGACACCCCTGCTTTAAATGATGGCCTGATGATGCACCAGGAAGGTGTGCACACATCCCTGCCTCTATTAATACAAAGGTCTTCTGTCGCTGCCACTCTAAGAGATTGTGGGGAAAGCTTTTTACCTTATTTAGATGTCTAGCCAGATGCTAATCTAGTGCCTGCACCAAGTTACTAGGAACCCTGAGCTAAAACCCCCATGACACCTCCTTCCCTGTGTTTGCTACCATTGTCACTGGTACTGAGGGTTCAGGGGGCAGGCTGACTTTTAAAAGCATGAGCCCTTGGCTCTTGCCCCACTTGGCTAACCTCCAGCATCACCACTATGCTAATTATATTGCTTACACTAGAAAGAAAAATTCTATTACGCATTTTGAGTTTTGCTACTTCTCTGGTGAGCTGGTTGCCTAATACAGTTCAGCCCAGTTTGGTTGATAACGATAGTAAAATATTTGTTGAATAAACAGATGTGTTTTCAAGGAAACAGAGGTGTTCTGTATTTTCGATAAATTTTAAGTTAGGGGTTTTTCCATGAATTTCTGTTTGGCAGGCTGCCTGGCTGTTCTTTCAGTATTTGTATCTAGCCTTTCCAACGATTAGTTGGAAAGGTGGTTTACAAGCAAGATTTTAAAATGCCCAGTAATAAAAACAGACAAAAATTCATGTTCTTTCTACTTTATTTGCAAAATGCTTCTTTATTGAGGATTTTATCGATAGGAAATAACTATATATTTGATCACAATAGGCTATACTTTTTTTTTCCCCCATTCCAGATTGGAATAAGCGTATAGAGTATAAGCCTGGTTCTGGGAGTATACCTTTATTTCCCAGCATTCGTCTGGAGACATGCGATGGACCAGTGTCTTCCATCCAGACCACAATTGAACTGCAGACCAACTACATTGGAAAGGGCTGTGATCGTGAGACGTACTCTGAAAAATCCTTGCAAAAATTATGCGGTATGTATGTATGTATGTATGTATGTATGTATGTATGTATGTATTCATTCATTCATTCATTCATTCATTCATTCATTCATTCATTCATTCTGAATGTTCCCATTCATATATTTAGAAATGTTGACTTTCAATAAATGATTAGGATCAGAATGAAAGTGGATCATTTGTAGATGGCATCCAGAAAGTATTGGCTTACCAGCAACTAAAAGAAATCATTGTATCAAGAGGCTTGATTTTAGACATTATACATTCACTTTTGTAAATACCAACATTTATCAATAATGGAAATTGCTTAGAGTGGAATTCATTCATTAGCTAAATAGATTTGGTTGCTCTTGAAATTTAAAAGCAAATGTTAGAATCTAACAACACAGTCCTAGGCATGTTTACTCAGAACAAGTAAATGTTTACTCTGAACTGAGTTCCACAGAGTTCAATATGTTTACTCCCAAGTAATCATGGATCAGATTGCAACCTGGCATTTTCATTTGGCCTTAAAAAATAGTAAAAATTGTCAGTAAATGTCAACTGTTCCAAAACCACTCCATTCCATTCTCCTAGTAATATGGATTAATTCTTTCTTGCTAGTGCCTAATAGTCAAGCTGTACATCTGATATACAGCTTCCAGATCTCCTTTACAAAGAATTATGCATCCAGATGGTCTTGCATGATTAGGTTTTTTAGCTTCAGTGTCCACTTAAAAGATCTCTTTCAGCCCTTTATTGCAGGTACCTGAATCCATTGTTCAGTGCGGCAGGAAAAATGGGGATTGGACTCCCGGAATCTTTATAAAGAGCCAACAAGCAGTCTCTCCTATAAGCAACTGCAGCAAAATGTGGGCAGGATGTAATTTTTCTTTGAAGAAGGCTAACAATTGTTCAAAAAATGTTAACCAGTTCAATAATATAGCTGTGGGAACTGGATAAAAAAGCCCACATTTTAAATGTATACCTCTAACTTTTATTTATTCATTATGTTAGATGGATTTATAGCTCAGCTTTTCTGACACTTGAAGGCGGATGTGGATTTTGTAATATTCATAATTTTACAAGTCATATTAAACGAAATGGTTTTTTGTTGTTACACATTGTTTTTGCTAGTACAACTTAAGGCAATAAACATTACTTTGCTATTATTATTATTTTATATATTTTTTTTGCCATCAGGGTGAGTTTCTAAAGGTAGCAACTGAATTTAAGGGAATGTAAGTGTAGCTCTGGTCTCGTTCAGAGGGTCTGGTATGCCTGATCCACGGATTTCATTATCTGTAGGTTCTGGAATCCATGAAGTTTCTGGGAATGGAACGCTGTCAGATAACAAGGCAAAAACTGTATGAGCTTTCTTAACTGCCTAGCAACCCAATTCCCCCCCCCCCCGCCTTGTACAGGTATGCTGTATCCAGCTGGGGTGGGAATGAATTGGGAGACTTCGGAGGAGTAGAAGGCCGGAGGCGTCATCTGAAGCACTATCAGAAGGAGAGTGCTTGGGGAAACTATTATGGTGGTGGAAATCACCTTCTTCAGCTGCTGCTATGATCCTTAGTAATGACAGTAGAAAAGTCCCCAAATCCTTTTCTCATGTGTTCTCCAAGAAAAAGAGAATGGGACAGCGGCCAGACAGGTGGCAGATTGGGGGAGCTGATGTGGTGTGCTCTGCACCTACTCATCAATTTTCCTTCTCCTCTAGCTTGCTGTTTCAGCTGGCCTCATTCCTGGGGCACTTCTGCTGAAAATTTATATTAGTATATATGAACGAAAAATAAATGGGTGAGAGCCCAATCCTGAGCTCCCAGGGTGCACAGCTGCGGCGGCTCAGAAAGTGACTGCCGCCATATCCTGTGTACCCACGACAGCCGCAGGTGGCACCTCAGGAGAAGGGGACTTTTGTCCCCTTCCCCAGGTAAAGGGAGTAGCCCCGCAATGGGACTACTCAATTCACTGAGGTAAGAGCCTTCGTGTCAGGCACTGAGTGTCGCTCCACCACTCCCACCTCCCTCCCTCCCTGCTCCGTCCCCCCACCCTCTCCCCACCTCCCACTTCCCCGTCACACCTCCTCCCCACCCTCTCCCCGCCCTCCACCCATCTCCCCCTCCCTGGAACGCCTCCTCCCCACTTTCCCCCACCCCCACTTTCCTCTCGCTGCTCAGCAATATTTATGTTATATAAACACAAGTGCAAGTTGATGCTACTACTGGCATATTCTTTGTTTTCCACTGTTATTCTCTAAAGTTTGATAGTAATCTTTTCAAAGAAATATTAGCCAACTGGCAAGAGCATTGTTAACTTCTTGTGCTGACTGCATTCATTAGGTTTAAAAAAATCATTTCATTATGATATATCTTGTAATATGTAGGAAGGAAAAAACTATCAGCAAGAATCAGCATGTCTGCATAGAACAGTCATAGCATTTGTTACTATAAAAATGTTTTCTATAAGAGCCATTGCAGCCCTGGACATCTTAGGCAGGTATATATGTGTGTATATATTCTAACATGATCAATATGTGAAAAGTCAAATCATCGTTCTTGTGATGGTAAACTTGGTGGCAGATAAGATTTGGATTCCATATGGCAACCATGAAAGGCAGTTATACAGAATTTGCAAGGGTTCTCCTTATTCAGTTCATTTGAGGTCCTCAAATTTTTAGGGCCCAATCCTGTCCAACTTTCCAGCACTGATGCAGCTCTGAGGTTAGGAAACAAACATTCCCTTACCTTGAAGAGGCCTCTTTGACTGCCCCTTCACTGCAGGATGCAACACATGTCCCATTGGCACAGCTGCATCAGTACTGGGAAGCTGGATAGGATTGGGCTTTACATGTGGACTCATCATGTACTCTGCCTGTCTACTCAGCAGATGGGGGCAGGGTGGAGTCTATAGTCAACAAGACAGAAGGAGCACTGCATCTGTACAACCACCTCCATCTAAATATTATGGGAAAAATACATTGTACTTTATTTCTAGTCTAGTAGTTTAGTACTACAGAAACAGAAGAACATAGGAAACCCTCACACATCTTCAAAGGGAGATTTAGATGAGCAGCTATGCATTGATTTTTGCAATAGTGAAATATGCGTACGAGTTTGTAATCTGAAAAGATCCAGTGGGCAGTTGAAAGAGTCCATACCATGGCCACTATTATCTGTGCTGCAAATGTATAACGAACCATGACAGGGTGATTTAGTAGAATGGCTAAGATCTTTATAAATTGATGGGTGTATGTGAACATATGAATTTGTTTTGTACTGAGTCAGTGCACTGATCCATCCAGTCCAGTATTTTCTATACTTCCAAGGCTTTCCAAGATCTTTCTCAATCATATTGCCTCAGATCCTTGCAACTAAGATGTTAGGGGTTGGATGTAGGACTTTTACGTACAAAGTATGCATTTGACTACGGAAATATGATCCCTCTTATCAAATAAGGTTGTTGGGAGCAATCTCCTGTAATTTATGACTTTGTATGTATTTATGTCTTGTATTTGACTTGCATTGTGCTTTCTTCCTCACCATAGAACTGAAAACAGAGGGATCTTTCATTACCCAGCACTCCCCAAATAATGATAGCAGGCAGCAGTTATGGAATTAAATGGGCCACTTTATTGAATACACAGATTCTGCAACAGGGCAACTGAGGGCCAATCTAAAACTCTTCCCAAGTGCAGGGTACTAAATGGGGGAAACGATCCTCGCCATCTTCATCCCCCCATCTCGTAGGGCGTTCACCTGACTCCAGGTGTCACTCAAAATTTATTAAGCCTGCCTCTCAACGTCACCCAAAGAGGGTAAATCAGCAGAACTGCCGTGCCTTGCAGGTCACCCCTGCATGGCCTACCAATTCAGGCAGGGGGCTTGCTAGCCAGCTTCCTCAAGCTGGTCAGGCACCATGGGAGCAGTCCTAGCTCACCCCATCCTTGCTAGACACCGAGAAGGTCTTCTGCCTACCCACCCCACACTTCTAATGCCAGTGACCAAAACATTTATCACCTATACAACAAGCCACCCTGACCCCACAGCCAGTCTGGGGTAGGCGAAAAAACCACCATCACAAGGCCAATTTGGATGGTGATTAAAAATTCCTACCCAGCCCTCAAAGAGCCACCAGCTAATCCCAGACTAGCTACAGGGTGGGCGGGCGGACAGGGGTCGCTTGCTGATCTGCTCTGGCGCACGCCTGCCTGAGCAGAACTCTGGTCCATCCCTCCTGGACCAACCAGCCAATCGGCTGGCAGCTAGAGGCTGCTGCCAGCTGAGGGGGGAAGCCATGGCAATTCCCCACTAGCGCTCCAGCAGCTTTTATACTGCTAAAATTAACTGTTAGAATATCTCTTACGGTGATTTCAGCTGAACAGCTTTCTCATTAGTGCCTCATCAGCCTGTTCATTATATATCATCTGCAGGAGCATCTTCAGGTGCCATTGACTTGTTACCCACTCCCAGTGCAGCAACTAATTGGACAGCTGGTCTTCTGATAGACAGCAATGACATGATTTTTAAATTTGATGGGAAGCAAGGAGCCAAAATTCCTGATGGAATAGTACCAAAGAACCTAACTGATCAATTCACTATTACCATGTGGATGAAACATGGGCCAAGTCCAGGATTAAGAGCAGAGAAAGAAACTATTCTCTGCAATTCTGATAAGACAGGTAAGTCAGTTTGATTTCAGTTTTCTTTTTTCTTCTGTGGGATTTGAAGTGATGGATGAAACTTGGTATTGCATGGGGTTTTATATTCAGTCATAAGAGTTTGCCATAATGTACCTGTAATCCTAAATTACTGCTATGGATTTAGGGTAAATTGCTTTGAGATAAATAAATTGAACATGTGTTCTGAGTTCATGATTTATGCAGCCATGCTGAGATGCTTTTAACTTTGATATGTATATATTTTAGAAATGAACAGACACCACTATGCGCTATATGTGCACAACTGTCGACTTGTGTTTCTGCTGCGTAAAGATTTTGACCAAGCTGATACCTTTCGCCCTGCAGAATTTCATTGGAAGCTTGACCAGGTACTTAGTTTTCTTTCATTATTATAGCAATTCCTAAATTCCTCTGAGTCATTGCAGTGGATTCCATAATGATCTGCTAATACAGAGCCTAAATGGTGATATCAAAATACAGATAATCTTGTTAAAAAATTTTGCCAGCTTAAACCTCTTTCTAGATTTCTTGAGACATTTTGGGGATTTGATTAGGGTTTCTTTTTAAAAACCTAAAATGTTCATGTCTGAACGTTCAGACTAAGGATTTCTAAGGGCTTTATCGTCTATGTATCAGAATACATGCTTCACTTGACCTTCATGAAACTGGGCTCCAATTTATCCCATGGATTATTTCATGAGGCTATAAAATAGATATGATCTGAAGATCTTGTGTACAGCCTCAGTCTTTGAGAATGAAAAAGCAAGCAGCACCTCATTCGTGTTTGGCAGCAAACTCATTGTCCTTTGGATCCAAGGCTATGGGGATCATATATGGCAAAAGGCAGAGATTCTGACCTTTTGGAAAGTGAGAGCATTTCTTCTACAGTGCTGTTTCACTCAGTGGAATACAGTACAATGTGGAATATTGTATCTCAACAACTATATTCAATATGCCATATTGAATGATATGTAGAAACATATGCAGTGTTTTTCAAACTAGGGGTCGGGACCCACTAGATGGGTTGTAACCCAATTTCAGGTGGGTCCTCATTCATTTCAATATTTTATTTTTAATATATTAGATGATGCTACTGTGACAAGTTACTGCATTTGGAGAAATGTTACAGATCTGTGCTTTTTAATAGGCTACTATGTATATGCTTTCAACAATGATAGTCAATGGGGTTTACTCCCAGGAAAGAGTGGATAGAATTGCAGTCTTTGGGATGTTTGGGCAGTTTTGTTTGTTTTTTTTTAAAAAAAAAAAAACAGATCAGCAACAGCTTGGGAGAGTTCTTCACCTAATTTATTTGATTTGATTTTGTTGTACGGGTTGTTAAAAATTTTCCTGCTTGATGATGTCACTTATGGCCATGACATCATTTCCAGGTGAATAACTTCCAGTGGGTCCGGACAGATTGTCATTCTAAAAAGTGGGTCCCGGTGTGATAATGTTTGAGAACCACTGCAATATGGTTCTTCAAAGTATGACGCAGGGATAGTAAAGATTAATATACAAAATTATTCGTGTTCCAAGTGTACATTTTACACTTGATTAAGTAAAAATGCTTAAGTGTGGCTGAGTATCCCTGGACTTGGTCCAAAAGGGCCAGAGACTTGTGTGTGTTCCAAGCAAATGTGTGCTGAATGCATAAGCCTCCCAGTCCTCCATCTCTTTCCAAGTCATGCAATATATATTCAATTGGGTAGATGGAGGTGGGGTGGAGAAGCAGCAGTGGTTGGATGCTCCCGGTCACCTCCCTCCTTTCAGTTCCTGTGACACTTAACTTGGGCCAGAAGAAACACTATCTACAGATGCAGCTCTGGGTACTTCAAGCCCACTACCTACTCAGAAGTAAGTCCCATTTTAGTCAATGGGGCTTACTCCCAGGAAAGTGTGGATCGGATTGTAGCCTAAATCTCATGCTTTGGCTTGCTGGGAAGACTTGCTTGCTGGGCTATTTTGTTTCTGTAGACTGGAGCACGGAGAGCCTGCACCATCTCAGTCTGAAGGGGGGGGAATTCGGCAAACACTCGCTGGGTTTTTTAAAGCAATCCCCTCTGTTACTACCGCACCTACCCCTGTGTGAGTGTGTGTGTGTGGGAGAGAGAGAGAGCACTCCACCTTGCTGCATGTGTTCTGGCTACAGAGGTTTTCGGGGACCCCCCTTCCCCTCTTCAGCCTCTTTGCTGGCTCAGGGGCTCCAGGAGTGTTGCTGTTCCTTTGCAAGGGGAACCTCTTCCAGGGCTATTTCCCTGCCAGTGCCAGTCGGAGCCTTTTTGCATTGTTCTGGGCTGCCTTGAAATGATCAAGATGCCAGCACAGGGCAAAGGAGGCAAAGGTGTGTGTGAATTCCCTCCCACCAGATTCCAGTTGAGACAAATCAGCAGATAAAAAATCCGTGGATAAATAGGTTGCATCTGTGCTTTTTTTTTTTTTAAACAGTTTTACAGAGTCCTGCATAAAACAGTTCTTCAGAAACACAAAATTATGTTAGTGATGCTGACAGTGTTAGTGTATGTTTATGGTTTGCAAGAATTGTATTAAAAGTCATAGTTAATATCTTAGTTGGCAGTAAAGAATTAGTCATTGAGACCAGTAATACGTAGTCTTACATGTATAGCACAGGCATTCTTGCATGTGTTCTCCTTCTTTGCAACAATACAGAAAGTCTGGATTAAAACGAGATTCTCATCTTCGTTGATCTATGAAGTTAATTCATTTAGGCATGTTGATATTACAGCATGACAGAAGACAGACATGCTGCAATGTTAGTTCATGATAATCAGGGCTTTCAGGTACTTGGACTGTCAATGTGATGAAAAGGTTTCATTATTTAAAGTTCTAATTAAACCATCCATATTCTCAGGAATGCAACAGTGAGCACAGTGGCATCTCCAGATCATAATTCTTTCAATGTATAATAACTCTCATAAGACTGTAGAAACTTTGAGCACTGCTAAATGGCTCTTCCCTCTCGCACATCATTTAGCTTATTTTTAGCATCCAAGTAGAGTGATGTTTGTATTTTAATTTGCTTAGGGTCTAACATTGTCTGCATTGGGAGAGCTACAATATAATGGGTGCAGCTGTATAATTCTCAACATATATTGACTGATATTGTCTAAGAGCAAAATCCTAAACTGAAGATTCACCAGCACAGCTGTCTCTGTTTTGGTGGAGGCTGTCGCAAACATGTCATAAGGCATGTTGCAACACTGAAAGAGTAAGTGGTGCTGCACCTCCATGCAGATGCTGTATCCAGGTCTTCTGCCAGGTGGCTCAGGTAGGGGTGTACAGGGCGGAAGAGGTAGAGATGGCACATTTTAGGGTAGGGGAGAGAGGAATGGGGACGGATCAGGCCCGGGAGGGGCCAGGATCAGCAGAGGCCTCCTCCGCCTTATCTTATCCTCCTTCCTTCGCCTGGCAAATTTACATGGGGCTGCTTGGACTTCCACCTGCTAAATAGCTGGCAGAGATCCAAGTCATCCCATACGGCAGGCTGGAATGTAACTCAGGATAAGGGGAAAAATATCCCCTTACCCAGAGGAGACCTCCAGCCTACTCCTAAGCTGTGCTGGATGCAGTGGAGGCCTGGTAGTCCCACTGTGCCAGCACAGTTGCGGATTGGGCTGTAAATTCTAGGCAAGCCCCATCCTAACCTGCATTGGAATAGGCGGGCCAAATGGCCTGCACTGTATCTAGCGCAGGTTAGGGGGTGGCTGCTGTTCAATTTGGAGTAAGGGGATATAACATACTTTTAGACACATTAATAGTAAATTATAGAAACTTTTTCATGCAGCAATCATGTAAAACTGGCTGATCAACAGATACTGTACATTTACTGTACTGTACGGTGAATGTTGCAGGTTCCCTCTAGAAGTTCCTCTTTACAAGTTGCTGGTTCTCCTACAAGTTTCTCTCTGGAAAAGATAATACAAAGAGACTGGCACCGCTGCACTTAAAGCTGTGTGCCCTGTGTATATGCTGGCAACCTTACATCCAATGTGTTGCTTTCCAGAAGCACCCTATAGGATTTAACACTTTAGCAGTCTTTAACACTAAATAGCAATGTGCTGGCAATTGTATTTGCTGTATGAAATTCAAGCTGTTTTGATCAGGCATTCCAGGGTTGTTCTTTTAAAATCCCATAAGATGGGAATGTGCAAGGTTCCCACAGCTTAATGTTTCTTGGGAAAGAGACGCTCTTGAGACATTTGGAATTAAATGCCATTGCAGAGAGACCGCATGGTTAAGCAGACAAGTTGTTCAGAGGATGCGCTTACCCTCAATTTTATTTTAAATAAACTTTAAAAAAATGTTTTAACACTTTATCTGCCTGTTCAACTCAATCAGAGCCTTTTTCTAGTCCTAGAAGTGGACTACAGCTTTAGAATTGTGGAAATTAACCACGTAACTAGGCAGGAGGCTTTCAAGGACCATCTTTCTCTGCTTGACTTGTGGTGAGTCTTCCAATTTTGGTCCTGTTGTAGAGGCAGGTCTGGGTACAGGAGACAGTGCTGGCATCAGAACACCCCCCTAACCCCCCCCCCCACACACACACCAGATAAAAGTATATTTTAATTTTTCTGGGCATTCCTTGTAGTGCACCCATCTTAATCCTACCTCTGCTGGAGACATGCTGGTAAAGCCCATCTTTCTTGTGATCAACATTGATCTTTAGCTACCTGAACACTTGATGTTCCCTCTGACTGTTATTCTAGAACGATGGTTCTCAAACTGGTGAGTTACGACCCACCAGTTTGTGTAAAGGTTCCCCCATCCCTTTAAGGGGCGGGAAAAGAGGAGAGACAGGGACGTGATCCCCAGGATTGTATCCCTATGGGGGGTGAGGGGGTGTGCTTTCACTTACTATAACATTGGTAGGACTGCTGGAGGCTGCAGGAGGAGCAGAGAGCCCTGCACAGCCCTCCGCAGCACTCCCTGAGGCTTGGAACTTTCTGTCAAAGGGGGTGCAAAGCACTTCCGTTTTGCAGGAGGTGCTCTGCGCCTGCTTTTCCTGAATGTTCCAAGCTTTGGGGATCCCTCCAGCCTCCAGCAGCCCTACCTACTTAAAAGTAAGTGAAAGTACTCCCCCTTAGTGATGCGATCCTGGGGATCACATTGCTGTCTTAGCCCCTCCCCACAAACACTTACTGAGGGAGTAAAGCTCCCTCAAAGTTTGAGAACCACTGCTCTAGAATTTTCCAGGATGGTAATCATAGGGAAGATCCTTTCCTGTGTCTTGCATTTGTCACTGCGTGGAAAGGGGGCACAGCTAAGTTGAGTGTACTACCAGGAAGTAAGGTATATATAGAAATATTACTTCTGAACAGACCTTATAGATTTCCAGTTAGAGGCCAATGGCTTTCAGAATTTGTTTTCATTTTTTTCTGTATTAGTTGTGAAAGTATCATCAACAAAAAAGCTCTGCTGAATCAGGCAAAAGGCCCACCATCGCCCACCAGTGGCTCTTGGAAAGCTCTCAGAAAAAGGTGTAGTTCTCTGCTGCCCTTGTTCCCTTGCAACTGGTTTTCAGAAATATACCAATGAATACTGTCTCAATTTTCCACATATTTATTTCCTGATGTTGATTTATTTCTTGATGTTGATTTACTTACTATTCTAGCCAGTCATGATAGATTATAGCTTTATTTGTTTTGTTTTCTCCTTCAAACTACATGGAGTATTTTAGACTAATATACAGGAATTTTTCTTCTTTGTCCAGTCAGATTTTGGTATAGAGTGCTGTGGGTCAGTTTAAGCCAAAATAGAAATTTTTATTGCTAAATATTTAATTATCATGTAGAAGTTCTAATAAAATATTATTAAGTGCCATAATTAATATTGCCATTTAAGGAACTAAATGTATTTATATATGTTGAAATAATAATGAACTTCAGAATGGTCTAGCATAGAATCTTAAGAGTTTCATTTGGTAATTAATATTCTTAATGCACTCAATTTATTCTATCAAAATATAAAATGAAAATGACTTTTTAAAAATGACTTAACTAAGGAAATAGATTTGGTAAGTGCTTAATCTAATTTACAATTACAGTATCTACAATATAATACAACTGCTGCTCCAATGGGTTTGCCATTTTATAATTTAATTTAAATGATGACAAAATTGGTCATGTGAAGATGAACAATCCTTGTGTGTAGATGCTGAGCTTTTCAGTTGCTGCACATCACATGTGATACTTGAGGGGATTGTGGCGCCTATCTGCTATTGCAGATTCGCTTTGATAGTTGACTGCCCTAGAGAATTGCCTTTTCGCTGATAATACATTAGCTAAATTCTCAGCTGCATTTTTTTTTCTTGGAATGACAGATGTAGCGTAAATGTAATTTCCCACACTGAGCACATCTCATCGTCACACCCTTCAAATACTTTTAGTCATCCTTGGGAAGCATGTAGGACGGAGCCTTTAATACACAGCCCTGTTTTAGCACTGGTGCCTTCTCTGATGTTAGGAAGGAGAAGCTTTTGTGCCAAGGGCTGCAGAGTATAAAATTACTAATGGATTTATTGACATTAAAACGAACCAAGTTTTTTAGACTAAAATTTCTCTGTGTAATCACTCCTGAAGTACAAGCAATTACAAGCTAGGTAAAGTTTTAGACTCATCTTTGTGTTGATATTTTTAAGCAACATTTAAGGTTCTTTACTGTGCCTTTTAAGTTTTGCAGGGAAAGTGAGTACCCACCATGATGGTCTGTGTCCTTATAGGGACTGTGGGAGGGCCATTATGGGTCATGTTGTCAACATGATGGGCATTTAATGCAGTAATGCCCTATGGAATAGGTACCTGCTTCTCAGTGGGACTTTTCTGCTATTATCACACAGAAAGGATCAGAAGGTGCAGTATAATGGTGTCTTTAAAATGAAATAATGTTTAGATTGTTCATGTGAAGCTGGGCATATCTAAAGAAGGGAGAGTGGGGAATTTTATTCTAAAATTTGCATTGACAATTTTTTTTTTTTTTGCTACTCTTATTTATTACTCCTGCAATGAAATAATAAATTCCTGGCTTCCTATAGTCACATTTTAGTTACTGAGTGCCCAATACTAAGCAGTTGTTAGCACAGCAGTGATGATCTCTTCAGTTAATTTTTTAATCTTGCACAGTGTTGTAATGGTCAGTTTTAAAGTATAGTATCTTATCATAATACAACCCCATGCCCTAGCCACACCTCACATCATAGACCAGTTACTGGTCTATGTAACGAACAAACAAAAAAACCTGTAAATGTCTTAGGGCTCAATCCTATCCAACTTTCCAGCATGGTGCAGCCTCAGTGAAGCCCGAAAGTAAGGGAACAAATGATCCCTTACCTTGAGGAGGCCTCTCTGATTGCCTCCCCACTGCAGGATGCAGCGCACGCCCCATTGGCACAGCCTCACCGGCACTGGAAAATTGAATAGGATTGGGATCTTAATTAGCATTTTTTTCCTGTCCTGCCACTTATTCTTAATTTGAAACTTATTATCTTTCTTTTAATGATATAGTTCATTCAATCTCAAATTCTTGGAGTGAAATTCAGTAGTTTTAACATGAATGTATAAAAATTGATTCAAATTTTATTTCTCAAAAAAGTATAAAAATTATATTAGCATGGTAGCCCAGGCAAGTTAAGTCAGAAACAAGTTCCGCTATATTCTGAAGGACTTACTTATGTTCATGGAAACACCAACGTAGTTATCCACATAGCAGTGTCCTCACACTAGCGCGTCGTTGGTGTGATAGTACATATCTTCTGTGTGATATCCAAGGAGTCAATCATTGCATCCAGTCAGCCCTAACACTGGCAGCCGGAGAAGCACTGCTGGTGTGAAATGAGGAGGAAGCAGGAATAGATGAAGGACCAATGAGTGGCAAATGCTGGGTGGGTGGCACTCTTATGCCAGCCACTAGGAATGAGCAATTGAGCAACAGACACCAGCCCCAACCAAATCTTTTTCATACAGTGGGCTGAATATCATTCATGGTGATTGCTAAGGGCCAGAATTTTAATTAATTAATTGCAGCATTTGTATTCCGCCTTTCTCACTGACTCTCACAACATACTGTGAGGGTCTTACAGACTCAATGATGTCACTCAGAAGTGACATCATTAAACAGATAATGACCAGAAATAAGCCATTCTCACATAGGAACTCGTTAGCTTCAAATGACAGAAGAGAAAATCTTGATCATATTTTCAAGATATGTGAGAGACTCATTATTACACTGGGACAGCCCAATTATCATGTGGGCCACCCATTCATCAGTGCCACTTCTACCATGGCATCACTTTGCAGCTCAGCAGCTGAGAGGTGCTCTGTGAAGTGATGCCTCCGCAAAAGTGGCCCTGCTGAATGGGTGACCTGCATGATAATTGGGCTCTCCCAGCACCTTGGCAAGCATCTCCCTCTCTCACCTCTCTTGGTCTGCATCTCCCCCCTTAGCATTCCTTGGCTTCTGAGACCACCTTCCATCTCTTCCCTCTGAGCCTCAGCAGAACTGGCGCTATTGAAAGAGCGGTGATGGGAGAGCCCAATTATCACATGGGCTGGTTAAGGGGATTTTGCAGATCTTCCTTCTGTAGAGCAACTGAGAACAAGTCTGCTCTATCTTCCACATGACAGCTCCATAGAAATTTATTGATAACATATCACCTCTTAACTACCTCACCTCCAAACTAAACATGCCCAACTCCTTTAGTCTGTCTCCACAAGAGTAGTCCCTTCACCATCCTAGGGCGCAATCCTACCCTGTGCTGGAACAGGCAAGCCAGGAGGCTTGTGCTGATCCAGTGTAGGATAGGGGCCAAAAGTGGCTCAGCCAGAGGCAAGGGGAAACTTTTCTACTTACCTCTAGAAAAATGTACCCTTTCCCCTATGGGTCTCCTCGGATCGGCGCCACCTCCTGAGATGAAGCCACTCCATTCTCCCCGAGAACTGCCAGATCCCAGGCCCGCCTTCCGCTCCCTGTCCACCCACCCACCCCTGCCAGGCCGACACAAGCCTCAGTGTCTCCATCGGCACAGAAGCTTCTTTCAGGCTTCGCAGGCCTAGCCAACTCCTGAAGAGGCGCAAATGGCCCAAGTCAATATAATAATAATAATAACAACAACAACAACAACTAGGTATTTATATACTGCCTTTCTGATCATTGATTTAGTACTCTGACTTTATTCAAGGCAATTTACATAGGCAAACAGGATTGAGCCCGTAGTCACCTACCTGTGGACCCACTCCAGTTTGTCAATATGCCTCTCAAGCTGCAGCATCCAGAACTCAACATAAGATTCCAGGAAGGGTATGACTAAAGCAGAATACAGTGGTACTATTAGTTATTATGATCATGATACTATACTTCTATGGATACAGCCTAGAGTTGCATTTCCCTTGAACCTGTATGTTCCTTTGAACTCTGATTCTGTTGCTTCACCTTGCTCTATGTGTCTCACGAACACCTTCTAAACATGAGCTTCTAAGTGTGCATAGGCTTTATTTTGAGCAGTTCCATCATGTTTATATTTTTTCAAAGCAGAAGCACAGAACTCATGACCTTTAAATTTCGGTAATCAAAGATGCTCAGTATTTCAGTAGAAAGGATGCAAACTTCTTAGTGCAAGCTTTCTGATCTCCATATGAATATAAATTGGATTCTACCTCTTTTTTTTATACGCGTACACACTCTGGATGCTTAAATACATTTAAGCCTAATCAGCCAGACCTCTTGGAAAGGATTGTGCCCTTCATGACATTGTATTTAACCGACAATCATACCTGCAGGCTGTCCTAGGAGCTAAATGTGGTTATTTCTTCAAGAATACCATCTGCTGGTGAAAACTATACTTTAACTATCACACTAGCTTAACAGGTATCTAATTACCTTGTCTGTCTCTGGCACCTAATGTATAATCAACTGTGTTTCTGTAGTGTTGATATATATATATAATTAAATAGCCAGAAGGTATCATTTAAATAAAGTGCCCATGCATAATGTTTGGGTCCTGTAACTTACAAATTGCTGCCTTATTATAAGCAGATAACATGTAGATATACTCTCTTCAGTACACTGCTGTTGTTTGTGTTCTGAGTGTAAATTCAGAATTGGGCTTTCCAAAAATATTTAAGTCTGAATACATCACTTTGACATAAACTGAAGTGCCATTCATAAGAGCAGCTCCTTCACGGATGCCAATAATTTATCTTCATGTTGTTATAAAGAAAGACCTTTCTGTTTACAATGTGCGATAGCGGTTTTTTTCTGTCTTTCCAATGTTGAAATGTCATCTACTCAGTGGTGTAGCGTAGCGGGAGGTGTCACAGGGGCGGTTGCCCTAAGTGCAATATTCACAGGGACACAAAATTTCAAAAGAAAAAAGTAGTAATACTTTTTGGTGGGTCCCAATAAGCTGGTGGCAGCCTTCTTGGAAGGATGCAAATTCATTGGGCGGCACCATCTTGGAAACGGGCAAAAGACTAGTTTTCACAGTACAGTAATGTTAGAAGAAAGCTTCGCTCTGCCCAGGAACAAGAGTGGAAGTAAACACAGACCTGCTGTACCAAATCTACACCCCCCCCCAAGCTCCAAATGAATGCTGGAGCCTGCCTGTCTGCTCTCTGGTCCGCTCGAGTCCCCCTCACTTGCACTTCAGCTACCCATATGCAGCTTCCCTAAAAAGGCTACCTGGGTAAGTTTACCCCACGCTATCCCTGGCTTAATGCCTTGAGATTTTCTGTGGAACTACTTGAGAACTTCCAGGTTCTTCTTTAGCAGCTGCTGCCTGCTGTGTGAATAATATAGATTTTAATACTGTTATTGAAAAATATGCACAAATAAAAACCAGGTGATTTTAAATAAATTTGCATATACTGGCATTGAATTCATTTTTACTTGAATTACAACAGTCCATGGGTATGCAGGGGGTGCAATACTTGGTTGCCCCAGGTGTTGGCAACTCACGCTATGCCACTGCAACTACCGATGCATCCGTCTTTTTGCTGCTTTCTAATTCCTTCCTTGTAGTCCTTGTTTTCTTTGCCTCTCCTTTTCTATTGTTATCTTATCCCGTTAATATAATTTGGCATTTATAGTATTTGATTATTTGCTGTGGGAGAACATGTACATGTTAATGGGCAAAAAACAAAACAAAATATTTTAAATTAAAAAATGGAAGTCTGTAAAGCAAGAACGGTGAGAGATTAGGAGGGGCACTCCAGGGGAACAGCGTCCTTGGTTGATCTCTGTTGAGGAATGCTACTGTGTATTTTATCCCAGTAACAGCAGAAAGCAATAAATAAAGTCTTGCAGCTAATTCAGGTATGATTGCTCCCTTGGAGCAGCTTCAAGTGACTGCTACACTCCATGCCACCTCTTTACAGGCACTCTACCCAACATGGCTGCCTCTGTGTCTTAAGGTACACGGTCTGCTAGATGTGCTGTTTGGGGAAACCACATAAGCCTTTGCATTACTCAGATCAGTATGGGAACGACTGCAGAAGTGGAAACAATTCCACCACTAAAGGACTAAAGTAGTACAGTACCCAGGGGGCAGCACTACTGTAGTGAGGAATGTTATGAGTGGGAAGCAGAATGCCAAACAGACATTAGCAATGAACCTCTGGATAAGGAAGGAAGACTTGTGTTCACCTTGTTCTTGGGTTCTTTTTGAAAAGATGTCAGACCCCTTGGTGAAAATGCATTGTGTGTGTGCTCAGAGGTATTCTATCTGAAGCATCACAGAATTTTTGTAGTTAAAAATTGGCAGTAACATTAGTGTAATCCTCAGCAGGGAGATCCCAAGACTTCCCGGTACCTGAGGCATCATATCAAATGCTTCCACCCCTTTACTTGGGGAGTAAGCTTTCTTTAGCTGCTCTGAAGCTCTATCCCAGGGGTTCCCAAACCCTGGCCCTGGGGCCACTTGTGAATGCACTTGTAGACCACGTAATTCTAGTTTAAGTAGACCACTTGGGATGGAAGTTGACTGTTTTCCCTGGAAAAGCAGGATTTTAGCAAATGTTGTTGTTTTTCTCTGCTGCAGTTGTTTATACAGAGTAAAAGATTAGAAGCCAAAGCCTTTGCAGTACTACATCCAGCTTGATAGATTTTATTCTCAAAGCCCTAAACCCTATTTTCAATTTCAAAACGGGAGTGCTAAATCTCAGGATGAAATTGGAAGAGGAGGAGAAAAGGAAATGTGGAATAGTTTCCAGAAATGAAGCCAAACATCAACCGAGGCGCAGCAATACAAGTTCACCCTGTAGTGTGAGGATTTACATAAGTAATACCTGTAGAGATTATAGGGAGGTTTAAAATTTATTAATAATATCCCTAAGCACATGTCTCTGGAAATGAAAACATTTAACAAATTCAGAGAAATGAGCTCCATTTTCCACTGGGGCAGAATTTGTTACTTGAATTATTCAGGGGAGGTTTATATATAGCCTCAAAGATATGTGATATGCCAACTAATTTCTAATTATATTAGTCAGAAGCTCTCCACTGGGGACACTTTGTTTTCTTCAGTCAGGCTAAAGCAATTCACATATTATGGTTTCTAAAAATATATTTATTGTATTAGCAGGGTCCATAATGTGGGAGCCTAACGAGAGAATTCATTTTCTTGGATCACATCTACTGAATATTTAAACTTCATATCTGAGGAAATCGTTTCTCTAAGAAGAATCAAATTACAATTTGCTGAGGAAACCCAGCATAAAAGATGCTAATCATAGCATTAGCCCTCTCTCTGTAGGCAGTGTCCAGGCAGCTTAGACGGGTGCTTGATTGTCTATGGTGCTGACAATGTAGAGAGGGCTTTGATGGAAACCATGCTACCTGTGGGGCATTGGCTGCCCATTCGTTTTCGGGGCCCAATTCAAGGTGCTGGTTTTGACCTTTAAAGCCCTATACTGCTCTGGGCCAGGGTATCTTAGAGATCGCCTACTTCCGTACAATCCAGCTCGTCCTCTTAGGTCATCAGAGAAGGCCTTTTTACAAGTGCCGCCGCCTAAAGAGGTACGTGGGGCAGCGGCAAGAAATAGGGTCTTCTCAGTAGTGGCACCAACATTATGGAACTCCCTTCCCCTTGATTTTAGAATGGCTCCCTCTCTTGAGACTTTTCGGCGAGGCCTGAAGACCTTTTTGTTTAAAGAAGCCTTCTGAGTTCATGGCCTTTTTAAACATCTTTTCTATATCTTTTAGTATTTTTACAGACCTGATTCCTCTATGATTTGCTGCATTTTGCTCTTTTTATCTGACTTTTTATCTGACTACGTTTTTTATGGGTATTTGTTAATGTGTTTTTAATATGTTTTTATTTGCGGTTAAATTATATTTTTAATCTGTTTTTAATATGTTGTAAGCCGCCCTGGGTCCCTTCGGGGAGAAGGGCGGGATATAAATAAAGTTTATTATTATTATTATTATTATTATTATTATTATTATTATTATTATTATTATTATTATTAATGAAATTTAATCTTACCTGCTTTCTTGCCTGTTAACCCTCAAGCAGTGTAACACGAGTCTTCCTATTAATGAAAATGAAATAGATGCCATTTCTAAGGACAGTGTTTTTCATATCTGTGTGTTTTCAATAATCTCTTGCAGTTTCTTGGCAGTAGCAATTCCCGGAACTACACTGGTGTTCTTGGAGAGGAGACAAAATACTAAGTTTTTCAGGGGCCTGAATGGCTCTGAAGGCAAGGGGGAGGGACCGCTTTACACCAGCGTTCAGGGGCCTGAAAAACTTAGTGTTTTGCTCCCTCCTCCAGAAACACCAGTGAGGAACTGAAGTGTTTCTGGGCTCATCAACCTTATTGAACATTCCTTTAGGATAGACATAGGATTGCATTGCAAGTCAATAATTCCCACTCTTGCAACATCCTTTAGAGAGAAATATTCATTTAGAAATTTGAATCTGAGAAAATGATTTCAAAGGCACCTAGAGAAGTATAACTGATGCAATACTGGCATATCCAGCAGTGGCATAGCTAATGATCGTGTAGCCCGGTGCCAAGCTCAAAATGTTGCCCTGGAAGTGATGCCACAACCGGAAGTGACTTCATGCCTGGGCTTTTTCAAAAGTGAAAAGGTATATATCTGCTACCTGGGGTCAATGATTTATAGCCCCCCTCCCCAACAAAATCAAATTAAGTAAATAAAAAGTGTGCCCCTGGTAGGTTTGAGACACTCTATTGGGGTGAAGAGGGATGGTTATTCTTCTCTTGCTAAATATAAGAAGGGCACCTCTTGAACAAAAATCAGTCTCATAGGTCAGTTCTGAGTTAAGAAAATCCACTTTTTGTTCCATAAGGCAATTGTGTTTTCATTTTCTGGTTAATTGGCCATAACTTTTGATAGAATACAGATATTCCAATGGGGTTTGTTTCATTGCATTCTACATTAAATTACCTTTCCAATTATATATAACATATATATATTATATATGTTATTAATCATATATATCAAGATTTTTACAATTTTGGTCACTAGTGTCAAGTTCAGCTTATTGGCCCCTAAAGCTTGATGCCCGGTGCAACTACTACCCCTTGCACCCCCTTAGCTACGCCACTGATATCCAGAACAGCTGTCAAGGGAAAGGTCTCTCAGCAAGTTTACCTAATATAACTGGATTGCCTTCTCACCCAACTTGGTTATTTCAGTCTTCTTCAGAGGCTTTCCTATGTCACCACTTTTGGAGGTGTGGCAGGTGCTGGGCAGAGATAGTGGCTGTGTGGCCCAGGGTCTGAAATGTTCCCCCTAGCCTGATTTTTTTAAATGTCCAGTAAAGAATATTTAATTTGTTCACACTTTTAAGATCTTCTGACTTGTTATTATTAGTTTCTCTCTTAATATTAAACATGCCTCAGTTATGCTGTTTTTATTCATATTTATTTTGTTTGTGTACTAAAGTTTTAAAACTTTCTTTGTAAGCTGCTTGGGGGGCGGGACTGCTGGTCAGTAGTAGAGCTTAGGCCTTACATGCAGAAGTTCCCAGGTGCAATCTCTTGCCTGTGAAAGTAGGGTTGGAAAAAGACCCGTATCTGAAACTCTACAGAGCTGCTGCTAATCAGGGCAGACAATAGAGAGCAGGGAACCACATGCCCTAAAGAAAAATAAATGAACAAGTACATTGGAATCATGGAGGCAGTGGCACCACATCATAGAGTTTTATGGCTGCAACATATATGTTGATCATCTCTTACATATATGCCAGGGATGCTGGTTACAGAGAACATTCTGTAAGACTAGACTTGAGCAAGAGAACAGTACTTTGCTCAGGGCCTACATGCTCATAAAGATGCGTTCTCTGAGTATGCACTACATTTCTACATTCATTTACATTTTATACATTTTGTACATGGTTCCTTCCCTCCTTTTGTCCTCATAACAACCCTGTGAAGTAGATGAGATCGAGAGATAGTGACTGGCCCAGGGTCACCCAAGAAGCTTAATGGCTGAGTGGGGATTGGAACCTGGATCTTCCAGGTCTAAGTCAAATTCCTGAACCACATGACAACATCCTGACTTCTCTACGTTGTTGTAGATTGAGAATAAAATGTGGCTGTTCTGAAGATGTGCAGTGCACATTAAAAGAAGTGTGTTGATGCTTGATCCCTTGCCCGTCATTGTGAGTAGTCTGTTACAAAAACTGAAGAGTGGTAAATGAAAAATTAACTAAATGCTTTAGGTTATATATATATATATATATATATATATATATATATATATATATATATATATATATATATATAAAACCTAAACACATCAAAATGAAAACAGTATATTGCTGTTAAGGTAGCTACAGAGAATAAGCCTGTTTTGCATATGGCTATTGCATTTTTAGTAGGCTATACATTTTACATAAGTATTGCATTTTAGGTGCAAAGGCCGTTTTAGTGCCTTTTGCAAGTTCATGGCTGAATAATGCATACTTCAAAAAGCTGCTTAAATATGTATTAACTTAGTTTCATCAGCAACAACAAAAACATGTGTAGACAATTACAGTATTACTAAGAGTGAAATATTTTTTATCATGAGCCTTATAGCAATAGCGTCAACTGGAAAAGAAAAAAAACATCAGGGTTATTAGAGTTAAAGCAGCTCATGAGGAGTCTTTCAAAGATTCAAAGTACATACAAAATAAAGTGAAAGTATACACTGATTGTCATAGGGTTGAATGGATAAAAGCTTAGTATAGCTTCTCTCTTAAAAGATGAATATAGTTTCCAAGGTTGTTCCTTGAAAAACCAATAGAAGTATTTGGTGCTGTTTCAGAGAAGAGCTGAAACCATTTGTTTGAGTCATTTCATTTAATGGTTTACACCCCCCCCCCACCCTTTTTGTCCACATCCTGGAGGAGTGCAAAAACTTCAAAAGGCTTGTTTTAAGGTTCCAGTTTATTGTGGAAGTTTCTGGGTTAGGGCTTGACTCAGGAAACATCCTCAGATTTGGAAACAAATTACAACTCTCTAACAAAGATGAACAAAAGTTCTTTTCCATAGCAGATGCACATTCAGGTGAGTGGTGGCAGTCCTAGCCTAGCTCTTTCTGCTGTTACACATGCAGAGGCAAAGGTTACAAAGGAGGATCAGTGAACATCCTTAGTTTTTCTCCAACAAGCTTAGCAATCATAATAATCCTATGCTTGCAAGGTTCAAAAAATTTCCTTGAGTGGTACCCTCCAGGGTAGTTCCCTGGAGCCTTAAGAACAACCTTTGGGAGCAACTGCATGCCTAAGATTAGCTTCCAGGAAGGGGGGGGGGAGTTTTCTCAGTGGTTTGCCAAAAAGGTCTATGTCACTCAACTTAAAAATTGACATGAAAATATAAATATGAAAACTCTGTCAAATTAGAAGCATTTAAGAGCCCAATCCTATGCATGCCTACTCAGAAGTTAGTCCCATTGTGTTCAATGAGATTTACTCCCAGGAAACTGTGGATAGGATGGCAGCCTAATACTACTATTTATATTCCACCTCAGTATGAGCATTATTAAGACATTATTATTGTTTAGCACACCTTTTTGGACTAGATAGAAGAGATAGATAGAAGAAAATTATTTCATCATTTTCAGTTGAACTTTAATTCATGGGTACCCCCTCTGGCTCAAGTTGGAAATCTCTCTTGACAAAAGAGCTTTTAGTTCTGTTTTCCATTTTTTAATGCCTTGCCTTATTCAAAGCCAGATTCCAAGCCCAAATAAGACCCTGTCTTGTTCCTATGCATAACTGGAAGTAGAAGAGTCTGATTTCATATTACAGGAACTCCACACCATAATATAAATCCCGGTATCCTGCCCCATTATCCCCTTCTTACCTACCTTGCCTGCAGGTAGTGATAAGGAAATATTTGATAAATTTTGTCCCTCTCTTACTACTGTTGGAATACTGCTATAGCAGTATACCAAGCACAGCAGGCCCAAGGCTCTGTGATTTTTCAGGGCACAGATTTGTGCAAATGACTCAGAGCCCAATCCTGTGCTCGGAGGCACGGCTCTGTACCACTGTCGTAAACGTGCCATAAAGCACGTTTGTTAGCCTCACCGCTGGGCTCCTGCCCGTGCTAGCCCAGTGCCGGCCGGTGCTGGGCTAGCACGGGGCAGTCGCCCAGTTTCCGCGGCTCAGCGGTCTCCTGGACTGCCAAGCCGTGGCATGGTAGGTGGGGGCGGGGACGGGGAGGAGACGTTCCTGGGAGTAGGGAGGCCGGCAGGGGGCGGGGAGAGGTGTAACGGGGAGGCGTGATGCGGGGAGTGGGGCGGGCTGGAGGCGTGCTGGGGGGAGGGAGGGAGGGAGGCAGGTCTGCGGAGCTCTGCTCCGCAGGATCCAAGGCACTCAGGGAGGGCTCCACGCCCTGCACAAGTGCCATTACCTTACTTTACCTTTTGATTGGCGGTAAAGTGAGTAGCCCCATTGCGGGGCTGCTTACCTTACCCAGGGGAAGGGGACAAAAGTCCCCTTCTCCCAAGGCACATCCCGCGGTAGCCTGGGGCGTGCAGGATCCGGCGGCAGCCGTTCTCGGTGCTGCCGAGCCTGGGCGTCCTGGGCAGCTCAGGATTGGGCTGTCAGGTGTCAGAGTAAAATTACATTCACATTGACACTGAACAAATTCTCCATCCTACCTTTACATTAAAAACCAATATATAGATATTTAAGTCATCATCCAATGAAACTGGAGGCTCCAGAGTTCAGTACTGAGTCCTTTGAGCTAGGCTGAAACAAGGGATCTAGCCCAATACATGGTGCTTTAAATAATTCTAGTAATTATTTAACTAGAAGTTGTGGAAAGGGATTGAGGCAGCAGTGACGTACCAAGGGAAGGTGAGGGGGTCAAATCCTGAGGTGCCCTGCCTTACTCGCCACCCCCTTTGCCACTCTCCTAACCTCCTTCAGAGGGCCAGGAAGGCTGCAAGTAGCATCTGTGTTCCCCCAGATGCCTTCTGAGGCCTCTGGGAGGCTTTTAACACCTGGTTTTTGATGAAAACCAAAAGTGGTGTTTTAAGGCCCTTAGAAGACCTTTTAATTGTCAGGGAGGCTTCCCCAGCCTTCAAAAGGCCACTGAAAACCAGAAGTGGTCATTAAAGGCCCTCTGGAGGCCTCAAAAGGCCTTAAGAGGGCTGGAGGAGGCTGAGTGCCACCTCTTCCAGCCCTCTGAGGCCCCCAATGGGGGGTGGCATTCTGCGGTCCTGGCCATGGGCACACAAGGAACAAGATTGCCACTGTGAGGCTGGAGTGATGGAGTCATGGAACAGTTGATAACGGCTCAGCTAGGAAATGAATCCTGCATTCATATGATCCATCATCCTCTCTCCCTTTTTCTCCTTCTCTTGTGTGCTCAGCTAATGAGAAGCATTTTGATTTCATCAAACCACAGTTTACTGTAATGTCTGAACAGGCAAACTAAAGCCTTTGGGGCTCAACTTCCTCAGAAGTTTGGCAATGGCATATGATGTCACTGAACGTCCAGAGATGCTACCCGCACAGCCATGGAAGGGATCCATACAGCCCCATGGACCCCTTACAGAGAACACCGATTACCATCCTTTTTTTTTTAACCTCTAGACCAGGTCTGGCTGAACAGGGAGAGGCATGGCACTCCGGAACAAGAAGTGCCAGTAGCGCCGGGAAACGCATTCCCACTGCGCAGCAGTCGGCACTTTGAGCACCGCTGCTCTAGACAATAACTATATCCTAAATTATTTTAATTCAGATCATCGCCATCAACAACATGAAGCCATTGTCTCGGTGCATGCTTGTCTCAGTAATCATTCTTACTGGTCTCAGACATGTTAGAATTTCCTTGCCTTCTCACCATACCCACGCATAACACATTTTCTAAGATGAATGGGTTTCACTAGTATAGCTAGGTCAAGGACACAGGTACATTCATCAGAACTATATCCCAAAAAGAATTGCTCTAGTTTTCTTACAGTAGCAAATCTCCCCAGCTCTCTGCTGCAGTGATGTTATCAGAACACTTGAATCCAAAATAATATCTAAACATACATTTCCTCAGTTAGGATAGATAGATTACTATTGGAAGGACTGATGCCTTCCAGCTGGTTCTGCTGAAAAGCAGTAATTCTCCTTTCTCTCCACCATACTGGGAATGATCTCATACCGAGACAGATAGGCTTCTAGTTTGCTTTGCTCCTTTGCTTGCAGGCTTCTGGATTACTGCCACTCTGGAATTCTGACTGTATGACAGTGGTGATGTCAACAGGACTAGAACCTGGAGCTGGCCAGGCCAGACAGTGGGTGAACTGCTAGGCTGACTCCATAGCCCTAAAAGTGGTGGGTGGTGCAGGTTAGCCAAGAAACTTGTGATGCTTCTGTGCCCTGCTACTCTATCTACACATGGGTGTGATCCAGAGGCCTTTACATCATTGTGGGTCAGAGGATGCTCCTATTGATCAGTGGGGGGCAGGAAGCACTTCCTGCTGTTAGTACACTTGAAGGGTATGGGAACCCAAACACATCATGGAAGGCAATGCAGAGCTTTGTCCCAGGATCTCTAGCAATCTGTTGCCAGATTTGGTGCCTTTATATGTATATAAAGATGACAAAAGTGAGTCAATGTATTCTTCCTCAACCTTGTTTGCAGACTTCAGCTGTTGTGGTAATTGCACTTTCCATATTTACTCTTCTTTGCTTTTCCAGTCCTAGTAGCAGTTGCTCTCTGTTCTCATCTCTCATGTCAGAATAGACAATGGTTCATTCTCTCAGCTACTCCCTGAGATTCTCTAAGTAGGGTTTCCAGCAAAACTTCTTGTTTTGTGGAAACGGGTTGCCTAGGAAGGAGTGAGCTATTCTCCAGCTGACTTGTTAACTGCTTATACACTTTGTGGGCCTTCTCACCCAGTCCCAATTAGTCTTGCTGGGCTATTAGGTCAGCTTCTAGCCACAGGTCAAATGAATCATAGAGTTGGAAGGAACCTAATGGTTGATCTAGTCCCACCCTCTGCTTATAGCAGGAAATCCTCCTAGAGCATTTCCAACAGGTGCTTGTCAAGCCTCTGCTTGAAGATCTACAGTGAAGGAGAGTCCACCACCTCTCTTGGCAATCTGTTTCGCTGCCAAACAACCCTTACTGTCAGGAATTTTTTCCTGATATTCAATCGGAATCTCTTCTCTTGCAGTTTGTACCCGTTGGATCTAGTTCTACTTTCAGAGGCAGTTGAGAACAAATTTGCCCCTTCTTCTATATGACAGCCCTTTGAGTATTTGACGAGACCTATCATATCCCCTCTCAGATTTCTCTTCTCCAGGCTGAACATACCAAGTCCCCTCATTTCCTCATAGGGCTTGCTCTCCAGCCCTCTGATCATCCCTGTTGCTTTCCTCTGAACCCACTCCAGTTTGGCTGCATCTTTCTGGTGAGGTGCCCAGAATTGGACACAATACTCCAGGTGAGGTCTAACCAATGCAGAATGAAGCAGCACCACAACGTCTTGTGACTTGGAAGCTACAGTTCTACCAATGCAGGCTAAAATTGCATTCGTCTTCTTTGCAGCCGCATCACACTGCTGACTCATGTTCGTCTTGTGATCTGCTGCAACTCCAAGATCCCTCTCACATGTCGTGCTGCCAAGCCAGGTATCTCCCATTTTATACCTGCATCTTTGCCTAACCTTGCAAAGTGCAGAACCTTGCATTTCTTCCTGTTGAACCTCAGGGTCAAATGCAAGGTGCTTCACTTAGGCAAAAATAATGAGATTCTCACCACTTCAGCCACAGCTTCCAGAACCTCCTTCATGTTTGCTTTAAGGTTGTCCTTCACACTTGTATAAAGTTCCTCTGCAAATTGCTAAAGTCACATCTCTGTCTCCTGGCAAGGTGCTCTGATGTCTGGTAGGAGTGCTATTATTTGGTCCATATTTGCTCACTCACTCCTGTAGTTGTTCCTAAAGGAAAGAATATATCATTACTGACATCAATTTCACATACTCCTCACTTTCCTCAGTGAAAGAGCAATGTTACATGGTTTAGTTTCTCTTGCAGAAAGTGCAAAGAGCGCTCTTTCAATTTATATAAGATAAAAGATGCAGCAGTGGGAAGATGAGATGTCAAAGAAGAAGGTCATATAAACAATTTTTTGTACTGCTGTGGTGGCTTTTAGTAATCACCTTTGCATTGTTGTACACGGATTCCAACTCAATGCAGCTGCTGAGCCGTCAGCTCCTTCAAAGGAGCTCTGTATTTTACCAGAATTTATAAAATACATGCCAATTATGCTTCAAATCCAGTCACCAGTTCCATATGGACCACCTATTGTGCCAGTTCAAGGATTTATGGAGTCAAAAAGAAGCATCTCTGTTTGAACAGAGCTTCATGAAACCTCAATTCACATGTGGTGAAGATGGGTTCTGGATGGGTTTGATCCATCCACAACATTAATGGTGTAGCTTGTGTCAAGTGGTGGTGGAGAATAGCAGACGTGGAGTACCCTTCAGCCCGAATCTGTTGCTGCTTCCTTCTGACCTGCCATGGCTTTTCTGGCATTTCCTACCCACTCAGCTTTGTCCTTCCTCATGTGGTCCTTTTAAACTTTTAAGCAGCCACTTGCAGGAAGAACCAAGGTAAGTGGCTGCTTTTTTCCCTTTTTTGGTCAGGTGGCAGCAATGGCATTAGGCCGCAGACCCAGTTGGGCCATCCCTGGTTCTGGGAAACACTTTCTCAGATATCTCAAGGAGCTGACCAAATTGAGAATTGTACAAGGATTATCTATCGTGCTTCCCCAGATCTGTTTTACGATTGAGCCAGCCTTGGGTTCAATTGAAGATGACTGCAAAACACCATCTGTCATAGTGCTGATATGAGAATTCACCCAACAATGTAAATATTCAAAACTTCCTCAAAATCAGGTGGTGTGATGGGAGTAACTTGTACATCAATGATTCTAAAGCACAAATATGTTCTGCAAATATATAAAGTCAATATGGAAAACAGGTAAATGCAGTGCATCTCAAAACCACAATGAAGTTATTTATTATAATCCTCCCTTTCTCCAAGGAACTTGGAGGAAGCACATTTGGTTCTAACCCCCTAATTTTATCCTCACAGCAAAGCTGTGCGACAGTCAACTGTAAGCATTATGGGGCTTTCCAGCCAGAGGCCAATTCTCTATCCACCACACCAGGTTTGCACCTCAACTTGCTGAAATGAATTCTTGCTTCTCTTAAGAGTGAGAGGCATGCTATAAATTATTTGGGCAAGTGCCATTGAATAAAGTGATTGATAGACAATATGGAAAGTATTAATTATTAATTAATTTGCAAAGTATTAATTTGCTTGGTCTTCTGCCCTGAACCCCAGTGGGTGATATTTAAATAAGCAGATTTATAAAAAGACATGGTAAAGTGACAGCATAAAAAAGGAATAAGCATATGAACTGCAGGCGCTTGAGTGTCTAAGCCCCTGGCGCTCACCATCTAGAGTCATGTAATATTCATTGACTGCTTTTACATTTACATGCTGTTTTTGGTAACAGTTCTTTAATTGACAAGACTGGCCATGAAGAAAAGAGAGAACGAAGGAAAGAAAATGCATTCCTATCATCAAGTCTACAGCCATGTAACTTTTTTTGCCCCTAAAATATTCCCATATTCACAGGGAATGCGGCATTTTCATCCACTATAAGAGTGACTGAGTACCTTTGTGTTCTCACCTTCAGCTCACCTCCATGCAAAACTCATCAATCTTGCACACAATGCTTCATTCCACAAACAGAATAATTAGAGTTTTCACATGACTTCTGGGACAGGTGAACAACATACATATTTTCAGGCTTTAAAATTCAATTTAAATCGAGCCCAAGGAATTCTGAAATGATAAGCCTTGTATTGCCTCTGTTGGGTTTTTGTTCAAAGGCTATTTCTATTCTTTGACTGTAAAACTGTCCAGAGGAGATACTGATGAAGCTGTCTTTTGGAATCTTGAGTATCTGTTACCATGCAAGTGGTAGTTTGTCTGCGGCCCAGCAGTGACATGCAATTTCCCAAGGATATTCTAATGACAAAATTCTTTCCTCTCTTGTTCCTGTTGGATTAATGTAATCCAGGTCTACTGGATTCATTTAACTGCCTGTCATTTGTATTAAAAGGATCATGTCAACTCTTGTTCACAAAGCTTTTCTAAAGAAGAATTATTTAGTAGTTTGAAAAGTCAGGCTTAATATGTAGTTTGTTATCTTCCCCCTTTTGCTCAGCCATGATGTAAACATCCAACTAGTGGCCTGGCAGCTAAATTCCTGGCTAAGTTCCAGTCCATAATTTGCTCTCTTCTGTGCCTTCTGAGTTACTGAGTAATCTGTCTCCCAAATTACCCTGAGAGTCTGTCCTACATCATGGATGCCAGAACCACAGAATGTTTTCTGTACCAAGGTCACGTGGAATGTTTTCCCTCAGCCCCACTTCCAAAATATTGGCTATATCCTTTTTTCCCTTCATTCATACTGCTGCCTTTAGGCCCCTCAAGATGCAAGGGGTATGCGCGTTTACACTCTTTTTCTCTCTTCCTATGTACAAAAGCCAGCCTCACCAATAAGTTTCCAAACCACAAAGAAAACGTTGCCCTGGATCAGGATCAGGGCTGTGTTGATATTCCATACCGTACCACTGACCAACCACAGCTTATTCATCCTTAAGGATACAGGCTTATCTAAGGCATAGGTGACTGAATAGCAGCTTGAGCACCTGCTGCTTTCATTTTGGAAGTAAACACTTTGTCCACCTTCTTTGCCAAAATGACATGCACAGAAACGCATTCCTCTCCACAAAAATCTACACTTGATTTACCCCTAATCCAGCAGTTCTCAGACTCACAGGGAGTTTGAGAACTGCTGTAAGTATGTGCAGGGGAGTGGGAGCAGGAGGAAGGCAGCAACACGATCCTCAGGATCGTGTTGCTAAGGGGGGGTGCAGGGACTGACATGTACTTACCAGTCCCTGCTGCAGCCTTCCGGGGGTGTGGGGAGTCCTATGCAACTCTCCGCAGAGTTCCCCATACTGTAGAAAGTGAAAGCAGAATAATCACATCCACAAAACCAGAAGTGGGGCACGATTGCTCCGCTTTCACTTTCTAAGGCTTGCGGAGCCCTGCAGAAGGTCGCACAGGGCTCCCTGCATCCCTGGGAGGTTGCTGCAGGTTGCTGCTAAGGGCTCCCCCCTTAGCAATGTAATCCTGGGGATTGTGTCACTGCCTTGCCCCTGCCCCTTAAGGGGGCAGAGTCCAGGGCCCTCCGGCTGGGGCATTGTGACGCCCCAGTTTGAGAACCACTGCCCTCATCTCTTCTTGTATTTCTCATCTCTAGAAATACATCAAAAACCCTCAATAGCTTAAGAACGGTCTTCTGCCAGGTAGATCTGGTTACCTGTAAAGAGGTTCTGCTTCATGTGCATGTTGGAATAAGGCTAGGCTCAACAGAGCAGTTACCAGCCAAAGGAGATGCTCATCTACCCAGGCTACTTGCAGCTTAATAAGGCACAAGAAAACTTAAGGCAAACAGCTTCAAAGTTTAAAAAGAAGTTTGCTTACAATTCCATGCAAGTTCATACTTGCACTTCGTTATATCTGAAGTTATCAGCACTTAGAAGACCAGGAGCCCAAGATAGCTGCTCCTGGATGCATGCACATATAATAAAAATAACAACTAAAAGCAGAGAAATGAGAAACACACATCTACACAAAAGGGAGCAGTGGCATCATTGGGGTTTGCATCACCCAGTGTGGGAGGCCAGCACATCAGCCTATGCAGTGGGCAGGGCAACACCCTAGGTGGTGGGCGTGGCAATGTACCATCGCCCCGCCGCCACTGGTTTTTTGGTTGTGATAGAACACAGATATTTTGATAAAACACAGATATTTCAACGCAGTTTGTTTCATTGCATTCTGCATGAAATTACACATTGATTGATGTATAACATGATGGTATTATTCCTACAAATTCTGATTTTAGTGCTTTTGGTCACTAGTGGTGTTAGCCCACCCCTCCCTCCCCGGTGTCAACTTACTAACACATTACTGCAGCGGTTCTCAAATTTTTAGCAGCAGGACCCATTTCTTAGAATGACAATCTGTTCAGGACCCACCAGAAGTGATGTCATGGTCGCAAGTGAACTCATCAAGCAAATTAAAATAAATAATTGTATTGGCAACCTTCAGTCTCGAAAGACTATGGTATTGCGCTCTGAAAGGTGGTTCTGGCACAGCGTCTAGTGTGGCTGAAAAGGCCAATCCGGGAGTGACAATCCCTTCCACACCGGGAGCAAGTGCAGTCTGTCCCTGGTCTGTCTCCCTGGCTATGGGCCTTCCTTCTTTGCCTCTTAGCCTCAGACTGTTGGCAAAGTGTCTCTTCAAACTGGGAAAGGCCATGCTGCACAGCCTGCCTCCAAGCGGGCCGCTCAGAGGCCAGGGTTTCCCACTTGTTGAGGTCCATCCCCAAGGCCTTCAGATCCCTCTTGCAGATGTCCTTGTATCGCAGCTGTGGTCTACCTGTAGGGCGCTTTCCTTGCACGAGTTCTCCATAGAGGAGATCCTTTGGGATCCGACCATCATCCATTCTCATGACATGACCAAGCCAACGCAGGCGTCTCTGTTTCAGCAGTGAATACATGCTAGGGATTCCAGCACGTTCCAGGACTGTGTTGTTTGGAACTTTGTCCTGCCAGGTGATGCCGAGGATGCGTCGGAGGCAGCGCATGTGGAAAGCGCTCAGTTTCCTCTCCTGTTGTGAGCGAAGAGTCCATGACTCGCTGCAGTACAGAAGTGTACTCAGGACGCAAGCTCTGTAGACCTGGATCTTGGTATGTTCCGTCAGCTTCTTGTTGGACCAGACTCTCTTTGTGAGTCTGGAAAACGTGGTAGCTGCTTTACCGATGCGCTTGTTTAGCTCGATATCGAGAGAAAGAGTGTCGGAGATCGTTGAGCCAAGGTACACAAAGTCATGGACAACCTCCAGTTCATGCTCAGAGATTGTAATGCAGGGAGGTGAGTCCACATCCTGAACCATGACCTGTGTTTTCTTCAGGCTGATTGTCAGTCCAAAATCTTGGCAGGCCTTGCTAAAACGATCCATGAGCTGCTGGAGATCTTTGGCAGAGTGGGTAGTGATAGCTGCATCGTCGGCAAAGAGGAAGTCACGCAGGCATTTCAGCTGGACTTTGGACTTTGCTCTCAGTCTGGAGAGGTTGAAGAGCTTTCCATCTGATCTGGTCCGGAGATAGATGCCTTCTGTTGTAGTTCCAAAGGCCTGCTTCAGCAGGACAGCGAAGAAGATCCCAAACAAGGTTGGTGCAAGAACACAGCCCTGCTTCACTCCGCTTCGGATGTCAAAGGGGTGTGATGTGGAGCCATCAAAGACAACAGTGCCCTTCATGTCCTTGTGGAAGGATCTGATGATGCTGAGGAGCCTGGGTGGACATCCAATCTTGGGGAGAATCTTGAAGAGGCCATCCCTGCTGACCAGGTCGAAAGCCTTCGTGAGATCTATGAAGGCTATAAAGAGTGGCTGTCGTTGTTCCCTGCATTTCTCCTGCAGTTGTCTAAGGGAGAATACCATATCAGTGGTGGACCTGTTGGCTCGGAATCCACACTGTGATTCTGGATAAACGCTCTCTGCAAGTACCTGGAGCCTCTTTAGTGCAACTCGGGCAAACAACTTTCCTACAACGCTAAGGAGAGAGATGCCACAGTAGTTGTTGCAGTCACCCCTGTCGCCTTTGTTCTTGTACAGCGTGATGATGTTTGCATCCCTCATGTCTTGAGGTACTCCACCTTCTCTCCAGCAGAGACAGAGGATTTCATGCAGCTCAGTGATGATGATCTCTTTGCAGCATTTTAGGACTTCAGCAGGGATGCTGTCTTTTCCAGGTGCCTTGCCAAAGACAAGGGAGTCCAGGGCCACGTGAAGTTCTTCTAGGGTTGGTTCACTGTCAAGCTCCTCCAGCACAGGCAGGCACTCAATGTTGTTCAGCGCTTCTTCGGTGACTACATTTTCTCTGGATTATTCTCTGGATTCTCTGGATTAATTATTAATAAATAATTAATAATTAAATTAAAGTAAAACAAATAAATAAGGGGAAGCCAGCCCTGTTCCACCAAATGAATTTCTCTGTAGCCTGCCTGCAATACCCTGCCCCCCCCCCAAAATCAGTAAGATTTTCAGCCCTGCCCAATGCCCAGTTCAGTTTACGTTCTTATGTTTAAACCACGTCACTGTCAGGATCCACCTGGCTTTACAAGTGTAAAAAAAGAAAAAAAAAATTCACCTTACTAGCTGAAGCCTCTGTTTTTATCCTTTCTAGTGGGGGGGGAGGGCACTGCCTTTTGGAGCATTTGTTGAGCTCCACGTTCCTCAGCTTGGGACCATTCTGGTGGCCTTGCACTCCCCTTTGCCTGACCTGACCTGAGCCAAGGCATGTTTGCTTACTTGCAAGTAAACACTTAGTTTTGCTTTCCATAGGGCTCAATGCATTTGTCAGCTTGGAGGGAGGGACTTCCTTCTTGGTGTTTTTGGGGGGCTGCGTTCATCAGATTGGGACCATTCTGGTGTTGTTGGATTCCTTCCAACCTGCCCTTTCCAAATGACTAAAGACTGCGATTTTAGCACATGAACCTCTCAGTGCACGTGTCCCCCCTGTGCACATTACCCAGTGTGGCCCGTACCTCCCTGCACCCCCTTAGTGATGCCAATGAAAGGGAGTCAGGAAAGAGGAGAATATATACTCTGAGGAAGAGGAAATCACCACCCTTTACAATAACCACTAAAAGGGAACAGGTGCAATATTACTTCAGAGGATTAAGGGAGGGCACCAGGATACAGGTCTCTTGTTATCTGGTGTGCTCCCTGGGGCATTTGGTAGGCCGCTGTGAGATACAGGAAGCTGGACTAGATGGGCCTATGGCCTGATCCAGTGGGGCTGTTCTTATGTTCTTAGGATTAGATTCTGCCCTCTGTGGTATATGCAACCTGGTGCTGCAATTCCCCAAAAGTATAGGAGCAAGGCTTGTTTAAGAGTGTATATGGGCTAGAGCAGGGGTGTAAAATATAAGGCCCATGTGCCAAATGTGGCCCCTGTTATAATTGAGTTCTCTCAGCTTGATAACCGGGCTCTCTCCTATTTTGAAGATACAAACAAGGTTTGCACATTTTCTCTTCTACAGGGTGACCCCAAAAAATCAGAACCCATAAAAATTTTATTAAATCCTACAAAGGTCCAGTAAATTTCAAAATGTCTTTTCCTTGGTTGACCAAGACATATTGGGGAAGATTATTGTTCCAATATTTCATGCACAAAGTCGACTTGTATACCCTGAAAGAAAAAAGAAGAAAAATTAAAAGTAACAGTTTTATTCAAAGATTTGTGGGTTCTGTTTTTTGGGGGGGTCACCCAAATGTATAATTTGCTGTATAATTGCAGCTAATGAGTTTCTGTGTGAGAAACATAGAAACTTTCCCATGTTCTGCCAAGTTTCTGATTTGTTAACTGCTGCTGTGTCTACTGGGATTTTTTTAAATTGCTAATTACTAATTCTAATTACTACTTAAATTGATAAATATAATTTTATTGCAAATTATCTTTATGTTTTTATATACTTGTTAGCTGTTTTGGGACTACCTAGTTGAAATTGAAATTATTCAGTTTCCTACTTCCCACTCTACTACCCACCCCAGTTGCCCAAAAGGCAAAATTTCTTCTCTTTGCCTCCACCCAAGGCTATGCAATTTTTAAGGACACATCCAGCAAATCTGTTTTCAATACCGAGTGCTGGGTATCAAGTTCCTAGGGACAAAATGCTGCACTAGGCACCAGTGGCCGCCTCCAATGGCATGTTGGGTGTTACCACTAGCTCTGCTACTGAGAGATCATTTATAAGCCTCCCTGATGGGTTCTCTGATTGGATGGGCAGCACCCAGCCTGATACCCATGTCAGTACCAAACCTGAACCCAGGGACTTGTTTGTTCTTCTCTGTAAAGAACATCCACTCCACCTTCCTCCTCTACATCCCTTCTTTCCATTTGCCTGTATTCCACCCTTCCTCCCTCTTACTGAGAGGCATGCACCGTTTGGAGAGAGGCTTTGCCGCCCCAAGTGTATTGCAATATATGAGATTGTCTGGAAGAGTAAAAGGAGAGGGCTCTGAAGCTGTTTTACAAAGCATGTGGCCTCCAGTATAGTCGAGTGGAGTGTTTGATCTGGGCACTGTGACTGAGAGGAAAATGCTAAAGCCCTGCAGCAAAAGATCAAAGGGAAATTCTCTGAGCTAACTTTGTTGTTCACGCTCCTGCAGTTAAATACAAATGTGAAGCCTGAGCTAGCCCCGCATGTTTACCAACTTTTCACAGTGGTGACATCTTGAAATTCAGCAGAGACAGGCTTACCAATTGGAATTCTGTGCCACAGTGAAGATTTATGTATGAGCATTGTGAATGTGTTGTACTGCAAAGCCTAGAGGGGATTCAGAGCAAATGGGTTGTTTGGGGGTACAGCCTGCTGCATGATAAATACTGTAAATGCACTGAGTTAAGACAATGACTTTGCTAGTAGGTGCAATATTTATTCTAGTGAGCAGACAAGCCTCTTGCTGTGGTTTCTCATTAAGAACAAAGACAGTTTAGATTTCCCACCCCTTCTCTGCTGCTTACATGAACACGAAGACATGTGCCAAATGCATTAAAAGAGAAGGAGGAATGAAATAGGATGCAACTGCTTTTACCCTTCCCCCCTCTTTCTGTCACAAGGCCAAAAAAAAAAAAGTCTCTTGCCTTCCACCTTTCTGAAATGGCCTCATTCATGGTCATGGCCTCAAGGGTACAGTCAGCTGGTACTACCTTGAGAGCAACTATTAGTATTCAGGCAACTTGGAGGTCTTTGCTGGCTATTGATATTACTCGGTTGTAAATGGACTGTTATAGTATCCCCCTTTATCCTCTTATAAATAATGGCTAAAAGTACAAAAAGTGTTACTGGTTGAAGAGCTGGTATGCACTCAAAAATAAATCAGAGGACAGAAGGCCAGACTGTAGCTGATGCAAACACACACGCAAAATTTCATCCACAGATATGTCAACCAGAAATGGGATAATTGTTGCTGTCAGTTGTCGTTCCACTCATATAATGCCACACAATTAGTGGTGTAGCTAATGAAAGTGTAGCCCAGTGCTGAGTGCAAAATGATGCCCTGGAAGTGACATAACTTCTGGAAGTGACGTCGCACCCAGACTTTAAAAAAGTGAAAAATGGAGCAGTGGCATAACTAAGGCATCTGCTACCTGGGGTTAAAAATGTTGTTATACCTCCTCCAAATTTAATTTATTAAGTAAATTAAGAAATAAAGTTTTCTGGTTAATTGGTCATAACTTTTAATAGAATAGATATACCAGCGCAGTTCGTTTAATTGCATTCAGCATTAAGTTACCTTTCTAATGATATATAGTACCATTATATTATTCATACATACCAAGGTTCTCACAATTTTGGCCACCAGTGTCAAGCTCAGCTTGTTGCCCCCTAAAGCTTGTTGCCTGGTGGATTTGCCACCCCCTGCACCTCCTTAGCTATGCCACTGCCACACATTTAATTACGTTTTGAGCAGGTGTAGCATGGGAGCTAAGAGACAAACTTGCAAGTGAATGCTTTCCCAGGTCAAATCTCACTTCTGCCCTATCAGGAGGTGGGCTTAGGCAAGTTACTCCCTCTCAGGCTCAGCTCTCTCTGTAGTTACCATGCAGGGTTGTTGTAAGTCTTCCATCAAGATAATACATGTATAGGACTTTGCATGCTGAGGAAGCATTACATGCACATAAAGTATTATTGTTGCTTTCTAGGCAAAAAAAGAGCAGTTGAGGGTATAGGTGGCATCTTTTTCATTTTTCTCTTGCAGTAAAGCTTCATAAAGTTTTTGAAAATCTTTTGAAAATCTATTTCTGGCAGGTGAGAATATTTTTGATTTGCTGCAAGAATGGTGATAAATGGATCTTGAATAGAGAGATAACTGTGTCCAATTTCATCATCTCTACTGTAGCTAATATAACAAGGCTGTTGGCTTTGAGACAAAGGCATCCCCAGTTATTACAACTCTTTCAATATTGGTTCAGTTCCTTGCCTCAAGGAGTTAAAGAAGTCTTCCCCACTGCTTTTCTCAAAAGATTCTTGGGTTCTACCTTTCCGCCAAGCTTTTGATGTGTGAGCTGCTGTTGAAGAATTTATTCTCTATTTTAAATCTATTGCTATTGTTAAATTGCTCTTTTAAATCTGATTCTAATGTATGTGTTTAGCTGCCTTCAGGTAAAAATAAATGAATACAGAAAATAAAAAAATGTGCAGCAGTTTCATTTTTTCCCCCCATGAGTCCAAATATTCAACTTTTGAGCAATTCTGTATCTTGCAACTGATGGGCAGGGCCAGAATTGGGAGATCAGGCACCAGCAGAAGGTTAACAGGCATTGGGTTGGGCTGACCCCTGAGGGCCCCCCCATGTGACCACAGCACTCAGCTGCACAAGTTATGATACCACTACTACTTCCTACCTTTTTCTTTTGGAGTTGGGCTTCCACACAGGCTTCTGCATTTTATAGGAGTCTCTGGGATTCACCAGATTATGATATTTCCCTTTCCCTGCTGTTTGCCTGGTTGCTCCCCTGTAGTATAGCTGGGATAGTCCAGAGAGGCCTGTTTTCCTTTTCTTCCTGTCTATCCAGGAAAGTGAAGAGCAGCAATCTCACTTCTTCTGGTTCATTGAGAAAGAGAAAGCAGGGGGTGGATCCAACTATCCACACCCTGCTATCCAAGCCTCCTGAAAAAGTTACAAGGGGTCAAGGAATGCTCCTATCTCAACATTGCTGGGGTGCTGAGACAGGAGTGTCCCAATTTTCCCCATGTAACCTTCTCTGCAGAGTTCAGGTAGGGGAATTGTGTGTACATGCATACCTAGTAGGGACTAACAGAAGTCTTTCAGCCCAATCCTATCCACACTTTCCTGAGAGTAAGCCCCATTGACTCTAATGGGACTTACTTCTGAGTAGACAAGCATAGGATTGGGCTGTTTGTGTCTAAGGACTCTGCAAGACCTGGTGCTGCTAATGAGTAAAAGTACTAACTGGTTTGTTCAAAAGATGCAAAATAAAAGCAGACCTGTACTAGTTTAGGCTTCAGAAGGTTAGAATTATTCATTATCTTCTGTCTTTTTCTTGACTCTGCAAATTATAGCCTATCATATTTCAGAAATCTCAATTTTCTTCCCCTATCCATGATCAAATTAATTGTAACAAGAATAAAAAGTTCAAGCAAAACATGGTTAGAAAGTTTTATTTAATATTTCAAAGCTCAATTCTGATTTTTCTGGTAAGAGAAAGTGGAATTTTTAGTACTAAATTCTAGCTGATTTTGCAGTTTTCTTCTTATTTGGAGTGCTGCTTTACACAATTATTATTATATGAACTTCATGGCATTTGGTTGTTGTAAGCTACTATTGGAGCCAATCATGCTTAAGAAGGTGGGTAGTTGCAAATGATTATATAGATAGGAAATGTGGAGTCTGTCAAAATTTTGTGGTTATGTAAGGACGAGATGGAGTGTTCTATGCCTTTTTGGTAGAAGTCATATGAATTAGGATGGACCAAATTTGGGGTGAGGGAGAGAGAAGGGTAAGGAATTGTCATTTTGGGGCTTGAGTATAATTATAAAATCAGGATAGACACATTGAATTGGCCAGAATATTTTTGGATACTGATTGTTTTTAAGTGTCTAATTGTTGACAAATATGGTGTAACCTTATGCTATATGGTTAGGATGGACTATAAATAAAAATGAGTAACTAGAGAGCATCCATACAGGTACAGACATTCATGAGTCTTCAGTAAGCCATTAAAAACTAATAAGTGTTATTGCATTCATGCAGTGTTATTATCCATGTTGTTGGTCTGGCATTTTAGAAAAGTATACTTATGCTACTGTTTAGTATAAAGATGCCTGGCCTCATTACCATAACTTTCCAACTGGGTGATATTACTTACATCTTAACAGAGAGGAAAAGTCCTAGCTATTTCCCAAAGGTGAAGCATGGCTAACTGTTCATTTGTCCCATAATATTTCTAAAATATAAGAAAACAGGCAATTTTCTCCTAAAGGAAAAAAAAAATTAATTGCTGCAATAGTAAATTTCAGAGGAGGAAGAGTCTTTCTCCTGCTCCCTTTGAAATGCTCTTGCATTTTATATGTGTTGATATATCACAGTGTACTTTTTCAGTTGTTCGGAGAAGTTAATGTGGAAAAGAACTTTCAGGTCATTCATAAGAACATATATTTAAAGATGTTCATAGAGAAAGCATAACAAGATCAATTATATTTTTCATCAGCCCGCAGTAGAAAACTATTTGGGGGGAGGGGTGTGCTCAAACACTTAAAATGCTTTGTTTTGTGCCTAAAAAATATACTGTACTAAGTATTTTTCCTCTCCTTTTTCTTTTGTTTAGATTTGTGATAAAGAATGGCATTATTATGTCGTCAACGTTGAATTTCCAGTAGTTACCTTGTACATGGATGGCACAACCTATGAACCGTACCTTGTTACTAATGACTGGCCTATCCATCCATCCCACATAGCAATGCAACTAACTGTGGGCGCTTGCTGGCAAGGTAATAGCACGCTTCAAAAAGTGTAAATTGAGATTTTAGGACTTTTGCTGTACACTGAAAACCTCACCAGTCAAACAAAGTTCAAGCTCTTTCTTGTGCTTCTCCATCATGTTTTAGCACTATGATTCTGAGTATAGTTTCTACATTGATCTTGCAATGGCAAAGATCTTATCTTGAGCAGTCAGAGATGTGTAGACTGGCGTGCACTGCAGTCGTGAAGAATTGTAGGTCTTGTGCCTGCAGCACGCACAGTATATCTCTTTACTGCCTTACTGTGTAATAAAAGAAAGCGGTTCCTTCATGCTTGGGTGCCACTGGTTTTAGAACTGCAGACCGTTTCAACCCTGTTGACTCACCGGTCTTTTGTTACCAGTGGTGTCTTGGGCCTAACCCATTCCACTTTCCAGCACCAGGGCAGCCGCAACACAGCTCCGAGGTAAGGGAACAAATGTTCAAGACTGCCTACCCAACACAGGAAGCAGTGCATACCCTATAGGCACAGCAGCACAGACACTGGGAAATTGGATAGGATTGGGCCCTTGCTTTATAAACCTCTAAAATCTGCACCTACTTCTTTAATCAGAGCAATCAGCGCAACTTATTCTAACAAAAACCAAGTTTTCTACCTTCTTTTACCTACCTACCCACTTTATTTTGACCTACTTTCCCCATTTCTTTAATTCTTGTCTCTACTTCTTATGAGGCTTAAGGCGCAATCCTATCCTGCAGTGGAAAAGGCAAGCCAGAAAGCATATTTATGACCCTCCTGGGCAGACGAAAGGACTTGCGCTGGCTCAACTCATTTCCAGGATTGCTCCCTTAGGCTTGATCTGTAGCCTACCTTTTCAGATATTAGCTATGCCTTTGGTTTCTACCATCCTGAATCATTGTCAGCTTCACCCATCAAGCTGATCCCACTGTGACTCCAGGAACTATCTGTCTTATCTGATTTGCTTGTCTTATATGAAGAAATTGGACCAACATTGATTCATCTGTGTAATCTTTCTTTTCTTTCTTGGCTGTCTGTTCTTCACTAAATAATTTGCAAAGGGTTTAAAAAAATGTTTTCATTTAAATTTACGCTGCAAAATTACTGGCCTTCCAATATTTGGGGAATATTGTCTGTGAATTTCCATATCTGTCTGTTAGCAGAAGGGTCAAGTCAAACAATTAATTATAGTCCAGTCTATTTTCTGCTTCTTTTGTGGTCTCCTTATGGTATTTCCATAAGAACACTAAATATGCAAGTATTAAATTATCACACATTTGAAATATAGGACTTATTTCTGTATACATTTTGGCTGATCTTTTTTATCTGAGGCCACTACTTCTAGGTTAACAATGTAGGTTTAATTTTTGTCCTTTTCTATTGCTTTAGAGCCTTTGATTTGTTTCTTTACCCTCACTTTATATTCATGTTTTATATTAGTCATTAATTTTTTATTAAATAGCCACAGCCCAACAACACTAGTAGTCCAACATTGCACTCACAGAAGAACAAACAAAAGAAAATTCCTCACATTGTGTGTGTGTGTGTGTGTGTGTGTGTGTGGCATTACTACGATTTAACAATCCATTCTCCTGCACCAGTTTGATTCAGCCAAGGAGGTCATTCCATTCCTGGATTCTTTTCTGAGGGTGCCATTAAAACAGTTGTCTTATAGAACTATAAGGCTGAAGGGGGACCATAAAGCCATCAAACACACACACACACACACACACACACACACACACACACACACACACACACACACACACACACACATACACACCCCCAAGGCAGTGTCATCCTACTCTCAAATTAATCAGCAAAACCCATGAAGCAAACTTATGAAATGCACTATTACAGACAGCCTGTAGTAGAGATTACTTTTTTTCCCCCCAGAGAATTCATAATGCTAAAAGGTTTCACATTAAAAAAATAAAATATTGGAGCTAGTGACAACTTTTGGACTGAAATAAATTTTCTTTTTTGACCCCAAATATGCAAAGTATGATGTCAAATAAAACTTTGAGTCCCAACTGGTGTGAGGTGATTTTCAGCTCACAGTCTCATAGTTTAATTGACAGCTAAAAAGCCACTCACTTTCCTCCCACAGAGTTCAACCTTTTTTTTTTTCATTCAGTTATCACCCACTTCTACCTCTTCTGATTTTATCATTTTTCCCCACAATTCCACACTGTTCTCTAATAGCATGTTTTTAATGTGTGCTTTGTTTTTCACATTCAAGTAATACACAGGTAGGTAGGAAGGTGTTATTTCTTAGATTGTATTTTGTATTGATATTTTCATATTGTTAGATCTTATGACCAAATACAAGTGCTTCATGGATATATCATTCATATATTGTGAGTGAGAGAGAGACAGTGGGTCCATATTTAGCCAACTTTCTAGTGCCGAAACAGGTATGCCAACAGGGTATGCACTGCATCCTGTGATGGGGCAGCAGGCATGGAGACCACCTCAAGATAAGTGAATATTTGTTCCCTAACCTCTGGACAGTGTTGTAGCTGGAACATTGGATAGGATTGGGCCCTTATGTATATATAGACCCATAAAAATAAGAGCCATGAGTTAAACAGTATACAAGTAGTCAAAAGCGATAGAGAATATTATTAAAGCAATGCACATACACACAGAAAAAAACCCCTCTGGTGTACATGATTCTCTGAGAAGCCAAATGAAGCTACCTTTCCATCTATATATCTAGTTCATTGCCACTGGCTGATAGAAATCCAATTTTCTTTTGTTGATTTGACAAAAAATACTGTAATCAAGAAAATGTTCTACATATCAGTGTCTTATTTCCTTTAACTCAACTCATTTCTACAGTTGAAAAATGTCTAACTGTACAAATACCAGGTCTGATATAGTTCTGAACTATACAAGGTACTGAGCCTTGAAAACTTCAGTAGTGCAAAAGGAATTGTACTGCAATACTAGAAAAGAAGTCTCATTCATTGAGAATGTATGGAAGAAACTGCATCACAGAATGTTTTGAAAATAGTTAAGTCATTGAATCACTGAACTTAAATTCAGAATTTGAAAGAACACAGCAGCATTTTGCAAGACTTTCAGAGATTTTTTTCTCTTTCATTCTTTTTAACCCCCATAATGTAGTATGTGTGTGTGCATATACAGCTTCGGCAGAAATAATTTGGCTACAGTCTGCTAAAAACAGTAATAAAAATGAATTCGTTCACTCAAGCTGCTGTGGTAACAAAAAAAATCACTCTGAAACCTCAAGAACAAAAGTCATTCCCAATGCATTATTACGAACTGCAGAGGAAGGAACATCATTTTCAGAAATTTAAGCCTTTCAGATAAGACATTTCATTTCTTGCCTGAAAAACGCAAACTGTTTTGATATTGGCTGCGTTCTGAACACATCCCAGTTTAGACATGATGAGACAGAGAAGTAGACAGTTCTACAGCAACTGCATTTTAAGTATACTTTTTGTAGGTTGAGCTCAAATAATGCTATATGTCTCTTTCAGGAATATATCATAAAAGAGACTGAAGGGAAAATTTTGCTCACAAGTTAATGCGGCTTACAGTGTTTCTGTGCAATAGAGCCTACTTTTATCTTCATAACATCTTTCATAACACATTTCTAAGAGTTGGAAGGTGTTATCTGCTTAACCAATTCTCACATAACTTAGTTTGGCCTTCTCACATTTTGAATCAAACACAAACATCAACAAAAGAGCTTTAAAGATGCATCCTTTTTCACTTGCTGTGACAAATGTAAGCCACTGTGCACAATCTCTTATCAAACAGTTCTTTCAAATAGGGCAGCAGTAAGTTCTTGCGGGGGGACTAAGGGTGCTGCAGGGACTGGTATGTACTCACCAGTTCCTGCTGCAGCCTCCTGGGGGTGCGAGGAGCCCTGCGTGATCCTCCACAGGGCTCCCCACCTCCACAGAACTGGTACTGGAACTGGAGTGCAATCGCTGCGCTTTCACATTTAGAAGGCTGGGGAGCCCTGCAGAGGTGTATCTAGTTCAGACATGCTTCCAACAGGACACTCTTTCTCAAGAAAAACTAGCATCCACTAGAAAATTAGTACATATCTGTTAATTCAACCCAACATGAAATAAAAGATGGTCACCTGCCTAAGATGCATCCAGTGGTGTAGTTAAGAGGGGGCAAGGGGGTACATTGCCCTGGGTACTACTACTTGAGGGGGTACCAACCCACATCCCTGACAGCGCACCTGAGATAAAAAAAAGCAGTTGATATCCTCCAGGAGGCCTTTGAAGGTTCCCCTGGGCCTCTGAAGGCCTCCTGGTTGCCTTAGAAAAGCACTTTCAAAAAGGCATCTGCAACCCAGGGGTTTTTTAAATGAGGGGATATACATGAACTTTTAATTCTCCATTATAATTATCTTTGAGCCTTTGAAATAAATTGGAAGATAGGCATGTCCCTGTAACCATTGTGATGTACAATAATGCTTGCATTCATAAAAGCAGTGGGACAAATAAGGAATTGCATGTTGTCTGCAGTGGCATATCTAAGGGGGTGCAGGGCATAGCAATTGCACCAGACAAAAACCTTAAAGGGGGGCAACAAGCTGAGCTTGACACTAGTGACAAATTGTGAAAACCTTAGTATGTACGAATAATACCATCATGTTATATATGATTGGAAATTTAATGCAGTGTTTTTCATGCAGTGTTTTTCATGCAGTGCATTAAATTTAATTTAATGCAGAATGCAGTGAAACAAACTGAATTGGAATGTCTGTATTCTATCAAAATAGTCAGTTAAGCAGAAAATGAAAACATAACTGCCTTATTGAACAAAAAGTGGATTTGCTTAACTCAAAACTGACCTATGAGACTGATTGTTCTGAGAGCCAATGAGGTGTTTTTATGATACAGCATGGAACCAATAAGGTGTTAATATGAGTCATCTCTCATTTCCATGTATCATAATACAGTTCCCCCTGCTAACTGGGTAAAGAGGCACTTTTCCAAGTGGTGCTCCTCTTATATTTAGCAGGAGGAGAATAACAGTCCCTCTTCACCCCAACATCGTGTCTCTAACCAATAAGGGGCACACTATTTATTTATCTACTTGATTAAATTTGATTATGTCATGGAGGGAGTAGTCCCAAAATCTTCTTTGATTCCAGTTAGCAGATAGATGGGTTAGCTATGCCACTGGCTGGGGGGAGGCGGCAGACTAACTGGGTGGCAAGCTGCTTTGGGGAAGAAGTGAGATCCCCCCCCCCATTTTTAAAAATCCTGGGCATGATGTCACTTTTGGTTGTGACAACATCCAAGGCATCATTTTGAGCTTGGCATTGGGCATGATCATTAAGCTACACCATTGTTGTCTCCCATATAACAGAAGTACAGTGCCAGTGAGAAAACTGTATTCCATTCTCATAGGAAATATGCAGCAAAAGCAGGGAATATTCTAAATAATAGTATTGGCCAGAATAGGGGGGAGAAAGCCTTCCTTTTTAATATTTCCAGTTTCCAGATAGTACAATCAAAAAAAGTTTGATTATTACACAGCTATATTCAGTCCATACGTTCTTTTTGTTCTAAAAGAAACCATTATATTTGTGAATATGGCAGTGTCCCTCTTTAACAAATTGAAAAGTCTTCCATTATACCAAGGTTTATGGGTGCTCCATTTTGTCATTCATTGCTAGCAATCATCGTGTAGCAAGGCCAGTTTTAGAAGTAAGCGAATTATAAGACTTGGTGCTCTGCCTAGCCCTTTCCCCCACAGACGTCATCTGACTATCTTTGAAAACACAAACTCTCCATTTCATAGTTTCCCCCTCAGGATCCAATCTTTTCTATATGTATAACTCTTTACCTCCTGTCACTATAGTGGTGACACAAGTTAATTACTGTCAGAAGGTTACACTTCAATTTACCATAGCTGAAAAGTCATTACTTCCAATACAGCAAAGCCATTTTGGTATCTTGGAGTCATGGTGGGGGGTGAAGTAATTAACACGTGTCAGTTTCACAGTAGATTCAAGTGAGTGGTCTTTCAGACAATGGCTGTTAACAAATTAAGCAACATTATAAAACAATAGATGTAATTTCATTTTTTTCCTCCTCAGTCTATTCCCAAAGTCGAACCTTAATTCCTTAGTTTAAAAACTCATCCTTCTTTATTTTTTCTGACCATGCAGTATCTAACATCCTATAGTCTTATCAAAGAGGGATATAAAATATGGAGAAGATAATGAAACCATTTCTGTGATGGAATGTGTGGATGGTTCCATGGAGTCTTAGCTAGCTCTTTGGTAGCTTTCTTCTTGCTGAACAATATGTCATAGAATCAATTAACACACAGCAATGTGTTATGCATAGCAGTGTGTTATGTTCCCAGTAATGTTATATGCACTTTATAGACATTTGAGTCTTTCAATAAAAACAGCAAATCTTAGGATATCCCATAAGAAAATGAGAACTTGCATAGAGAAAGTCACTTTAGTAATCCATCCATCTACCCAGTACTGCTTCTCCAAAATAAACCTGGACTTTATTTATTAATTTATATTTATAATTATAATATAATAATATTATACTATTTATAAAATTATTTATAAAAGCTGGTGCTCAAGGTGGTTTACAGCAAGGTCAAAAACATACATAGTAAAACACTCATTAAAAACAATACTTGAAATCACAGTGACCTAAAACAGCAGATTAAAATATAAAACTATTGGGTAAATCATAGATTAAAAAGTCCACAGTCCCTCTCTCTTAATATCCACAACAATCTGAAACCTTCCCTCATTCCACCTAATACCAAAAACTATTTGGGGAAAAATAAAGGTTATCAAGCCTTGTTGGAAAGTGTCCAGGGAGGGAGCTGAATTATATTCACCAGGACTGGTATTCCACATTTGGGGACCCACTACTGAGAAGGCTCATCCTCTCACTGCTGCCCCCCTTTCTTGGCGGGGACAAACAAAGAATCCCCCTCAAAGATCTCAGAAGATGAATTGGTCGATATGGGAAATGGCCATACACTTCAGATATTCTAACCCCAAACTGTGAAGGTCTTTAAAGATTAAAACCAGCACCTTGAATTGGGCCCAGAAATGAACGAGTAGCCAATGTAGCTGATGGAGCAACGGTCCAACAGAATTGAACCACTGAGCTCCTGCAATCACATGGGCTGCCACATTTAGTACTGACTGCAATTTTGGGAGCATCTTCAAGGGCAGCCCCAGGGAAAGCATGTTGCAATAGTCTAAACATGTCACCAGTAGATGGTCCCCTATGGGCAAGTCAGAATGGCAAAGGTACAGTCACAGCTGGCACACCAAATGTAGCTGGGCAAACACCTACTGAGAGGTGCAGCAGGACCAACAGGGATGCATTCCCCCTTTCCAATATCTGGCACAGGTAATCAAGCAGGGTGACCAAAGCAGTCTCTGTCTGGCCTGAGGTCAGATTTATAGGAATCCAGATAATTTGTTTTATCCAGAACCCTCTGGAGATAGGCTGCCACCACCAGTTGAACCACCTTGCCCAAAAAGGAGACATTTCACACAGGGCCAAAAGTTATCTAGCATCGTGGGGTCAAGGGAGGAGTTCTTTAGAAGGGGTAAAAACCCCTCTCTCAGTGATGCATTCACCACCTCCCCCATCCATTCATCTAGTCTCCTCTGGCAGATCTAATAAACCATGCTCCAGAGACATCAATTGACCCAAAGAGGAGTCCAAGATACAGTGAATTTGACCAATTTTATCTGCAGTGTGCTTGCCCAAACTCATCACAGCAGGCTGATGTCATCACCCATGTTGTGTTTATTGAGATGTGTGTGCCTGCTATGCTCTATTATTGTTCAATTAGCAGTATTCATTTCCTTACCATAGATTGTGATATGTGTATTTAAGAAAAAAAATTATACATTGGAATTCAATACTTTGTGCTTCTGTTTGTCTTTTCTGATATAACATTAAGGTTGTAATTCTATGTACACTTCAGAATAAGCGCCATTGACTCAACGGGACTTGGTTCTGAGTAAATGTGGATAGATAAAATCAGATGAGGTACCAAACAGATATGACAAATAATTCTTACAGACCAGTCCTATCCCCCCCCCCACACTGGTGCACCATAAAGGTGCATGCTGTATCCAGTGGGGGGGGGGGTCGAGAGACTTCGGAAGAGAAAGGGGATTTAAATCCCTTTATCAATTTATAAGCCTCCCACTTTGCAGTGGGTCTCCTTGAAACTGCACCAGCAATTTTGCCTGCACAAGTCCAAGGAAAGGAGGGAAGCACAGAAGCTGCTGCCTCCCCAACCCTGATTTCTCACCCTTTTTTGCCCACTCCCTTTCCAATTTCCTCCCCACCTCCCGTGCTGTCTTATCTGCTCCAGTGGGTAGCCAGCAGTACAACAACACATGTGGAAAGGTTCTGGCTTTCCTGCTGGCACTATTGAAGCGTGGTTTAGGATTGCTTTGCAGTACTTAGAATTGACGGAAAACATATTCCGCCAATGGGGCAGCCCAATAGGATTGGGTTGCCTGTGTTTATAGAGTGTTAATCATTAGTAATTGAAGAATTCTGTCAGAAAAGTATTCAGGAGGGCAGATATGTGTGCATCTTGTTGTATTCAAGAACTTTATCGTACAATATCTTTCTTGGCAAAAGTAGGGTATTCACTCAGTTGCTCAAAGTGTTTTTTTATGGCAAGTGGGGGAAAAAAGACCATCTGTGTGTCATCGCAAAGCTGATGAATTGTCACCTTCCTTGTTCTTTTTTTCTGTTGTTCTAAGTAACTGTAAATGGTTGTGAAGTTCGGCTGCATTTGCCTGGGCTCAGGTGGTGCACCAGCACTGTGGTTTATCATTAATTTTTATGATGCAGGTGGTTTTTGTCTTCTCTGCTGGTCCTATAAATAAGCTTCAGTTGGACTGTCTCTTTTATTTATGCTTGCTATCTGGCTGAAGCTGCCCAAGTGAACCCAGAACATGCTTGCCACTGACAGACATGACCAGAATCTGCAGTCTCTTGAGGAGAATCATTGTTCAGCTGGATACTATTGAATTTGTAATGCTATGAATAGGTCTCTATCAGTGCTATTAGCTTTCCTCAGTTGTATCGCAAGAACATTGGCTGCTTTCACAAGTGATGCTGCAGCCAACAGCTTGTCTCTAATAATTTTTAAAAGCTGCGAATATAGTCAATGTGGCATATATTATGGGAGATACCCATTTTCAGTAAATTTGTCAATCTAGCAAACTCTAGAAATACAGGTTGAGCCTCATTATTCGCCTGGTTTCTGTTCCAAGCACTCACGTGGATGGCAAAGAACACACTATAGCAAATCAATTTAAAAAGGTTATTTGCTCCAATGATTTAAAAACAGCCTTGATGACCTTTGTGATGTAAGATAAGAGTCCTTAAGAAGATAATCCATCAATCAGTGGTCCTCCAAGCACTTAGAAAAAAAAAGTCACTCAGCCCCTCCTTCACCAGTGCAAAGTGATCACCTTTTTTCAGGGAGGGGAGGGGTCCGCTGGAGAGAAAAGGACTGATGGATTGTCAGGCAGCTGCCCCCCCTCTCTCATTCAGGAGGCTATTGTTAAAGGACTGCATTTTAAGGGTTTTAAAGGGTTGCATTTTTCCCCTTCTCCAGGGATCAGCACATTCCTTCTCATTTGCAGTGGCTGTTCGTGTTGAGTCAAATCTGTGTATAAAAAATCCGTGTATAAATAGGCTGGACCTGTATCTGCAGATTTCCATTAGATTTCTGGCACATACCAATGCTATCCCTGAAATATTACTGGGACTAGACAAGTTCCATGAAAGAGAAGGAAAAGAAGTATGAATGCCGTGAGAACAATGACTAAGGGCACAATCCTAACCCCTTATGTCAGTGCTTTCCAGCACTGACATAACGGCAATGCAGCTCTGAGGTAAGGGAACAGACATTCCCTTACCATGCACTCCCCAAATAAATACAGCCAACAACAGGTATGGAATTAAAATGGGCCACTTTTATTAAAATACCAAACATTGCAACAGGGCAACAAAAGGGGTTAAACAAACCCATCCCAAGTGTGGGGTTCTAGGTGGGGGAAACGGCCCTAGCCATCTACATCTCCCAGTCTCATAGGGCGTCCGCCCAACTCCAGACATAACTCAATTGTTATTTAGCCCGCCTCTCAATGTCGCCCGAAGAGGGTGTCAGCAGAACTGCTATGCCTTCAAGTCACCCCTGCAAGGCCCCCAAGGTAGGACAAGGGGCTAGCCAGCCTGCCTCCTCGAGCCGGTCAGGCATCATGGAAGCGGTTCTGGTTCACCCCACGTCCTTGCTGACTTAGATTGGACACCGAGCAGGTCTTCTGCCTACCCACCCTGCACTTCTACCGCCACAAGGGGAGGTCAGCCTAGCGCTTGGCCTTCCCTGAACCCAAAAATGTTCTCAAGCCCTGTTGCAAGTCTGTTAGAACGAGGCCATAACCCATAGGGGAAAGATGCACTCCATCACCACGGTAAAGAGCAGGCTGCCCAAAACAAATTCCAGGATGATGGATAGCCGCTCCCCCGAGCTCCGTGATGACCCTGCCCAGGTAAGCATTAACTCTTTTGCGGGCAACATCTATTCTTCTAATGCTGCGTGCCCACCTCCAAACCCTCCTAGGCAGCATATCAGACCACAGGATAGTAATCGCAGGGAACTGACTAACAAGCGTTGTAAAATCCCTGCGGGCCTGGAGCCTCAAGGACATAGACGTCCTCTGGCCCAAGTCATTCTCGCCTAAGTGGACAACGATTACCTGGGGCAGGGGGTTGAGTGCAATAAAATCCAGAAGGCTGGGAAGAACTGACCCCAACACATACCCCTCTTGGCCAGCCAATCAATGTGCGCAACATCACCCAGCTCCAGCTGAGAACTGAAACTGGATGACAAGGCGTGCTTCCGGGCCCAAAAAACTATGCAATGTCTGCAGATCAGGACCCTGGCTGGGCACCTCCCTCATGGACCTGTTGAAAGAAAAGCACATCGTGAGGAAAACTCACTTAACACCCACTTAGAATAGCTCACGGTTAAAAAGGTATAACAAATTCCCTCAACCTTGTGAGGAATACACATCGCCGCACCCAAATGGGTCTGGGCAAACACTTGCGTGGCCAGTAACCTGATCATCGCAAACACATTGCCGCATCCAAAACAGGACTGGGGGCAGACACGATCCAGGCCGGAGCTTGATCAACAGGGGTCCTTATAGACCAAAGACGGCAGCTACACATCGTGCCAACGTGGCGCAGCACCTTGGGGTAAATGCAACTGGCAGAATAACTACCCCCCAGGCTCACCCAGGGAATCACGGCCTATACTAACAGGCCTAGCATTAACGAACATAGTATTTAAACGCACCAGAGCGCCATCTGCTGATGCCATCTGCTGATTTCTTGGGGCGAAAAACCAATGCGAGGCGCTGCGGATGCTGCCCCAATTCTAAACGAATGAAGCCCGTATAGTTCTGGCCTCAAACCCAAGTGAGCCAATGCCCTTGTAAAAATGGCCCAAAACTGATAAATCGTGATGGGGGAACGATACAAATGTCGAAATAGCGGGCCCGCTCCTGGAGGAGCCAACAAGGAATACTATTCCATGGCAGATACAGGGCAAAGGTACCACATAGGAGCCCGTTTAAGCTGAATCCACTGCCCATGCCCCGTCTGGTTCATCTTGGACACCCTCAAACGAAGGGACAAGATCCCGTGTTCCAAAACACAGTCACCCCATTGAAGTACTCTCAGGGGAGGCAAACTTTGACCTAACCAACACCTCACCTGGGCGAAAAGCCCCATAAAACATTACAAGAGTCACTGTTCTAAACAGACTCAAAGGCTGAGGAACACATGGCACAAAACTCATAAGAACAGCCCCACTGGATCAGGGGCTCCATACTCAGCTCATGCAAAAAGTAGGTCTCCTTTTTAGCCCTGCCACCATTTTCTGCACCCTGAACTCTGGTGAAGTCCTGAATTCCCCAGGCCCTTGACTGAAAAGAAATGGCAGCAAGATAGATGAACATAGACTTGCAGGATATTCCCCTATCACGTAGTCCTAAAAGGAACTGCATAAGAGTATGAATGGTCCCTTTTCTGGAACCGAAGTCAACCTACAGAAATCACAAAACTCACAGATCTTACTCATGTAGCTGGCTCGGGTAGATGAAGCCAACGATGCCCAGATGGCTTCCTGGGCCTCATCGTACCAAGGTTCCCACAGCCATTGGGGCATGGGCTTGGAATCCTGACTGGCCTTGGGAGCTAGCTGCCGAAAACGCTCCTCCTGGAATCGAGAGAGAGCATCAGCTATGCTATTTTCAATCCCAGGGACATATCTGGTTGAGAAAACAGTGTTGATAGCAAGGCACTGCTTAACAAAGACTCTAACCAAATTCATAACCCGGGGGATTTGGAGGTCTGCATGTTAAAGAGTTCTAAAAAGGTCAAATCCCTGGTGATCCCTTCCTGAACCCAAACCTGTGGCCAAGGAGCTGCACACCAATGCCCTCTAAAGAACACTCCAAATCCCATACCTTCCGCAGCATCCGAGTGAACCTGGCATTCAGCTTTAATTAACAGCGAAGATCTCCAAAATGAGATCCCATTGAAGTCCTTCAACAATTCCAGCCAGAGTTTCAAATCTTCCCTCATACCCGATGACACCTGAAGTCTGTGGGACGGGAGACTAAGCCCAACCTTAGCATCGCATCATCGCCTGACAAAAGCCCTACCAGGGCGATGACCTTACAGGCGAAATTAAGGTACCCAACCAGCCTTTGCAATTCTTTTAACGTTAACTTACGGGACCCCAGGGCACTAGTTAACATCCCAGTCAATTTGTCCAATTTATTCCTGGGCAGGCGACTGGTCTGTGCCACCGAGTCTAACTCGATACCTAAAAAGGTGAGCTTATTGACCGGGCCCTCTGTCTTGTCATGTGCCAAAGGGACCCCCAGTTGCCCACACAGCGCTGTAAAATCACCCAGAAGCTGAGCACAGTCACCAGTCAATGGAGGCCCCATAAAAAGGAAATCATCGAGCTAGTGGGCAGTGGATTGTAGCCCTGTCCTAAAGCGTACAGTCCATTCTAAAAATGAACTAAATGCCTCAAAAGCCGAACAGGAAATTGAACATCCCATTGGTAGCGCCCGGTCCATGTAATAACCCCCTTCAAAATGAAAACCCAACTGGCAAAAATCCTGAGGGTGCATGGGCAGAAGTCTGAATGCAGATTCAGTATCTGTCTTGGCCATCAGAGCCCCAGGGCCACACCTCCTGAGGCAGTTAACAGGCTCATCTAAGGAAGTGTATCTGACTGAACACAGGTGGGCGGGTATCCTGTCGTTTACAGAAGCACCTTCTGGAAAAGACAGGTGGTGAATCAGCCTGAATTGACCTGGGGCTTTTTTGGGTACCAGTCCCAAAGGTGACACCTGCACGTTACTTAAAGGAGGCACAGCAAATGGTCCAACTACTCTGCCTGTCTCCAACTCCTTGGCTATTTTACACGTCACCACATCCTCCATGCCTCTAACTGACTGGAGGTTATGAGCAAACGTGTGGCTGGCCGGCAGAGGTGCAGGAATCCTCAGTCCAAACTTAAAACCATCCAACAACAATTGAGCTGCAGGCTGATCATTATAAAATTGCAGCCAGTAGCCTAAGGACGAAATCTTAATCGGCGTTGGGCCCCTTATTAACACATGACAGGGGTCCGTCGCTGGACTTTCTCCCACCCTGGGTGAAGGGTCGCAAACCCAACCAGGGACCACTGAGCCTGGGGCATTTTGCGACTGGGTGCTTAGCTCCACACATGCCGCAGCCATGGGAATAGGGCCTATTACATTTCCCAGTGGCGTTGAATTCAAAGCATGCGCGATGGTTTTGAACCCACTGCGCACTGCCTGGTGCTTTATGCTGCTCAATTCTGTTATGCACAATTAAATGCCCACTGTCTGCCCTATCACCAAGCGTGGCCCTGGTAGGAAGAACCAACTGCAGCCAGAGTTCCCACTGGGGTACAGTCCAATCGAGAGCTGGGTCAGGTGAAGCCCTGATACGGAAACGATGGTCATAGGCCATCCAAGCTGCCCCAGCATGGTCACAGAAAGCGTGATGAATAATGTCCAGGTATTTAAAGAGTTTCCCTGCCTTCTTAGGGTACATCTGGACAGTGACCCCGGAATATATGAAGAAGCCATTGAGCCAATTAGTCCAATTTTTCTTTGCCTAACGGTCTCAACATCTCGCACGGGGTCACCCACTTTGGGGGTAGATTCTGGCTCAATGTGTAAAAGGCTAAACATGTCTATAAAGTCACCTCACCATATCTTCTCCTTGACTGCTAAGGCGAGGTGAAGACCCAGAGGGATGGCTCTAGTGCCATACGAAATCTTAGGCCTTTCCTATACCAGGCCCAGAGAATCAACCCCCCAATCCACATCCTACTGTTCAGAATCGGGCTCACACACAGCTGGGTACTGCCAATAAGGCGGAGGGGCTCTCCCTGCCTTGGGTCTATCCTTGGTCTATGGATATACCTAGCCTAATGCCCAAGGGTACTGTGGATAGCTAGGACCATGCCAGAAAGTAGGGGGCCCCCATGGGGACCAGGGTTGGTCTGAGACAGCCCGGCCAGGAGGCCAGATTTGGCCCTCCTGCTCATCCCAAACTGGTTCAAGGTTCTGGTCAAAGTCAAACACTGGCTCACCTTGCCCCCTGCTGCCTCTACAGGCCCACGGTCGTGGTTTCTTAAGTGGGCTGACTGCCTCAACTTCAGGAGAGCTGTCATCCTGTGGGTCACCATCCTCGGAAGTGACCAGCACACCAGCTGAGGCAGCAACCTGCTTAGGGGGGACAGAGGCACCCATCAATGAACCTTTATTTTTTATGACGGACCTGCGTGGTCCAGGGGCCAGACTGGAACTCGAGCCCCCATCACCCTGACCTGCTTTCCTGAGTGCTTTTCCTTTTTGCCTGGCTTCATAACGGGCCATAAAGGCACAAAAGTCCGCCATCTGGTCCTCCTCATCTGAGGAAGAAGGGGGGATGGGGTGGCCGCACTGGGGTAGGCCTTTTGGCAGCCTTACCGCCTGACTTCTGCGTCTTTTTACCCATGTTTCCACCCTCCAGGATAGTGTATGAGACAGGGGCCCACCACCCCTATGTTTTTGTTTTAACCAGTAGGATACAGCAGCCTCAGGAGAGGGGCGTGATAGCCTGACGACTGGTCTGCTGTCACCGACGCTTGGGTCCCCTGAGCAGAGCACCTGAGGATGGCAGGGGAGGGGTGTGAGGCGCCTATCCTGCCCCCAGAGATACTCTCACTGAAGATGCCCATAATTCCCCAGAAGAAAACAGTGTGGGAGGGCAATCACCAAATTGATAAGGCACGGGGGGGGGGTGAAGTTGGTCCCTCCAAAACAACAGCGTGGGGAGGTACAGCTGCGGCTGATAGGCACCGGGGGGGGTCTGTAATTAGCACGCTCCAAAAGCCCCCCTTTGCAACCACCCAATCAGGGAGACAGCCTGCCCGCTGGGCCCTAGCCACAGATCTGGAATAAAGGGGAAGCAGAGCGTGAGGCAGAAAATGGTGCCAGGCTCTCATGCCACGTGGTGCCACGTGGCACCAAAATAGCCGCCGCAGTCTCGCCTGCTCGCTACCGGCCACCCTGCCACCTGAAGCGGCTGAAAAGAGGCTCCCGCCGCTGCTCCAGCAGCGTGTGCAGCACCCCCGAGCCTGCAGCCTTGGCTGCGAGAGGTGCCCACCGCCCACTTTAACTCCATGGGGCAGCTCCCAGCCCACATGCAGGGCTGAAGGCAGAGACAGGACTTGGAAGCACGTCTCATGCTGCTCAAGCCGCGCCCCAAGGGCAACCTCCCTCCCGCTCCTGGCAAAGCAACCGATCACATCGCTTGTCAGGAGCGGACTGAGCAGCCCCTTGCGCACACCTGCCTAGACTGCTCTCCCATCCCACCCCCTTCAACCAGCCAGCCAATCAGCTGGCAGCAAACCCCTGCTGCCGGCTGATAGGGAGGAAAGCCTGGCAATCACTGCCAGTGTGCCAGGGAGGCACGCTAACAGCCCTTACTTTGAAGAGGCCTCCTTGAGTGACACCCAACTGCAGGATGCAGCACATGTCCCATTGCTACCGCTATGCCACTACTGGAAAGCACTGACATAAGGGGTTAGGATTGTGCCCTATAACTAGCAACCAATATATGCCAGTTTAAGACACATCTGGTCATAAATGTTTGTGCATTTGTTTTTTCTTTTTTGTTAGTGTAAACAGATGCTATCTTAATTACGCAGATATTGGTTGTCAGTTGTAGGCATTGTTGCCAAAGTATTCATACTTCTCCTCCTCCTTGGAATTTACCATTAGTGTCTCCTACAAAGGCAATAGTAACGCACTGTTAACAACATTGGAACATTGGAACCATCATGGAAATGTAGCAAATGCAAAACCAGATCTTTCATTTCTTGTAAATATTTCTGATAGTAATTAATTCAGATGATTGTATCACTGCACACAGAGTAGTATGTTCAGTGGTCAATTTCAGCAAAAGTAATGTAACTTCAGATTAATTTAGAAATTGAGTCCTGCATTTCCAAACTAGAAAAACAGTTGGATTTTTTTCCAAGGCAATTTAAGGCTCTAAAAATTGCTCCAGATGTCAGTCCCCGCACCAGTCCGTCCCCACTACATTTTGCTTGCTTGTTCACAGTGGAAGCAGCAGAAGTGATACATGGGGAAGAGAACAGGGAGGGCTTTTTTGCTTATCCTTTCCATGACCATGGTGTACCTGACCAGCATGTCAGGGGAAAATGCACAGTGGCCCATGGAACTTTTGGTTCTCCCAACAGCTACTACAGTGTGACAGGGAAAAGTCCATCTTCTTGTGTGTCATCATTTCTGGCAACTGCTAGATAAGTAAGTAATAGCCAGTAGAATACTTTGGGGGGGGGCGCTGATGTGAGAATGTATTCTTATTAGAGAGAATGTTGGGAGGGGGCAGGAGTATGAAGTCCCAACTTAGATTTTTATATGAAACAATTTGCAGGGCTTTAAAATTTATCCTCTCATTTTCCAAGACCCCAAAGTTCTTATTCCACGCTCACGTTTGGAATTGTTCTCTGGCGTCTCTAAACATTAGTGCCTGTGGGGAAGAACATGAAGAACAATTAATTATTTTAAGGAAAGCTTCTTTCCTTAGGTTCACCACCACTTGAGACCCACCAATGAGACCCTGATCTTGCTCCTTTCTTTCATAAAGTCTTGAGAAAAAGCAGGGTGCTTTTTTTGTTGTCATTCCTAGGAAGGCTCATTTAACTTTGTGTCTTGTCCTTCCAAGAAAAAATTAAGTACAGTGATGCCTCGCAAGACGAATGCCTCGCGCAACGAAAAACTCGCAAGATGAAAGCGTTTTGTGATTTTTTTGGTGACTCGCAAGATGAATTTTTCTATGGCCGTGCTTCGCAAGATGAATTTTTTTGCATTTTTTTTTGTTTGTTTTAAATCGTGCTTCGCAAGACAAAATTTTTGCAATACGAAACGACTCGCGGAATGAATTAATTTCGTCTTGCAAGGCATCACTGTATTTGCTTTTCAGCATGCCTTCAGTAGTGCAATCCTAGGCACGTCTGCACGGAAATAAGTTGAAAAGTTTAATGGGGCTTACTCCTAGGTACGTCTGCATAGGATTGCAGCCTAAGTTGACTGTTATTTTGCTCACTAGTATTGTTTTTTTAGTCTTACATCTAATAATCTAGTATTTCTATTTATTTCTCAAGCAGTCACTAGAGAGAGGTATAATGACAGTTTATGTAGAAACTAGCAAATTCAGTAGAAAGACAATTTTTAATTTATATTAACTAATTTTGTATTGCTTCTTAAAGGAGTTTACTATTCCATCACATTGTTCAGGTTTTTGTAGACAAAAGAGCATTTTATGGCTGACATATGCCTCTTAAAAAAAAAAGGAATTTGTAATAATATAAATGGTACTATAAGTGCAATAGTGAATGCCTGCGTATCAATGCATAAATGCGTAAGCAACAGTCTAATAGGAATTCTTTTCATGATAAAAAATAGCAGCTAGAACGCGAACTGTTTATGCAACATTTAAGACAGCATTGGAAGTGCTATTAGTCATGAATAAATCTGTATCTATGAATCATTACCTGTGATATATGCTTTTTTCTTAATAGGAGGTGAAGTCACCAAACCCAGATTTGCTCAGTATTTCCATGGCAGCCTTGCTAGCCTCACTATACGACCCGGCAAAATTGAGAGTCAGAAAGTGATTTCCTGTTTGCAGGCTTGCAAGGAAGGTCTGGATATTAACTCCCTGGAGAGTCTTGGCCAGGGAATAAAGGTGAGGGATGAACCGACATTGTCTTTTATGATGTTTAGAGTGGATTTGGTTGGCAACCTTCAGTCTCGAAAGACTATGGTATAAGCCTACAGCACCTAGTATTCCCAGGTGGTCTCCCATCCAAGTACTAACCAGGCCTGACCCTGCTTAGCTTCTGAGATCAGACGAGATCAGGCATCTGCAGGGTAACAGTTGCTGTTAGAGTGGATTTATGAAGCAAACAACTCAGAGCAGAGTACCAACATACTGCCAAGAAGCAACCTAATTGGCAATAAATTGTAATACAATCATGCAAAAAAGGAACTAGAACAGAAGAGGAGCTATTACACAGCAAATGTTTCTTTTATTTCTACTGTAAACCAACCAGAAATCAGGTGTAAACCAACCAGAAATCAGGTGTGTGTTTCATAGCCATTCAGCATTTGCAGGTTATGATGTCAGTGACTTATGTTGGTCATCCCTGTTGAAAGTTGCTCTTGGGAAGATGCAGCACAGATAATTACAGGTATAGTGTGTGCATTTAAGTTAGTAATGACTACCATAAGAAAAACAATGCTCTTGTTCGTTTATACAAAGCAGACAGGTAAACGTGTAAAGAAAATCACTGCACAACTGTGTGGTATGAATAGAAAACTACAGTGTATGTTACATTTATGCCAATAAAGGTTATACCTACAGTGTATGTTACAATGTTGTACTTAAGCCATTTCTGCCCAATGTTGCATATACGCAACAAGGACCAAATGTATACACCTGTGGGCCAGGCAAAAATGGGTTAATACCTGAATCTCAACAGTTAAGATTAAAGTTGTGATTGTAGACTCTGAAACATATTCTAACAAAATGCTATGCAGGGTTGATTATTCATTCCTCATTGGCATTGCGCTAGATCTGGCTCAGTTGTCCCGCCCCCCAAGGCCAGCCAGCCAATCAGCTGGCAGCAAAGCCCTGCTGCCAGCTGATAGGGGGGTTTAGCCTGGCAATCAGCGCTAGCGTGCCCATACGGGCACGCTAGCTGCCTTTCCTCATTGGCATTGCTTAGTGATTATTTCCATTTCACTTCGTTAGAATGTTCATTTGTCATTCATGAGCTTAAATAAGACCTAAGGAAAAATTGTATCAGATATAAAAAGATACTATGGAACTAACATGGCAGCTAGCTATGTTGGTTATAAAATATAAGAATTATTTGTTGATAAATGGATTAACTTTTGGTATTCAACAGGGTTACAGTATTATCAGTAGATATCTTTACATTATAATTGTTCAAACACTAAGAACATAAGAACAGCCCCACTGGAGCCCCACAGCCATAGGCCCATCTAGTCCAGCTTCCTGTATCTCACAGTGGCCCACCAAATGCCCCAGGGAGTACACCAGATAACAAGAGACCTCATCCTGGTGCCCTCTCTTGCATCTGGCGTTCTGACATAGCCCATTTCTAAAATCAGGAGGTTGCGCATACACATCATGGCTTGTACCCCGTAATGGATTTTTCCTCCAGAAACTTGTCCAATCCCCTTTTAAAGGCGTCCAGGCCAGACACCATCACCACATCCTGTGGCAAGGAGTTCCACAGACCAACCACATGCTGAGTAAAGAAATATTTTCTTTTGTCTGTCCTAACTCTCCCAACACTCAATTTTAGTGGATGTCCCCTGGTTCTGGTGTTATGTGAGAGTGTAAAGAGCATCGCTCTATCCACTCTGTCCATCCCCTGCATAATTTTGTATATCTCAATCATGTCCCCCCTCAGGCGCCTCTTTTCTAGGCTGAAGAGTCCCAAACACTGTAGCCTTTCCTCATAAGGAAGGTGCCCCAGCCCCGTAATCATCTTAGTCACTCTCTTTTGCACCTTTTCCATTTCCACTATGTCTTTTTTGAGATGCAGTGACCAGAACTGGACACAATACTCCAGGTGTGGCCTTACCATCAATTTGTACAACGGCATTATAATATTAGCTGTTTTGTTCTCAATACCTTTTCTAATGATCCCAAGCATAGAATTGGCCTTCTTCACTGCCGCTGCACATTGGGTCGGCACTTTCATCGACCTATCCACTACCACCCCAAGATCTCTCTCCTGATCTGTCACATACAGCTCAGAACCCATCAGCCTATATGTAAAGTTTTGATTTTTTTGCCCCAATGTGCATGACCTTACACTTACTGACATTGAAGTGCATCTGGTATTTTGCTGCCCATTCTGCCAGTCTGGAGACATCCTTCTGGAGCTCCTCACAATCACTTCTGTTCTTCACCACTTGGAAAAGTTTGGTGTCGTCTGCAAACTTAGCCACCTCACTGCTCAACCCTGTCCCCAGGTCATTTATAAAGAGGTTGAAAAGCACCGGTCCCAGGACAGATCCTTGGGGCATACCGCTTTTCACTTCTCTCCATTGTGAAAATTGCCCATTGACACCCACTCTCTGTTTCCTGGCCTCCAACCAGTTCTCAATCCATGAGAGGACCTGTTCTCTAATTCCCTGACTGTGGAGTTTTTTTATTAGCCTTTGGTGAGGGACCGTGTTGAACGCCTTCTGAAAGTCCAGATATATAATGTCGACGGGTTCTCCCGCATCCACATGCCTGTTGACCTTTTCAAAGAATTCTATAAGGTTTGTGAGGCAAGACTTAACCTTGCAGAAGCCATGCTGATTCTCCCTCAGCAAGGCCTGTTCATCTATGTGTTTTGAGATTCTATCTTTGATGAGGCGTTCCACCATCTTACCCAGTATAGATGTTAGGCTGACCGGCCTATAATTTCCTGGGTCCTCCCTCTTTCCCTTTTTAAAGATAGGCATGACATTTGCTATCCTCCAATCATCTGGCACCGTGGCTGTTTTGAGGGACAAGTTGCATATCTTAGTCAAGAGATCTGCAACTTCATTCTTCAATTCCTTAATAACTCCTGGGTAGATGCCATCAGGGCCCGGTGACTTATTGATCTTTAATTTATCAATGAGTTCTGAAACATCTTCTCTTTTCACCTCTATCTGACTTAATTCCTCGGTCAGGAGGGGCCGTTCGGGCAGCGGTATCTGCTCGAGGTCTTCTGCCATGAATACAGATGCAAAGAACTCATTTAATATTTCTGCCATCTCTAAGTCTCCTTTTATCTCCCCTTTCCCTCCCTCACCATCCAGTGGGCCAACTGCTTCTCTGGCAGGTTTCCTGCTTCTAACATATTTGAAGAAACTTTTATTATTCCCCTTAATGTTGCTGGCCATGCGTTCCTCATAGTCTCTCTTGGCCTCCCATATCACCTTCTTACATTTCTTTTGCCACAGTTTATGTTCCTTTTTATTCTCCTCATTAGGGCAAGACTTCCATTTACGGAAGGAAGCTTCCTTGCCCTTTACAGCCTCTCTAACTTGGCTGGTTAGCCATGCGGGCAACCTCCTGGATTTAGTTGAACCCTTCTTTCTTTGTGATATACACTCTGCTGGGCCTCTGTTATTGTTGTTTTAAGCAGCCTCCATGCACTCTGGAGAGATTGGACTCTTTTTACCTTCCATTTCAACCTCCTTTTAACCAGCCTCCTCATTTGAGGGAATTCCGCCCATCAGAAGTCAAGGGTTTTTGTGAGAGATTTGCCCGGTATTCTTCCCCCAACGTGCACATCGAAACGGACCGCAGCATGATCACTGTTCCCCAATGGCTGCATAACATTGATATCTCTAACCAGGTCCTGAGTACCACACAATATTAAATCCAGAGTCACCTGTCCTCTGGTAGGCTCCATGACTAGCTGCTCTAAGGCACAGTCGTTTAGCATGTCAAGGAATCCGGTCTCCTTTTCGTGACCAGAACACAAATTGACCCAGTCTATGTGAGGATAATTGAAGTCCCCCATGATTACAACCCTGTCCCTCCTTGTCACCTCTCTGATCTGTTTCCTCATTTCAAGGTCCCCTTTCGATTTCTGATCTAGAGGACAATAGTACGCCCCCAGTATTACATCGCTCCACAGGCCTGGTAATTTAACCCACAGAGATTCTACAGTGGAGTCGGAACAACCTTCATTCTCTACTTTGCTGGATTCTATCCCTTCCTTAACATAAACTGCCACCCCACCTCTAACACGCCCCTCCCTGTCCCTCCTGTAGAGTTTATAGCCCGGGATTGCGGTATCCCACTGATTCTCCGCATTCCACCAGGTTTCCGTTATGCCCACTATGTCAATGTTTTCCCTTGTCACCAGACATTCCAGTTCTCCCATCTTTGCTCGGAGACTTTGGGCATTCACATAAAAGCATTTGTACATGGAATGCCCCAGGATGGGCTTCTTATTCGCTCCTTTGTCCCCGCATCCTCTCACTGTACCAAACCATCTATCACATCCCATCACCCTACCTTTCCCAATTTCTTCTCCTACTCTGTCTTTGCCTTGTTGTTCTCTAACCTCCCCATTCTTGTCCCATAGGGATGAGGAGTCCCGAACCGGATGCCCCTCAGCTCCTGTCAGCCTTCCCCCAGGGATCAGTTTAAAAGCTGCTCTGCCACCTTTTTAATGTTATGCGCCAGCAGTCTGATTCCATTATGGTTCAAGTGAAGCCTCTTGTACAGTGAAGCCTCTTGTACAGGCCCTGCTTGTCCCAAAATGTTCCCCAGTGCCTAATGAATCTAAACCCCTCCTCCCTACACCACTGTCTCACCCACACATTGAGACCCCTGATCTCCGCCTGCCTAGATGGCCCTGCGCATGGAACAAGTAGCACTTTGGAGAATGCTACCTTTGAGGTCCTGGCTTTCAGCTTCCTACCTAAAAGCCTAAATTTGGCCTCCGGGACCTCCTGGCTACACTTGCCCACGTCGTTGGTGCTGACATGCACCACAACTGCTACCTCCTCCCCAGCTACCTCCCCAGCCACCTCTTCCTCCCTAAATGATTTTCCAGTGAATAACTGCCCAAGTCCATACATAAAGAAAAATTACAGCAGCTATTTATTCAACATGAATGAAAACTGCTTTGTAGAAAATGCCAGCTGTGAGAAAATATGCATAAGTAAATATGTTGTTTGCCAGCTCTTGCCTCTGTCAAGATCAATAGAAACAGTTCGGATGCTACTGTTTTCCTGTTTGAAGCTGATAATTCTTTGAAGCCTGCCTGCAGAATGCCAGAAATTTTTGTCTTCAGTTTCGCTTCCAACAGCTGATCCAGGGTGGACAAGAAGCTGTCACTGTGAACCAGCCATGGGTGGGGAAAATGAATGCAAGAGTTTAATTTTTTCAGCTTCAAAACATTTTCTCTGTCAGATCTACAAGCTCTTACGGTGCAAGTTCTTTCTTTCATTTTTTTTCCTTTTCAGCTTTTTTGAGAGGTGGTGTGACAGCAGGAGGCAAAAATGAAAGAAGCTGTCAGAGAGAGGTCTCATGCAGCGTTTCCTAGTTGGCCTGACAGTGACGGGCCCTGATGAAAGAACCACAGTTGGCCTTAAGAGTCGAACAGTACATTAATAAAGACAGATGGTGCCTGGCTTTCAAAAGCAACTGTATACAGAGTGTACCTGTACATAGAAATGTACATAGTGTACACGCATACCCAAAACGTCTGTTACCCTGCACATGCCTGATCTCGTCTGATCTTGGAAGCTAAGCAGGGTCAGGCCTGGTTAGTACTTGGATGGGAGACCACCTGGGAATACCAGGTGCTGTAGGCTTATACCATAGTCTTTCGAGACTGAAGGTTGCCAACCAAAATTTTGTTTATAGAAAAAGTAATTAAGAATTATAGTACTGTCAATAGTACAGTCAGTCCAACAACCTTAAATGAACATTGCAATTGCTTTGAACCACAAAGTGTTTTCTATTTTAATTTACAGTTGCAAGAGTAAAAGATGTTTTCTTTCCTGCTCCTACCTTACTACAAAGTTTTAGAATATATGAAGGTACAAATCGTTTAAATAAAAATCAAACCGGCTTTGGAGACTTTCAGATCACAGCTTTCTGTGCTACCAGCTGGACACTTAAATACTTTCTTAATTCCTTCCAGGAGTACCTTGTGCTGCTAATCCCCGGAAATCAGTTGTGCAGGTCCTGCAGGAGCCCCATTAGGCTGCCTCCTGTCAACTGTGGCAAATTGAAGCACTGAAATGTCCATACTGCAGAGATAAGGAACATCAAAACACTTCACACAGTTTTGTAGATTAGAGTTGAATGGGAAGCTTTGTAATTTTGGTGCTTACCTCTTATGAGTTCCGGTTGCCAATTCATATATAGATTGTATCATTTTGTGTACAATGTATAGAAATAATTATGGGTCAACAAGAATACAAAAGTCAAAGCAGGACTTCCTAAGAATTATTATTATTGGCATACAACTTTCCAACAAAAAAGTTCACAAAGCAGTTTACATAGATCAATATTTTTTTTTTCCTGTTCCAAAAGGATTCACAATCTACAAAAAGGTGCAAAAATGACACTAGCAAATAGCCACAGGGGAAAATGCTATGCTGGGAATGAATAGGGACATTTGTTGTGTCCATGCTAAATAGAAGAGAATATCACTTTAAAAGTTGTCTCTTTGTCTAATTAGCAGGGATACCTGATCATGCACAGTTAGTTTTGTAAGTGACATATTGCCAGACTACAGCACACCAGGAAATACCTAGAATGCCAGATACTGATATGGGGATTTGCAACAGGTGATTGATTTGATACTGTACCACAAAAACTTGAATCTGGGTGATACGAATCACAATCAGTGTCACAAACAGACATGCTCTTTGAAAGGGAGGGTGTAGAAAGTGTGTTCAAACAATACGAGAGATGATATGACAAAACTGACTTTGCGTTATTGTTCTTAACATAAATTGCAACCTGTTACTGCTGTCAGCCTTGGTAGGAATACAAAAGCATTTATCTCCTTAAAATGAAGAACAGTAATCATATAGAGAGGATATTAACAAACAAGGAGATATTTGCGTTGTTTGTGTGGGGATAAACTGATCCTTGCACTTAACTGGACTAAGTAGCAACTATGGCAAAAAGCACAATGGATACATATGAACAGTACAAAAAATAATCTTGCTTCACAGTAGTTCCATTGACAATTAATTCACTTTATAGTTAATTATAGCTACATAATAATTACTAAAATGTGTGGTAGATGAGTGCCTAGTGGGTGCTTGCTCCTTAAAGGCTTTTATGTACAAAACAAACATTAGCTAATAAAATTATAGTTTTACTTTATTTTGTTAGGGATTTAACAAGTCACTAAGAAACTTTAGTTATTTGAACTAGAATATTCTGAACACTTTAGAAATTTGTTATTCTAAGTATTATAACGAGTCATTCTACATAATTTCCCTAAATACTTTTATATTCTCTTGCTCACCTCACAGTATCACTTCAATCCTTCCCAGTCGGTACTTGTTATAGAAGGAGATGACATGGAGAATATAAATCAAGCTCTCCAAAAGGTCTCCTATATCAACTCAAGACAGTTTCCTACCTCAGGCATTCGCCGTCTTAAAGTCTCATCCAAAGTCCAGTAAGTTAAATTCATTAAACTTAATTAAACCAGCAATACTTGAGTGAATCTTGGGTCAAGAATCTTTCATGTTTGGGTATGTAATAATGACATGCAATTCCAATCAATAGAAGTGGCCTTTTAATGAATTGGCCAATATCTTAAGGTTTACATTTTCTTTGACAATGAAATAATTTCAACTGTAGAGTTATTTCTGAATTCCTGCATGCCCGCTGACTTCAGATAAAGTTCTGGATGTGTGTGAAATGGCCTCCTGATGCATTCAGTATAAAATGGATGATTAGGTTCTTGATGCACATTTAACAAGATAGCTATATCAAGTCCATTAAGTATCAATTTGAGTACCAAATGTAAAATGCATAACAATTGGAAGCTATCTAATCAGGTTTAACCATTCCCTGTTTGTTATATGTCATTTAAGAGTTTAAATGGCTGTGTGCATTGACCCTACTAAAGATCCTGGCTGCTAATGATATGCTCAGCTACTCAGCTAAGTAATTTGAGTAATTGTGCTCCTACTGCTCATGTAGGGCCTGAGCAGTTCCATAGCTGGTCAATGGGCAGACATTAAAAGGTAAATATAAAAATACGCTAGAAAGAATGCAGCTACTGGATGAACTGTTTCTCTTTAGCCTGTGTGCTTCTTGCAAAGGAAGAATCTATACTAAAGCCTCTTCCATGAAGTTAATGAATAATATATTTTTCAGATGTTTTGGTGAAGATATCTGCATTAGTATCCCAGATATAGATGCCTATGTAATGGTGTTTCAGGCCAAGGAGCCCAAGATTACAATAAGTGGAATGGATCATTTTGCAAGACCAGCTGCACAATTTGAAAATGAAAGAGGTGTAACTCTTTTGCCGGATATCAGAATTGTCAGCACAGTCACCAAAATGGAACATCCTCCTGACTTTAAAGAAACTGTGGACAGAGGTTTGTGCTTTCTGTTTGTTTTAAGAGTAGCTATCATTTCTGTGACAGCAGTTACTAAACTCCAGGAAATTGGGTAAAGAATGACATCTTGCTGAGAGGCATAATTCTCAAATATTTAATGCTGAAGAGCAGACCAAGCTGAGAGTGCCCCAGATATGTCTGGAGTTTGATAAGCTTCTGTAATCCAAGGAAAGGTGCTTCTGTAATGCCAAAAGAAATGTTAAAGCTGCTTAGGTAACTGAAGGGTAATATATGTTTCAGGCAAATATTCCCCACTCTTTATAGATTCACAACATTAAAAAAAAAATAATACTGCAGGATACTGTAGGCTTCTTAGTCGTCGTCGTCCCCAGTTGCTATTAGTACTCTGTACTGCAGATTGTGGAGGAGGAAGTATGCATTATTATGCATGGGATCCAAAAACTACTTAGCTGGCAGAGAATTGTACAAATGTTACTGGGTGGCATTCACAACCAAAAACTCTCCCTGTGTTTAAGGACTGTGTGGGTTTCATGAGTGCATCAGCAAGGGTGGGCTTATTGGTGTGCTTTTCAGGAACCTCCACCACATGTGTTGATTATCTTCAGAGGAAATCCAGCCACTTTGCTTCTCCCCATTTCCAGGCTATTCTTATCTGCTCTCCTAAAATTGCCATCCATGCCTTACAGCCTATTCTGATCTGGACCTTGCACTCCATTGGCACAGCAGCCTCTGTGCGAAGGCATGCAGGCTGGGACTGCCAGCCAGTTGCATTGGTGGCCCCAGGCACATGCCAACAACCTCTAAGCCTGGTACACTGGAGTACATAAGTTAGCAGATAGGGCGTTCTGGGGAGGATTGGGACTGACCCAGGGCATGTCAAGGACAGGCTGGTGGCTCATATTGATGACAGTGGTAGTGCTGATATCCTATGCCAAAGTTTGACACACCCCCTTGAACCCACTTGGATTTACGCCATCCAAAAATGTGTGCATATCTGAATAGACTCATTAGGGAACAAGGCAGCAACAGAGGAGGTAAGTAAAGTTTTTCTCTTTTTTTGCTTACCTCTTTGTTGCTGCCTGGTCTATGCCCAGCTCATAGCATGCAGTGAAGCCAGCGCTGCTGCACATTTTGGGCCGGCCCCGGATAGGAATGGGCTGTCAGTCATTTCTAGTCTAGAATGTTGTCTTTTACTTTGGTCTTCCCCCTTCCAGTCTTTTTTGAATGAATTCAAATATCTGTCAGCAATTAACCACAAGACTGTTAGTAGCAAGTTAGCGTGTTGGATATTGCATAATGATCAATAAAAAGGCCTCTTTACTTCTCAGTGCAACATGTAGGATTGAGAGTTGTGAGACTGGCTAGAGGCAGCGGAAGTCTTGACCTCACCTAGCAAAGCACTAGGCTTCTGATGTGAGGCCTGTAAGGCATGACTTACAATGGGGCTAACTGATGCAATACTTTCATGAGAAGCAGGTTAGGCTTATATACAGTGGCATCACTATGGTTTGCATCACCCTGTAAGGGAGGCCTGCATGTCACCCCCATGATGGATTTCCTCCCATGCAGTGGTACACCATTGCTCTGCCCCCGCTGTCTTTTTGACTATAATGTTTGATATTTCAATGTGGTTTGTTTCATTGCATGCGGCATGAAATTACGCATCAAATTATATATAACAGGATGCTATTATTCAAAAACAACAGGATTTTAAAAAAAATTGGCCAGTAGTGGTGTCACCCCCCCTGTGCACATCACCCAATGCGGCCTGCACCCCCTTAGCCACTCCGCAGCTTATATAAGGATAATTACCAGCTCCACATTTCTTCTAAGCTCATGTCTTCAATGCTTCAGGGAAGCTGAAGTCATTAACAACAGGGGACTGACTTTTCTTGAAATATCTTTCCATTTTAATAATTATTATTATTAGTCTTAAACTGTATTCCTTCCAGTGCCCAAAAAGAATTCTGAATATGATATTCAGATTAAAAGTGCTATGATAGTTCCAAAACTAGCTGATCCTCTTCACTGGATCTTACAAACCGAGCATGCAACTACACAGCTGTGAGCTTGCTGTAGTATTCACTACAACTAAAAAGTGGATAAAACAAATTGCTTGTACTGCGTGTAGAAAATTTACATTCGTTTTTGACATACAACATTGAATAATGATACTTTATCAGTACTGTGTTTCAGTTAGTTTTCCTTTTCTGCGTAATTTGTTTTCTCTCAGTTAACAGTGTCTGAGGCCTATTTCCATTTAAAATGTGAGATTAGTGCTAAAGTGATTCATTCCTCAGTCTAAACATTGATCAAGGAGGCCTGTCAGGGAAAAGGTGAACAGTTAGAGCAGGTTATGACATATTTTGGCCACATTTTTTAATCTCCTGGACTATCCTTTAGTCTGGGACCCTTTGGGCCAATTTAAACATTCCCATTTTCACATGGTGCCAACAAGCACTTCCCCGTGGTGGTGCTGTATGTAGCTGAATGAAACATCACAAAGTGCTTCCCATACACAGCACTCCAGTGACATTCAGCACCTGTACACTTGTCCCATTGCTGTCAGGGACATTCAGCATGAACTTGCACATGTTGTATGCAAGTGGAAGTTACACATGGTAAGGAGTTTTTAAATGTTACAACCACAGCATGGAGAATTGCCAAAGTGAAGGGATTTTCACTCATCTCCTGTGGGTCCATAAAAAAAATCAGCCTTTGTAGAAAGAAACTTCTGCAATAGAGATTCCCATCTTACATAATGTCTCCCATGAGAGAGACAGTTAAAGTCAATTTTCTAGCCACTTGACGCTAAGTCGACCAGAGAATTAAATATAAAATTTGCGAAGCCTTTCTTCTGTGCCATGATAGTTGTTATCCTTCATACTGAAGAAGAGTGAGTTTACATCTCTGATTTTAAAACCCAGGAGAATGCAAAATATTTGGAATGCCATTAATGGTTACCCAGTTCTGTACACACATGGTGCTGGATCATGCCTAATTCTGTGTGGGTCTTAAAATAAGTGAGAGACTGTACACGCATGAAGCAAGGTGTTGTTCTGGTTCAGAATTCCTTGGTTACATGAATTAATGTACTGAACTTTGCACTGTTCAGCTGATGTTACTACACATTGACAACGGATCAGCAAAATTATCAACATGTAAATTTTTCCCCAAGATCAAATTTAATGTTGTATCTCAAAGGGTGCAATCGTAACCCCTTATGTCATTGCTTTCCAGCACTGACATAAGGACAATGCAGCTCTAAGGTAAGGGAACAAACATTCCCTTACTTAGAGGAGGCCTCTGTGAGTGACACTCAACTGCAGGATGCCGCACACGTCCCATTGGCACCTCTATGCCAGTGCTGGAAAGCACTGACATCAGGGGTTAGGATTGCACGCAAAGAGTTTTAAGAGCTGTATTATATATCTCACAGTTGCATCACTATTTTAATGCCTGGGTACCTATTGACTTCTTTTGATTTATTATTGTAGACAACATTTCAAATATCCTGTTGTTCAAGATTTTTCCTTTAGAAAACTAAAATATGTTGCAAACTTTATAACTTGTTTTGAAGTTTTGTTTCTTTGGGTCAACTTTCTTTTCTGTCCTCAGTCCATAAGCCAGTTCTGTTAGAAGAAATGCACCACAACTTGGATTTTTGTGATATTTTGGTAATTGGGGCAGAACTGGACCCCAGGCAAGAGTGTTTGGAATTGGATTGGAAAGAACTTCAAGGAAAACACTTAGATGCTACAAATTCAACATCAGGGTATTCAATATATGGTATGTCAGTTTTAATTCTTGATCTTTCCTGTTTTTGTGTATGTTCACAAGTGTAAGTATTTAAGTATTAACATCTTTAAGAACTAACTACTTTGGTGCTACTCAGAAAGGAGTTTCACATAAGAAAACCCCAAATCTACTGGATATGTATAATGGCTCCATTCATTCACTGAGGAATTTGAGACTTGCATAGACAGCTGAAGCTACCTGTCTTTGATGTAAATGGAGTCGATCTCCAGGAGTACAGTAGATTATTGTGATTGAATTCTAAAAATACACCTGCACATGCAAGGAGACTTGCAGAAAGAGCGTTCCTACTGCTGCCTCACGCAAAGCAGCCCGGTGAGCCTTCCAAAAATCTGATCCAGAAGGTCAGGAGACTCTCTGGAACTGACCTGCATGGATTACAGAAGGCTGCAGAATTAACCCATTTCTGCCCAGCCCACAGGTGTACACATTTGATCCCTGTTGCATATATGCGATGTTGGGCACAAATGTTATACTGAAGCCTTCTGTGACTGACTGAATGTGCTTTCTGTTTGTCAAATAGGAACTTAGGATACAATTCTCTGAGATTTTTTCCTATAAGATAAAGTCTGCTTTTAAAATCAAAGCAATTAAAATATTTATCCATTATGAACATGGTTAAAGATGCCCAGAAAAACAGTTATTTTGAATTTTAAAGATTATCCCTAAAATGTTGATTTTCAATTCAGTATAATCTTGTAGATGGACATTTTTCTGTTTCTAGACTGCAGGATCCACACCCTACATGGTGTTTGCCAGAACTCAGTGTTTAAATGGGGGCTAGTATCTACCCCACAGTGTGATTGCGGGTTCTCCCGCCAAACCATATACCACACTGTCTGGCTGCAAACCGAGGGCCTATACTGGCCCATGGTCTGACTTTTTCAATGAAGGTAACTCTCTCCTTGAATGGCTGGATGAACTGAACATTGATATTTGATCTAGTTTAATTTTTATATAAATCCATGTGTTATATGTTGTACGCTAAATAAATAAATAGAATGCAGTCTAAAAACTGCACATTGTCTGTCTTCTTGGTTGATTTTTGCTGTAACGAAACAGAGCTTCTGTATTGTCATTTAGAGAAAGGGAGTTTCCAACAGTAGAAAATGGTTAAAAACATATTTCTAGGACAGCAAAGCTTAATCTGCTGAATGTTATGTTGCTTGATATGATGTCATTCCATGAATGTGGGAAAACAGACATTAGGCACCCATTTCAAATGTTTCTTTAAGTAATGCCTGTGGTAGTGTCATGTATTTTCATTATTATATTTCCAAGCATATGCAGTTGTCCTCACTTAAAGTGATCTGAACCTCAAACTTTTAATACACTTTAGAGTGATATGATTAAACTAACTTGGTCACAAGGGCAACTGTTATTCTTTGTTCTCTGTGGCTTTTCCACTGTGCCTCTCGCTTCACTTACCAGTGCTATATTACTGTTTCAGGTGTGGACACAATGAAAAACTATGAGCAGGTCTTGCAACAGCTTCGCTATCGCAATTGGCACACATCTTCCTTCTTTGATAGAAAGTTTAGAATCAAGTGTTCAGAGTTGAATGGGCGCTACACCAGTAATGAATTTAATTTAGAGGTAAGTCATGTTTACAAAGCATACCATTCTTTCCAGAATAGAAAATTGCCATTTCCTCTTTAGTCACTGACTGCACACAAATGTCTGCAATCCTGAATTCTCATTGAAGTTGGTGAGGACATGTAAATCTCTTGCAGAGCAGGGGTGATTCCAGAGTTTGCTTCCCCACATGGAGCTTGGAGAATTCCTTGACATTCTCTTATGGGCATACCTAAGCAGGCTGGCCACTCAACCAAGACAGTCCCACCCTTCTTCACAATGGAGCCTCAGGGTTCACATTTAAGTGTTCACAGATGTAAGTGGTTACACCTAATCATCCTCCATCCAGTCAAAATTGACCTTCATGTGCTAGTTAGTCTGTCAGGCTGATCTTGATTGGCTCCCAGCAACACAAGCCTTAAATATGTCAACAAACTTAGGGGTTTGGAGGCCAAGCAACAGAGAAACACCACACCCCCCCAAAAAGGGCAGAGTTAAAACAGTGCGTGTGCCTTCCTGTGCTTTCCTAATTCTCATATGTATTAAATGAATAATGCCATACAGTTGACACACTGTGTCTTAAGCTAATGAGGCAGAATATAAGGGAATTTCTCACTATGATATACAAAATGTTGCAGGTGGTCTTGAAGTCAGGGGCCACCAAGATTTATTGAGCAAAAAATTTTCTGTTCCTTTAAATTTTGTGTATAATCATGATACAAATACCATGCTCAATTCCAGGTGAAGTTACAAGGCTACCATTGTTTTTGTTTTCCCCATAAAGCAAATGTTATGCCATGCATGTGTTCTAGTACACAAGCAAACACACACAGATGTTAGAACCTACTCCGTATCTTGGGCCAGCTACATGAATTTGGCCATTTTGTGATCTTTTTACATGCCAATTACTATTTCCATGTTTGAATCCAAATGTGTAGTTTAAGAGATGCATATTGAAATGGTATGTTTGTAACGTGTGCAAAGGCAAATCACAGGCAAACCATTCCCTGTGCAATATTTTCCTGAAGTGCTTCCTCCCCAATAGCAGTAACTACAGCTATCATGACGCTATAGCTATCCTATTGAAAAGGCCAGGGCCTTTTCTAAGGGTTGGCACAAGGGAGTGAGGTGGCCTGGACCCCAGAATATAGAATTGGATTCTAAGATCCAAATCAGATGCTATCTTAAATACATGGTGAAATCCTGAGTTTCTTGCTTTCTTTCAAACAGTTGTACAGGGTCTGATCCAGTTCAGATCAAAAGAAGGAATTTCACTGCCAGAACCACTGTTTTCCTGCTTAAAATAATTTTTTGCAGAGTTGCAAATTTATCTTATCTGCTGCAAATATCAAGTCTGTAGCAGATAGCTTTGGAGAACAAACCTAGCTCATTCATTATTTCATGTGCCAGGTCAAAACTGCCCTGTTTTCAGGCATTTTTTTTAAATGTTCTTTTATGTGTCCTATTTTTTTAATGTTGCTCTTCTTTCTTGAGTTTTAACTGCCACGTGTCTTGTACTAAGTTTTTCCCCCCTGCTGTGTATTATGATTTTGTTATTGTATTGTATTTTTGTATATGCTGATATAGTTGATAACTATATCAGTTGATAAATATATTCTGATATAGTTGATAAATCAATGGAAGAATGACAGGAGAATAAAAGCATTGAACCCCCTCCCCCCATTTCCTTGCATCATAGTTCTGAGCTTTATCAGAACTTTTGTCAACACTTTAGATGAATGAAAGACTGGTAGAATGAATGAATGAAGAATGAATGGTAGAATGAATGAAAGACTGGAAGAATGGTAGTCTCAAGCGTGGGTAGTCTCCAGCATGTTTAAAGTAGTATATGGTTTGGCCTTCAGATATCTGGTTTTCTACAGAATAGGACAAGTGGGAACTATGAAGCTCTCTTATCTCTCAAAGAAGCCAATGGCTCTGAGTAGGATGGGTGATTTTTTTTCCTAATTCATCAAAGAGACATTCATCTACTTCTATAGTAATTATCTTGAAAGTTTCAAAGATAATACGTTTGAATGTCAGAGCATAATTTGGAAGATGAAAGTTCAAGTAGTTGCTAGGAAAGTCAAGAATACCTCATCTGATTCCTTTCTATTAGCTACCTGAAAAGGTTATTAGGACCTCTCAGCAGCCTGTTTCTTTTTCAGCTTAGATGGGATATCCCAGCCACATATACTGAGGAGATTAGAGACACAGAGGGTCTCATCTTGATAAGAAGACATGCCCGCACTGCATGAATGACTTCACACTCCTGTGCTTGTTTCATGCATTGAGGCATCTCGGAATTATGAGCGCTGTGGTTTTATGGGATCTTGTGTTAGCCAAATATAGAGAGCTTGACATACCACTGTGTTTATAAGCAGCTGTTCTTCATTCATGTGTGTTCTGCTCAAAACCCAAAGTCACTCAAATGCTTGCCTTGTGAATACTGAACCTGCCTAGTGAAACTTATTCTCTACACATCTCTGTCCCTTAACTTGCCACTTACTGTGCAGCCAGTTTCTTACTGTAAGAGCAATAGCTGCTGACTAAGGCAGCCTTGTCAGAGAGCATCCAGTGTCTGAGTGAAATTGGGCAGGGATGAGAGCAAGCTGATGGAGGGGATAAAAAACAACAACTAGAAGACAGGACTAAATTGGAACTGCACTCTTATAGGCACACTATCATCCTCTTGATCTTTGTTTCCTCCTTTCTGGTAAAGCAATTTGGCCAGGTGCTTATCAGGTGCTTGATTCAGGAAGGTGTTGTGGAATACCTATAACTGTATTTCGAGATCCTGGTTGTGGACTATAAATGTGCTATTTTTCTCTGTTACCTAAGCTCTGCTTAGTGTAAGAACTTAGAAGTGGCTGTCTATTGTGCCTTATTGTGTCACCATGACTCCCTTTTGCTGTGAATCTGGCTGATTTTCCAGCTTCCTTCCTTGATAATTTTTTGCCCATCATTAATACCCAACCCACTTCTCTCCTACAATGCTCTACAGAGTGCTCTTCTCTCCTACAGCCCATAATGATCCCATCATTATTCACCTGATGACCAACACTAATGTTTTATATTGAGAGCCTGACTACCCTGCTTCCCTACCCTGAAAGAGTTCTGCCTGTTGAGAAATTTTATGCCCTCATTCATTAACAGGCAGAGAAAGCTGGAACAGAAACCACTTATACTGAAGAAGGTGTTGGAAAGTGACTACTACACCATCTACAGGACACTAAGGGGCAGTGTATTGTTCTGACCCCCAATCTGGCCCGCAGGGAGCCCCCGGTCTCCAATGAGACTCTGGCCCACCGGAGAGTTGCTGGAGCCCGTGCTGGTCTGATGTGACTGTACTCAGTGTGAGGGCCAACTACTCAACCTTTTGTGTGACCTGCGGACCAAAGGCTCCCTCCACTGCTTGCTGTTTCACATCTGTGAAGCAGCAGTGGCAGCAAAGGGAAGGCCGGCCTTGCTTTGCACAAGGACTTTTATATCATGAGACCTTCATTCATTCGTATAAGTTCCATCTCTAATATATTCATTTATGTAAATTTATTTATATTTTAAATTAATTTTTTTCCCCGGCCCCCAACACACTGTCAGAGAGATGATGTCACCCTTCTGTCAAATAATTTGGACACCCCTGTCTTAGACCCTTCTCGTTGTCCTCTGTGACCTGTGGAAGTGTGCCTCTACCTAGCTTCCTTCCTCCTCTTTTCCCCCTCCTGATCTTCCCAGCATGCAAGACCTCTCCTGAGCTCTGGCCAACTGCATGGAATCCACTGTGTCACAAGGTCTCATACAAAGGGAAGACAGCAATACCTTGCACTTCCGTATGGTGTGGCCTGTCTCTCAGTTTTTCCTTTGTTGAACTATGCACTGCTGTTACACAACTAGTCCCAGCCTCCTACATCAGAAACAGGAAAAGAGCTGGAGTATCTGTTCAAAGAACAGCCCTAGCAAGAATAGGAACCCCTATTTCTTTTTAAAAATAGTAATAAAGGTAGCAAACGTGTTGTAGGCCATGGGTTTGGAGGCCAGTGGCTCAATTAGTATGGATTCCTTGATTGACGCTAGCCCTGGAGCTGGTGAGGGAAGCTAGAGTTAGGAACCCTTCTTTTATGTTGCTAATAAGTGAGTTTGCTTCAAGTCAGGAAGCTCCCAGGATGTGGTGTTTCTTCACTGGGCCAAATGTCTGTGCAAGGTATAGCTACCCATGGAATCTTCCAAGCCACATAAGTTAGGCAAAGCTTATTCCATGTCGACCAGACAGAATGAGGTTGTGGCTTTGCTCTGTCAAATTGGGTATGTGGCTTTCCTTTCAGCTGGTGGGATCTGCAGCATCTTACCATCAGCCCAGTTCCAAAGTACAGTAAACAATTCCCCTTTCTCTTCCCAAACTTTTCCCCACTCTTCTTGTTAAGTTCAACTGAAGCCACTGGGTCAGCATGAGCTAGCTGGCCAACCTTTGTGGGCTGCTTCGCTGAGTGCTCCTTCTTTCTAGAGAAGTGGTTCTGGTTCTCTTGCCCTGCTTCTCTGCTTGTATTGAAATTGGTCAGCTTAAAGACCTCCTTTAAGACTCACTTTCAGGAGAAATGCCCAGTTTTGGCACCCTTGTTCCCACAGCTCCTGAAAGACAGGGCACTCAAATTGGACAGATTCAGATCAGTAAACTTGATCTGTGGTGCAGACTTGCCAGCAAACCCGCAAATTCTTCACAATCACTCATTGTCTCTGTCTTCTGTGCACTCAGATTGATGAAATGCTTGGTGCTTGTGATTTTCTTCCTTTTGGTGTGAGTTGTGAGTTGTGAGTTTGGTGTGAGTTATATGTGAGTTGTGTGGTTTTATGCTGTGTTTAAACTATTTTATAGAAGACCCAAGATCTGCCTTGGGCCCCCATTGAACAAATTCTCTTAACAAATCCATTAAAGACTCCAAAACCAGAAAAATCTCCCCTTCCTATTTCTATTTGGAGGTTTAGGTACTGTTTAAGAGTGTTTATTTGTTGGGAGATGCCAGCTCCCCCACCTCAAGTGGGTGAGGTGACTTCATGACCTGCTACCTCTTGCCTGTAGCCCCACAGAGAACCATTCTCTACAGAGGTCTGTTTTTCTATTTTAATACCCATTCATGAATAGGCAGCTGTTGCTACTTCTCCACGACACTTCACCTTGAGGTGGAGTGAATCTGAAATGGGAAAAAGCAAGTGGAAATATATCAAGCTAGCTACTATCTATATAACTAAAAGCAAATCTGACTTAGTGCATGCTTAAACAATGAGTAAATATTTATTTAGGCTTATATGAAACCCTGAAATATGGTCTATGCCATGCTAGACTGTGGAAATTCATACCACTATAAATGCACAGTTTTTTCCCTGGTAGTCTGTTACATTCTGATTCATGGTAGTAACAAACTTAAGAGCTGAAAGACCAAGGACAAGAGAGCTGACATTTTAGACTGACAATGTGGAACAAGATTCTTTGTTCTTGTCATATCCTTATAAAGATCTCAGTGTTGATTAGGGAATATGACCAGCATATGGTTTCTCCTGCGGCTTATAAAAAAACAGGAAATAACAAAACTGATAGCACCCTATCATCAAATATTATTAATGTTTGTAAGGTTATAGATCAGCAGCCTCTATGAGTAGATGGCAGAGCCAGTTCCGAAACTGTTGCTGTAGATGTATGAGAGCCATATTGTATATTTTACACATATTCGCAGGTCGAAAAAAATTAGTTTTATAAATGAATTACTGGAATTTAAATGAATGAGGGCACAATCCTATCATGGACTTGGGACAACGCAATCCCTTGTACTGACCCAAGAGTGTCGCAAAAGTGCCATAAAGCACTTTTGTGCCACTCTTTTAGGAGATAGGCTGGTGCACATCGGTGCTGCAGCCTCCCCGTGCTGCTGTGGGGTCCAGAAAGAGGGTGTGTTGTGCCAGCTAAGCTCAGTCATTGCAAGCATCTGGGGGGTACGGGGAGGGCGGGGAGGAAGTGGGTAGGACCCTGGACAGATGGGGAATGGAAGGTGGGGCCATTCCCAGGCGGCTCAGCTCAGTCCCAGGGGACTTGAATTTGCGCCACTTTCGAAGCTGGTGTGGATCTGAGTAATCTCATTGGGACTGCAGTGGCTGTCTCTGGGGTAAGAGGAAACGTTTCCCCTTGTCCCTGACTGAGCTTCTGGCTGTCTGAAACGTGTGCTGGATACAGCTCAGGCACACCAGCCTGCCTGTTTCCAGTGCAAATTAGGATTGCGCTCTGAATATCTTTAACTTGGATCTTTTTTGTAATCAGCATGATACAATTAAGAACAAAAGTGAAATGTGACAATGAAACAATTCTGTGCTTAAACTGAGAAATGATATATAGTGAGTAAAAATGTCAAACATTATAAACAGTCTGACCAAAACAACAATAAATTGCTGCAGGCCAGATAAATCTTATGGCAGGCCAGATATGGCCCCCTCCCGCCTCATAGTTCAGAGACCCCTGTTGGAAGGCCAGTGCTGTCCCGTGTGCTGGACTCTGAAACTCTAGTAATCTTGATAGACTGGCTTGTTGACTAAAGTAGCTGGACAAACAAGGGTCCCTTCATGGCACAATATTAAGAACATGCTGCTCTTAATTTTTTTTTTTAAATATTGATCCCACAAAAGCATCCTAGGGAGCACTATAGGGGGTCCAGTGCAGGGTTTTGTCTCCAAAGGTACCAGCACTGCTTTTTTTGTATAAAAAAAAAAAAAGTTGCAGGAACTCACAACTTGTTAATCTTTTATTTATTTATTTATTTATTTATTTATAAACCATTTTTTTATTGGAGAAATAAAATATTTTTTATGTGCTTCCCCCCCTAAAGATGAACTTACTTCTGAGTAGACATGCATAGGATTGGGCTGTCAATCTCCACATCCCCTTCCCCCTAGCTACTTTTTCTACACATGGGGAAAAATACTGTACAGGTGCACTTGTAGCGTGTAGTATGTAGTGTGGCACTACTTCGAGGAGAGGAAGCAGTGAATGGATTCCGAAAAATGGATTACATGAGTTCCATGTAGAAAAATTACTCTAAGCAACTGTGGGAGTAAGAACAAAAAAGGAATTCTTACACGAGAGGGGTCCTTAGGTGCCCATAGAAACAGCTACGTTTGCAAACAAGCGATTAAATATGGTTTAATTCAGGTATCAGAATAATCTGTGTCTTTGGGAAGGCGCTTGGCATGCAATTGTATGTTCTCTGCTGCCCTGAGCAGCTGCTGTGCATTGCTGGAGAGGAGCTGCAAACGCTGGCTGGCGGAGGGCATGCTTGTGGGGGAAGGACGAGGAAGATCTCTGGCAAGGCTGGACAGCATGTTGTACACACGTAGAATCCCTTTTCACCTGCCCTTAGCATGTGAAAACGGGTGCAGATATATCTCTCTGCCAGGATTAAGAGCCCAATCCTAGGTATGTCTACTCTGAAGTAAGTCTCGTTCTAGTCAATGGAGCTTACTCCCAGGAAGTGCCTAGGATTACAGCCTAAGAGCCCAATCCTATGCATGTCTACTCAGAAGTCCACTTTCGTGAATGGGGGTAACTGTGGATAGGATGGCAGCCTTAGAGTCCAATCCTGTGCCTGTCTACTCAGAAGTAAGTTCCATTATAGTGAATGGGGCTTACTGTGGATAGGATGGCAGCCTCAGGGCCCAATCCTGTGCCTATCTACTCGGAAGTCAGTCCCATTAGAGAATGGGGCTTCCTCCCAGGAAAATGTGGAGAGGACTGCAGCCTCCAAGCCCTTCCTCTGCGTGTCTCCTCAGAAGTCAGTCCCATTAGAGGCAGTGGGGCTTCCTCCCAGGAAAGTGTGGAGAGGACTGCAGCCTCAGAGCCCTTCCTCTGCCTGTCTGCTCAGGCTGCAAGGCTATGACACTTTCCCAGGAGTAAGCCCCATTGAACAAAATGGAATTTACTTCTGAGTAGACATGCATAGACTTGGGCTCTCAGGCTGCAAGGCTAAGCACCCTTTCCCAGGAGCAAGCCCCATTGAGCACAATGAGGCTTACTTCTGAGTAGACATGCCTAGGCTCATGCTGCAGATTGGCACGGGGGCTGCACCAGCCAGCTTCCTTCCCTTCCTCCTCTGCCAAGCCAGTACCTGGGGATTTCATGGGTGCCACATCCCATCTCCCTGGTTGGCTGGCTGTCCGTCATTCTCCTCGGCATCGGCGCGTGTCCCCCGCGCCCTCCACCAGCTTGGAAGCTGCATGGCGAAGCAGAGTGCGGTGGGAGGGAAGGTGGGCTGGGCTCTGGCGAGAGCTTGGAGATGGGGGCAAGAGGGGGTTGTTGTGCAGTCAGGCAGGGGCCAGGCGCCCGCCCACCCTGCACCTCCCAGCACCCACCCAGCGAATGCCTCTGTTTTGCTCCCCCCCTCCTGGAATGCCTCCGAAGGAGAGGGGCCCCTGCAAAAAGGTGCCGGAACTCCGTACTCCCGCGTTCCATTAGAAAAAAAGCCCTGGGTACCAGCAGCCTGGTACTGCACTGTGTAGATTACTTGGCACCCAGCATTTAGAATCAGGAGGGACTACAGAGAGAAAGTGTGTGTGTAAAACAAATGGAAATTTATGGCCCAATCCTAAAGGCACATTATGCCAGCAGAATACGTGCTTCACCAACATAATATGTATTGTGGTTGTCACAAATGTGACCACCAGGTATTCTTGGGGTGGCTTTGGAGGTTGGCTGGGCTGGGTACTAACAAAGTTTGCATCTTCATCATAAGCTAACTCGCTGAATCTCCAGTTCCAGGCATCTACCACAGATTCCGCACTACCCATTCATCAGCAGAAAGATTGCAAGGAGCATCATCCATCACTGTCTCCTGTAAGCTTGAAGGGCCAGTGTATGACTACCCCAAGGACTCTCACAAGCTGGTGACAGCACTAGATATCTCAGTGCTATCCATAATATTTATAATATTAATTCTCTTTTTTCTTTATTTCTTCTAGGTTAATATACTACACAACTCTAACTCGAATATTATGGAATATGTAAATCACATGGTAATACAGCCACAGTTTCTCCAAACTATTCACCATCCAGAGGAAAGCATACACAATAGTCATGGCTCAGGTATGAAGTGTCTTATGATAAGAATTGCTGTGCTGAATCAGACCAAAATAATCTAGTTTAGCATTCTGTTTCTGTCAGCAGTGGGCACCCTCTGGGAACTTACAAGGAAGGGTGCAAAGGTGATGGTCTTTCCCTAATGCTTGTCTCTATGGTATGGTATTCAGATGTACTACCTATGTATATTCTAAACTTGGAGTTTTCAGTTCATTTTCATGACTAATACCCATTGATGGACTTAATTTGCAAGAATTAGTATAGACCTCTAACGAGAGAGACGAAATAGTCAGAGGAGTAGCATTGCACAGATATTCTGAGAAGGAATTCCATGTGCAGAAGAATGGTGTTATGAGTGACAAAAGTTGCAAATTAAAAATTGGAAAACAACAATTTTGTCTTAGTTTGCCACAGCTGTTATTGTGGAACATGGCTCCTCCTAGTAGTCTCGCCACCAAGCAATATTAGCATGGATAGCCATCTGCAGTGCCCCCCCCCCCAGCACTACTAAGCCGAACTGTGAGTTTCATTTGCCGGGTGGTAACCATTCCCTTTGCAAGGAGAGGTAGATGTGAAATAGGTTGTTCATATAAGTGCCCCCAAACTGCTGGTTAGTACAGTGCCTTCACAGCCCCAGGCATGCAGCCCAGCGTGTAGCCTCCCTTGCCCCATTTGTAGCAAAGATGAACCTCACAAGCACCTTCCAACCCTTGTCCCATTGATAGCAATCTTCATTTCCACAATGATCCTTTTGCTGAAGTTGTGACAAATAGCAAATTATTCCAGATCTAGCCAACATACACAAATCTTATCTGGAAGAAAGAGCATCCAAGGAAGCAAAGAAATAGCAACCTAAATGTCAAAGAGGTAGCATCAAACATTTCTTCCCATTTCTCTTCTTATAAAAAGTGATCAGCCATAGTCAACTATGCTCCTCTGCTTAGGTCTTTAGGCAGACAGGCAAGATAGCCCACTCACCAACCTAAGCAGAGGAGCATAGTTGACTATGGCTGATCACTTTTTATAAGAAGAGGGCTGGGAAGAAATGTTTCATGCTTGGCTAACCATTGGATCATTGGCTAACCATTGGGTCAGGTGAAAATGGCCATACAAAGGTCCTGTTTTTGCCCCTCACCCGAAGTCTTGTAAGACTTCAAAGCCAAGTCCTTGGTTTTGTGAGATTTCAAATGACTAGATTGGTTGATGTTGAAGCAGTGTACTTCTACCTGCCTCCGTGAATCTTCCTCCTGCTTGAAGGCTGTGCTCTACAGAGATCTTTTCTAGTAATACTTCCTGAATTATTATTTTAACTGGTAATTCTGCAGATTGAATTTATATATGCAACTCATGTGCTCAAGCAGAAAATTATGGACCCTTCAAATCTCACAAAAAGTGACACTCAGAGGCATCGAACCTACAGTGCTACAACTTCAAGATACTGAAAGCACTTGTAACAATTAAGGTGACTGTAGAGATCACAGGTTCTTTTTTCAGAAAATTTATATTTATTTTATTTACAAATTTAAACCCTGCTTTAGCTCTCTTCTGGGCATTCCAAGTGGCTATATCTATATCTGGGGTTTTATGTGCATTCTGGATAGCCCTGTATGCATCTAAATATGTATGATTGCTGATTATTTTATAGATTACTTTGTTGGCTGTTTTTATTGTTTGAATGTTTTATTTGTTGTCTGTGATGCCATTAAAGGTTTCTGAATCTTTAAAAAATCTGAATCTATATCTAGTGTACAAAAGAAAAAAATGTTCTAAATAATCATGTATAAATATTTACAACCTGACACAAGGTGTGATCCAGCTCACAATACACATGCTCAATGAAATCTGTGTAGTTTAGGACACACACCATTCTCCACGTCATTGCCAGTGTGGGTAAGACTGGATTGGCAGCTGTCATGCAGGTACGTGACATGGTCTTTAATGCAAATGTTCTACATTTGAAACTCCTTCAATTGTTGGCCAGTCTGAAGGAGAGTCTGAATCTGGAGTTCCTTGTGCTTGCTTCTCATTACCTTGACTTGCAATAACAGGAAAAAATTGCAGTACGACAAGAAATGAGATGAAAATAAGTAAGTATTTTATGCGTTGAAAATTGTTATAGAAACGATAACAGCATCATTTGCTTACTTTCAGCCTAGAAAGAAAAGGAAATAGACATGTGTCTGTTTTTTTTTGTTCCATTTCAGTACTTCCAAGTGTGGCTACTATTGTCATAATAATCTGCATCAGTATCTTGGTCTTCATCGTAGCTTTGGGAGTATACAGAATTCGCTCAGCGTTTGAGCACAGCTCAAAGGAAAATGAAAGCAGTAAAGAAAATGAAATGGATTGGGATGATTCAGCTCTGACTATCACGGTCAACCCTATGGAGGTAAGTAGAAAAATACGATGCCACACACACTTTTTGGAGTAAGCATTTCCTGTGGTGATGCAAGCAGTGAGTTCTTGAGCTTCCCTTGAGCTTCTAATCATGCACGATTGGAAAGGGGGCTTGAAGGATTTCCAGTTCACCCACATGAACAGATTCCAGATTGACCCATGTAAACTACCACAAACAGAGAGGATGAGCAAGCATGCCCCCACCAACTCTTTTTACTTTCCAGCTGGCTCTGAAAATCTTGTTCACAAAGAGCTGTCTTACAGCCTGTTTACTGAGCTTCATACATGACAGAGCTTGTGTATTCCTTGGATGAAAAATTGTTTTTAAAATTGCATGTAACATGCTCACTGGGTGATGTTGGACAAGCAATTTTATCCTTATCCCAAATCTGCATCAGTAGCATAGGAATGAGAGACACTGTTTCAGAAATTAAGAGCCCAATCTTATCCTTTCCTCCTGCTGGTGCAGCTGCACCAAAAACAGGCACGCAGTATCCCAGGGAGGCAGGGGGATTATCCCAGGGGGATTTTAAGGATTTAAATCCCCTTACCCCTCTGTAAGCCCAATGTTCCGAAATGGGTCTGGTGCATGTGCAAGGAGACAAAAGGGTCAGAGAAGCTTGAAAAGGAGGGGATAAGATCTGGCATGTGCCTCTGCTACTGAATCCACCCCTTCTTGCAGCATCCCCTGCCCTGCCCCCCATTCCCTGATGCTGCTTACCTGCTTCAGCGGGTGCTGGCGATCTGTTCTGCGCTCTTTCGGCAGCCATTTTACAAGTGGAACAACAGTGCAATACTTGTGCAACACTCGTACAACAGTGGAACTCTGTCCCACTATCATAAAGGCCTGCACTCGCTGGCCCAATCCTAGATATGATTGTGCCATAAACGAGACTGATGATTTGTGATCATTAGTTTGACTGGAGTAAAAATTGAATTGTTTAAAATATTGATCTTTGGCCACCTTGGCCTTTTAGTTGAAAAAGCAGGATAAGCATTTCAAACAAACAAGCACACACGCTTTCCCTACAAAATTATACTATAAAGGGTTCCTGACCTAGCCGTGGTCAGAACTAAGTATTTCAAATGGATAGACGATGGTCTCTTCATCCTGTATTGCCTATAATGCAAGACTTGGGAATGAGCTAGATATGACGGTAATTGCCTTGTTCACATACAAAGATGCTGGGCCCAGGCCAGTCCATCCATGAGGTCAGGCAGGTACTTCCTCTGGCAGCAAGTGGTAGGGAGTGCTTATAGGGGGACAGTTGTCTCCCTACTTGCCTCCACTGCTTTTCCTTCTGTTCTCTGGCTTGGCAGAGGAAGAGGAAATGTAGAAAGGGAGAAAAGCTGAGCTAGAACACTAGAGAGAGTGAGAAGAGCAGAGGCTAGCACATCATTGAGTAAAGGGGACAGTATTTGGCTTGCGGCCTCAGGCATCAGGAAGTCTTGCACCAGCTCTGCTTTGGGGGAAATACCTCTTTGACAACGGAAGGCATATGTGTAAGGGAGTCACTGAAATATTTGCCTCACCTCCCAAGGGGATAATTTGCCCTTCTCAGTTCATAGTTCTAAGACATGTTCTGCCAACCAACTTCTGATACTGCCTGTAATGTCCTAGTTGGCCCTTAGAAAGACATCAAAACTATTATTGTCGGTTAAAGTATTTGTCAATGTAATCATTCTTTTACATTTTCACTAATGAAAAGTATCTTGTCTGATCATCCTAGAAAGGCAAATTACACCGTTAGTGTGGATGTTTAGATTTATTTTTCCACCTTTCAAACTTCATATTGTATTGTCATTGAAGATTAGTATATTTGGAAAAAAGATGGCTATGGTGAACGTCATTCATTTGGACTGCTTAACATAATAATTTAATGTGAGTCTTCTAGTTTTATGCTAAGAATACAATCAGGTAATAATTGATTGTCATCTCAGATACCTTGGTTGCAGTCACATCCTTTCAGCACACTCCTGTACATAGCTACATGCAAGTAAATCTTATTCAGCTCACTGGAACTTACACCCATTTAAGTATGTATAGGATTGCAGCTTTAGATTTTTTCCCCTTCCTCTATGAACTTCATTTTCATTTATCGTATGTCTCCCAAATATCCCAGGATACTCCTAGTAAGATTGTAGTTGCAGTCCAATAACGGCTCTGTATTTGAAGATATAATGGCATGCGAGCAAATGGTTTATGTGCTTAAAGAAGTGAAATGTTGAGTTTTCTGCAAATGTCTGCAGAATGGCAAGCAATTGTACAAGATCTGACATAACTAATTTTTGCAGGTTGTATCTCTTGCATTTCATGGCTATTTGACCTAAATGAAGAGTTGTTTTCTCTCTTAGGCCCACAAATATATGCACCTACCAATGAAGGATTGCATTTCATGAATCTGATGAAGTGGCTTGTAGTTTGTTAAAGTTTATGCTATAAGAAATTTGTTCACCTTTACGGTGCTATGAGACTGTTATTTTTGGTGCAACAGACTTCGCATAGCTACCCCACTGGGAAAAAATTTTTTGTTATTATTTCTATAAATTGTAATTGCTTTGTTCCGTTTGTTGTGTTTCTGCACAATATAGAAATATGAAAAACCTCCTTGTGTAGAAGAAGAAAGTGATGAGGAGGAGGATGAAATTGAAGATGAAGATACAACCAGTGCTGAGTCAGATGAAAGTGAAGAGGATGACGAGGAGGAGGAAGAGGAAGTAGCAATTGGGAATAAGGGAGACAAACAAAATGCAACCAGACAAGATCAGCTGGAGTGGGATGATTCAACACTACCCTACTAGAAACCCTTAGTGCTATTGCTCCTTTTGTATACACCAATACTGTGTATTTCTGAGTCAACCCTACTGAGTCAACCCCATCTTGGATCTATAAATTAATTGACAGAATTTAACTTTCTATTGACTACAGGTGATAGAATTGCATTGCCTGAATTTGATGTAGTTGTATCAAACTGCTCCAGATAGTTATTTCTTTCCTAGTGTATGAGTAATGGCACCTTGTAAAGCATAGGGTACAACCATTACCATGTCACTTATAATAATAACACCAACCTGATGCCATCTGTTTCTTACCACTTCTTTACTTACATGAACCCCGCTATCTTCTGAATCTGAATATGCAAAAGTCTTGTTCACCAGTCTATAAAGGAAACCATTCAGTTCTGAGGTGTTTCTCAGAGTTCAATTCTACACAAACCCTTTATGGGCTTCATTTGACTATGTGACGGGCTTAGAACCCAATCTTCAGAGGACGACAAAAATATAGGTGCTATTTGTTACCCAGGGCAACATTTGTTGACTCTATTTCCCACTTTTCTGCTTTATGGTTAATTGCTTTTTGCAGAGGGAATTGTCACACATTAAATGGTCTTTTGTGTGTGTATGTGTATACAGGAATGGATAATCCATTTCTCTGCTAACGTTGGTAAAACCTTGTGGGTGAAGGACCTCATTCAGTCCTCCCATTGAAACTTGATGAATACCATATAAAATAGCATAAATTTGTACCTTTGCTGGCAATGACTTTCCAGTGTTCTCTGCCACAGAGATACAGTAACATTATCTCATGTTAACTATGTGTGACTTTGGCTAAGACCTGTGCTTCTGATCCACAGAGAAAATCTATTCTGCATTGTAAATCATTACCTTGTTGCAGTATCTTATGGTGACACTGTACCATATCAGGGTTTAGTTGAAATTGAGGTGATGCTTATGAGTTGAAACAAAAATGTAGACTTGGAAAAACATTTCCATTTTGCATGTTAAGAACCCCCATATTTAATACTTGCAGAGGAAACTACTATATTCTTTTAAACATCAAAATATACTCTTATGAATCAAGTAAGTAAAGCAAAAGTAAAAGGGACAGAAAAAATTCCCTATCACAAATCTAGAATTCAAATTGACCTTCCTTTCATCTGAACCCATTATTTCAATGAGAAAGCAAATATATTTGGCAAATATAAGAGATGATTAATCACAGAACTTACAAGGTAAAACAACTGGTACAGTTTGAACAAAAAATATTGTAGTTTATAACTTAGAATAGTCTGGGATTATTTTTTTTTAACCACTGCATCTAAATGTTCAAAAGGCATTGACAGGTCTGTGTGGTTTCTTGTACTATTATTTTTTCTCCTTTGTATTCTTTGTCATTTTATGGTTATTTGAATGCCAAATTGTGCAGTACTTGCTGCTGTGCATATTTTAAATCTATAGAAGACAGGTAGTTGATACAGAAACAAAGAATCCTGTGTTGTGGATTCTTATTTATAATGTCATAATATTTTCCGTAAAGATTGTTTTTTTTTTCTTTAGATTTTTTTTTTTTTTAATCTCATCTGAGATTTTGAGAAGTGCCATTTCATCACCCTGTGTCAAGGAAAGCCTCCATATACACAAGTCCTTAACTCAGAAGTGGCTTTGGGTTTGTGATGAGCAAGCTTTAGCTGTTTTCTTTTCTACAGGAATAAAGGTCTTACTTCTGGATTAAAGGTTCCCTTTTTCATGGGAAGGGAAGTGACAAACCCACTCTCAGTAGCCAAAGATGGAAGCCATGGATATTCTGAGGTTCACAGACACGTGCGCCATATTTGAAGACAGGAGAGCTAAAAAAGATCTGTCCTAGCAATGGCATCTGCCTCTTTCAAGGCAGCGGCCCTGCCCTACACTCTGAGCACCATGGGGTTAGATAATTTATTCTGATGTACAGGTTCTACCCAGGTTCTACCCATAAAACAGGGTTCTACCTGTACCGTGTACAGGTTCTACCCATAAAGCATCAGTGAGAAAGTCTGTGACACATTATAGCAGAAGCAGAAACATATGCTTGTGTGTTTCTTGTCATTTCTTGATAAGCCATAAACACACCCTAACTTAAATAATTATTAGAATATATCCATTTTTCCCCTCAATGTAAGCTATAAAAAAGTTGTATTTTATTTTATTAACCTAAACGTTACGTTATGATACAGTACATCAACACTTCCGCAATGTAAATCATATTTGAAGGTCAGCATTGAGCCATTTCTTTCCATCATATTTTAGCAATCTGACTTGGAAAACACAGCTTCCCATGTGATTCTCAAATTAAGCATTGAGATGACTTCGGAATTAACAGTCTGAAAATTGCAGTAAATGTTGTTAAATGCCTTTACTCATTTTGCAAAAGGCCATTATGGCAATGACACCCTGCATATATGAACTCTGAGCTGCAGAAGTACTGACAGAGCGTAGTCGTCTTCGTTCCGCCACCATCTGGATTCAAACTCACTGTGCAGTTGACAGGTCAGAAAGGCAATTATCAACTTCATGTCTTGGCTGTTTGTTTACAATCAGAGACTGGTGATCAATTAGATTCCAGCAAGCTGGGAAGATACTGGGTTAAATTGTTAAGTCAATTGACATCTGGGATGTACTTGGTGCATTTATAATAGATGCCTCAAGGGATGCCTCAAGGGGAACAACCATACAAAGATATTCTAATGAAGAAGTTGAATGAAACTGATAAGGTTACAACACAGTTTTTACAGACAAGACCTAGGGCAAAGCATCACAAAGAAGTCCATTGTAAGGTACCTACATTGTGCCACGGGAATTGACATAAATGATTTATATTTAGTTTATTTGAAGCAAATCTATTCAGGTGGTTGATTACAAAGGAACGGGGGCAAATTGCTTTGTATTCTAAACTTGTAAATATGTCCACTTTCTACATGAATTATCAGTGATGCCAGAGCCTATTCTCAATCAGACTGTACAAAACAGAATACTGTTTTCTCTCTTTAATGTTGCTTGAGCACTACTTTTCACACATTGATCTGTGTAATTTACATGGTATTCCAATGAAAATGATCAGGGCATCTTTCCAAACGGTGCCAAGTTAATAATCTCTAAAGTTTCACAGTAATGGTGAGCAACTGTTTGAAAGAAATGCTAAATGCTCTCGATAAATGTTTCGCACTATTTAAGACTGTGAGCCTTTCGTTTTGTACTTTTGCATTGTCATTTCTCATTTTGAGGCTGTGAATGAATTCCAAAACAGAAGGAAGTCTTCAATCACGCATACATTGGGAAGAATTTGTAGTCTTGTTGTTCAAGAAAAACCGAAGAATTCAGGGTGGCTTCAGATGTACCACATCTACAAATGTGACTTTTCCTATGCTTGCAGGGGTGACATTTTGGTTGATCATGTATGCAAGTACATAGGCTCATTTGGGACAGCAATCCTTGCATGCACAGCAGGATATGCTTATGTGTTTAGTGACAGGACGGACCCATCCACTGAATGGGAGGAGATGGAAGGGACAGAGCCGAAGAGTGCAGTGGAGAATGGTGGGATCGTTGGAGATGATCTACTCCATCACTCCCCTTGATGCCTTCTCTTCCAGTCCAGGTAAGGGAAGGAGCAGAAGCTGCCCAATCACCAGAATATGGGAGCAGCATTTGACACACTGCCTCAGCCACTAGGAGGTCTTGGGCTGGCCATAGTGACCGGCATCAGGTATGGTACGTGCATTTCTCAGTGCCCACAAAAGACTTGATTTTGTGAATACATTTATTTGTCATAGATCTTTCAGCCAGATAGTTGCCTGCAATTTTAAATGCAAGAAAGCCCTAGTGTAGGTGCTGTAATTGTGTTGGAAGACATGAACAGGCTGAAATATCAACTTGAAGTATGTGTTATCAGGTGTAAAAGATGCAAGATGTAGGAACAAAAGAATGGCCAGAGAGCTGAAAAGGAAAAGAGCAAGGCTCACAGCAGATTGCTTCATGGAAACTGCAGTGAATGTGTTTGTTTGCATGTTTAGGTCAAAACTTTGTGGAAAATAGGTTCGTATAGAGAACAGTCAAGATTTGCCCAGTATGGACTTAGATAGGTGGCTGAGTTTGCTGATTTTGGTTCAGATTGAGCTGTGTTAGCTAATGTAGGCCTGTAGTTTCATGATTCAAGTAATTATGGCATCATTCTTATCAATATAGATCCTAAGACCTGTGGTATACAATTTACACCAGCACAACTTGTAAATAGGTCTGAGAATAGAAGGTGATATTTAAGAAACCTACAATTGCTAACTAGGCTCCGAAATATGATTTGGTAGCATTAAGTCCACTAATTTATCTATTTTACCTGTATTCACATGCCAACTAAATTTCATTTTTTTTCTTTCACACCCACCTGCTAGTGCAAGCTCATGCATGTCTTCTCAGAAGTAAGCCCCACTGAGTTCAATGTGACTTACTTCCAAGTAAACATGTATAGGATTGCAACCTAACAACATGATGCACTTGTTATCAGGAGGGATTGTGTGCTCTGATTACAAGAATTACGCATGGAGAATTTCATACAATCAGAACATTTAGCTAAACATTATGTTTCTGTTTCATCTGATTAAACAGGTGATGGTATCTATGGAGCAGCTATTCCATTGAGGGAAGTGGGACATTTTCTCTTTTACCCAGCAAAGAAATACAACCTTTGTAATCTGTAGGCTATTGGAAAATTTCCAATATGAAGTTGTTGATTAGATTAATTATATATGTATGTGACTTATCTGTTTATTGAAAATGACAACATCATGCTCATGGCACAATTGAAGCCACTTTTCAGCAGCCTAGCACGCGAGAAAGGAACGAAATGTAGTAAATCTTAGTGTCTGCCACATGATTAACACCCCAATTTTTGTGATTAATGTCTGTTCTACATTTGCGAATTGCTTCCCCTCCCCCCACCACATTCTGTACTTTGTTATTCTGCTTCCTCGCTCACATTCTTCTGTACCAGCAACAGATGGCAAATATTCCTTGGACAGGAATAACAGTGTCACAGCCATTTGAAATGTGTCATATGAAATGTAACTAGATTTATTTTTCTCTGTTGGTAGCACAGTAGACAAAAGTCTGCTTGTTTTATGAGCCTTAGGAATTTTACACTCAGAACTTTGCAGTGATCAGCCCTATAAGTTCAGCACTGTGACAATGGGGATATATTTTTTTTATAATCACTCTCTCTGCCCACCTCTGCTATAAGGCCTGATTTGCCACTTCCCCATGCTTATTACTGCTTTAGTTTGCCCTTCCTCCAAGGAGGCCCACATCAGCATTTTATGTGGAAGGGCACTGATGTAGAACTTGCAGTTCATTGTGGTTGATACAAATATTGGCAAAGTCCTACAGGAGCCAGTCACAGGAAAGCAAGGCCCACACCATTTTGGTAATGTGTGAATCCAAAACATTGTATGCTGAAGTGGATATCTTTCCATCTAAATAGCATATTAAAGCATAACAAATGACACCATTGGAGAGGGAGAAAACTGAAATAAGGTGAAAAAGGCAGCCACATTTTCCAGTGACTGAATCTGTTGTGGCCCTTTGTGTAGGAGTAGTCGATCACTTTATCATTCTAGAAATGATAGAGGACTGCAGAACAGAAATCCATACAGCCTAAGATGCTTTATATAAAAAGTCTAAATAGTAATGTGTTTGTTCATCTGAAATAAGATTCCAATTAAGAGTAAAAAATGCATTAGTAAAATTGAAGAAAAGCAATGGCAAAAGTTTGTTAGTTACAAATAAGAACATAAGAAAAAGGGTACATTCATGAGTTTTCAAATAAATATATGTTTATATTTATGAGGCTCAAACCTTTGACACCATATCCCCAAACCTCCAATTTAGGATGGAATGTTTAACCAGTTCAAAGCAAAGTGAAGGAAGTTCTCATGTCAATTCCAAAATTCAGTGTAGTTAGAAATCTTCCTTCACATTAATTGATACTACATCCGAATCCTTAATGGCATGTTTGTTTTTTGGCATGTGTAATGTGTTATATTGTGGTTTGGCCTGAAATAGAAATAGACTGACCTTGAGATAGGCTCATGATGCACACCTAAGCAAAGTAGTTCCTGGTTTAAAGACCTGCAGAAAAATTAATAGTATGTGTTGGTGTGACAGTGTCTCAGAAAATATGATACATCTTCTAAAAATAATTCTCAAGAAAATCAAGAAGGTCGTATTTATGAACCATCTTTTAGAACAAGAATGTCACTTCTTGTTGTTAAAGGATTACACAGGCCAAGACACATTTTGCTTCCTTAAACGTTACACCAATTCCTGGGTATATTTGGGGTGCTGATTCCAAAAATGGCATCCATTTTGCCCTATCACGTCTAGTTTTGGAGACACGGTATAGCCTCTTTAGTGAATGGTTCAAGCAGCTTCCTCATGAGGAAGCCGACACCCTGGCTTCCTCATGAGGAAGCTGCTTGAACCATTCACTTATGAGGCTATACTATATCTCCAAAACTAGATGTGATAGGGCAAAACGGATGCCATTTTTGGAATCGGCACCCCAAATTCATATCAAACCACCATAAAGTTTGGGAAAAACTTTTCTGACCCTCAATTTTGTAGGCCTGTGTTATTCTTGAGGAGGAGGTAAGAACAGTGGCATCGCTAAAAGGGGTGCAGGGGCACTGGGTGACATGCACAGGGGGTGACTCCACTACTAGTCAAAATTTTTAAAACTTGGTATTTTTGAATAATACTATCATGTTATATTTCATTCAATGCGTAATTTCATGCAGAATGCAATAAAATAAACTGTATTCTATCAAATATATCTAGAATATGTATCTCTATTGTATCAAAAGTTATAGCCAAAAAACCAGTGTAGGCGGAGTGATGGTGCATCTCCATGCCCACCACCTGGGGCATTGCCCCGCTCACTGCATGGGAAGAGGTCCATCATGGAGGTGATGCGCTGGCCTCCTGCACCGGCTGACGCAACCCTTAGTGATGCCACTGGGTAACAAAGCAGATGAATACACTTGACATGATTTATATATCTCATTATGAATCAGAGAGATTTGGTGGGGGATTTTTTTTTCCCTGTGCAAATAGCATTCAAATCCTGCTAAAGTGAGGGTTATATACAAATACAGATTGAATTTTTTGTCCACTTTAACTGGATTTTCTGCAATGGATATTTAACAAGATGAAATACATTTCAGAAGTACTATGGAAAACAGAAACCAAGAGGTGCTCTTAAAAGGAAAACATCAGATATTGCTTCAAAGAAATATTCTTGTGTGCTAATTTTTCCTTTTTTATATCAGTAGCTTCTGCATGCCCTGGAAAATTATAATATTATATAGTGAATTTGAAACCTGGCATTTCACCACTCTGATTGTTATGAGATGCTCCCAGCCTAAGTGAGAAGCCCTGTGGGTTGGTTTTTAATACACTTTCCCAGACCAGTTATTTCTATTAGTACAGACCGCAAAGATACACACACAACTGAGAGCTAGATCTGCTCTTGGAGAAACTTACATCAGTCACTATCCAGTTCAGGAAAGTTTGCCGGTGTTAAGTGTTTGTCAGTAGATAGTGCAATTGAGAGTTACTCAAGTTGCTTATTTTAAGAAATTGCATTTGTTTGTTTTAAATACAACCTTTAATACCACTGATGACTAAATATGTGCCATCATAGTGTGCCATCACTAAATATTAGGTCATTATAACATTATTCCTTTTGGAAGCCTGGGTTTATAATCTTTCTTGATTTTGAATTTATGCTTGGAGAACCCTAGTTGTAGTACAATGACTTGGTTTTATAGCTTTCACCAGACCATTTATTATGATTTCAGTTGTCTGTCTAGAAATCTACTTTGGTTTTCATGACCGCTTCTAGTAACCAATTTCTTGTGTACAAAAGAAGCAGCTAAACCAGATCCAAAAGATTTGCAGTTTCGAGGATTCCACCTGGGTCATTTTAATACAACAGGGTTGACTTGGCACCTTAACAAAAACAAAACAAAAAACCTCTAGACATGATTACTTTTGGATCAGCTTTGCAGTCCTTAAAAATAAAATAATATAGATATTAACATTGTGAACCTGTATAAATGTGTTGTCTTTGAACCCCCAAAGGCAATGTGGGGTTCATTTCCTGGTGTGCCCTGATTCCAATTGACCATGCCAAGAGGAACATGTAGCAGAAAACATTTATTGTTGGTACTGAAGCAAGTCAGCAAGGAGGCAGTGCCTCGGATCATGTGTAGAGAGTGCCACTGGATGCAACCAGCCTTTTATAACAACAACAACAACAACAACAGTATTTATATACCGCTTTTCAACAAAAAGTTCACAAAGCGGTTTACAGAGAAAATCAAATATCTAATGGCTCCCTGTCCCAAAAGGGCTCACAATCTAAAAAGATGCAACACTAGCAGACAGCCACTAGAAAAGACACTGCTGGGGTGAGGTGGGCCAGTTACTCTCCCCTTGCTAAATAAAAGAGGAGCACCCACTTGAAAAAGTGCCTCTTAACCAGTTAGCAGGGGTTATACTCATTTCAAGGCAGGCAAAGCACAAAGAGTCCAGTAAAATTCCACTCCCTTGCTCTTCCCCCTCCCTCTGTCCTTCACTCCTCCCTTTGACACATTGAGCTTGAGCTGCATTTGCAAGATAACAGAGCCCATCAGGCTCATTGAAGCAGGCTGATTCTGCTCTGAGATGCCGCTTTTCTAAGATGGTTCCTGAGGCCAAGTTATAACTCTGACAAAGGCACTGGGTGAGGGGTGGCACACAGTTCTTGCTAACAATTATTTTAAAAGTCAGCAGCAGAGTCAGTGAGCTGATGTCAAAATGGACTTACTTTGGCCAGAGTTTAGTGGGAGCTGTTTGGCTGGGGCATCAAATGCATGCATAACTCCAGAAAAACGTAACTCAGTGTTTTTCAATTGGTGTCAGTAGTGCCACTAGTGGTACTAGGTTGTATGGCAGATGGTATTGGTGACCACATGGCATTCCTTGCCTGGCCAAATCAGATGAAAGTGGAAATGACTTGGATAATGCACACCACTGGGCAAGATGTGGCTATGTGGGCCTGCCCTTTCAGAAGCATGGTTTAGGGAAGAAGAGAACACACAGAGTCCCAGCTAAGGGGCAAAGTGTGCCTTTGTGATGTCAGTGCTGGCAGTGGTGCTACTTGCAAAAGTGATTCCTGCAAAAGGTAGTACTTGGAAAAGAGGTACTTGCGAAAAAGAAAAACCGACAAATTAAAAGCCGTTTCTGGGCTAGACACAGAATGTGATTTGCTACTAAGAATAGGAAGTATGTCTTTTTTCAACTAAAATGGCTCTTTTCAAAAGAACAGTTTTCAAATTCTTTGACGTTGACAAGACAAATCACAATATCTGTACAATAAATCTTTTTTTCTGTTTCTCAGTAAAAATAGAACCTTTACAGTACGGTATATAGAGAACTGTGGCAGAACAGCAAGTCTAAAGATCAAATTGCTCATTCAAATGTCCTAGCATTTGAAAGAATTTTAGCAGTGATTTTTTTAATCACTTCAAGATTAAGGGAATGCCGTTGTTATGCCATTTCTGCCCAACATTGCATATACACAACAGGGACCAAATCTGTACACCTGTGTGCCGGGCAAAAATTAATATTTTATTTAAACTCTTTGTATACTGCTGGTCTAGTTTCCAAAATCAAGATCCAGTTAAAATCTTACAGTATAATTATGTCATGACAATAAGTAGAAATATAGCTGCTAGGACAGGAAAAAGAGCAAAGTAGGAATCCCTCCCCAAAGAAGCCTACATAAATTAAACAGTTTTAAGTTGTCACCTAAAGCATATTGGTGGCAGTGCCATGTACATATGTATATTGCTGGCTTGAAACCAATGAAGATCTTTTGATACCAACAAAATATATTCAGAGCAGCTAATTCCAGTTTATATTGTGCAGCTATATCCAAGCCAGTTAAAGTTTCTGAACAGTTTTCAGAGGTAACTGCATAAACGATTCCTTTCAATATTTATAGTAACATTGTTTTGACTGTAAGTTTTGAATTTTGTAGAAGAAATGAGGCACACACTTAATTGACAGTGCTGGAAATAAAAATATGGTATGTGGAAAGTTGAGTATGGGAGAAAGCAGGTAGGAAAGAAGAGGATGTAATCCTACAAGGTAGTCAGGTACTGAAATCTGGATCCTGCATGAATATAGGTTTTCGACCCTGGCATTACTTGATTCTAAACCAACCCACTGAGTACTCTCAATGGAGTGGGGGGGGGAATGCATTACAGGTAGCAATATTAACTAATTTCTGTCACATGGACTTTATAAATTTTAGATATTTCTTTAACATTTGATTAATTACAATCCAGGAAGCACCATCCGCATATAGAGAGAGTTCAATATAATAAGACTGGATGAGACTGGATTCATAGAATTAAATCCAGAATTAATGTGGAACAAACAGCTAGAAAATACTAACTTATCAGCTTACTTAAAAGAGAAAGTGCTCTTGACGACTCATCCCCAGATCACATTACCTATTAATACTACTTGTGCTGGCGGGATGGTGAAAGAGTAGCTTTACATGGCACTCTCACAGTCCTGGTATCTGTAGTTTAGTTTTAGGAAAAATGCTAAATGTTAATGTCAAGTGGTATCTGAGATAACGGTACAACAATTTCGGTTTATAATACAAAAATATCTCAAAAAGGAAATAAAATTGAATTGGTTGATTGTGGCAATGTACTTTAGAGCACTGGTGCTCAAAGTGGTGGAAACCCACCATAGAAACAAAAAACGGGCGACTCCCCCTTAAGGGGAATGACCTAGGAATGGGTGCACTGGTGGTTCGCACAGTGCTCTACTGGGGGGGATCACCAAGACTTGGAGAGGGTCTAGAAGGCCAGCAGCCCCACTGCTGGTCTCCCCCAAGCAATTTATTGCTCAAATCCACAGGTTGGAGCAACTTCTAGTTTACCCCAAGCGTCTCCTGGTAAACTGGAAGTCATTCTGACCTGCCGATTCAAGCAATAAACCACGTGGGGGAGACCCACAGAGGGGTCTTCCAGACCCTCTCTGAGGCTTGTTGACCCCTCCAGGGAGGGAGACACAAGTCTCTGGGTGCCCATGGCACTGTGATTGCTGTGGCAACACTGGGTCATGTCCCCACCCCCGCAAGCACTTACCAGCAGCTCTTGGACTCCTGGTGTGTTTGCGAACTGCTGCTTTAGAGGATTATTGACAGTACTCCAGCAAAGACAGAATATTTTGTGTGTTAGTACTCTCTGATATATATATAAGTTAAGGTGATGTACATTATAAATGCAATCATTCTGACAAATGTTTCATACTCATTATTAATACAGGTAAGATGACACAATTGTTATGAGAACAGAAAAATATTTTAGCTTCAGGTTTCTGCAATAAAATTTCAGAAGAATGTTTGTTGATTACATGGAGCGTTTCAAAGGTTTTAGGGCTGGACTATGGAATAGGTCTTGAATAGGTGCAATTTTAAGTAGTCCAATGTGATTCAGATTTTGGTGCCTAATTGTAGCTGACTTGGGGAGAAGGTCTTATTTTTCTAATGTTTCAAATTACTTGATTTTGCCTGACTAGAATTAGACTAGAATCTGACCTTCTCAAAGTAGGGTCCATTCTATTTCTGTCTGAGCAACTAATTGATTATCTTATTTGAGGTGCTGCTGCTAAGATCTCAGAATTGAAGTACATGCCCTCTAATTAGTTGCTAATAGATCAACTATGGAAAAGATATAGGGCAGAATCTTAACCAGGCCTACTCAGAAGTCCTATTGTGTTCAATGGAACTTACTCCCAGGAAAGTGAGGTTAGGATTGCAGCCATAATCTACTTAAAGTAGTTATAGTCAACTTAAATTTTCAAATAGAATAATTTTGCCTATAAAAAGCCCACATAACTCACTCACTACATAAGTGTCATTGATGTTGATTAGAGCTACATTAGAGTATGAACAATAGGCCATATTTGTTATTTAAACAATAAATATCAAAATGCAGAGGATTGTATCAGACCTTAAGTCATATACTTAATGGTTTACCACAGACACCACCATTTTGTTCTCAGAATCAATGTAGCTTTTGAATGGTAAGAGGTAGCATAGTTCACCAAGAAGTGAAAAATCAATTAATAGTGAGATCTTCCATATGTGTCCTTTGGCACAAAAACTGTAATTACTTTATCACTGTTAGTTATTCTTGTTGTTTATTGTAATATGCCAATCTAGTTTGTAGGTTTTGTTTTGATCTTTCTCAGGATTAAGCTTTCACTGCCTCAAACAGAATATTGTTCACTGACTAGGAGAATTCATCATAAAGAAATTTTTTAATATATATTCAGTTTAACTTTCAGTAGACTACTTTCATTCTAATTGTCTGGATAACTGCATTCCCTTGTGGTATTGAAAACAAGTCCTCATTCTGATTTATTTTTTTTAATCAGATATATAACATGCTGTCCTCCTTGATATTGCTTAGGCAAGTTCTGTGCAGTTAGTCATTTAAACATTCTATGCCCATCAGTTCAATCCAGTTCTGAAGTATTACTACCCCTCATCAATTACATTCTATTTAGTACAGACATTATAAAATGTATGCCACTTATTAGATGTGATCAGTTCATCCCACTGCATTTATTATGATATTGCATAGCATTCCAGGAATCCAGTTATTTTGCACAGAAGGATGAAGATACACTTGAGTTTGAGCCACATACCAGCAACAGTTCATGTGCGGGGGGAGGGGAATACACCATAAGTGGATGCTAGGGTCCTAAGTACAGCCGACTGAACATCTTGTTGGGTTATGCAGAGGGAACTTGCTATGTAGATGTATGCCAAACGTAGCTAAGCAAATAGGAGTCAGAACCCACATCCCAGTCCCCTTGGTTGGCTGGGCATTCTAGTGGCACTACGTACCCAAATCATAGAGTGCATTTGATTGCCAGCAGACCCTTGCACTCTGTCTTCCATGGTCTATAATAAGGACTGATTCATGCCCCTTATTGGAAGTCATAAATCCATGATCTGCAGTTTTCTGGCACATAAACTAGATTTAAATTAATGGGGTTAAAACGTCTTCATTTTTATTAGGTACTCATAAAATATAAAACTGATGAGATTTATGCTAAGTAGACAACATAAAAAGAAGGGAGGAAATAGGAAAATCAAGAGGGGTACAGAGGAGAAAGGAGGCAAAAGCTAGTATTTTGGTTTGAATGAGTTATGGACAGGTTAATATGCAATTTGAACAGAAAATTACACTGGGCAGACACTATGTCTTCAAGAAAGGAAAGGAAATCAGTAAAAAAAAATCCTGTATCTGAATAACTGTAGAAACAACTGGAAGGTGAAGAAATGGAAACTCTGGATGAGATGAAGGGTCCCAGGACTATGGTCTGAAGCTGCATGGAACCATGCTTGAACCTAAGCCTGTTTGAATCTGCTTAGAATGGTTTTGCCTAGGAACCAGTATGTACTGCCTGAGGTCAATAGAAGCAAGGGAAGGGAATAGAAATGAAATAAGCCAAAAGCCATGGATTTTGAGCAGAAGAAAGAATGAACTGGATCCAGAACACAACAAAGCGTGTTCTGCTTGTGGAATAGGGCTTTCTCACCACTTTTCCACCTGAACCTCCAGTATTCTTACCTAAAGTTCAATTCTGGGGGTCAGTGGGGGTCATTGAGAATAGTGTGGAATATGGCATGGGAGGTTGCCAGTGGAGAGGGGGGTCTGCAAAAATTTCGCTCATCTTGAAAAGTGGAAGTACTTTTCCACCCATGCAAGACTTGAAACAAATATACCTTACTACTGACCAATCAGCAGACAGGATTTTGCACAAGCCTCCACTTTATAGTGTTCCCTGTGTGTTAGTTGGTTAGAGCAGTTTCATTTCAGCATATTTCTTACTAACTAGGCAGTAAAGTGATACTTTGCCAGAGTGGAAAAAGTAGCACGTAGTCATTCTCCCATTAAACTTTAAGTTTGTGAACCCATTACTTCATGCTGATTAGCAATAATTCTAGCCTTTGGCAGCATCTTTTTCACTTTGTAAAGGTTTCATATTCTGTGTTAGTGTAATCACTGAGTAGCCCTGGTCATTGTTAGAGACAAAACAGAGGTGGATACAAAGGAATTTTATGTCTGTTGTATGGCTGTTCAGAGCCCTTTCACATGTCTAAAAATCACTCTATTTAAATTCATTACTCCATTACATTTAAATATATTGCTTACATGAAAGGAAATCAAACTACATCTGGAAGCATCTTGTGGCAAGCGCTAAGTGAAATTATAAAAGAGAGGATCTATATAATATATGCAGGATGAGGAATATAATAAGTATATGCAATTCAGAAGGGGAATATGAATGGAGAATGCTTTTTCAGTATGATTATAGTATAGATCTGCTTACTGTTATTTTTTAAAAGAAATCTTTAACAGAATGTACAGTTAGAAATTATCACAGAATAAAATGCATTCAAAATTAAATTTGTTATGTAGAGAATGAGTTTGTTTATTTCCTTGCTCTTCCTACCTTCAACTTTGTGATGTAAACTTTGTCACTTTGAACAATAAATTCTGGATTTCAGATTGTAAAAGGTTCTGAGTTTTCTTGCATAATTTATGAAATGCCTACCAAAAACAGAAAAAAAAATATATGTGGCCTGTACCTGTATTAAAAACAAATTCCTCTTTTTTGTTATCACTGGCACTTTCTGAATTGGCCAATAAATATTATTTTAGGCTTTCACATAAAAGGTAATGTTCTGTCATTTTTGTTTCTAAATGAGATTGGCAGTTTCAGTGCATGAACAACAACAGAAATCACATACATACTCCGAACTTCCTTGGGCAAAGAAAATAGTTGTATCTGTTATTAAGAACATGGCACAATTTTAAATAAAAAATGTAGTAAATGTATGTGGATATATAAGTTGTATAGACTTGAGGATAGTGAAGTTGACTAGAGGGGGAGGGAACAAGTGTGATGTGGATGTGAATATGAGAGACTTATGCACTGTGTGAAAGACTATGCATTTGCACATGTGTTTGTGTAAATATGTAGAACCAGTTTCAGGATCCTCAGCAAATGGCCTTCCATAGGTCCTCACTTTACCTAGGTAAAGCCCTGAAAGAGTAACTGGTCACTACATGAAGACCCCACATGAGCACGGGTCTTCAAACATCAGCTGTGGGCTTTTGAGGGTCCTGGGTCTTTAGCAGCCCAAACAATGCTGAAACACACTCTTTTTGTCCAACCCACTCCCCACAGAAACTAGTTTAATTTCACAGGCCAACACACATCTTGCTTCCTTAAACGTTACACTAATTCCTGGGTATATTTGGCATGCTGATTCAAAAAATGGCATCCGTTTTGCCCTATCACAACATGGCATAGCCTCTTTAGTGAATGGTTCAAGCAGCTTCCACCATTGACTAATGAGGCTATACTATATCTCCAAAAGTAGACATGATAGGGCAAAACGGATGCCATTTTTAGGAACATAGGTACAGCCCCACTGGATCAGGCCATAGGCCCATCTAGTCCAGCTTCCTGTATCTCACAGCGGCCCCACCAAATGCCCCAGGGAGCACACCTGATAACAAGAGACCTGCATCCTGGTGCCCTCCCTTGCATCTGACATAGCCCATTTCTAAAATCAGGAGGTTGCACATACACATCATGGCTTGTAACCTGTAATGGATTTTTCCTCCAGAAACTTGTTAAATCCCCTTTTAAAGGCATCCAGGCCAGATGCCGACCCACATCCTATGGCAAGGAGTTCCACAGACCAACCATATGCTGAGTAAAGAAATATTTTCTTTTGTCTGTTCTAACTCTCCCAACACTCAATTTGAGTGGATGTCCCCTGGTTCTGGTGTTACGTGAGAGTGTAAAGAGCATCTCCCTATCCACTCTGTCCATCCCCTGCATAATTTTGTATGTCTCAATCATGTCCCCCCTCAGGCACCTCTTTTCTAGGCTGAAGAGGCCCCAAAGCCGTAGCCTTTCCTCATAAGGAAGGTTCCCCAGCCCAGCAATCATCTTAGTTGCTCTCTTTTGCACCTTTTCCATTTCCACTATATCCTTTTTGAGATTTGGCAACCAGAAATGGATACAATACTCCAGGTGTGGCCTTACCATCGATTTGTACAACGGCATTATAATATTAGCCGTTTTGTTCTCACTATCTTTTCTAATGATCCCAAGCATAGAAATGGCCTTCTTTACTGCCGCCGCACATTGGGTCTACACTTTCATTGACTTGTCCACCACCACCCCAAGATCTCTCTCCTGATCTGTCACAGACAGCTCGGAACCCATTAGCCTATATGTGAAGTTTTGATTTTTTGCCCCAATGTGCATGACTTTACACTTACTTACATTGAAACGCATCTGCCATTTTGCTGCCCATTCTGCCAGGTTGGAGAGATCCTTCTGGAGTTCCTCACAATCACTTCTGGTCTTCACCACTCGGAAAAGTTTGGTGTCGTCTGCAAACTTAGCCACTTCACTGCTCAACCCTGTCTCCAGGTTGTTTATGAAGAGGTTGAAGAGCACCGGTCCCAGGACAGATCCTTGTGGCACATAACTTTTCACCTCTCTCCATTGTGAAAATTACCCATTGACACCCACTCTCTGTTTCCTGGTCTTCAACCAGGTCAAATTAATATCAAACCACCATAAAGTTTGGGAAAAAATTTTCTGACCCTCAATTTTGTAGGCCTGTGCTTTTGGAGGGCCCAATCCTATACAACTTTCCAGCATTGATGCAGCCCCGAGGTAAGGGAACAAATGTCCCCTTTCCTTGAGAAGGTCTCCATGAATGACCATCCCCACCGCATGATGCAGTGCGTGCCCCATTGACATGATTGCATCAGCACTGGAAAGCAGGATAAGATTAGGCCCTGGATGTTTTAAATATGTAAGTGGTATGTATGAAAAGGAACACTGAAATAACATGGTAAAGACAAAAAAAGGTTCACAAAGCAGTTTGTGTAACTAAAAAATTAATGGTTCCCTTTCACAAAAAAGCTGCAAAAATCTAAAAAAGATGCAGAAGAAGCACTAGCACACTGTTTTTGGAAAAGACATTATGCAGGGGTGGATGGAGACAGTTGCACTCTTCATGCTAAAGGTAAGAGTGGTATGGGTTTTTGCTTTGGCTTTTTGATTGTTTTTCATTTTTTGATATTTGTATTGTGGTTATTAATATTTTGTTAGCTGCTTCAGCGTATCTCTAGAGGGAGAAAAAGAATCAAAATCATATTAATAAATAAAATACTCTATTTCAATCAATATTAGTTTTGGGGTTTCCATAATAGAAATTCTGTACATCCATTCAGTCTGAATTTAGCCATAGCAAAAGATGCTTGGAAATTGCAAAGCATAAGAACATAAGAACAGCCCCACTGGATCAGGCCATAGGCCCATCTAGTCCAGCTTCCTGTATCTCACAGCGGCCCACCAAATGCCCCAGGGAGCACACCAGATAACAGAGACCTGCATCCTGGTGCCCTCCCTTGCATTGGCATTCTGACATAGCCCATTTCTAAAATCAGGAGGTTGCACATACACATCATGGCTTGTAACCCGTAATGGATTTTTCCTCCAGAAACTTGTCCAATCCCCTTTTAATGGTGGTCCTTGAGGGCAAAACACACAATTTGAATAAATCCTAACAACTTTCATAAAATTCTTTACTAGTTACTGTCATTCAGTCTTGATTTAAAACAGTACTCAGTTCCATATGAAGTAGTAATAAAAATATGGTTCCTTTGAGCAAATGCAGAATATCTTTTTCTCATCATTGAGTGATCACAGCCCTCATAAATGTGGAATTAAGGCAATAAGATTGTTTCAGACCAGTAAGTTTGACATACAGGTACCCTGTTGCTTCTGTGAAGCATTCTAGTTACCAACATACATACGCAGTTGAAGATGGTATTAAACTCATAAAGCAGTCTCTGAATCTCAATTGTAACTGTGCACAACTTAGACAGTATTCACAATTATTTAATGAAAAAGGATTCAAATTTTGAAAAGTTATTCTGCGTGCGTATTGAAAATGTGAGCACATATACTGAGAATGTAATTTTCTCCGTAAATTATGGAGTTAAATCTCCGGATGCATACAAAATAAGTACAGCACTAGTAATTGTATTCACACTGAAGTATGGTGACAGGGTAATAATATGACAAGGCCTTTATGACCTGCTTGTGGATGTGCCAGAAGTATGTAGTTCACCAGTTGGTAGAACTTTGTTGTGACTAAACATTTGTGCAGGACTTAATAAAGTGCTTCGTATGTTTTGAGTTCTTAAGTCTTAGACGATGGGCACATAGATGCCCACAAGAGTGTGCACCTGACACTAATAACATTTGATTATTCAAATTCTGGTGTGCCGACACACATCATTCTAACACAAAAAAGGTTAACACGACATGAGCGCAAGGGGTTACAACTAGCAGCACGTGCACCAAATGTGAGTTTAATACAAGGATCCATAACAGCACCAGATTTATCTCCTATAACCTATTTCCTTCCCAAGATCTCATACAACTGTGAAAATAAATCCTATATTATTTGGAACAAATATTCTGGTACCATTTTTCACATAATAATAGTATTATATTCATTAAAAGGCTTGCTGTTGCTTAGAGCGCATAATAAACCTGTATTTTTACACAGAGAGAAGAAAATGTGTAGAAATTTTTTTTTTTTAAGTGTAGAAAAGGTGGAAATGGAAAATGCCATACATAAATATTTTTGATCCCGGGAATCTCTCTGCCTCATTTGAATTGGCTTCCGTGGATTTTATTAATTCCGCAACTGCAGTGAAGTACAGTGAATAGCCACAGTCCTCCACAGGTCTCCCCGGGCATTAGAACGTTGAAAAACAGTGCACACAAACAACTTCCAGTTTGCCGTTTCTCAACAATCTAAGATTTGGGGAGCCCTGCGGAGGGCTACACGGGGCTCTGCACCTCCTGCTGCTTGCAAAAGCCCACAGTAAGTAAAAGCACCCCCTTGCCCCCCCTTAGCAGCAATCCTTAGCAACCCTGTGGATTGAATTGCTGCCCTCACCCTTCCCCTTACTAAAGACTTACTAAAGAAGTAACTTTCCCTAAAAGTTTGAGAATCACTGTCCTAGAGAATATTTTGATGTTACTTAACTAATGCTATTTTTACCAGTATTTAACGGTTTCCATTCTTTATTCTAAAGGGAACTTGTACAAACACTCTATTCAGGTTATGATTCATGGACCAAAGCATTAGAAGCACGATTGCAATCCCTGGAGCGCGTCACCAAACTGGACACGTGTCACTCATGGTTTGTTGAACTACTGCTTCAATGATATGTTTAAATCCAAATTCCTTTTAAGTCATCTAAACCTAATAGCGACTATTAACACAGCTTTTGCTTCATTAAACATGACTTTGAAGTGAACCATGCTCTGATGACCTGGTTCAATAAAATGCTGAAGGACAAATAAAAAGCAGTGTTACTGGAATAGGAAGGAATGAATGACAAATTGTCATCTTGAGAAGGCGTTTTTGAAAGGATCATTTCTTAATGTATAGATATATACCTACACGCTTCTTGCTGAATTTCAAAACCACCTAGATCCAGCCTTTATTCATGATTCTTCCTGAGGCTCTATCATACAAATTTGTTTTGGGCAGCCATTAGTCCATTCTGGTTTCACCTTGGTATCAATTGTTGCTAAGTGATGCAGAAAGGTTAGAATTGCTCTCTGTTGCAATTTTTGTCAGGGTAGTGGGAAACCAGAAAATCTCCTCAATCAACTGTCCCTTTCAACATAATTTCTCAGCTGTATCAGGAAAAGACATGCAGTGACGAAACTCTTTAAAAATATCCAGTATCCCTGAAGAAAATTTGAAGTAGAACTTGTATTTTCCAAATCTAATTATTCAGAATGCCACACTGATGGAATTCACTTGTATATCTTCATGTCTGTGGTTCTCAACTTATTCAAACACCTGTCTGTGCACATTGGATATCTCATAGCCCAATTGACGGATGAGGTGGTTCTGAATAAAAATGTGTATTAGAGGATTTGAATGGGGTATTATTGCTGTTTTCTTTTTTCTCTTTCTAATGTCCAATGCAATTTACAGAATGGCTCCCCAAAGGGTTCCTATGAACTTCAAGGGTTTAAAGGCGATTAGAGAACAACCCGTGTTCTCGCTTCACAATCACTGTGTTGATAGATTGGCATAGGAATGATTTATCACAGTTCTTAAAACAAATCTTGATGATGAGGTTAGAGAACACAAATTCTGAAATAGGAAGGCAAGATTGAAAACTTTAGTTTGAGCCCAAAGGATATACTTATCAGAAGCACTTTAATCAATGGTGCCAGAGAAAAGCCCATATATCAAGGTGGTCTATTGTCTTGGGGCACATGAAGCTGTGCATGTAATGCACCCAGAAATAATTGGGCCTATGAAAGGTTTTCTTTGGTCAAAATGTCCAGATTTTATATACAGAATTAGCTGAGTGAATTAAAACTGAATTAAGCACTTTGGGGTTACTACTTTATACAGCATTCTTAAATATATTTACTTGGAAGTAAGGGCTGATGCATATGACACATTAAGTATGGTGCCTGTGGCCCACCAGCTTACTTTTGTGCAGTAAATCAATTTCTGAGGATAATTTTTTGCACCAAGTTAGAAATTCAGTTTTTTGTTGTCTGTCAATAAAGGAGCCTTAAAGATAAACAATGCCTTCCTTTCCAACTGAGGTTCAATTGCTCCAGCTGTGTTACAGACTATTTACCCAGATGTTCTTGCTAGGATAATTGGTGCATATTGTATTGAAAGTATAAAAACAGAGGGTATTTGTTAATTTCATAGCACCTGTTAAACACCATGCTTTCATCGGAAGTGTGTATTTGTTCAAGTACTAAAGCCATCCTCCACTACCACTTCATTGTTTAAATGGAAACAGAACATTGTGTTTGAGAAAATGACTTTCCTGGGGATCTTCTGACACTTCTCTCATTCACACTGCACACCTTCAAATGTCAGCAAGAGAGAGATTTATGATCTGTTTTAGTTTAATACTTAACTCAAATGACTCATATTTTATTATACCTATAAAAGAACTGTTGATCCTTAATGGCCCAAATACCAATATCTTCTGACGTGCATCTCTTCAGGTACTAGAGCACTCCATTTCATTGCATCAATACCCGCTATCCTTTCCATTAAAACACTGCTTCTCATTTCCTAGAATTTAATACCATATTGTATTATAATGTAGCCTTTCCTCTTGTACAATAAATCCCCACTCTTAAGACCAATTCTGTCTCTCAGTTTATTATATTTTTTCATAATAGCGGCTGTTCTCTCATTCCAGTGTCTCACTGACAGTGTTATATTAAATGGCACTGTCTCCTCAAACTTTGTTTTCTGTGGAAAACCACTAGTATGGGCAGGGGATCCTGCTTCATCAATCATATTTTAGCATATCTCACCAGTTATCATGGTGCTGCCTGCGACACTGACCACTCCCTGGTGTGCAGCAGAGTGAAACTGCAAACAAAGCGACTGTATCACACGAAAAAGGAAGGAAGACCTCGCATTGATACCAGCAAGACCCGGGATCAGAGAAAAGTGGAGGAATTTGCACAAGCGCTTGAGGAATCTCTTCCAGGCCCGGCCGACGCAAGCGCATCCAACAGATGGGAACATTTCAAGAATACCGTTTACAACACCGCCTTGTCCATATTCGGCAAGAAGACCAACAAGGCGGCAGACTGGTTTGAAGCCCACTCTGAGGAGTTGACACCAGTCATTGAGGAAAAGAGGAGAGCTCAAGCAGCATACAAGGCCTGTCCCAGTGAGCGCAACCTGCAGGTCCTCCGAACTGCTCGCAGCAAAGTCCAACAGACTGCCAGGAGATGTGCTAACGACTACTGGTTCCAGCTCTGTTCCCAGATACAGATAGCAGCTGACACGGGCAACATCAAGGGGATGTATGATGGTATCAAGCAGGCCCTAGGTCCAACACAGAGGAAAATTGCCCCTCTGAAGTCTGCCACAGGCGAGGTCATCCAGGATCGGGCGCAGCAGATGGAACGCTGGGTGCAGCACTACTCTGAGCTATATTCCAGAGAAAATGTAGTCACCGAAGAAGCACTGAACAACATTGAGTGCCTGCCTGTGCTGGAAGAGCTTGACAGTGAACCAACCCTAGAAGAACTTCACGTGGCCCTGGACTCCCTTACCTTTGGCAAGGCACCTGGAAAAGACAGCATCCCTGCTGAAGTCCTAAAATGCTGCAAAGAGATCATCGTCACTGAGCTGCATGAAATCCTCTGTCTCTGCTGGAGAGAAGGTGGAGTACCTCAAGACATGAGGGATGCAAACATCATCACGCTGTACAAGAACAAAGGTGACAGGGGTGACTGCAACAACTACCGCGGCATCTCTCTCCTTAGCGTTGTAGGAAAGCTGTTTGCCCGAGTTGTACTAAAGAGGCTCCAGGTACTTGCAGAGAGCGTCTATCCAGAATCGCAGTGTGGATTCCGAGCCAACAGGTCCACCACTGATATGGTATTCTCTCTTAGACAACTGCAGGAGAAATGCAGGGAACAACGACAGCCACTCTTTATAGCCTTCATAGATCTCACAAAGGCTTTCGACCTGGTCAGCAGAGACGGCCTCTTCAAGATTCTCCCCAAGATTGGATGTCCACCCAGGCTCCTCAGCATCATCAGATCTTTCCACAAGGACATGAAGGGCACTGTTGTCTTCGATGGCTCCACATCAGACCCTTTTGACATCCGAAGCGGAGTGAAGCAGGGCTGTGTTCTTGCACCAACCTTGTTTGGGATTTTCTTTGCTGTCCTGCTGAAGCAGGCCTTTGGAACTGCAACAGAAGGCATCTATCTCCGGACCAGATCAGACGGAAAGCTCTCCAGACTGAGAGCAAAATCCAAAGTCCAGCTGAAATGTCTGCGTGACTTCCTCTTTGCCGACGATGCAGCTGTCACTACCCACTCTGCCAAAGATCTCCAGCAGCTCATGGATCGTTTTAGCAAGGCCTGCCAAGATTTTGGACTGACAATCAGCCTGAAGAAAACACAGGTCATGGTTCAGGATGTGGACTCACCTCCCTGCATTACAATCTCTGAGCATGAACTGGAGGTTGTCCATGATTTTGTGTACCTTGGCTCAACGATCTCCGTCACTCTTTCTCTCGATACCGAGCTAAACAAGCGCATCGGTAAAGCAGCTACCACATTTTCCAGACTCACAAAGAAAGTCTGGTCCAACAAGAAGCTGACGGAACATACCAAGATCCAGGTCTACAGAGCTTGCGTCCTGCGTACACTTCTGTACTGCAGCGAGTCATGGACTCTTCGCTCACAACAGGAGAGGAAACTGAGGGCTTTCCACATGCGCTGCCTCCGACGCATCCTCGGCATCACCTGGCAGGACAAAGTTCCAAACAACACAGTCCTGGAACATGCTGGAATCCCTAGCATGTATTCACTGCTGAAACAGAGACGCCTGCGTTGGCTTGATCATGTTGTGAGAATGGATGATGGCCGGATCCCAAAGGATCTCCTCTATGGAGAACTCGTGCAAGGAAAGCGCCCTACAGGTAGACCACAGCTGCGATACAAGGACATCTGCAAGAGGGATCTGAAGGCCTTAGGGATGGACTTCAACAAGTGGGAAACCCTGGCCTCTGAGCGGCCCGCTTGGAGGCAGGCTGTGCAGCATGGCCTTTCCCAGTTTGAAGAGACACTTGGCCAACAGTCTGAGGCTAAGAGGCAAAGAAGGAAGGCCCATAGCCAGGGAGACAGACCAGGGACAGACTGCACTTGCTCCCGGTGTGGAAGGGATTGTCACTCCCGGATTGGCCTTTTCAGCCACACTAGACGCTGTTCCAGAACCACCTTTCAGAGCGCGATACCATAGTCTTTCGAGACTGAAGGTTGCCAATATATATATACTAGTATTGAGATTGTTACCCCTGAATCCTATTGGGGATTTGGAGCTAGCATTCTGGCAGCGTCAAGTCTGTTACAGCAGCATGAAGACTGGGCCACTGCCACAAATGGCCAAGTGGTGCGTTGCGTGTGGTAGTGGTTTTAGGAGGCTCCACAGGTGCTGGTAGCAGGGGCAGGAACGGGGGGTTGGGGGCATTCTGAGGGATGGGGGCAGGAGAGCAAGGCTGGAGAAGGGAGGATCTCAGCAGCAAACAAGTACACTGAATCTTACACCCCATTTTTCAGCCCACCCCACCCACATTCTCAACTCAGACATATGCCAGCTATATAGCTGGTGTGGGACTAAGGCCATCAGGGGGCCTATGCAACGGTAAGTAAAAATATATTTACTTATCCCTGATATACCTCCTGATAGTCTTCCCCACCATTAGATGTGGTGTGCATGCCATCAGTATAGCTGCATCAACACCAACAGTGGGGAATAGGATTGGGCAGTTACTATCATAGTCTACAGTTACAATGATAGTGTACTGTCATAGTCACAAGTGCATAATTAGCTTGCCAGGAAATTTTCCTTGAGCTATATTTTTTGCTTTTTTTTGCCTGCATTTTCCTCTAAGTGGGTAAAAATGTGTTTAAACAATAGCAAGTAGAATTTGTTCTATATATTTTATGTACATAATTGTGATTCCAATACTCAGTCTATCAGTTCATTCCTTAAGTTTATTTCATTTTCAAGTGCAACAACAAATGATTAGGAGAGGATGAGACACAGCTTTAGAACTTGAGACTATCAACATTATAGCAACAAAAGCTATACTTATCTATGGTTTAAGGTTGCCCTATGTGAAGTTTCCATCCAGACTAATATATAACAATGACCCATTAAAATCAAAATCTAATAGAAAATATAGCTTTTAAAATCAAACCGGTGGGCACTAGTATCTAAAGAAATATAATATTGATTCAAATTATTGTGCTGGAGGGAAAATTGGGCTTAAAAGTTATTCTTGAGAAAGTTTCAGAAAAAGTTGCACCACTTAAATAAAGGCTGTTGATACTATTCAGATAAATTATCTCATACTTTTCCATAATAGAACATTTTGAGAAGGTTTTTTTTTTTTGTAACTTACAGACTCATTTTGCTTTTGTTCCATCAAAATATTCATCCTTCTTGAAAATGGGGGCTTGTTTCTGCCTCTAATGTATAGTACATTTTTTTTTCCTTTTGACATTTCTTGTTTTAAAACTCCAAAGCCAAATGATCACAGCAGCTTGAAAGAACATTGGTTACTCTGTATGCTCAGACACTTGAGCTAGAAGTAAAGAGTAATGGAATAAACAGCCTGAGATTTACAAGAGAGATCAAAACCAGAAAACACATTTGGGCGCAAAGAGCTTTTTCAGTAATTCATTGGACTTTTCATGGTGCATGTGCTTTGCTTTTGCAAGTGCTTATGCTGTGAGAAAAACAGCACCTCATAGGTAACTCCATTTCACTACTAATGATCATAGTATCTATTACTTTTTTCTATGATCTCTTCCTCTCAACAATCTTTATTTCTGATTGCTGAGTATTATATCTATGTAATTGAACTGAAGAGCCATAGCAAATTTGATTTGCTTAGGGTGCAAGTCACTTGTACTGGCCCGGGAGGGTTGCAAATGTGCCAGAGATTGAGCCTCTGTGCAAGTAAGCTGTGCCAGTGCACAGAGGTGTGCTGGCCCACGATGGTCAGATCTAGCCTCCACGGTGGCAGCAGCAAGTGAAAATGTGTTGGCTGAGCTCGGCTGATGCGGGGTCTCGGGGGGCATGGGGAGGGTGGGAGGGAAGTGTTTTGGAGCAGGGGGAGGGCAGGTGGAGGGCATTCCTGGGCAGGCGGGAAAGGAAGCGGGAGGTGGGGCCTGGATCTATGCCAACTTTTGATACCGTGTCAACTCTTACAGAAGATTTCACATTAACAGTGAACAAAATAGTGGATTTAGGGTCCAATCCTATGCAGTGCATGCCAGCTCACCACCAGCGTGCACTGTCGTAAACATGCCATAAGGCATTTTTGTGGGCCATAGTGCTGGTACTCCACCAGTGCTAGTCCAGTGCTGGCCGGCACTGGGCTAGTGCCGGTAGAGCATTGGAGCTCTGCTGCTCCGAGAGGTATGTAGGGCATGGGGGGAGGCGGTGTGGAGGTGTTCCAGGGCAGGGGGAGAAGGAGGGAGGGTGGGAAGAGGATGGAGTGGAGGTGTGCCACAGGAGGGAGGTGGGACTTGTGGATCCAGTGCCTCCATGTCCCAACATGGAGGCTCTTCATTCTATGCTGACCTTTGGGTTGTCATAGAATGAAGTAGCCCCATTGTGGGGCTACTTGGTTTACTCAGGAGAAGGGGACAAAAATCCCTTTCTCCTGAGGAGGAGGTGGCGGCTTCCTGGAGTGCGCTGGATGTGGTGGCAGCCATTTTTGGTGCCACTGCATTCCCGTGCACCAGGCTCAGGATTGGGCTGTCAGACATGAGGCACAGATTTGAATCCCTGGTTAGGGGGCTAACCTCATTTGATAGATTTGGATGTATTACTGTTGTTTTTATCCAAGCTTGCTTTGCAGTTGTTGTGAGGCTAATTGATGGTCAAACTAGATGCGACTCGAGAAGATAATTTATGAAATCTCCCCTCTCCTGTGTGGTCTTTTTAATTTATCAATGGGGCCAATCGGGACAGGAACTAGACCCTTGGAAAAGTCCCCCATGCCATTGTCCAGATCTAACTCAGGCCTTTAAGTTGCTAGTTGTTCCACAGAGAAAAATATACAACCACCCCACAGGACCTGTGTGTTTTCCACTGAAGGAAACTGAAATGCAGTTTCAGGGAAGGGCAATTTAGAGCAGAAAAACAGGGTTTAAAGGAGGATTAAATACCAACAGGGAAGTGGGAAGGGTCTTCAAGAGTGGAAGGTGATCAGATTCCTAAATGTGATGACATCTGGTGCAGCATAGAGGTTACAAGAGCAAGCTGCAAATCAGGACTTTTCCAGTCAGTATCTCACCTCTGCCATGAACTCATGAGGTGACCTTAGGCAAGTCGTGTCCTCTCAGCCTTATCTGCAATATGGAGATATTTGAGAACACACTTGCTCAAGTAAATAAACTTCCATGCGCACCAAAGCAGACAATTCTAACAGCGCAATCCTATCCTTTCCACTGCCTTAGTGTGCAGCTGTGCAAAACAGTCTATGTCGCATGCTATAATTGGGAGGGGGGTCAACTGGGAAGCTTGGGAGAGGTGAGGGGAAATATTTTCCGTTACCCTTCCATAAGCCCCTCAATCACATGGGTCTCCTCAGACCTGCACAAGTTATACAGCTGGCACAAGTTTGAGGAGACATGATAGTGGGTGTACTGGGAGGCTCTGGAGGGGATAGCCATCTCTGCTTTTCTTCTGCCCCAAGACAAACTTCTGGGTGCTGTGAAAGTAAAGTGGCAGTGGGGAGGACCCAAAAGGTGCTTTGTGTGCTGTCCTATGAGTCATTCGCAGACCTCGAACATTTGCACATGTCCCCTTGAAACGTGCACCAATCATCAAACTCATTTGAACCAAGCTGAGTAATGCTTATGCAAATCTAATTTCTACATAATATTCTCCTCTCTACCTCTTTGGAATCTATATTTCTGGCAAGGTTGAACTGTTAGTTCGATCTCCTTTTCGACTCCCACTCAGGGGAAATAACTACGTAAGCTCAAACATCACAGTCTTCTGTTTTGTCTGGTAGCTACTGAATGGGCATATGGCCATAATGGTCAACTTTTATTTGCTCCTTAGCCAGGGTCTTGTACTTTTAAAACCAACTGCCTATAAACCTCTGAAAATCTTTTACCAACTGAGAGCATGGCTGCAGAACATGACAAAATTGCAGTTGAGCTATAAACCAACTGGTCAGTTTCCTGTATGACGTCCTAACTAGAGGTAGAATTTATTTTTTAGAAAATGAGTCTGCTTGCATTGTTTTGTTTTGTGTGTGCGTGTATATATATATATTTGTGCATGCCTGTATGCTCTTTGTCTGTATGCTTAATAAGGCCTAATTAAGGTGTCTGAATCTGAAAACATTTCAATCACTTCAGAGAGTCAGGAAAAATGATCATATGTTGCCTGACTGTCAAGTGCCATCACTGGCGTTCTATCAGAGTTTGTTCATCTGTCCCATAATTTCCAAAATTCAGCTACGCATATTCTGCTGTGATAGACAGCACTTTTTATGCTTCCTTTCTGTTCAGCAGATAATATTCAATTTTCACATTTCGGTCAGAAATGGTCAAACCACAGGCAGGAAGTCAGATTCCTTGGGGTTAATAGTGGATCCTTTAAGGTGTGTATCTCCTAGGTAGCATGTTATCACCCCTACCCAGGGTAGATGAGCCAGCAGGAACAAAATCTATTAAGACCAAGCAGTATGTGATTAATTGCTTCTGTAGAGAATAAATAATGTCATAGTTAAATCATGTTCATCTGATATTCAGGTTCTTGAAGTGAAGCTAGCATTTTAGGAGCTGCTAATTAATATGTTCTTTAGCTTGCTTTAAAATGTTACATCCAGCTTCATACAGTCTTTCAAAGTTCTTAATTTTGGCTTTCTAGTACTGCATTATTTTGCTAAAGAATCTCAGAATTCCGTCATTGGAAGCTAATGACAGAACAACAGTTGTAGAGGTCATTTTGTTAATGATATAGTAATGTGGTTGGCTTGGATCCAATTCATCTATTACTGAATAGTGTGGTAGACATTGGAAAAATTGCTTTTCTGTGGTTAAGTCTCATGTTGCCTTGGTAACCTGTGAAACTGATCATTTGGGATTGCACTGATCATGTTGTTCTACTTAGAGATGGGAATCAGCAGTGGTCTGGAAGGAAATAGAAGGAAAAACTGGACAAAACACAAAATGAGCTTGCAAACTACTCTACTTCTACCGGGACAAGAAGACAAAAGACATTGTGCTGGTACAACAGTGTGTGATGATGCTTCTTCTCGAGCCTGGCCTTGTATGATCTCTGCACAGCCATTAAATGACAGAAAGACTGAGAGGTGTTGAGAATATGAAGTAAAAGGGCATGACTAGAATAACATCTTAAAGGTCTTTTGGCCATCCTGGACTTGCCTGTATGACTGCAAATCTGCACAAATAATGTATTAATAAACTATTATAATGGAACTGCACTGCTTTTTATTTCTTAAGCAAGATACAGATTATATTTTTATTATTCCATATCTAACTTTGGATGCATAGCTGTTTTAAAGCCACAGACTAGAGCAGCAGTTCTCAAACTGTGGGTCACAACCCACTAGTGGATCGTGACCCAATTTTTGGTGAGTCGCATGCTGGTATTACCCGAAAGCCACAAAGCATTCTGGGGAACAACACGGCTGCTGCAACTAACAAAGTGGGTCGTGGTGGTAAAAAAATTGAGAAGCACTAGACTAGAGTCCTAAGCACAGTAAAATCCACTATCTTTAAGATATTTATCATATAAATACCATCTATGGCAGTGGTTCCCAACCTGCGGTCCATGGTCTACAGTTGGTTTGCAAGACCCTGAGAAGAGTTTGCAAGGTCTCAGAAAAAAAATGATTATCTTCTATCACTTACAGCATCTTGCTGAGGGAGTGCTTCCCCATGGACAAACCAAAGAGGAAAAAAGAATGAACTGCCAGCAACCAGCCCTGAAGTGACCATGGCAACTGTGGGCAGTTTGTTCTCTCTGGTAGTCTGTGAGGAAGTGCTCGCTCAGAAAGATGCTTCCCCAAGGACCACCAGAGAGGGCAGAAAACTACTGCTGCCCATAAAAACAGGCTGCCCATAGCCTGCCAGTGTCTCGCCGAGCTCCATGGACTACCAAATGTAATTTTTTTCCCTGTGTTGGGAGTTGCATGTGGTCCACAATGATTCCAAATTTTGCCTCAGCGATCTGCGGGCTTCTAAAGGTTGGGAACCACTGATCCATAGCAAGATAAATCTGATCAAATATAACCGGCAACTGGTCACTACTACTTCATTCACCATCATCCACTAACACCAAATTTCCTTTACAGATGGGATGTATGTATGACTGTGCTTAGATGGGCGGGTCACTGCAGGGAGACCTGATGACTGGCCTCTGATAGGTCCATATGCTGCAGCCTCCCAGACATGTGTGTCTATTTGCAGTGATATAATAAGGTGTGAAATGCCAGATGAGGTGCTCTTTGCAGGTCTCCTGCTGTGACTGATTAAAAAGCAATTTGGAGGACTTGGTCAATGTGGATTCTAGACCAGCCTCCCTATCTGCTTTTGTCCCTGCCATGGTTGTTTCTGGCCAGTCATGCAAAAGTCCTGCATAAGGCCACTTGACTAGGCTCAAACCCATCTTGCCTGGCTCTGAGCCTGCAACTTTGTACAGTCAGCTACCAGCACCCTGAGAGCTGTTGCGGTAACCTACCCAGTCCCTTCCCTGGTAAAAGGGTTCCTTCCACCTGGTGATTGCTCCCACAGGGACTGGAACCCTTGCCATGGAAAGACTTGTGTGCTTCTTTAACATGATTGTGCCCTTCTAAGCGAGTTCTCTTTCTACCCCTGCTCTCTCAAAAGGTATTCCCCATCGTTTGTGGTGGTGCCTCTTGCTCATTTCTACTGGTGGGGCTGGCGTCCTCCCAGTGGTGGCTGCTTACTGGTCTTTTGCCTTCACTGGCCCCTGCTCAGTTCACTCAAGTGGTGCTTCTCCAGCTGCCAGCACTGGGGATGGGCAAGTATGGTGATTGGCTCTTTGGATGTCAAACCAATAATGCACAAATATTACAATGCTGCTTCATGGAAGACAAGCCCTGTCAGGGTTCCTGTGTATGTTGTTGGCATTCCTGAGAAGGCTGCACCAGTGTGGGCTTAGATATGATGGACATTGTGTTAGCTTTGGTGCTCTGTTGGTGCAGCATCTGAATAGGATTGGACTATAGTTTTGGCACAAAAGTGATGTTCAACATAAATCTTGGGGCATGCCTAAACTAGACACTTTACCTGGTTTAATTAGTCCTGCAACCTATTCACAATAATCTTGACTCCTGACAATTGTAATACAGTATATGAATAACATAGTCTTCAACAACTAACTTGGGAAGCCATAATAATTCAATTTAGCTTCTTACACAATTTTGTGAATGTAGACCGAAAACTATCGAAGACTGTTTTGCAAAGATTTACGGATAGTAATTAATACTCTGAAGTACTGCATCATATAACTATTTCTCTGAAAAACTGAAATTGGTGCACTAACAAGAGGAGGCAAAATAGATAACTATCATCAAGAGAGAATTATTTTAAAGGAGCTGACAAGGCAAGTTGGTTCACGTAACGATCTTTGTGGGTAATGATCCTTTTCTAGAGACTCCCCATTGTTACTTTCCTGGGTGATCAAGAACAGCGTGACCAACATTTAAAAACACCAAAAAGACAAATGAGGGAAAGAAATCCAGACTGCAGGAGCTTATGGGAAATGAAACAATGACTTAGACTTTAGAATTCCATATTATAGATGGCATTCTTCCATTGAATATGTCTCTTCAAAAAAACAGCCCTGCAAGGCACAATCAACGACAGTTGATAATAGATTAGATGTGTCCATTCACGGTTAACTTCTCACAGCACTGGCTTGGAAATGGGAAAGATGAATTTTTGAGTTCTGGCTCCTTTAAGGGAGGCAACATTTGGTCTGGCAGCTTTGTTTGTCATTACTCCATGCTACAATGGTGTTTGGTTTCATCCAAGCCTTTGGGTATTTCCTTGCTGTTCGAAGCTTTTACAACACAACAAAGAGGAATCTGACAATACACAACCTCTTTCACAAGTTGGTTGCTCATTGGGTTATTGCCTATATAGTGAATTAGCACAAGAAAAACTGGGTTTAGATAATTCTGTAATTGAACTTGAGTTCAGTGTCAGCAACAGTACAGGAGCAGCCAAGAATGGGGTTATTCCTAAATCCTATCAAACAATAACAACTATATGCAAGGTAGCATATTGAGGATTTGTCTGAGAGTCTTTGGCAAAGAATCAGATCAGAAGACAATGGAATCCACAATTGCTCTCTGGAAGGAAAGCACTTGGTGCATCCTGGCCTAATGAGGCATCCCCAACTGTCAGTCAGCCTTCTGCCAATTCTACTGTCTCCTTCAGAAATGCAAAAGGATTAGAAGGCTAAGCTTCCCTGAACTTTGTCTTTTAAGTTTTCTCTTCTTGAAAGCGGTCCACAGAAAACCTAATTATAATGTGAGGGAGTGAAGGCTTACTCATCATGAGTCATAATTTTGGTGATATAGTAAATGATGGCAGATCCACAACAATGTTCAGAAGGTTGGCTAATGGACAAGAGATGAACAACTGGAGTTCTAAATATAAGAGTCTGAGGCAAAAAATTAGATTTAGCTCACATTGTAAAACTATACTAAGGCTAGCATATAGCATGGAATTGAAGATCATAGAAGGTTTGGAATAAGAGGAGAAAAATGATCATCATTAATTGTGAGACTGGAACAGAATCAAAACTTAATCTTGACACTGATTAACATGCACATCTAAATTCTTGATTAAGCCTGTCCAGCTCATTGAGCTAATGGTAAGTTTCATTAGCATTGCCATGTTCACAGTAAAATGGTCATGTTGATAGTAAGGTACTAAGATGAAAATATTGTTACTAGGGTTTTCGGCACAGTTATCCCGCACAGGTTCTGTGAACGTGTGAGTGGAAAGCAGTTATTACCCTTGGACATATCCCTCTGCCGCCAATGCAATCACCAGCCATGATGTTGTTTGGTAGTTCATTTGGTACATGAGAAAGGGAAGGAAATAATATGCATATAGCTTCTTTTTCATATCAGCCAGGATCCTGGCAGAAGAGTGTCTAGCTAGCATGTAAAGCTAGTTAAACCCATGGGCACCAGTAAGCATAGGTGGTGGGTGTGATTTCAGCTATAGGTGGGGCTCCGTATCTGCGAATTAACTATCTGCAGATTGGGTTCAACGTGGGTCACCTGGACCCACATTGAGTCAGATTAGCCACAATCTCAAGTCTCCTGAGGTGCTCCGGTCATCTCTAGAGCCTCTTCTGAGGCCCATGGAGACTCTGTGGGCCTTAGAAGGTCACTTACAGTTTTACGCAAAACCCGGAAGTGACATTTTAAGGCCTTATAAGGCCTTTGGAGGACTTGGGAGGGCTTCTTCAGCCCTCCAAAGGCCTTAAACGTCACTTCTGGATTTTACACAAAACTGGAAGTGAACTTCTAAGGCCTCCTAGAGGTCTCAGAAGAGGGTCTGGAGGTGACCAGAGCTGTGTTCAAAAGCCTTAAAGGTTGCCAACTGCAGATTTTTTATCTGTGGTTTTTTTTGGTATCCGTGGAGGGTCCAGGAATGAATCCCCTGCAGTTACCAAGGCACCACCTGTATTTATTTATTGACGGAATGTTAAGGAGAGGGGGTCATGTGCATTCCCCAAAGAAAACCACACCATTTCAAATGGCCATCTTGATAAGATACATATGTTTCCATTTTTTGACAGGGCAGAATGTTAGTATTTTAGAACCTGTTGGATATTAAAATACCAGCCCATGAGCTACTTGGGCTAGTGTTTTGTTGCCGATGACCTTACTTTCAAGACGTGCATCCTGGTTACACCTAACTCTCCCATCATCTGCCAATATTCAGTCAAATGTTACATAATGAACATGGAATAGCAAACAGATCAGTTTGTGGAAGATAACAGTTTCTACCTGCAAACCTGTTTTGTTTCTGGAAACTCATCCTCAAAAATAACACAGTGTTATTCATTATTTGTTCATTTGTTATTGTTCATATATTGAACAGATTTTGAGGCTTCTGTTACCATAACAAAATATTCCTGCTTCAAAACACAGTTCAAAGTGCCCCCAGGCCAACTGTTTGCTCTGTTTTTTTACACAGCTTTTCTTTCTGAAGAAAACACCATAAAAAGGCAAGTGAATCAATCAATATGCTTAACCAAAATAGTACAAACAGAGAAGCACATTTCTTTGCAAATGTTCCATTCCACCTATTTACAGAAATGAAAATGCTATTTACAGGAATGATCTTTAAGTTTAAATAGCAGCAACAATAGCAACGACAGATTAAAAAAAAGGAAAAGGACAGGTTTCCTTTGGCATAACAACAGTAATAATGTCTGGGTAATGTTAAAGAGTGTACATGTATTGTGTCTTCATGTAATTTACATATATTCCAGTAGCATCAACAGTCTCCCATATTAATTTGAGACCTACTTTGTGTGTTTACTTGTAAAAATTATTCCTACTTCATAATGTTTGACTGCATTTCATTCTCTACAGCAGGACTGTCAAACTCATTTCATACAGTGGGCCGAATAGCATTCGTGATGCTTGCTGAAGGTCGGAAGTGATGTCACTGGACAGGAAGCAATGTCATTAAAAGTTCACAACCAAAATTAAGCATTTTTCTCACTTAGGAACTCATTAGTTGAAAATGATAGAAGAGAAAATATGCAAACCGTGATCATATTTCAGGATATGGGACAGCCCAGTTTTCACGTGGGCTGCCCTTTCAGCAGTAACACCTTAGCACTGCTCAGCAGCTGAGAGCTGGATAAAAAGCTTCAGCAAGCTGCACCTGGCCCCCGAACCTTATTTTTGACACGCCTGCTCTACATAATCAAGCAAAAAACATACTGGTGGGAGTGGTATATTTATTAACCTTTCTGCCCAGCCCACAGGTGTACACATTTTATCCCTGTTGCATATATGCAACATTGGGCAGAAATGCTAACCCCTGCCAACTGGGTAAGAGACACTTTTTAAGTGGGTGCTCTTCTTTTATCTAGCAGGGGGAGAGTAACTGGCCCACCTCACCCCAGCACTGTCTTTTCTAGTGGCTGACTGCTGGTATTCATTTGCATCTTTTTAGATTGTGAGCCCTTTTGCGACAGGAAGCCATTAGTTGCTTGTTTGATTTTCTCTGTAAACCGCTTTGTGAACTTTCCGGTGAAAAGCGGTATATAAATACTGTTAATAACAATAATAGTAATAATAAATGGCTTAACCTGAAAGCCTCTGTCATCTTCCTTCAAAAATTTGAAAATCCAAGTTATTCAGATGGGTATATTTTTAGTCTGGGATATCACACATCACCAACATAAACCTAGTGTAATCGGTAAATTTGCATAAAACATTTACCACAGTGATTTTCAACGTTTTTCATCTCACGGCACACTGACAAGGCACTAAAATGGTCAAGGCACACCACCAGGTTTTTGACAATTGACAAGGCACACCATGCTGCCAGAGGGGGTTCACATCTCCCATTGGCCCTATTAATAAATGACCTTCCCCCAAATTCTTGTGGCACACCTGTGGACCACTCGCGGCACACCAGTGTGCCATGGCACAGTGGTTGAAAATCGTTGATTTACCTTTTGGTTTTTCATTGGAAGCTCATAGTCAAATCCTAAGTAACTAACTCACTGCACAGCAATGCAGAGGTGCCAGTGGGGCATCCATTCTAACTCAGAGGGGCGTTTTGGCCTCCAGAGGCCTCCTTGTGATAAGGGAACATTTACTCCCTTGCCTCAGGGTAAGCCCATCGCAGCCAACTGTTTTGCTAGAGTCCCAGTCCAAGCTTGACTTTGACCATTTATACCCACTTTAAGCTAATTAGCTCCCCTGTGTTCCCCAGCAATGGCCCTAGTTCTGCACTGCTGGACCCCGCCACCATGGTAGCTCGCCTGTTCAACCTGCAGAGGTCCTCCTTCCTCCCCTCTTCTGACAGCAGCTTCTCCAGCCATCACAGCAACACCTTGGTCCTCAACAGGTCCTGGGCATGGCAGCCACACACCAATCTCCAGCAGTCTCTGTTTCAACAACCCTCAGAAGTCCATTTGCCCATCTGTTCATTAGTCCTTGGTCAATCAACAGGTCCAGTAGCCAATCAGCTAGTCCATTAGTTCATTAATCCCTCAGTTTAGCTTGCTTGCCTGCCTTCTCCAAGCTTTCCTCCTTCTACTAACCACCAAACTCTCCCTTCTTCAGGTGCTGCTTTTATCCCTTAATGAACTGGTTGCCTCTGGTGGCTTAAGCTGTCAGTATACCCACTGCTAGTTAGAGCTCTGGGGTTAACCCTATGCTTGCCTACCAATGCAAGGGGCCACTGTTGATATCACACCCTATCTCCTCCAGGAATCTTGCACATTGCCATTACACCAACCAGGGTGTACTTGGACCTGCACTAGCAATACCTCTGCCACAACTCTGCATGATCCTGTGAAGGCGAACTGAGCCCAGGAAGGGAGTTTGGATTTGGTGGATGCTGCTGTTCCCAAATCCACCACTTCCTGAGGATGATCCACTGTCCTCCCCAGCGCCACCCCAAGTTTCTGCTCCCTGTTAGTTTCTCTGTAGCATGCAGGCTAATTGCCTGCATGTTCAGCTCTTCAGTTAAGGAACATTTTTAAACAAGACACACTTGAGGCTGCAAGTACTTCTACATAAAGCAAAAGTACAGTAATGGGTGTGGGGAGACAACGTCAGATATACATACAGACATCCCCCATATCCACAGTTTCTATATCCACAGAGGGCCCTGGAATGGAACCCAAATGGATACAGGGGCCCATCTGTACATCTGTTTTGTACTATATAGTAAAGAGCTGGTACAGGTCTGAAGAGACCCATTGTGGAGTGGAGGCTTATGAAGGGATAAGGAAGTTTAAATCTTCTTTCCCCTCCAAAACCTTCCAATCTGCCCCCCCCCCCCGATACAGCATGCTCCTTTTTGGTGTAGCTGCTGCACCAGTAAGGAAGGATAGGATTGGGCTCTGAGATGAGTTATTCACCAGAGACTGTAAAATTAGGAAGCTGCCTCTGGTGATCTCAACGACCCTAAATTGAAGCTAACACTTAGTAGAAAGTTCAGGTGTTCTCCTGACGATCCAATGGAATGACATGTTGAATTATCAGTTGTATGTCATATTTACTGATGATGACTAGTTGGGGGCATGAAGAATTACTTTAGACACACCCAAAGCCATGGGGTATACTGGACACTTTAGCCTTCAAACACAGCAGACGCCATGCCATAGGCAAGCTGGTTACAAAAGTCCTTGGTTTTTAAAGGCGGCTTATCGTGTAATATGTGAGAGTACTCTAAGAAAGCGAAGCCCAGACCATTCATGGGCACACAGAACTAGTTGCACAGTTTCTAGGGATAGTGGGTAATCTTAATCTTTTGAGAATGGATGTCCAAATCTATACAAGAAAATCTGATCCCATTTCAGCTAATAGAAAATCCAGCTTTCCAGGATCTCATTAAGGTTTCCCAAGGAAAATGTATGTTCATAATAATTCCAGTGACTGAGAATCATGCTCATCCAACTGTGCAGCTTTAGTTCTTTTCATCTATATAAAATTTGTGACAAGTATATTGTAAACATAATTTAGTGGTCTCTATTTATTAAGTGAAGCCTGGTATAATTCAACAGAACAAGTTACTCTGTTTGTTTATCTGACTTGTGCTATTATCAGTGAGAAATTGCTTAGAAAAATTTTGAGAAGGATTTCCAGCATTTGGGAGCAAATGACATAGATCTCAGTTAAATTTTTTAAAAAAACTACTAATCTGAGTTATATTTTTAATTAAATTGCGACAAAGCCAGATAGCAAAAGAGGGATCACACAGGATACACATCGTAATATAATTCAAAGGGCAAAATTGCACATTGCATTAAGTATGTCATTAACGTAAGGTTGTAACATACCAAATTGGAGCCATGGAAGTCCCTATCATAAGGAGAACCATCATGCAAAAAGGAAGGGCTTCACAGGGTTGTGCAGAGGTTTTCTACTTGTGATCAACAGCAGCCAAAGGAAGGATCCAGATTAATGCATGAAGAGTTAAAGTACTAAATGGCAAACCTCCTCTGAAACTTTCACAATAGGGATTAAATTCATATTGAATTGGTGAAGCACCGGTGCTAGGGCCCGCCATGAGCTGGCGCACAAAGTTTAGGATTGGGCCCTAAGTCCCTTGCTTTAAGACTCTTAGGGCACAATCCAAACCTGTGCTGGAACAGGCAAGCCAGGAGGCTTGCACAGCATCCAATGCGGGTTTGTGGGTAGCAGCAGCTCAGCCAGAGGCAAGGGGAAACTCTTCCCTTCATCCCTGGGTAAGGGCTGCTGGCTCCAATGGGTTTCTGGAGGTAGCGCAAGTCCAAGGAGAGTGGAGCGGCTTGAAGTCGCTCTGTTCTCCATGGGGCTCCCTCCGCACAGCACTGCCTCCGGCTTCCCGCGCGCCCACCTCCGGGGCCACCCATCGCCCTCCCGTCCTCCCCCGCCCAGGAACGCCGCTCTACCTCCTCCTCCCTGCCGCTCCCACGCCTACCTTTGCCGCTTGTGTCTGCGCAGGCATGCCGACACAAGCGGCTGCTCGGAAGCTGGCGCGGAGGCTTATGTCAGCCAACACGGCTTCCTCATCAGGAGGCGCAAACGTGCTTTACAGCACATTTTTGACCCTCCCTGGCCAGCCAAACTCAATGTTACACTCAATGCGTACTTTTTTTTTTTTTAATGTTCAACTGAAATCTATTGCTATTCCAAGTAAACATGTTAAGGAACTACTTTGCTTCAAATGTGATGTTGCTGGACATGTAATATCCACATCCAAGTACAAAGTGTCTCCAGAAACTAGAGCCCTGCCCAACTACTTAGCACAGTTTCTTTCTATGGACATTTGATACCTGAGTAGAACTGCTGATTTACAAACTTTTGTGGACAGAGACTTTTCTACATGCTGCTGTTAACAACAGACCTATGAAGCTACACTTGGTTCAGATAAAAAAGGAATTATTAGTGTTACTAAATTATAAAATACATGAACAAAACAGCTATAAATCACCAGCTAGCAGATAAATGAAAATTTCAGGGTCATCCACATGGGGTCATCATTCATGTCCATACTTCCGGTAACAGTGACAGTAGATGGATGAGTCCAAGCTTTTGTTACTATTAAATAAGACTTATACAGGAAATAGATCCATTTATAATTTTCTGGAGTTTCAACAAAAAAAGAAAAAAAAATGAAGATCCTACAGCTTACATTTCAGTAATGATAAATTATTAGCTAGTCAGTAAAAGGTCAATATGATATCTAGGCTACTAATTGAAGACAGGAATATCAATAACTGTAATTGTGGGATGATGGAATACAGAATACCAAAAGGACTCTGAACAAATATACATGGGATATTTCAGCATGATTCTGTGCAATTTAGTACACTGTCTTCTTACATATCCTATCATGTACTATCTACAACTGTTCCATACATGGTATAGCTGGGCAAAATAGGTCATTGGACTAATAAAGCAAGTCTCCTTATATTGTATTCAGGCAATTTTTAAAATGTTAAATCTGAACACAAGCACATAGACAATTATGCCAGCCTGCGAAAACCTGAGATGGCTGAACTATTTCAGAGTCACCTCTGAACTCAGGAAGAAACGAAGCCCCCTACTACCCCAGAGACATGTAGTTGTTTTTGGGTGGGGGTTGGAAGATTCATGGTAAGTTTTTGGGCGGTGGAACAGCTGAGAATGGCATTTAGCAAAGCTAGAAAATTGTTTGGCAAATGTATTGGTAAAATCTGTCTGATGTTTCTTTTTTTAAAAGTTTGGCTCATTTGTGAGTCATTTAACCTGGAAAGGGAAAGAAGAGAGCAGGAAGTGCATGAGTTCTAACCACTAGGCACTACTCCCCTCAGTCTGAGGGCTCCTCCAGTTGTATTTCTTAATGCTGATTAGCAATTTTAGCTAAATGTAACCTCCTTATCCAGAGGCAACAGGTTCCTTGCTCAGGTGACAAGAGTATGACAGAAAAACAGGATTGGAGAAGATGAACTTTTGATCTGATCCAGTCGAGTTCTTGCATTCTGACTATCTGATTGATTTTACACACAAGATGCAGTCCATTGTTGCACACACTTTAGCTTTTAGGACAAAACATGATGTCAACAACTCACAGTACAATGCAAAAAAATGTTCACTTCAATTGACTTTTTGTTTACATATTTAGGTATTGTAACTTGCCATTCCTCATGGCCTCTAGCAAAAGTAGGATTACTTTTCATCAATAAATCACTCTTTTATGACAGTGTTAGTAACTTTTGTCATAAATTAACTTTGAACTGCCAGACTGTCAATGACAGATTCTTTCTTCCAACCAAATAATAGTCTGGTTTATTATTCTGCCTTAGGTCAGTAGGCTAGTTTTGTGTGTGTGTTTACAACTACTGCTTTAGTTTCTTCCTCTCTCTCTCTCAAATTTGTTGTTACACTAGAATTTCCTTATAATTTTTGAGTAGTAGATTGTTCATCATTGGAGGTCTGAAAGCAGAAACTGAATAGTCATCTATCAGGGATGCTGTAGTTGTGGGCAGCCTGTTTCAGCTTAGGTGATTCAATAACGTTACAGGTTTTTTCCAACCCAGCCCACTCCCCACCTCAATCCACCCAATCCTCTCACACTGCAGATTTATCATTGATAGCAGAGGTTCTGCTGGTCTGTATCACCGATGCACAGTTTCCAGGATGGCCTGCTGCTGGAAGTACCTTTGTGAGGTCTACCAGCATAACACCTAGATAGGATTGAACCACTAGTGAGTTTATGACTCACTAGCCACCTTGGGTCACTTCTGGGAGAAAGGAAGAGAATGAATGAATGAATATAAAATAACTAAGGAGCGATCTGAATTCCTGTAGCTCCTTTATACTACGTGTAGGATTAATAAGTGTTCTATTCGATATGACATTAATATGGTCAACCTCCTTTGACCTTAGATAATCTGTCTTTATGATTTTAAAGGAACATTGTTTTATATTGTACAATACATATGTGTACATTAACCCCAACAAAAACAACACTGTCTCTTTACTTTGTCTATGCAGGTCATGCCTTGTTATCCACTAGTGGTTCCGTTTTGGAACCCCCAGTGGATTTTAAAAATCAGTGAATACAATTATGCCAGCCTGTACAATTAGTGAAAAAATAGCTTTAAAGACCCACTTCCAGGTTTTCTGTTCCTCTACGGCTCTTAATGGAATAATTTCATTCCATTAGATTCCATTGGACTCATTAGCCTGGGAAGGCAGCTCATCTGAGAGAAGGAAAACTCTGATCCCAAACCTCCACTGCCTTGTGGCTACATCCAGTTATGGAAAAGGCTTCAGGAGTCAACCTCGAGGCAAAATCCAGAGCCGGAGTCCCTGAGGTAGTTCATGGCTGAACACAGTCACATTCTGGCAACTCCTGCGACGCCACTGGAACCAACCGTATTGGCTTCTGCCTTTCCATTGGACCATTCCAGTGATGTGGAGAAGGGGGATATGCTGCATGGGTAACAGTCTGTCCTCCATATCTACTTTACCCAGGTTTCACACACTGGAGAGGACACTGTTCCAGAACCACCATTCAGAGCGCAATACCATAGTCTTCCGAGATTGAAGGATGCCAACATAGTAGCTGAGATTCTATACCAAAGCATTCTGGGGCAAGAATGAAGAAGCAAAAAACCCAGAAGTGGGTCTTTAAGCTATTTTTAACCCCAAGAAGCTTGCAATTGGTGTAATTTAACAGCGTGAAGGTAGGAAATTGGATCTTGGTGCTTTTTTCCCCTTATTACAAGGCATTTAAATGTGGACCCTGGTATCAGTGGTGATTCAAATCAGTTGATAACAAATCAGTGGATACCGAGGCACCACCTAATACCAGAGCACCTACCATCTGTTACCAAAATTTGCGAGTAACAAAGCAATCTATCAAGACATAGTTGTGGTACCGGAGGGTTGACTTACAGCCCAATCCTGAGTTCGGCGCCATGGCTTCGTGCCTGCATGCCTTCAACATTTACCACTGGGCTACCGCCCATGCTAACCCAGTGCCAGCTGGTGCTGGGCTAGTGCCAGGCTAGCACAGGGCAGGCGCCCAGCCTCTGCCACTCAGCAGTCTCACGGACCACCAAGCCACAGCATGATAAGCGGGGAAGGGGGGCAGAAAGGAGGCGTTCTGGGGAGGAGGAGGCCAGCGGAGGGTGGAGAGAGGGCGGGGGAAGTGTGACGGAGCGGTGGGGGTGGGGAGAGGGCAGGTGGGTGGCGTGCTGGGGGAGGGAGTGGGAAGGCAGAGAAGTGGGTCCTGTCCGTTCGTGGAGGGCTCGGCGCCCTACACAAATAGCTTTACCTTACCGCCAACATTTTGGTTGGCAGTAAAGTGAGTAGCCCCATTGCAGGGCTGCTTCTCCCGAGGTGCCGCCTTTGGTAGCCCGAGGCGTGCAGAATCTGGTGGCAGCCGGTGCCTCCGAGGCTGGGCGTCGCGGGCAGCTCAGGATTGGGCTGTCAATAAATTCTTTCCAGATTCTTTAGCTACCTTTTATCTCATGCAATGGTCTACAACCTGTTTACCCCCTTTATCCTTTTCTAATCAAAAGATGCCACAAAGGTAAAAAGTTTGGATGTTTACACCTTGAAGCATTAGTTCAATATCAACATATTTTTTCAAATTATTTTTCTCTGCATATCACTCTTTCAAATCTCAGTTCCTTCCCCATTTGATAACGTTTTTGCTAGCTTGTTTTATTTTCTTACCTTCACCCTAGAGGTGACTGAAACTTGGGTGTGAGTGATGGGCTCTCTGTGAGATGTTTTCAAGGAGCTCCGTGTAGAAAACAATATGAAAATGTATGTCCTTATCAACACAGTACTGTTCTAAATTATGTTGTTCTCTTCCCTAATATATTCAATTCTTCTGTACCTGTGTATCTCTGACTGTCTCTGTGACTCTCTCCAGTCAATCAATCATTCTCTCCACAGTGCTCCATCACATTTATTTCACGAGGATAGCATTTCTTCTTTCTTCCATATGAAATCTCTGACACACATATATTCAGGCATTTATAGTAATAATCCATGCTAATTTAAAGTGGCTTGTAACTGGAAGTATCACCAGCTGGTGATGACCTCTAATATCTATAGCAGTGTTGAAGGCTAGCTATGATTAAAATTTTATTATGGTTAGTGTAATTTTGTGTAAGGTGGGGAAAGTTAAATTCCATTCCATTCCTAAGCGATGAGGAAGAAATGTTAGCTCTAGGAAATATAGGGGAGGATTTGGAAGACTTTAAGTGGAAGATTGGAAGCAATGCTGCCAAATTTATTTCACATGGAACTGAAAGACTTCACATAGACCAGTGGTTCTCAAACGTTTAGCACCAGGACTCACTTTTTAGAATGAGAAACTGTCAGGACCCACCAGCACTGATGCCATAACCAGACGTGACATCATCAAGCAGGAAAATTTTTAACAATCCTAGGCTGCGATCCTACCCACACTTACCCAGGAGTAAGCCCCATTTACCATTGTTTAAAGCATATACAGAGTAGTCTGTTAAAAGTACAGATCTGTAACATTTTCCCAGTGCAGTCACATGTCAAGGTAGCATCAAGTCTAATATATTAAAAATAAAATATTGAAATGAATGGGGATGCACCTGAAATTGACTTGCAACACATCTAGTGGGTCCCAAACCACAGTTTGAGAAACACTATGTCATAGACCATTCATGTCATAGATGGGACTGTGGAGAAACCTGAAATGTGTTTCTTACACTATCATGAATGTCTATTGGTCCTTCTCGATTGTCTTGAAACATATAGTTGTGTTAAAATATCGTGTCCCTTAAATTGTTTTGTCTGGGATTAAAGGCCACAGTCTAGTGAAAACATCACCCACATCTTTGATGGGTATCGTGAAAGGTTTGTAGGCAGAACAACATGCTCAAAACCATCCTTCTGTGTACAGAGAAAACCAGGCTATAAATGCTGCTGGTGTTGACATTTTTACTAGACCGCAGCATTTAATCCCATACAATTTTAATTGAAACAATAGCAATACTGGCCATGAAAGTCTTAGATTGTATGTCCCTTAGATTATTTTATGTATATTTAATACTAAATCATTTCCTGTGGGCAATTTTTCTTGAATTCAATACATGCAATGGGCATGTTAAAAGACAAATATTTCATGCATGATTTCCTAACAAAAGGTTAAAATGTCAAAATGTGCTTCATCTTCCCCCACGCCCCAGTACAAGTTCAGAAAAAGATAAAAGTTCATAAATACAAAACTATGAAATCGCAATTACATAGAGCAGCCCAGGGGTATTCTATTGTGGTAGTGTTCCCTCAACAATTCTCTAAAACTAGCCTATGAGAAAGAAGGGGAGAAAGGTATGGTATAAATGCAACTGGCAACCCAATCCTTCCCAAACGCCCCCCATGTAGCTGAATACATTGCATCTGCCCCCCTACTCTCTGGGGGGAGGAAGTTGCAGAGGTCTCCTCTGAGTAAGGGTCAATTTTCATCCAATTTTCCAGTGCCAGTGTTACTGTGCCAGTGCGGTATACGCTGCTTCCTGTGATGGAGAGGCAGTCATAGATGCCTCCTCAAGGTATGGAAACGTTTATTCCCTTACCTCGGGGATGCACTGAGGTCGCACTGGTGCTGGAAAGTTGGATAGGATTGGGCCTTAAGTGAACATTTGTTCCCATGCCTGGGAGTATGCCCATATGGGGCCTCCTAAACCTGCACCAGCAATTGAGCTGGCACAAATTCAAGTGGACCTGGAAGGCAGAAATAATTTATATATGCCAACACATCAATACGACCCTTTCCTCACCTCTATCCACCCCCCTCTCCACCTTAGTCTCTGCCACATTCTGCCCAAACCCTGGGCTGTCTTACCAACATCAGGGCCAAAGGGAAAGCTGCTTCTGGCAGTGGCCCTGCTGCACAAAATGGTATGTTGCTATTTCCGAACTTGTCAAAAAGCAAGTTCCAGCAGTGCAGTGTACCTGTAGGATTGGGCTACAAGTAACTAAGGGCACAATCCTAACCAGGTCTACTCAGAAGTAAGTCCTATTTTGTTCAATGGAGCTTAATCTCAGGAAAGTGTGGTTAGGATTGCAGATGGGCAGCCCAATAATGAGCTCCCATGGCGTGCAGCTTCGGTGGCGCCAAAAACAGCTGCTGCCAGATTCTGCACACCATGGGCTACCGCAGATGGCACCCCTTCTCCCGGGTAAGGGAAGTTGCCCCACAATGGTTTACGGCACGTTTGCGACAGTGCACGCTGGCGGTAAACTGGCGTGTCAAGCCCAGGATTGGGCTCTAAGTTTGCTTGTCTCAGACATATTCACCCTCTAGAACAAAAAATATAAATATGATTGAAGTACCAAGTAGACTTTGTTGGTGGTTCTTTTTTCCTAATTACACTATAGGCAACAAGAAATTGGTACAATAATCTCACTTTATTACTAAATACTGTGAATTTTCACTGTAGCAAAGCAGAACTTAATATATGTTGGCTCCATCAGCTTCAAGAACAAACCCAAGCCATGCACCTCCTTTCAAAAATTTCATAACATACTGAGTTCCACATAAAACAGGAAAGTAAATGGTAACAAGCTGTTTCTAAATAGTTTCTATTGGGATTTTTAATCTTCTCTCAGCAAACTCCTGTAAGAAGTTTATATAATATCATTCTGGCTGGTTTGTTTTAAGTTATTGTTGATGTGATATGCTCAATGATGTTGTACGTTATCTTGAAGGGTTTGCATAGGGGCCATAACTCAGTTATAGAATACATTGTGCTTTGCACACAAAAAGTTGGAAGTTTAATTTCTGTACTCTCCAACTAAGGAAAGACCCTTGTCTGAAACTCTGGAGAGCTTTGCTGCATAGACATTACTAGGATAGATGGATAAGTGGTCTGATTTGGTATAAGACAGCTTCCTATATGTCTTATGGGACCAAAAAGCAGGATATAAATATTTTAAATAAATAAACTAACCTCATCTGTGCTAATGCTCCATTAATGATAGATTATAATCTCCAGGTGGAATTAGAGGCATTTAAAGGCATATATCACTGATAACTCATACAAGTAGTTCTTCATGGAGCTATGCTTTTTTGTCATGTTAAATAGTTTCTGACATTTCTGGTCAAGATAAAACATCACTGAGAATTGTGAGTCTGTGTTACTGGTAACTGATAAAATAATCAGTACTTTACCAATGGTTAATGTAATTGACAACTTTTTACAACCTCCCTTACCTCTGGTAAAGTCAATTGATATGGGGTAGGGTTTATTTTACAGTTGCCTGTTCTTTACAAATGTACAAATATCAGTGCTGAATTTACCAAAAAAAGATGTGTGTAGGGGCGACGACAACATTCAGTTCAGACAGTAGTGTTTTACAGGTGTAGTAGAAAACCACTATCTCATGGCAGAAGTATTAAAGGCCTTGTACTTTCTAGGCAGACACTTCTGTGTTAAAATATTCTTTGAGGTATTATACATAAGACCTGCTAGCATTCTCAGTTCTATCTTCACAATAAGTGTTGTCACTGAAATATTTGTTAATTGTATTGTATTGGCAACCTTCAGTCTCGAAAGACTATGGTATCGCACTCTGAAAGGTGGTTCTGGCACAGCGTCTAGTGTGGCTGAAAAGGCCAATCCGGGAGTGACAATCCCTTCCACACTGGGAGCAAGTGCAGTCTGTCCCTGGTCTGTCTCCCTGGCTATGGGCCTTCCTTCTTTGCCTCTTAGCCTCAGACTGTTGGCAAAGTGTCTCTTCAAACTGGGAAAGGCCATGCTGCACAGCCTGCCTCCAAGCGGGCCGCTCAGAGGCCAGGGTTTCCCACTTGTTGAGGTCCATCCCTAAGGCCTTCAGATCCCTCTTGCAGATGTCCTTGTATCGCAGCTATGGTCTACCTGTAGGGCGCTTTCCTTGCACGAGTTCTCCATAGAGGAGATCCTTTGGGATCCGGCCATCATCCATTCTCACGACATGACCGAGCCAACGCAGGCGTCTCTGTTTCAGCAGTGAATACATGCTAGGGATTCCAGCATGTTCCAGGACTGTGTTGTTTGGAACTTTGTCCTGCCAGGTGATGCTGAGGATGCGTCGGAGGCAGCGCATGTGGAAAGCGCTCAGTTTCCTCTCCTGTTGTGAGCGAAGAGTCCATGACTCGCTGCAGTACAGAAGTTATTTGTACTGCAGTACAGTACAGTACAGTACAGTACAGTACAGTACAGAAGTTATGTGGTATTTATTAATACCACATAAGGAAATACTAGCATAAAAGTCACTAGCTACTGTTTTATGACCACAGCTCTACCATGGCCCTTAGGTGCAACTAAACATTATGAGAGATGAATGGCTACTGCCAACACATTACTCCTTATTCATTTCCCTAGTAACATGTATTAAAAGAAACAAATGACACTGTATCATCACTTTCAACATTTTTCCAACCCCCAATTCCAGTTCATTCTTTCCAGTAGGCAGGGGAATGAGATGGTATTACATAACAAATTTAGTACTAGATGTAATTGAAAATGTGTGTAGGAGTCAGACATATAGATTTGTGACAGTTATGCATCCCCCATAATGTCTTTCTGACTATGTTGACTATTGCCTATGTAAACTGCCTTGAATAAAGTCAGAGGAGCAATCCATTGACAAGGAAGTCGGTAAATAAATACTGCTATAATAATAATTACACACACACACACACACACACACACACACACACACACACACACACACACACAGGTCCAACCTTGTTATACACAGATTTTTTATACACTGATTTGACTCAACACAGATGGCCCCTGCAAATGAGAAGGAATGTGCTGATCCCTGGAGAAGGGGGAAAATGCACCCCTTTAAAATGCTTTTCTTATTGTTGTAGAGATTTTTTATTTCAACAGGATGAGAATGGCCCTTTAAATGAAAGGAAAACAGTCCTTTACAATAGTTAGAGAGGGCAGCCAGCTGACAATCCATCAAGCATTCTCTCTCCAAGCAATCCCCTCCCTTCCCCTGAACAGGTGAAAAAAAGATAATCCTTTCTAAGGGTCTAGAGAGAGACTGATTGTTGGACTGTGGTCTTAATGACTCTATCTTAACAACACAAAGGTCAGTAAGGCTGTTTTTAAATCTCCTGAGCAAAGGCACTTTGTTTTTTAAATTGATTTGATATTTCTTCATTTGTGCAATTTTGCTATCCACATGATTCTGGGAATGGAACCCATGTGAATAATGAGACGCAACCTGTATTTTAAAATATGCAAATATTTCCACCCTGCATTCTGGTTTACCACAAATTGTTTTAACTGTAGTAATATAAAAATAACCATCAAATAAGTAGCTAAGGGAGAAAATAGAGGGAAGCAGAACATCAGCAACACCAATACATGGACAATTACACCAAAAGAAAAAAGAAGCCATCAATAAAAAGCCAGATGAAATGAATTTTCATGGCTCACCTAAAGACCAAAGCAATGGAGCCAATTAAGCCTCATATTGAAAAATGCATTCCTGGAAATGTCAGTCGAAATTACAGTTGTAGGGTAAGAATGTACCCAATGCATTAAGAAATGGGTGTGCTAGGGAAGTTTCAATGCTCTTTTTAAAATAGCAATTCTAAAAAAGCATAATTCTCCTTGTACTTCCATCAACACACTTTTTCTTATTCCACATTATGTTCCTTTCATGGATATATTCTAGAACAGTGACTCTCAAACTTCTAGCACTGGGACCCACTTTTTAGAATGAGAATCTGTCAGGACCCACTGGAAGTGCTGTCATGACTGGAAATCACATCATCAAGGAGGAAAATTTTTAACAGTCCTAGCCTGCAATCCTACCCACACTAACCCAGGAGTAAGTTCCATTTACTATCATTGTTAAAAGTATATACATAGTAGCCTGTTAAAAGTACACATGTGTAACATTTCCCCAAATGCAGTCACATGTAGCATCAAGTCTAATATATTAAAAATAAAATATTGAAATGAATAGGGACCCACTTGAAATTGGTTCATGACCTACCTGGTGGGTCCCGACCACAGTTTGAAAAATGTTCTAGAACGTAAGACCCAAAGTATGTGTTTCTTAGAAATTCATGTGTGTCACTGACTTGCATCTTCCATTAGCATTTCTTCCCCTCCATCTCTCCACTAATAAAGGATATAAACTGAAGGTTAAATCAGTTACAGAGCAATCCTATCTTGCACTGAAACAGGCAGGCCAGGAGAACCGCACTGTATCAAGCGCAAGATAGGGTCCCAAAGTGACTCAATCAGAGGTAAGGGGAAACTCCTCCCCTTACCCCAGGTAAGCCACCACAGCTCCAATGGGTCTCCTCAGACTCGCACCACCTCTGGAGGTGGCATAAGTCAGAGGAGAGCAGAGCGGTTTGCAGCCGCTCCATGCTGCTCGGGAAACGCGGTTGGGATCTGGCATATCTGCCGGGTCCCAGCCCCATCCCTTGCTCCCCACCTGCCTCCTGGAACACCCTCCACCTGCCATCTACCTGCCCCAGAATGTCTCCCTCCCGCCTCCTCCCTGCTCTCACCATACCTTTGAGTTGGCTGAGCTGGGCCGACACAAGCCTCCCCTTTCAAGTCAGCGCAGAGGCTGGATTCAGCCTCCACGGGAAAGTGCGGATCTCTGTGCCAGCCCAGCCGACTCTTAAGGAGGCGCAAACGTTCTTTATGGCATGTCTGCGACCCTCCTGGGTCAGCACAAGGAACTTGCACCAACTCAAGGCACAATTTGCATTGTGCCCTTGGTTAAACATTGTTTAAAGTTGTCATATTAGCATTTCACTTACCTCTTCACTTCTTCATTGCCTACCATGTGCTGATGGAATAATGTTATACCACTTTTTTTTTTTTTAAACTACATGTTACCAGGGAGATGCAAGTCAAAGCACCTGTAATGTGTAGTTTGTCCTTGAGTGTCCGGTAAGATAACGAAGTTTGGTTTCCATTTTTAAGAGTGAAAAAAATAAAAGTTAACAAGTATGACTTCCACATAATGTTTATATATTGCATAGCTTTACTGTGAACAACAAAATACTTGCCTATAAAAATGGGGTGCTAGAAAACATTTCTCATTGTGATTCTGGATTCAGGCTGCAGTCTACAATGAATACAATGAATACTTCTGAAAATCAGACATAGGATTGTCCCATTTGATTTAACCTTCAATTTATATTTTAATAAACTTCTCAAACACTGCCATGATTCCCCATAAACATGGATTAACAAACTTTACAGAATAATCCTATGCACGTCCCTCAGAAGTAACAGCTGAATCCTACCACCCAGTTATCAATATCTGTTTATTTACTGCATTTTTATCCCACCTTTCTCCCCCAAATATGAGATGAACTCTCATTATGCTGTTGTAAAAGGTTCTGCAACAGTGGGTGGAATGCACTGCCACTGGAGTGGTTTGGGTGTTGCCGTAAACAGACATCATGGATGTCTGATGCAGACCATGGACTGTGCCAGAAAAGATAAGTTGGCATTTCATGTCTGGGGAGCAGGAGGGCAGGGGGAGTTTGGGCAGATTGGGGGAGGATAAGGAGTGACATGGAGGGACAGATTCAGCAGCATACACACTTTCCAGATCCTATCCCCATCTTTTTATCTGCTTCACCCCCTTTCTCTCCTCAGACTTTCACCAGCTACATAGCTGGTGAAGGTTCGAGGAGACTCATGGGCCTTCAGGGATCCTACATCAAAGTAAGGCAAAAATATTTTTACTTACCTTGTATAGGCTTCTTGACAGCCCCACCACCACAGGGCACACATGGTGGGGGACAGGATTAGGCAGTAAGTCTCATTGGATTTAAAGGCACTTACTCCACTTTTCAGCCTGACACAGAGGAGAGGATGACGCCTAGAGCTCAGCACTGGCACTATGGGCCTTTAGGATTGGGCCTTGAGAGTATTAGTCTTACTTTGTATTAGTAATTTAAATCATATCAATAAAGTTTCTTTAGAATAATACTTAGTCAAAATTAGAACATTTTCAACCCCATCCCAGCCCCATCCCATTCAACTAAAATATTAATGCACTTTGATGAAAGGATACATGGCATTATGCACCCTCATTAACATAAAAAAATAGTTCTCTGTCAGTTGCAGAGGTCTCTTCCAGTGTAAGGGAACATTCATTCCCTTACCCAGGGGTAAACCTCTGCAGTACGGACAGTTTCACTCAGACCTGTACTAGCGAATGGGGTCAAACTCACAATGAGAAAAGTTGAGACAATGGAGTTCTCTTTGGCAATGGCCTCATTCAGCTTAATTATGACTTTTGTGTCAATAAAGCTTGATACATTTTAATTCCAATAACTCTGTCCATGTACCCATCAACTACTTGTCATTTCATATGTCAACAATGTAAAGAACAGTTTTGAGCCTTGGGCAAGAGGTGTGTTTATAGCCCATGAGACCATCAATAGCAAATTCAACACCACTGGCAAAATAGCATTTGAACTGCAAAGAAATTTTCATTCCTGAATTATTTTGCTCCACTTCATTCTTGACAGGTGCAACACCGGACAGCAGTTCTCTTAATAAGGTATGAGTCAGATAGTGTTCCTAATTATTTTTTTTTTAATGAACACTAAATCCTTTTAAGCAACTATGAGCAATCCCTTGCTTTGTTCAGTTTAATAAATCCCAAGCAAATAATTAGAAATATAATTTATTTTATTGCGCTAGAACTCTTATCATATGAATATGGAAGCTACAATATCCCTGGCATTTTACTTCAGTATTGATAAGCACTTATAAAATGTTGTCTTCCTCTCTATTTCCACTTTAATTTCCATTTCTCTGCAAAATGATTTTGTAATATTATCACGGTAATTACATTAAGGAATGTAATAAAATTCTATGACAGCCATAGCATTACATTTTTTATTTATTGAGCTGAAGGAAGGAAATATTTATATGCATAACATTATAAACCATTGTAAATTCTGTAAATAAAACATGTTCCATGAACTGAAAATGAAGGGGAGAGGGATAAAATCTTTATGGAATACCTTGATATTTCCCCCACATTGCATTTTTAATCTCTGAAGGGCTCAATGTCATCATCTTAGCTCTATATAAGAGTTAATTTCAGGAAGATATAAGGGAGAAAAAGTGTGGGTACTTCATCAGTAAATGTTTGCTGTAGACAAGATGCTATTCACTGATGCATTCATTTTATAGATAGAGGCATTAACACTCGGTCCAGGCTATATTGCAAACGGCTGACAGATTAGAGGAGAAAGGCTTCCTAAGGCTGCAATCCTACAGATTTAGGAGTAAGTCCCAGTGAACACAGAGTAACTTCTGAGTAAACATGTATAGCATTATGTTGCAAATCCATTAGCATGATGATACAAGTTGCTTCTCAGCTTAAAACCTATAATTAATTTAAGATTTGCAGGGGAAAATAACTGATTTTTTTTTGTTTGTTTAAAAACTGGTCTGTTCAATGTTGAAAAGTCCTGAGCAGGTGCTCTTAAAACGATTTAAACTCAAGATATTTGTCTACTGATAAATGATGAATTGAACAATCTAAATTGGTATAAGCTGGGGTAGTCCATGAAAGCTTATGCCAAAAAAAGTCTTTGGTACTACAAGACTTGTTGGTAAAATTGAAGAAACATTCATCCTGGAGTTAGTTACAGTAAATGCTAATTGTACTAAATTGCTAGTTTTAGTAAATTGATTATTTAGGGAATTTTTATCTAGGCTTTCAGCCTCCAGGCCTCCAGGGTGGCTCATCAAAAGTGTTCAAATGCAAGGACAACATAAAATCATAAGTGTTTCCTTCCTTTCTCTTCTCCTAACAGCCAGTTGATGTCCTATAGCCACTGTGAAATAGGAGAAGCAATGTTCAAGCTTTGCAAAGAGGTGGCTGCTACCAGTAGCGGGCCTGGGAGGGGCAGGGAAGCAATAGACTCAGGTGCCGCACCCGTGGGCCTTGCAGGAGCAATACCACTGCACCTGACACATTGCCACTATCTGCCACACCATCTCCACCTGCCCTCTAGGAGCTGTTCTGCGGGCAGCTGAAGGCTAGTGCAGCGTTCAGGACCGCTCCGAAAGCCTTTTGAAGCTTCTGGAGTGCTCTTAAGCAGTACTTCCAGAGAAACTGCTGTTTGTACAGAGAAACTGGAAGTACTTTTTAAGACTGTGCTGGAAGCCTCAAGACCACCTTTTGGAGTGGTCCTGAACTCTGTGCAAGGCTCTGTGTGGCTAGGGTGGGAGAAAGTGTTATGTTGGGGGGGGCAACATTGTGGACCTGAACCCCAGGATGCCACAGAGATCAGGTCTGTAACTGGCAGCTACCATGACTTCTATGTGTAGCACCCAGAGTTTCATTTCACTTAAAGAATTTAATTTTTCATTCTAGGAATCAAATGTTGAGATGTCCTCTTTCACACTAGAATCTGGCTATTCATACAACATTAAGATTTAATAGTCCATGACTCATCTGGGCAATCTCATAAAAATTGATATCAGAGGTACTGTTTTGCAGTGTTTCCACACTTACCTATTACGAAAAATCTGATCAATTTCATGGAGTTTGTTCATTTTGAACTGCCTCTATTTTTTCAACATCTTCATGAAACTACTGGCAGAGTTTATTCAGAGACTCAGGGTTAGGTGTGATCAATATACTGATGAAACTCAGTGTTTTTATGTCATTTTTATCTAACTAGTGGATGTCATGGATGAAATCTGAAGTCTGTGGTTGGGTGAATACACTACAGCAGGGTTTTCAACCTATCTCTTTTTTTGCCTGAACATCCCATTTTTGCAAGCACCACCACCCACTTTTGCAAGTACCAATACCAAAGATAGTAGCTTCAGATAGCAGTAGGTGGCTCGCCTCACAATTGGGCTCTGCACTGCATTCTCCTTCCCTTAACTGTACCTCTTTTGAAAGATCAGACAGCTGCACAGTAACATCTTGCCCACCAGCACAACCACCACTCTAGCCATTTCCCCTTTCAGCAGGGTTGGCTTAGACAGGACAGTCAAACATCACCTGCCATTTTATGAAGTACCACCAGTGGTATTGGTACGGCTCGAAAGCTTGATCTCGACAAGATGAAAAAGCTAATGTTTGTTGTTGGTCTGTATGGTATTGGAACTGTTCTAGTGAAGGTCTCACTTCCCCAAAAGTACAGGTGAGTTACCTCTGGATCCAGCGGCACTTTTAGAAATGCAGATGGTATCTGTGGCACATTCTATATGGGAGTACCTCGAAAGAAAGACTGTTTGGAACTGACAGTTGGTTCAAAACATGGAGGCCCTCAAGTTACACCTCTTTTTGAAATGTTGATTGTAACAACCAATTAGTTCTTGAACACAATTTTACAAACCTGGTTTTGACCTTAAAAGATCTAAGTTTGCTTTGGCCCAGGATACCCAAGAGAAAAGCTTCTTACATATGATCCTCTTCATGTGTACAGGTCATTAGATGGACCCTGTTCCAAGATTCAAATTGAGGCTGCCTCTAGCACGACATACAGTTTTCTTGTTGTTCACTATATGGAACTCTATGTTGTGACAGGTTTGGCAGGCCCATTCAGTTTAGGTTTTCAACAGGTCCGTTCTAGTGAGTTTGGGGATAACTATGATTGTTTTATGGGTTCATTTTGCTTTTATAATTTAGCTAAATTTGTTAATCCTTGCTCAACTGTTTTTATGCCAATATTATTTAATTAGCCAATTAATTAATTGCTACAGTTTCAATTGCTTTTAGCTGCCCTGAGGCTTTCTAAATATAAGGTGGGATACAAATCAAGAAAATGAAAATACTTTTAAAAAGTTGTCATTTTAGATGGAAGTTTCATTTTAAATGGAAACCCTGATCAATAACTGTCACTGTGGTGTCATGAAGGCTAAAGAGGAGGCTGCCATGCCGAGATCTCACAAGAGCACTTTTGACAAGATTGTGAGCTATCTTGCAAGACCTTGGGGCTGACACGAGGGTGGCATCAGTAGAAAAGGGGAGGAGGTGGCCTGACAAGACTTCAAAGGATAACAGGGAGGCGGTGTGTGGAGGGCTGGGACTAGGAAAGATCCAAGGATCCAACAGGGGAGGAGACCTCCCCGACAACACCCACAGGATGCTTTCACAGGTGGCCAGTAGCCATGGAATTGGGGGGTCCCCAAGAGAAGCAAATGGCTCCCAGGCCAGGGTTTGGGCACCCCTTCACATGTCAAAAAGAGCCAGATGTCAAGTGCAGGGGTACCAGTTTTGCAAAGAAAATCCTTCCAGAAGACATCTAATGATGTGAAATGTCCACATATGCTACCACTAGCAAAAAGTTGATAAGGCTGCAGTGATTCATGGGTCTTTTGCATCGACTGACAGGCTAGCTTGGGCTCTAGCGATAGTGAATGACGTATGATAACAGAAGTCTGAATAAAGTTACGAATACAATCAAGTACTTATTAACTTTGTTGAAGCTCCACCACATATGCAAAAAAGATCCTGGCCCCACATTCATATTTACAATGTGGTGATATCAGCATGTGTACATGGAGAAGCACAAGTTAGGTAAGATGTCCTGAATATATTGTTTGAAAAGGAGGATTCTCACAACAATGAAATAAATCTGTTTTTGTGGAAATATTTTATGTAGTTTGTTCATTGTATTAATAAACGTTGCCATTTAAGAAAAAACAGTCATTCAAGAATTATTTAATTTGTATGAATTTTAGCTATTAGTTGACTCTCATTTGTATGGATTTTGTGTATTGGTTCCAGTAATAAGACCCTTTTCTGAACTGAGCAGATTAGTGTACACATCTATGGTGTCCATACAAAAAAAGTTATTCAGATGATTTAAACAGCTCTTTATTTTGTTTTCAGCGGAAACCAGGACCGGATTTTCAAAAATGCCTTATCTTGCTTGCTTTTCTGAAACACATTTCTGTACTCTTGGCCATAAATTGACCTATTTTTTTTTCCTGAAGGAAACTATTTTTATCATCCTTTCTCAGCCTTATTCATGCTCATGACAATTTCATAATCCTTTGGACCTGCCAGCAGTAGCTTGGACTCTTGAAAAAAATAAAACAGCCTATTTCTCCTATTATCTACATACAGAGGATGAGATATCTCTCCTTACAATTGTGAGTGGCTCATATTGGCTGGGAATAAAGCTGTTAATCAAGTCTTCAGTGATAACAGTGATTACAGAGGTAAATCAGCCAGCAGTGTGGAAGAATTTCCATTCGTATTTGTATTCCATTTGTATTGCAGTCTTCACAGGGAAGAGTTTACAAGACTGATGCTCTGTACGGATTGTTTATTTATTCAGCCATATTCTGAATTCATCAAAAAGAATTTAGAAGGTCAACCTGTATTTGTTTAAATATGTCTATGAAAGAATAGTTCTTACTTAGCCTTGCAAGCCACAATGATAATCTCTAAAAGCTAGTGCAGCATAGTGGCTAACAGACTGAGAACCCATTCCTATGCATATCTACTCATAAGTAAGTCCCATTATAGTCAATGGGGCTTACTCCCAGGTAAGTTTGATTAGGATTGCATCCTGCGTTGTGAATTGGGACTTTCCCAGTTCAAATCTTATCTCTGCAATGAACATTAGGCAGCCTTGGACACACAGGTCACTTGGTTTTTGATTTTGAATAGATGTTAGATCAGCAATTTTCAACCACTGTGCAGTAACATATTGGTGTGCTGCAAATGGTCTGTAGGTGTGTTACAGGAGTTTGAGGTAGAGTCATTTATTAGCAGGGTCATTGTGGAATGTGCTCCCCCTACTAGCAGCGTGGTGTGGCTTGTCAGTTGTCAAAAAACAGTGTGATGAATGTAGTAGAGTGTGTCTGTGTCTATGTGCATATACACAGCCTGTAAAAATTCTGACAATTTGTGATTCTCCAGCTTTAAGCAAGACAGAGGCCTGGAATGTAGCCCTTTAAACTCACATATCCTTTTTTTGGCTCCCCCAAAAGACTGCCAAACTAATAAATTTTAATGGACTATAGACATCTAATGCTATAATATCTAGTGCCATAAATATCCTCATGGCATAAACAAACACTTTGACCAGGAACAAGGGAGGTGATACAACATATTCCCCAATGTAACAAAAATTGAATGGTGCCAAACAAAGCAAACAAGTTAATTCTGAACTAGCAAAAATCAAGGGGGAGCAGGGAGTGAAACAAGCTGCCAGGGATCAGGGATTTGACAAAAGAGTTACAAGCAGAGATGAACTGAGGATGAAAACATGGAAAGAAAGAAGACAATTTTCAAAAAAGCATTTGACAATGTGAACTGGAATTCTATGTTTTTACAATTTGAAATGATGGATGCAGGAACTCCGTTTATTGCTATGATTAAAGCTATATATAAGAATCAAATTGCTAGAAATAGAATAAATGGAGAGCTTTCAGAGGAGATAAAAATTGAAAAAGGAACGAGACAGGGATGTCCACTTTCTCCATTACTATTTATAGTGATCATGGAAATACTTTTGAATCAAGTGAGAAAGACAGAAGAGATTAAAGGATTAAAAATAAGAGGGGAAGAATTTAAAATCCAGGCATTGGCAGATGACCTTATGGTGATTATAGAACCATTAGAATCTGCCAAAAATGTATTAGATATGTTGCGAGACCACTCTGAAGTGACAGGACTGAAAATAAATGTCAAGAAAACGAAAATTTTAACAATGAATATGCAAATAAAGAAAATACAGGAATTTGTGGAATTAACAAAATTTAAAGAAGAAAAAAAATTAAATATTTAGGAATTCAATCAACAAAGAAAACAAGTACATTAGTGAAAGATAATTATTTGAAACTGGTTGAAGAAATAAGAAAAGACTTAACAAAATGGAAAGAATTGCAACTTTTGTTGAAGGGAAGAGTTGCTGCAGTGAAAATGAATGTTTTGCCTAAAATAAAACATTTCCAAACAATCCCTGTAATTTTGAAGCAAGATATATTTAAAGAAATTACAGTCAAATCCTGAGCTGCCCGGAGCTGCAGGACCTGGCGGCTCCATGGAGGGCTCCCGCCGGATTCAGCGCCTCCCGTGCTACCACGGGAGGCTCCTCAGGAGAAGGGGGCATTCTTCCCCTTCCCCCGAGTAAGGGAAGCAGCCCCGCAATGGGACTACTCACTTTAGAGGTGACTGTTTGGTTTCCACTAAAGAGAAGGCGCTTGTGCATGGCGAGCAGCCCTGCCTTAGCGCCCTGGATCCTGCGGAGCTTGGCTCTGCAGATTCGCCTCTCCCCTGCCCCCTGACATGCCACCCCCATGCCCCTGGCCATGTCTGCCCCCTCCCCGGAACGCCTCCCCCATGCCCCCAACCACAACTCCAACTCCCATTCTGCAGCCTGGCTGTCACGGAGACTGCTGAGCTGCGGAACCCAGGTGCCCACCACGCACTGGCTCAGCGCCGGCCGGAGCTGAGTCAGCTCCAGCGGGAGTCCGGTGGTAAGGCCCAGAAACATGCCTTATGGCACATTTGTGACTGTGATCCGTGTTGCAGTGGCATGGCACAGACCACAGGATTGGGCTCTTAATCAAATTATCTTGAAATTTATCTGCCAGGGAAAGAAACCAAGAATTAAAATGAAGGCCTTGCAAGATGTGAAACTAAGAGGAGACATGGGGCTTCCTGATTGGTTTTTATACTATAAGGCTGTGGCGCTACTATGGATTAAAGAGTGGATTATATTAGAAGATCAAAGAATACTTAAACTGGAGAGACATGATTTTGACTGGGGATGGCATGCATTTGTTTGGTATGGAAAAGCAGACGAATATAAGCACTTCAATAACCATATATTAAGGAAATCTCTATTATGGATCTGGGCTAAAATACAAAGACAGATGTATACCAAAATCTCCCGATGGGTGGCACTGCTAGAAGCATGTACCCAGCCGAATTTATTAGAGACAACAAAAATGCTTAGATATGAAAGTTTATTGAAGAAAGATGGGCAATTAAAGACAAAAGAAGAACTGTTAAGACAGGGTGTGGAGATGGATTGGTGTACTCGCTTGCAACTTGATTCAAAATTTGGGAAAGATAAACAAGAAGGATTCTATTCAGAACAGACACCATTTGATAGAATACTCTTAGAAACAAAAGAAAAATATATCAAAAGAATGTATATGTTCCTATTGAATTTTGATGATGGTTGGCAACCTTCAGTCTCAAAAGACTATGGTATAAGCCTACAGCACCCGGTATTCCCTGGCAGTCTCCCATCCAAGTACTAACCAGGCCTGACTCTACTTAGCTTCCGAGATCAGACGAGATCGGGCATGTGCAGGATAACAGTTTTTGAGATGCATGAAGAAACAATAAAAGAATGTATGATAAAATGGGCGCAAAATATAGGCCATAATATTACATTAGAACAATGGGAACAGATTTGGAAATATAATATAAAATTTACTAGAGCAACAAATTTTAAAGAAAATGTATATAAAATGTTTTATTGATGGTACATGACACCAGCAAAACTGGTAAAAATGAATCAGAATATATCAAAAAATTGTTGGAAGTGTAAATGTGAAGAAGGGACGTTTTATCATAAGAACGTAAAAAAATGTAAAAAAATGCAAGTATATTGGAAAATGGTAAGGAATCTAATACAAGAGATTGTTGGATTTACGATACCGCTGAAACCAGAGTTATTTTTGCTTAATATTACCTTATTATAATATTGATATATTATTATAGATAAAGAAAATGATGTGTATTTAGTTATGATATTAACTGCTGCGAGGATTTTATATGCTAGATACTGGAAAGATATTAAAATTCCAACGAATGACGAATTAATAGAGAAAATAATGAATGTGGCGGAAATGGATAGACTTACAGAGATTTTGGATGAACAGCGCAAACCGACACTGACAGAGCAATGGAGACCATTCTATGCTTGGTTCAAAATGCAGTTGTGTATGTATGTATGTATGTATAAGATAGGGCATTTAGATGAATATATTGTATACATGATATATTATATATGATATGATAGACCAATGATATTAAGAGGCTAAACTGGAAGAGGAACAAGATTAGAAGATATGTATTGATTGATTAGATATCTGGATATATGATTGCCTGCACCCTCCAGTGGTGTGTTTTGTGTTGTATATTGAGTTTGTGTTTGTTATGTGTTTGTTTATATTTGTTGTTTGTTTTTATTTTGGAAAAGAAAAAAAGAAAGAAAATCCTTGACCCAAAGACAAAGAACTGTATCTTCAGCACACTAAGTACATTTGAGGCTGCCACCTTAAACTTTATGATAGTATGACTGGGATAGGGTTTCATTGAAAACTGAATGATTGGTCAGTCTAATAAAATAGATTCAATACTTTATAATCAAAATAAAGCTTTCATTATATGAACATTGTACCCTGGGATAAATTCTGGATCAGTAACCAAGACACCCTTAGAAAAGACCCTGAGCAGGGCTGACCTGGTGTTTGATCACTTGTGGATCAGCCACAATAGTTCTACTGGACAATGGCCCTCTCCCCCTCTGCTCCTCAATTGTAATGTGGGTATAATAATATACACCTTACAACAGAACTTCACAGTGTGTACCGTGGTACTGCAGGGTGCCATAGCACGCTTGGAGGGGCCTGTGTGGCCTCTTCTTCCAGTTCACCAGGCTGACATTGTGCAAAATCCTGTGCTAACAGCACAAGATCTTGCATGAAATCACACTATTCTCCTGAGATCTCATGCAAATAGCAGAGGATTTCACATGATGTCAGTTCGGCAAGCCAAGAGGAAGATGCCACATGGCAACAATGTGAGTGCAAAGGATTCTTCGGCTCTGGTAAGTTTGGGAACTACTGCCTTACAGGATTGTTGTAAGGATTACATCAGGATAATGAGAAGTGATTTGCACACTCAGAAAATACTCTGCAAGTGTTCAGTAGTAAGTCGTTTTCAACTAGCAGATATTCAAACAAAAAGTGGATAAATACATCATACTGTCCCTTAACTTACCCCACTCATCCTTATGTCATTCCAGCTATTACTACCAACATAACTGCGTGGTTATTTAACTGTAGCTTAAATGGATGTTTTGGTTTGCATAATAGAAAAGGTATATAATGACAATTTTAAGAGCCTGAAGATACGGTTATATTTAACATATATAAATACGTTAAACTCTATAGAAAATGCTAGTGTTCTTCTGAAGCCAAATGATTTTAATTTTGTATGCCTTTATAAAGATAGCTGTTTCCTTTTATAAAGCAGGACTGTACAGTGTTTATTGGCAGCAACACCTTCCTTCCCAGACTCTTAGTTGAATTCAGAGGATGATTTTGGATAGCACGAGATGATGGAGATAGTTATGAGGACGTGATCTGCTTAAACAAAGATATCTACCCTCCGGTGAATAAGTAGCAGCTGTTCCAACCTGCAAGGTAAAACTAATTAAAATATTTTTATAAGATGTGAACCTCTGCATATAATTAATAGTGTTTACAAAACTAAAGGTGCATTAATGAATTCCTGGTGGTGTTACAGGCAAATGTGTTTTTTTCAGAAGCAAATTGCAGCAAGAAAAAGGTAACTACAGATCTGCAGTTATAGGATCTTAAGGACTCAATTTTGAGTCCTTGTCTGGATGCCTTTTAGATGGGATTGGACAAATTTCTGGAGGAAAAGTTCATTTCTGCAGGTTGCAAATCATAGTAAGTATGTGCAAGTTCTTGGTTTCAGAGGCAGGCTGCCTCTGATTGCCAGATGCAGGGGAGGGCACTGGGATGCAGGTTGTGTCTGTTATCTTGTGTGCTCCCTAGGGCATTTGGTGAGCCACTGTGAGATACAGGAAACTGAACTAGATGGGCCTTTGGCCTGATCCAGCAGGGCTCTTCTTATGTTCTTATGAGTAATTTATCTGAATAATGCTACTTCCTGCAAGTCACTCACAGATCCAGAATACTGACACAGATATATCTAATTCCAGTCATTTCTCCAAGTACATGGCTTAGCAAAGGTGGCTCCAAGTTTCAGATGCCCCTGACAAACTGTTCTCCATGGAGTTGCTTGGCCACCACTACAGGAAGGCTAAGGACACAGAGGTGATTTCAAGCTTCACCAGCAGGCTTTTCTGAAGTTCCTGGCCCTTTGCCATCAGCCCAATAGCTTTATAATGTTTATTCATATGTGTTTCATTTATTTCAAACACTTACATTCTGTATTTTCAATTAGTAGAAAAATTCAAGGTGACTTGTAAAACCATAACATGGTTACAATTAAATTAATAACTGGGGGGGGGACTATTCGATAATCAAGGGAGCAGTAAAAAATATCCTGAAATCAGAAGACCATCCCAAAAACAGCCACTGCGGAATACTAAGCAACCAAATAGACAAGCTGTCTAAACACATGTTTTTGAATGACAAAAAAAAAAAATATCATCAACATATTGTCAAAGCCGTGGATAAGACACAACACACTGGGTTGAAAGTCACCATAGCAGAAAGCCCTATCACAGATTCATATTAGCCTGCCTTCGGCTGGTAATGGGACTGTCAAGAGGTGGTCCTCAGTTGATCATAGCAAATGAGAAGGACTATACAGGTAGAAAGACAGGCTTTGGATATCCTGGTTTGAAACCATTTGGAGCTTAAAGTTAGTAACCAGAGAGAAACTTTTAGTTGAAAAAGTTAGGTTATAATCTCTTCTAACAAATATATAAATCTTACTATTTTTAAGAATTGCCAGGATTTGTACCCTCACCGTTTGTACTCATCTGATATTTTGTGTTATTTTCACAGCAATTGATTTGATCACAAGGGTTGTGAAGGAGATGGTGGTCGAGTCCTGGATGTGTCGTGTTTCGCCTAAAAGAGGGTCTCCGAATCCCTGCTAATGCAAAAGAAGTACATGTCATAGTCTGTTCACCTGAGGGAATCTGAGACACAATCTCTTTCATGGTCTTGCTATTCCTCCTAGCCATGCTGTAGAGCACAAGTTCCCAAACTTTCTCTGTTCATGGTTCCCTTAGTGTCGTAGTAATTTTTTTCACAGCACCCCTACAGTACTATCACTGTATTTCCCTTGGAAATTTAAATTATTCCACGGGACCCCTGTGAGTTTGATGCAGTTCTTTGGAGTACTATAGCACACAGTGTGGGAAGGATGGTCATAGAGGGAAGTCGCATCTCGACCACCAGCCTTCCATGGTGGAACATACTGTATATGTTTTGGTGTCTTTGTGTCTTTTGAAAGACACCAAAACATTTATTTGGGAAGATGATTCAAAAAAGTATACAATATGTTAGGTCTATCTCGCTCTCTCTGGGTACTGAAATTTCCAACCCCCTAGCATCCACCAATTCAGAGTAGTTCTGCAGAGATTCTCAGCATGCCAACTAATCGTTGAGCTGTAAGCAAACCAAAAATACCTGTAAGGTATTTGAATTTGTAAAACAAGAGAGGGACATCAAATGTTGCTCTTGTAGCATTTCCATAGCATTTCCTCAGCAGTAATTTGCAGAGCTGGTTCTAAGACGTGTTGCTCTGAATCCACATACATCTCTTTATGAAATATGAGGGACCATCTTTTCAGGGAGGTCCTAGTCTGAGTAGCCTCATAGGCAAACAGCCTGTGAAGCTCCCCCCCCCCCCAAAAAAAAGGAAAAAGAAAAAAAAGCTGTGAGTTGTGGTTCCAACGGGGTTGCAAAGCTCGTTTGGGGGAGGGCAACCTTTCAAAACCTTGCAAGAGAAGGCTTGGATCCAATCCAATAATGGTACTGCATTATCAAAATTGAGTTCTTGGTAATCCTGCCTAGCCTCTTCTTGCTGTCTTGCCCCACAGCTTCTATGGCAGGTCCTAATCAGGCTGCTACCTCACAGAGTTTTGGGAAGACACAAGAGGTAGGGGAGAATAGGGTGGGTGGCGGTGTGCAATGACAAGGGCGGGGCAGATTGGGGCTGGGACTGGAATGGGTTCAGTGATAGGTCCCTGTTCTCATTATTTTTTCGTTGGGGTCATCCCATGAAAAAGGTTGATGACCACTGCCTTAAGGTAGTCTAATTCTGGGCTGGGCAGACCAAGACTCAAGAATTTGTGTGTTTGCATGTGTATTGGAAGAGATGTGTTAGATGAGTACGATAGCACTGTTGGCAACACCCTGATCCCAAGTATGAAATATGTGCATGTCCTGTGGTAATTCAAGATTGAGTTCTGCACTACCTATTCGTAATAGTTTTGGTAATCTTTTAAGCAGGAAAAAAATGTTTTCTAATCTTTACTTTGGTGCCAGTAAGCACTTTTATTTTTTATTTTTTTGAAACCAATGGCAATTACAAGACTTTATTCAGTAAATCCTCTCACAAGTTCCAGTCATCATCATTATCATCTTCTTCTTCTGCATTTGTCCTGTGTGGTGGCGGGGTTCATTATTTTGAATCAGAGTCACCATTTCTCTCAGTTGCAGGCTTGGTCTGGGTGTAGGCAGGTGATTTTCATGTCGCCATGCAGCGTGTCAAGCTAGCGCTGCTTTGGTCAGCCCTTTGGTCATTTGCCATTTACCTCCAACTGAAGGCCCTTCTGCACCAGTGTATTGCTGTTGGTGCACAGAACATGGCCATACCATTGAAGCCAGGCTTCTCTCCACTTGTCGGTGATTGGAGCGACACTGTTCCTCTGCCAGATGTCGTCACTGCGCATGTGGCCAAAATGAGTTATACCACTGATCCAACGCAACATCTTTGTCTCCATGACAGCGAGACAACGTTCGGCTTCCCTTGTCACCGGCCAACATTCAGCTCCATAGATTACAACCAGCTGGATGACCGTCTGGTAGATCTTTAACTTGAGATGGTCACCGATCTTTTTGTCACAAAGGACACTGGTCATTGTGCACCGCTTCGTTCAGGCTGCATTTACTTACTCAGTGGTCTCACAAATTCTGGTCATACCATCTTTTACTTGACGGTGGAAACCCATACCAATTTGATTTGGGCAAACTTAACTCTCAGCTCCTAAAACTGAAGTTACCTAGAAGTTGCTTGCTGATTTATACAGGTTACAACTGTACATTTTTTAAAATGTCTAAATGCATACATTCAAATGGTAGAGGTTTATTCATTTTAACATTTCACTCTAGGCTAAAACAGGGCTTCCTAAGAAACATAAACAGCATTTCTACTGATTTCATTGAAAACACCATTGGCAACTCTGAGGGTAATTTTTCTTTCCCTTTGGTGGTTTCAATAACCAGCTGTTACTGAATATTATGAACTCATTTGTTACAAAAAAAGGTGTATTTTAAAAGTTCTGCACATTTTTTAGTCTGTCTGTTATGTTAATAATAACTATTATCTCCTTGCTGGTAAGGGCACATCCTGCTGGGCTAAGCACCTGGCTTTTTCCTTACAAAATATTAACACATAAAATACAATTGTGAGTTTATCAGAAATAAGGTACATTGTTTATGCAAAATTCAAAAAGATTGTGTTATAGCTCAGTGGTAGTGTGCAGAAGGTCCCACATTCATTCATTCATTCTTTCTTTCTTTCTTTCTTTCTTTCTTTCTTTCTTTCTTTCTTTCTTTCTTTCTTTCTTTCTTTCTTTCTTTCTTTCTTTCTTTCTTTCAAAACCCTTTTTCTTAGATTTCTTAGTTACGTTATTATTATACTTTATTATACTTTATTTTTACCCCACCTTTCTCCCCGAAGGGACTCAAAATAACGTATTATTACGTTACAATAACGTTATATACGTTATATGTATATACGTTATATACATTAAAATAACGCATTATTCATATATCACCATCACTTTCCACAGTGCTTTGCAGATGTGCAGCCCAAATTCTATGTATGTTTACTCAGAAGAAAATTCTACTGCTTGATCAGTAGGAAATATGTTAAGGATTGCAACTTAAGATAAGCAAAAAGAAAAAAAAAAGATCACCAATGATGGATGCAAGGAAGGAAAGAGGTATGTGGAATGAGCAACAGGTGAACATATTACACCTGCATTAGCACCAGTCCAACACCTATTGAGCAATATCTCCTTGCTGGTTAAGTACTACCATGCTAGGGAAGGGGGGAGAGAAAGGAAGAGAGGGAGAATGCATGCACATTTTAAAAAAGCATACAAATGAAATGAGAGACTGTCCATGAAACGACAAATCGTTCCTGGGGGGGATGAGGGTCATCTTGCTAATGTATCTATTACTATCTGAACAGATGTTGTACAAGCTCGGTAAGAAGAATGGCACATTTATGCACACAAATTAACTGAAACTTTAGAGCTGATGTAGTAGTAGTTAGTAGTTGGCAACCTTCAGTCTCGAAAGACTATGGTATCGCGCTCTGAATGGTGGTTCTGGAACAGCGTCTAGTGTGGCTGAAAAGATCAATTTGGGAGTGACAATCCCTTCCACACTGGGAGCAAGTGCAGTCTGTCCCTGGCCTGTCTCCCTGGCTATGGGCCTTCCTTCTTTGCCTCTTAGCCTCAGACTGTTGGCCAAGGGTCTCTTCAAACTGGAAAAGGCCATGCTGCACAGCCTGCCTCCAAGCAGACCGCTCTGAGGCCAGGGTTTCCCACTTGTTGAGGTCCACTCCTAAGGCCTTCAGATCCCTCTTGCAGATGTCCTTGTATCGCAGCTGTGGTCTACCTGTGGGGCGCTTGAGGTATATTTTATAAAAAATCATTGGTATGCCAACTGGGCCAACTTCTCAGGCAGTACCATTTTCAAAATGTGGGTTGAAAATCACAAAATTTAACACTCTCTCACATCTTCTTGACATGTGCACTAGCTTTCCACATGCAGGGTGGTGTAGCAGCTTTTGTTTTCTTTTAAATGTGAGGTAATGACTATTCAAGCCTATCATCTCCCACTTGCTTTCAGAAATGGTACATGGTAGAAGCCCTGTATTTAGTTAACAGGTAGATCAGGGACTGCTTTTCATTTGCATGTGTATTTTATATACCTGAGAGCAGGGGGAAAAATGACTGGAGATTTCTTAATAACATGGGCCTCTGTTCATTTTACTTTAGAGGGCTTCCTCTGCATGATTTCTCCTGCCACCCCCTGATGCCGATCAGCCTGTTGCTTGTCATCAACCAGATGCCAGTTTTATGGGCGAAGAAATGCTTAAAAAGTCATGAGGAGAAACTGCTGTTGTATCCTTGGGCTCTTGCTTAACAAGTCAGAGGTTAGCTTTAATATATTCAAGGTGGCTTATCCTTGAAAATGATTGTAAGAATCTTATAGCACCTTGCTGAAGAAGGCAGGCTATTCACTGCTATAGCCAATAAATATTTCAAAATATTTAACAGCCAATGAATATTTCAGACAACTGCATATATCATCATTTCTTTATCCAGCAGTTGCCTGATGTGTTTTGAAGCCTTTTCCAACCTCTCCACTTGTCGACAGCATATTTTAAAACCTAGTCTTGTGTTAAGTAAGCTGCTATCAATATTCCAGAAAGGGGTTAGCAAACAGGTTATGGAACAGAAAACAACTATTCATAAATAGCTTTCACGCAATGCAAAGGAATTCGATAGGCATTTAATAGTAAACAGAAGAAACAGCTCTTTGCAGCTGGTGAATGCAATAATTGATAAGCATTAAACTGGTTACCGTGGCAATATAGGATGCAGCTGTTGGTTACATGATGCTTGGGAAGATAAACACTGGCATTCTAACAAAATGCTGGAGTTTGTGGGCCCAATTCTATCCAAATTTCCAGAGCCGGTGCAGCTGTACCAGTGGGGCATGCACTACATCCTGTGGTGGGGAGGCCGTCCCAGAGACCTCCTCAAGGAATGGGAATATTTGTTTCCCTACCCTGGGACTGCATTATGGCTGCACCGGTGTTGGAAAGTTGGATAGGATTGGGCCCTGAGTCTCTCATCTCATTGTCACATAGGAATGTTTGTAAACTGTACACGGAGCAGTTCAGTTGAGTTTTCAGCTTGCAATTATAATTTTGCAAGTGGGCACCCACAAGACATTTTTTCTTATACCATCCTACATCCTTTGTTTCAAAAGCTGCTACTCCCATATTTGATGATGTGCCTATATTTCCCACGCATTTAAGACATACATCAACTGCAGTTGACAGTGTTGCTGACGTAATGATGTCACCTGACATTCCCTCTTCACACAGGATATACAACCATGCTCCCGACATCAGGCTCTCATGGCCCAGTTATGAGGAAGGACATATGTTTGTGTCTGCTGGGCATATGTTGTGGTGTCTGCCAATAACCCCACACACAGTGATGACAGAGTGGAACAAAATGTATATATGTATATTTATTTAATAGATTTCTGTACTGTACTGCTTTTCTAAAACTCAAGGGGTGTACAACAGAACATAAACTAACATTTGCACTTTAGTAGGACAATTTTAATATGCCATTTCTTGTTTCATTGCTGGGTGCACTATTGTCACCTGCCACATAATTCTGTATCACAACCCAGTTTCTCCCCATATCCGTGCTTAGGACCAAGAGGATAACAGTTGAAAGTATTAGCCTGTCAACTCCACAACAGTACTGCTATGCCAAAGTACTTTTTCTCTGATGGCATCACATTATGCTAACAGGGAAATTTAGTAGTAACTTATCTGCCCAGCAGGAATAACTCCAGAGAAGTGTTCTGTTAGATTTGTGGTTTTGTTTTTGTGTTTCAGAAGAAAAACACAAAAATACAAAAAAGAAAGCATTGTGTTTTTTTGGCTCACATCTCAACTTCTGTGCAATAACTGTTAGTTTTGATTATCAAAGTTTTGTAACCTAGTTTTTCAGAATAGATCAAGTATCGCAAACATTTGCTATTCTACTTAAAGATATCATTTATGCTTCTTTATACAGTGCAGGCTTTTTCTGAGGCAATTTAGCCTTCATGGTTCCCTTCTGGTTTCTTGTAATAAAAGACACAATTTTGAGAAGAGATTAAAGAAAAGAGATTGTGGTTTTAGATGAGAGTGATAGATATGGATTGTAAATTTTCCTCAAGGGTTGCCTATCTTCTGAAGAGACTAGATGAAATCATTTAATATTAAGATATTGGTAGACTGAAAAATTAAATGACTTTCAAGGAGCAGATGCTCTTATGTTCTAATTTGGTGACTAATTATTAACACATTATGAATAATGTCTATATAGAATGCATTCAAGATTATTTGAAGCTCTTATCTAATTAAACTCCATGACATAGATTATTTCCATTTTACAAATGGGTAACTGCAGCAAATGTAGTGACTTGTCCTACTAGATTATGCCATGAGTTCATGGCTGAAATTGGAACTCAGGTTCACAGCAAGAAGACACTAGATGTGCAGTATCATTACAGGTCCTAAGCAGGTTCAGTTGCTCTACAATTCCACTCCTTGTCCACAGGCTCTGCAAAGAATCATTTTGTCAACTTTGGAAGAGAAGTAGGACAGTGGGAAAGAGGGGGCTTTCCATTTTGCTGTAGACAGTGTTCTTTCCTGATCTCTTTACGTTCTGGGGACTGAGAAAGAAAATTGTATCCTATTAATTTTGTAGCCTTTGATTTCATTGATCATGAGGAGTTGGTGATCAGGTGCTGCAATGAGCATGTATCTGTGAGACTCTCCTGGGATGGTTCTGTTTGCTCTTAGGAAATCCCAAAAGAATATCTTCCTGAAACCTTCTCTCTCTAAGGTTACATATTGTCCCTGCTATAGTAAATTGCTGGACAAGACTATGCAGAGATATGATGATGGGTGTCATTAGTATACTACTGAAACTCAACAATACTTTTCCATCTAGGCCATGTCCTCCAGCATTGGTGCTTACTTTCTCAGTGGAAGATGAGGAAATAGATGCCAGTAAGTGTCAAACAATGAATTATGTTCAAAAGGTCTTGTCAGATGAGAGACAAAAGGACTCTTGTCGCTGCTGAGCTCAGGTTTCCCTATCATAGTTGCTTCTTGTGATACACTTTATACACTCTCATTTCAGTGTGGAAGTTCAAAGCATGAACTGAACGGAAGTACAAGCATGCATTTGTATCAGTTATTAAAAAAAGAGGCGCCTGAGGGGGGACATGATTGAGACATACAAAATTATGCAGGGGATGGACAGAGTGGATAGGGAGATGCTCTTTACACTCTCACATAACACCAGAACCAGGGGACATCCACTAAAATTGAGTGTTGGGAGAGTTAGAACAGACAAAAGAAAATATTTCTTTACTCAGCGTGTGGTTGGTCTGTGGAACTCTTTGCCACAGGATGTGGTGATGGCGTCTGGCCTGGATGCCTTTAAAAGGGGATTGGACAAGTTTCTGGAGGAAAAATCCATTACGGGGTACAAGCCATGATATGTATGCGCAACCTCCTGATTTTAGAAATGGGTTATGTCAGAATGCCAGATGCAAGGGAGGGCACCAGGATGAGGTTTCTTGTTATCTGGTGTGCTCCTTGGGGCATTTGGTGGGCCGCTGTGAGATACAGGAAGCTGGACTAGATGGGCCTATGGCCTGATCCAGTGGGGCTGTTCTTATGTTCTTATGTTCTTAACATACACATACATGGTCTTCAAAATGCTTGCAAGGGATGCCCACTCCCTTCAGTAACAGAGCATGATTCTCCATCATTGTCAACATTTTTACATTTCGAAAACAACCTTGTTTTGTTCACTGGCATTCGATTCCTACCAAATACATAAGCCAACACTAATTATGTGTTAACAGTTTCTTTCCAAAATATGAATGCATGATCTGTGACATATGGTTGTTCATTTGCAGACCGGTTTTCAATGATCCTTCCTTGCATTATGTATATTTTCATCTTGAACAACATATTTTCCATAACAGCAGGCATGCTGTTTAGCCATAAACAATGATAATGTGCAGCAGTGAGTCACTTCCAGGGGAAGAAAACCAAGGTATAAGTGACTTATGCAGAAATCAACAAAACTGATCAACTCTAGCTTAAAGTTTTCCTCCAAACCAGGTGTGCATTACAAAGATAAAAGTTAAGCATGTGTATCCTAGAAGTATGCACTTTTCTATTCACAACTTGATTATATTCTGGTGATATAATTATATATTATATTTAGTTTCATAGGATATTCTAATACAAATCTAGGTGTCTTTTAACCAGGCAAATAATTAGAATCTACTGGGATGTGGTAAGGCTGAAATCCAAATGCGCTAAATTTCAGAGCTTGCCATAGCAGCAACTGTTACCCTGCACATGCCCAATCTTGTCTGATCTTGGAAGCTAAGCAGGGTCAGGCCTGGTTAGTACTTGGATGGGAGACCGACTGGGAATACCGAGTGCTGTAAGGCTTATACCATAGTCTTTCGAGACTGAAGGTTGCCAACCATATGAAGACATGTGCAAAAATGATGGGATAGAGATTATAAACTATAGATTATATGAGGTAGATATTATTTTTTAATTTGTACATGCTGCAGATCTTAAACCATACCTTACTAAGGATGCAATCCTGTGAGCATTCACTTCTGAGAAATCCAATTCAACTCAATGAGCTACTTCTAAGGATGCATGCATCAGGCTATATTAAAATGATACTGGATGGGATCTCAAGGAGCATACACTGCATTTTGCAAGTAAGACAGGATTTTTCCACCAGCGACTTTCCACTCTACAAAGCCTTATGCTCCCTCTGCCCCTGCTACATAAAGGTTAAGAGGATCTCTCAAGCATCATTTGCTACAGTACAAAGGAAGGCAGCTGGAAAAAAATGGAAACCCTCAGATGGTGATCTCTGTTCACACATGAGGATCTTTGAGACGCTATGTTTTAGTGATCATTTTTAAAATGTTTGCTTGAGTGCAGCTGCCAAAGGTCCAGAAATTCCCTTACTAAAATGTGATGGCTCAGATGAATAATGAATCTTTCACACTGTTCTTGTTTCCATAGCTAACAACAGAATGAAGTATGTGAGATGGTGACAGTATTTCAGTAGAGATAATACTCAAATTTTTGTTTAGTGATTTCTATGTTCCAAGCCAATATACTTAAAACCAATAAGTAGAAGTGGGAGAAAACTTTCTGCCTAAATGACACAAAAAGGTAAACCTATTATGACACAAAACCTAAATGACACATAAAGGTAAACCTATTATGGGGAAAAGAAAAAGACACTGTTCAAATGTCTAAAAAAACAACAACAGGGTGATTCACAGACTAGGCAAAACTGTATGAAATACCCCAGAAAAATACTGATGAACCATGGGTGGTATATTGTAAATCTTTTGTTAATTTCCGTTATCTTCAGGTAATGCTGCATTGGGACAGCTTTACATTATGCTATTGTCTTACTTACTGATATGTATGTCTTGCACAGAAGAGTCCTGTGCACGCAGAAACCAATACTAATCACAGAATGTAGTCAACACACCAATAATGGACCAGGTAACATATGAAAAGAGTCAACAGCCTGGCTGCAGGTGTAACTGCGACAGAAATGGCAGCTGTGCAGTAAACCCCAGCAGTCCTGGAAACCATCTCAAAAGCTGTTATTCTGGCTGCAGCTGCTGCTAATATATTATCTCTGACATCCAGAATGATTTAATCTTTCAATATCGGTTAAAGGCAAATAGAAATGCTAATCAACAGTAGTCCAGCTCAGTTTCCATCCAAACCCATCACAACCAGCCATGCAAAGAACTCAAGAGGAGATTGTGCAGTTAGAACAGAAGTGTATCATGACACAAAAGGGCAAATTGTGTAGATTTGGAAGAGTCACTATCACAATGTGTATTTTTTTAACATATAGCTTGTACAGACGATTCATGCAGATAGTACATGGTTATGTCTACCTACACAACCAAGTCAATGAACACGAACATGTCCCTCTTCCTTGAGTGTCCCTCTTCCTTCCCCCTTCCTCAAGGCCTTCATTTCTATAAGGTTTATTTTTATCCATCATAATAAATAATCCCATCATGCATTTGATCTTGACATCTGTAGGAACCAAAGATTGACAGTACGTTTTACAAACTTTAGGAAGCGATGGGTCAGGAAGGGAAAAGATAAGTCCTTCATTTGTAAGTAAACCATGGAGATGATTAGACTTTTCCAACAAGTTGGGTCTGCATGAATTAAATGGGGGTTTGAAGACTCTGTTTTTACATCCTTTCTTTTGAGGTCCGAGTCAACTTAGATGAAATATTGCATTACATTTTTTGTACAGTGTGTTGTTCAGAGGTATCACACACTCCCTTTTCCATTTCCCCAAACTGCAGATTTATAGAGAGAGTCAGACTTTACAAGCAAAAAGAAGGTTAGAAAATCTGATATTCAGCTAATGCTTGAAGGTTTAATTTGTTTGCTTATGTTTTGCTCAAACATGCACAAAATTTCACTCTACAAGTTAAAATAAGATTTGGAAGAAACTGGTTCTCAGAAATAACAATGTATTATGTAAAAGAACAAATCTTATTAAAGAATGACTGCTATTCCCAAACCCCATGCTGCCAAGGAAGAGAATTTGGGCTGACACACCAGTATGCATAGAGATTAAGTTGTAGGCAACAACAAATTGTGAAGTAGTTGAATGCCTACTTTTGTGCTATATAAGCAATAAGAGCAGAATCCTTAACTTAAAATGCCCATGCTTTTACATGATTAAAGGTGCATCTGAACCTGTACTTCAGAAATCTCAGTCTGAGTAGCATTGGATATGGCGTATGCCTTCAGAGGCCAGAGGGACTTTGCCCAGCTTAGTTTGGTGCACCAACTCATCTATACTTTAATCAATCAGACTTGACCACAGTGGTCCATGCACTGGTAACATCGAAAATGGATTATTGTTAAACATGCTCTGCTGTGTGCGGCTGCCCTTAAAGAACATCCAGAAACTGCAATTGCGTAAAATGAAGCTGCACAGTTCGTTATCAGAATCAGATAGTTTCACTCCGTCATGCTGCTACTGTTCTGTCCACATCGGCTACTGGTTCAATTCCAGGTGTAATTCAAGGGGCTGGTATAGACATTTAAAGTTCTACACAATTTAGGACCAGAATACCTGAAGCTGTGCCTCTTCTCATGAGATGGATTGCCCCTTAGGATCAGTACAGCCTCCTGTGGGTGCCACAATTGGTCGAAGTTCATATGGCAGTTACCCAGGGGAGGGTCTTCTCTGTAATGGCCCTGCAGTTCTAAAATTCCCTTCCTCTGAGACAAGTTCCAGTGGGGCTTGAAGAGCCTGTTGCTCATTGTGTGATTTTTGTTCCATTATGAACCTCCTGAGATTGGCTTTTATTGCTGACATGAAACTGTTTAATTGTTATTTTGCTGCTGATACTGCATTTTAAACATTGTCCTAGGCAGCTTTTTTTTTTTTTTAAAGGGGAAAGGGATATGTGTTTTTAAATAAATACATCTGTCACCTAAGAAATAGTCTAACACAATTAAAAACAACGAATATGATTACATTATAAAACAGCATATTCTCTATTTAAATTATAACATTTACACATTTTTCCTTCCCTTTTGTCCAAATCCATTGAAATTCTGAGATGAAAGATGGTAACCTAATGATCATAAGAGATTATATTTACTGTTCAACAGGTACAGTGTAAAGCAGCTCCTGTACAAAAAGTATAATGTACGTTATAGCCATTGGAAATCGCCATCTCCACTGGAAATTCTTAAGAAAAAGGCCGTTTCCAAATGTATCAGTTTTCTGGGTTTCACAGCAAGCAACAAGTGATTACTGTACATCCTTTTTAGAGAGTAAGGGTAGACACACACTTCTTCAGAAAAGTGACTTCACTAGTTTAGTGTTAATTCTGTTCCACGGAGATGATCTTTCCAAGGGCTTAAACAGATGACACTAAAGTCTTATCCACACTAGAAAAACCGATTAAATTAGTGTCTATATATTTAGAGGCCCTTCAGGGATCTCTCATCTCCTTGGACTCACTTCTCACATCTCCTCAGTTGTCCAACTGTCACTTTTCCAATGGTCACTTCATCAATATTCTAAACTCTCTGCCAAGCCTCCACCCATAGAATTCAGCAAGTGGATTTACATACCATTTTACAATGCCACTGTAGGGATCAGGATCAAAACACATTTCATAATCACACAAAGTAAGACAACATTAAACCTCATCCTTGTCCATTGTACTGCCACCACCTGATCAGTTTGGATACAAGATCCTTGCATGGAAAAAGACAACAGTATCTCTCCCCACATACTTCTGGGATGTTCAAATGCTTAAAAACCCCTTTTGAAGTTGGGCTGGCTGGAACTTATGATAATATTAACTCTCACAATAGTGTGAATACAGTGTGTGTGAAATTAGTTTCCTAAGCACAGTGCTTTAAGAACAACTTCTTTTAATTTTAAGATTTATTAAAACTAATCATTTTACAGGATTTTTGCATTGCCTGGTTCCTAGAACCATAGGCCTCAAGTTAAGTACGTAAGACGAGCCCTGCTGGATCAGGCCCAGGGCTCATCTAGTCCAGCTTCCTGTATTTCACAGCAGCCCACAGATGTCTTAGGAAGCACGCAAGTCCACATTCTATTTACATTCACACACCCCAGCGAAGGCACCAGATTGCACTTGGGTTTAACTTGTGCTACTTCATTAAACATAGTGACTAATTTTTAATGCATGAAACCTACTGAACATATTTTCCCTCCCTTGCCAGCCTGGGATAGGCAAAAAAAAATGCAATCCACGTCCAATAAGGATGACAGGAAAAAAAAAAATTCCTACCTAGCCCTCATGATGAGCCAACCCGCTAATCTCAGACTGTACATACCCATCATGGTCTGTAACTTCTGATGGAGTTTTCATCCAGAAAACTGTCCAATCCCCTTTAAAAAGCACCTTTTAAAGTTCTTAGTTGCAGGTAAAAAGTGTTTCAAAATTCAAGTTAATTTTAAAAGAAAAATGACTGGCAGTGCACTATGTCCTTTCACACACAAAAGGAGAGGATTTCTCTCCCCTAAGTCCTTATGTCCTTTAGGCTTTTCTGCTTGAGACAGAAACACTTGGTTAAGAACCAGCTAGCTGAATAATAAGTTCAACCTTTTTTAAATGCCCCAAAACAATTTAACTAAAAAGGAGAGGGAATCAAAATAGCAAATTGGATTTTTTTTTTTTGGGGGGGGGGGGGAAGCATTTGGACCATCAGAACCTGGGTTTACCAGAAGGCAGCTGTTGACAGTGGACACAAACAGAAAAGGCATCTACACAGTTAATAGTATCACTTAACTCACTGAATAACAAACAAAAGGAGAGAAGAGAAAGAAAGACTTCAGACCACAATGGGACTAATGTGAGATGACAACATGCACACAACATTCAGAAGAAGGTGTTGTTTTTAGAAGAAGTTTCAGAATGGAGTGTGAATTGGTCAGACCTTGAAAGATATACCTAGTCTTCATCGTAACCACAAGACTCAAAAAATATTTCCAGAGGGACCCAATACTGTCTGGTGAGGAAGACAGTGGGAACCCTCACTGGCTACAATGAACATAGAATGTTTGTAAACTATTTCATTAATTACAGTGCAATCTTATCCTTGGGCATCCCTAGAGTCCCTGACACTGCCCAGAAGCCCAAGACAGTCCTACAATCCCAGTACACATGTGCAAAAACTGCCCAGCATCACTTGGTTGCTGAACAACTGACTCACATGCATACTATCGGTTCCTAGTGACCAAATCATGCTGGACAGTCGTTGTACATGTGTACCAAGGTCAAGGAGCAATCATGACACAGACACTGCGGAGACTGACATGTGGATGTGTGGAGTCTGCACAGTAACTGATGATCACTGGACAGATCACCCCCCTGACCCACACAATGAATGACATGAGTAAAAGCCCACACCCTGTACAAGACCATATAGCTTTGAAGTGCCCATGAGTACCAACCCCCTGAAGCAAACATATGATCACAGTCCAAAAATTCAAGTTGCGCCAGTGTGGCATGGCTCAGGCCACATGGTTCCTCCTCTTCCCTACTGTTGCTAGGACGGTTTTGGGATATGGTGATCATTGGGCCATCATCAGGACAAGTCCACAGCGTTGTCCATATAGGATCGGGCCATTATAGTAACAGTAACTGAGTAACCAACAACGTCAGCTAAAGAGATTGTGTATGCATAGGAGGTATGGCTGACAGTTCTTGAGAAACAAAGTGTTTGGAAATCTTGTGTAGTGGATTTGTGTAGTGTAGTGGATGATTTGTGTAGTGGAACAAAACTGTAGTGGATTTGTTAAGAAAGACAAGGATTGGAAGTACTAAATATAAGATGTTCCACTTCTGTGGCAGAACTGACTTCTGGGTAATTTAGATTACATAGGCAAAGAAGAAAACCATTCTCTACCTGGAATCCAAATTTGTTATGAGGTACTCATGATAGCAAAGATGAAAACCATTCTCTACCTGGAATTCAAATTCATTATGATGTACTCATGACAACTAGTAGCTCATAAAAATAAACTGATTTGTTGAATCCCAGAACAGTGCCAAAATCTTTATTGCATTAATAACTCCTGTGTGTTTTGACCATGTTCTCCTACCAATGCAAGAACCCTAAGTGTTGATGTTCAGCTCACTGTGACATATTTTATGATGCAACTACTAGTTATGCAAAGATCCTACCTGCCCTCATTGGTAAAACCCATTGTGATGTCATTATTCCTTCCTAAGTAGTCAGAACTTTTCACAATACAAGATAAGCTATGGGACGGTTGCTGTGTAGACATAAATAACAAGCTAAGTTCTCTAGGAACCCCCCCCCCCTCCAAAAAAAACATTCCCAAGGATTCTGCCAGAACATGAGTGTGGAATGTGCGTGTTGCCTGGCAACTCCATTTTGCCCAGACTGCCACTGCTGCAATTGGTGTCCTTGCTGCCGTTGCTGCAAATGCTGCCGGGGATTTGGACGATTCATCGAGCAGCAATGCACTAGGGAATGCAACCTCTGTTGGCAGTTCCTGTGTGGCAATGAACAGGACTGCGATTGTTGCTTCTGCCCACGTAATGAAGAGAAAAGTTGCCAATGGTGTCATTGCACGTGCTCCGAGCACCCCAACTGTCGCTGCTGCTGCTGCTCCTGTGCCAATAACCCAAACTGCAAGTGCTGCTGCTGTTCCCCGGAAAACACCGAGTGCCAGTGCTATGAATGCAGATGCTGCTCATTTTACGCCATCCAGCCTCATGGGCGTCGATATCGGTACAGAGATGAGTAAGTACAATCAAACTCCCTTTTCAATGGCCACTAAGTTGATGCTGCTGCTATGCATTTTTTCACAGTTCGCTGCTTATGTAGATACCGCAGCATCTATGAGTGTGAGCAAGGAGGTGGAGGAACAGAGAGGGTCTGGAAGTGAGCAATGAAATAATTTGCTTAGTAAAGGGGAAGTAAAGTAAAAGGAAATCCACATCAAAAGCTTTTAAAAAGAGAGACATGCCAATAACTGAGAGGCAGATTATAAGATGAGAGCCGGGGCAGAAACAACGTTATTCTTCCATGTTTTCATGCGACTTAAGGTTGGGATGATGGTGAGAGCAAATATGAGTACGTGCAACGATGTTGGTTAATTCTAAACGAAGCTGTTAATACTCATTACAGCAGCCTATAATCAAGCCAAACCATTGATTCATCTAGGTCGGTATTGCACACACTTATGGACCCCAGGGCTGTAGACTGGCATTAGTTAGGCCTACCTGAACTTGGAACCTTCTGCATGTTAAGCATGTACTTTACCACTGAACTTCACCCCTCTTCCAGAAGAAAGTAGCACATAATATCCCCAGTTTCCTACCTTTCCTGGTACAAAGAGCTCTTGCTCTGGAGGAAGAGATAACAAGGTTGTTATCTATGGTATATGACCAAACTGGAAAAACTAAATACATATTAAAAGAGGAAAAGTATAATTTATGGGAATAATTCTTTCTTGATTTACAGACAATCCTAACTAAATTGCCCTGTATCAAAGCAGAAGCTGCATTCTGCGAGGGAATTTCTGTTGCTAGCGGTCTCTTGGGGATAAAGGGACATTTGTCCCCTTGCTGCAGGGTAAACCTCAGCAGCCAAAATGGATTAACTTGGATTAACTGGGCTAGCAGTAGCTCTGGCGCAAGTCCAAGTTGATCCATATCAGCAGATCAGGCCTGAGAAGGGGGATAGTATATGGCATGTGTCCGTTTCAGTGAATTCAGTATTTCACTGAATGTCTGTTTTATAAGGCTGCAATCTTATACACACTTATCTCAGAGTAAGCCCCAGTAAACACAATGGGACTTGCTTCTGAATAAACATATATAGGTTTGCACCATAAATGAATAATAACCTAATATCACAGAAATTTATATTCCATTCCCCACAAAAAGTCTATGCTGCTTACAAAGTTCATACTAACAGCACAATAAAACAGCCGGCCTGTAAAATAGCCAACAGATAACTTTAAAACTATTAAAAATGGAGAGCAGAAACAAGTTACCAATCTATAAATAGATTACATCAATATTACATCATTAGCACAGAATCAAACCATGTTGCAAAAAAAACCACAAAACAAACTAAGCAGAAGCTAAGGGCCCAATCCTATCCCTGGGATACATCAGCATATACACAGACCAGCCATCAGTGTGTGTCCGCTGGCATCTGGGTTAGATCGGTACAGGGAGCGGAGCAGTTCATGGGTGAAGACAAGGAAGGATCCTGGCAGCACCAGCATATGCCAAATTGTATATCCCCTCTCAACTCAGACATGCCCCCAGAGGGCTCCTCAAGGCTACACCAGCAAAAGAACTGGCATAATCTTGAGGAGTCCCATAAGGGACTATGGAACAGTGGAGAAGGTAAGGAAAACTTTACTTGTCTCTTCCAGGCAGCCTGCTCCCCAGTCAGGCTGCAGGATGCAGCAGTCACTACATCTGCAGCCCTGCACCGGCTGACTCATTATAGGATTGAGCAAATGATTTAAAAAACTAATTTAATGCAAAAAGAAAAACCTATGGGTCCTTAATGGAACTCAAGGAAGACAGTGCCAATACAATGGCTATTTCCACACTAGAGCTCTCTGGAGTTGCTGAAATTCCACAATCAGCTGGGAGAGTGACTAAAGCAGAGGACCCATGCAACAATTACAATGGAGTCATTACACAACACAGCACTATTTCCCCACAACAATACTGTGAAGTCCATCCCCTTGGGCAAGATCTTACTGTATTTTTATTCAGGAGTAAGTTGTTTTCAACAAAGATCCCACTTCTCCTGGCTTCCAGCCATTTAATTAATCATTTGCTCATTGCTCTTTGGTCTAGTTTAAGTGGTCCCTGGTTCACGAGATATCATTGAAATCGAACATGTAATTAAACATTTCCTAAACCCTGGGTGATCTCTTAATTGTGTTAAAGCAATCTCCCCATGTGCTTAAAAAAAGGTTTTGGATACTTGTATTTGAGAGTGTGTTGAAGGGGTAAAGTTCTGTTAATAGTTCCCACATCTTTTCCAAAATAGAGAAGAAACTCATTGCCAAAGCAGCTGCTATTATAAAGGCAGAGGAAAAGGAGGACGCAATAGAAACTGCTGAAAGTGGGATTGTGTCAAATGTGACTCAAAAGCTCTCTCTCATTTCTTGTCACTCATTTTCTTCACCTAATGGTTCAGAGTGAATTGGACATTTTTCCCATCATCTTTCTCCAATTATGGATTTGTCATCTTCCCCTGCTTTTGTCCTTTCTGCCACCCTCAAGAAGGGTATAGGAGGTTGAACTGAGGAGACGCTTAGAAAGCAATGAGACTTCTTACTTCTCCGCACTTGGGCCGTGGTACTAGATACCTACAAGGTTTCTTTTTGCAAAATCATTTCATTGTATTTTCAATACATTACAATAGCTTAAGTCTCAAAACTTCCAGAATGTTAACTTCTCAGCCATTGGAGAAATACATTCTATAGTGATAAAAGCAGTCTCTGCACAGAAAACACATTTGTTTTTTCATTCTTTTGTGCATTTTCTTTTCAATCCAGTATCCAATCATCCAACTTTGGCCATTTCATGAGGCAGCATGAAACAGTAGCTTTAAGCCATGGGCTTAGGAGGAGTGATGAACTGACTGGGGGTATGACAAACTGGCAGGGGACACACTGTGCACATTCCACTACTCCCCAAGTCGTCTTCCTAGTCAGCTGCTCAAGCTTCTTTCCTCTTGGGGAGTGAGCAAGAAGAAGACTATTACACCAGCTGGACTGGAATTGTAGAAGGAGACGAAGAAGGTTGACTCCATGGCCTCCAGTCGTCTTCCTCCTGGCTCCCTTTTCTGAAAAGCTCTTTGTTTTAACAATATCATTCTAGCTACCACCCAGATCTTTATCCTTACTCCCTACTCTTTGAAAAAGAATGGGGCAAGCAGACAGCAGAAGATGAACAGCGCAATCCTATCTTGCACTGGAACAGGTAGGCCAGGAGACCTGTGCTGTATCCAGTGCAAGATAGATGCCCAAAGTGGCTCAGCCGGAGGGAAGGGGAAACTCTTCCCCTTACCCCGGGTAAGCCACCACAGCCCCAATGGGTATCCTCGGACTTGCGTCACCTGCAGAGGTGGCATAAGTCCAAGGAGAGTGGAGTGGCTTGTAGCCACTCCGTGCTGCTCAGAAAAGGGGGTTGGGATCTGGCATAACTGCCGGGTCTCAGCCCCACTTCCCACTCCCTGCGCTGGCCCAGCAGACTCCCAAGGAGGCGCAAACATGCCTTACTGCACATTTGCAACCCTCCTGGGACACAAGGACTTGCACCGGCCCAAGGGCGCGTTAAGTCATCTTCTGCTCTCAGCCTGTCCCAGGCTTGTTGAAAGGGAACACAGTGGGATGAAGATGGTGGCAGCAATAGTGCCTGCCCCATCAAAGGGGAAGGAGGGTGAGAGGGTGAGGAAAGTGAGAGGGGAGGGGAAATGGGGGCTGCATGAGGTTATAACTGGGGTGGGACCTGCAGAATGCATGTGGGAATACATGTGTCAGGTAAATCAAAATTTATGGTGTAGTGGGTTGGCAGTAACACGGCCTGCTGGCATCTAGCACTCTGCTGGGTAAAGTGGGATCAGGTGGTGCAGCAAGCAGGAGCTCATGCAGTACGAGGTCTTGAGTCATCCCTGTCAACAGTAAAAGTAGCATTTAACATATTGGCTTGGGGAAAGGAACTCTAGAGAGGGAAATCTTATCTACACTTCAACATTTTATTTTACTTTATTTGAATTTCTTAGTGAGAACTTACAGGTATAAGAGCCGCAGCGATGGGTTATGGCATCACCACAAGGCGAAACAGATCTAGATTACAAAGCCAAATATACAATGGTATTGAGCAACTACTTCAAGATATCCATTTCCAAAACTTTGGTTTTAGTTAGTATTTTGCAGGACAGGGTTGTGCAAATTATAAATTTGCTGGCTCAACTAAGATTAAGCAATCATAGTTTGGTCTGATCCAGCAGGGCTCTTATGTTCTTAAGCAAACTCTTGTATACAAACCCAACTTTTTCCCTGTATAGGATCAACATTAAATATTCCTAGTTTGCCAATGGTGATAGAAAAACTGTGCAGGCTCAATTTGTACCTGGACTCAGCAGGTCTGGCTATCTTCTCAAAGAAAGTGGAATACACTATGTTCTTCTCTAAGTCCAGTTCCAAATTTGGATTTCTTTAAATTCCAATTGATATTATCAAAGCAGGATAGACCACAATCTCAGAGGTCATCTGGTCTAGTTTCCTTAGCACAAACAGTGCTGCAGCATTCCTGACAAATGGTCTGTCAGCATCTGCTTGAAAGTTTCCAATGAGTGAGAGCTATGAAATCGTATTTTCTTTCATGCCTTAGAATTTCAAGCTCGTCCTGTTTATTTTTTAATGCAAGGAGTATGGGAAATAAGAGCACAGATGTAATCACTGACTAGCTTCCCTGCTTCCTTGCAAGAATGGCACTGACCCTGGCCCAAAGAAGTGGGGAAGGGATCTTGGAGGGGTATACAAATGATAGGTGGCAGGGAGAGAAGGACACACAGGCTCTTTGAGGCAACAAAGAATTTGGGGGGAAAAGCCACCTGCTTCCAGATGTACATCCAGATGTAACCAGTGGGATGAACTCATATCCTGAGCTTTAGTGGCATCACCGTGTATCACACAGAAGTTCTTTCATTTGTTTTTATTTTCAGCTATGGCTTGCCCAGAGCTAGAGCAAGAAGCGACACATCTGTCATTTCTCTGGACAGGGAGGCATCAGGAAATGCTTTCATCGACCAACTGATCTGCCCTTTGTGTAAACGGTTGTTTGTCCACCCATTCATGCTGCCATGTAATCACTGCCTTTGCGACCGATGTATTGCGCAGAGCCAACTTCATGCTGAGATCACGGAGAATTTCTTCATCATCACGTGCCCGATATGCACCAAAGCACATTGCCTTCCACTTAATAATAAAATACAGCTGAGGATTAACTACCTGAGAGCCCGACTGGCTAGGAAGTATATGCGCCAGGCTGGTTTCCTAAGATGGAGGTTTGACAAAAGCCATATACCTATCTATTGCCAAGTCTGCATTGAGCGTCGGAAGGCTACCAAAAGATGTGTGACATGTCAACTGAATTACTGTAATATTTGCTTGAGGTCATATCATCAAGATATCTCTACTCAAAACCATATCTATGCCAAAATCAGCGAAGAATACTGGGAGGAAAGAAATTGTTTGATCCATGCTGAAGAAATGCTCTCCAAATACTGCCTTGATGATCATGAACTAATTTGTGATTATTGCAACGACGCACAGCACAGTGATCACGATACAGTTCCTTTGCCGGCCGCATGTTCAACGGAGTCTGCTGCATTATTTACTGCTATTGCAAAGTTTAAAAAAGGTTACTTTACGTATTTAATTCTTTTTTTTTAAATCTATTATTAACTTTGATGCCTCTCAACACTATTGAAAGCACACTCAAGTGCATTACCCCAAGACAAATAGTCCCTGAGAAGAGAAGGTTTTTAAAAAAAAGAAAAGAAAAAGTGAACCTCTCTGACTACAAAAGAAGCAGCTATCCAACAGTATGGTCAAGTGACACTCATTCAGCCATGAAGTGCACTGTGAGGTTTGGGAAAGGTCACTGTTTCTCAGTCTAATCTATTTTATCAGGTTGTAGGGAAGAAAAACTGCCCATCAATGCTGTTCTGAGCACTCTGAATGAATAGCAAGTAAACATATATTATTTACACCATTCTTTGCCATCTGACTTGTTATAGCTCTAAGTGGACATTTTATGGTGCTAAAGTTTAAATGACTTTCAGGATTGCTCACATACTGATACGTTATTCCATGGTTGCTTGCAGTCTCTCTCTCTCTCTCTCTCTCTCTCTCTCTCTCTCTCTCTCTCTCTCTCTCTCTCAAAGTGTTGTAGACTTTCTTAAGTAATGACAAATTCAGAGTAGTGCTATTTTGGCCTTGTTTCCTTTAGATTTGAAACCACAAGAGACCAGGGCTGTGAAGTCAGTACCAACTCCACCCAAAATTGCTTCTGGCTCCTTGACTCTGACTGAGCAGGGCTGTGGAGTCAGATTCAGAGTTGTAGAGTCAGAAGTAATTTTCGGTGAAGTCAGAGGTGGAGTTCATACCAACTCCACAGCCCTGTTGGAGACAGAAGCCATTTTAGTAATTTTTGTTTTGTTTGCAAATACGAGTATACCAGTAGAGTAAAAGTGCTAGGCAAACAGAGAGCACTATGCCAAGGCTACCCCAGATCTGCCAGCCATAGCAGATTCCAAAGAGGCCTTACACCCTCAAGGTTCCTGGCACAGAATCTACCATGTCCACTGTGCTGGTCCTGCACTGGCACCAGCAGGACAGCACAGGCGTTCCTGCTGGTTCTAATGTCACAACTTACTTTACAGCACATTTGTGACAGTCTGTGCTGGCAGAGTATTCGCTTCGCTGGTGTAGAGGTACAACAGGATTTTGCCATAAGGCAAAAACAACCTTTGTCCACTATCAGCCCTCTCACTTTTGAAAGAGGTTTCAGTGTAATACAGAAACACTTAAAAATCTAGTTAAAAAATCTTGAATAGGGTAATCCTGTGAAATGTATGATGAATCTTGTTGCTCTTAAAATATCCCCCCCACACACACACTCACATACACACAGGGTTCTACTTGTTATATAGATATGTTTCTAAGCAGTGGAATCTATACTATGCTAGATATCTGTCATGTCTACACTGCTCAATCCATATCAGGTGTGATGATGGGTTATTGTGACACCCAAGGGTTAAAAACAACCTTTATCCACTATCAGTCCTCTCACTTTTGGAACAGTTTTCAGTGTATTATAGATACAGCTTTAAAAATGCTAAGTTCACTGGCTAGTCTACATATGCATTTAGATTTCTTTCTGTAAACCACCAAATGTGAGCATGTGGAATGATTTCTGCAATGATCTTAAACAAATAAACAGCCTGGCTAAGGAAAGCATTAGAGCAGCAATTCCCTAATTTGCAGGTTGTGAACTAATTTTTGGTGGGTTGGGGCCAGCATCAACTATGGCGTTGCAATGCATTCTGGGGCACTACCTGGTCACCACAAAGGCATTCTTGGGAGATTTCCACTCACCACAAGGCATTCTAGGGCACTAAACAGTCTGGGAAGCATTGTACCTGAGGATCAAAGAAGATCAAACACCCAGAGGTTTGTGATCATATTTCCTACATATATATAATTTGTCCAGAAAATATACTGGTTTGGTGGGTATTAAATAGAGAAAAGTGCAGGAGAAAGGGCTGACCTCCTCATTCCTGTTCAATTCTCACATTTTCCTTTCAAAACACCATAGGAGATATGATCACAAATATGTCTTGTTTGACCCTGTATCTTGCTTAGTCTGAGACAGTTTTTTCTAATGGTAGCTTACAGAGCAATGCATGCAAATTCAATTTGTAATGTGCTACCACCACACCCACTATACGTTTTCTTGAACTGAAACATAATGAAAGCATACCTTCAAGCAAGGATTCCTATTTTGGAACGCAAAATATCCATAGATCATAAATGTAGTCAGAATACAGTTAAACCTATGTCAGTGTCAACTTCTTATATATTTGTGAATAAGTAGACTCAAATGGACAATGATATAACAATTATCCCAATTTTTGTGTTGCAGTCAGATATGTAATTGATAGTGATCTAATGGAAGTCCTTGTATTAAAAAACAATTTTAAATCCTACAAAGAAACAAAAAGAAAGGAGATAAGGACTGGTTTCATCAGATTACGTAACATACTTCAAGACCGAGAGAAAGAGTTGATGGAGGCAGTAGAAAACATTGAGCTTCAGAAACAAAGAGGACTTGTAGAGTTTGCAGAATACACAACAAGCAGAATTGCCCAGATGGACAGTCTCATTCAGTATTCTAAAGAAGCTTTAAAGGAAAACAGCCAAATTGCATTCCTCCAGTCTGCACATCCCTTGGTAACTGAAATAGAAGATGCAATTGCTACAATTTACCAACCTAGTCCACGTCTCAAGGAAGACCCTATTTCGTATCTTAAAGTTGACTTTGAGGAAATTTCAGAAAATTTAAGAAACATTTTCCCATCAGTTTCAAGGACAATATCATCTGATAAAATGACCAGGTTGCCTTACTCCTACAGTTCTGACATAATGTACCCAAATAATGCATCCAACACACTAATTCTAAATCCAATAGAACTTAATCGGTCTACATCACTTACTTCATTGTATGATCAAGGCATGACAGATCATCAACTTTCTCATAGATCAAAATCATCACCTCCTCTTAATGTTAGCGAACTTAAAGATCATGGAATGTATTCATTTTGGGATGCATCCGATTCTTTAAGAAGTGGAAAGAAAACTCAATCACCTGGTATGTCTTACTATCAAGAATCATTTGAAGAAACCGTTGGAGTCCCTGGCATTGTTGTAATTTACCAGACTCTGGTGTATCCAACAGTTGCTAAGGTAAGAATTTGTATATGTTTCTTGCACCCTGTTCCTATACACATTGACAGCATTCTTAGACAGGCAGCCCTATCCTGGTGATCATGGAAACTTTTCAGACTAAAAAAAAATGTATACAGGTATGCCCCAGTATATGCAGGGTTCTGTTCTGGAACCCCCCACTGTTAAATGAAACCACGGAACACCCCCCCTACCCTCCAGAGGCGAGGGGAGTTAAGCTCCCCTCACCTCTGGAGGGTGTTTTGAGCCCCACAGAGGCCGTGTGAGTCTGCCCGCAGCCTTTGTAGGCCTCAGAATGATGCTTAGAGCAAAAAAAGTGACTTCCAGTTTTATGAGAAAACCGGATGTCACATTTTGAATGCCTTCTAAGGCTTTATGAAAAAAACTAAAAGTCAAGAAAACCAGAAATCACATTTTTAATGCCTTATAAGGCATTAAAAGGTCACTTTCAGCTTTATGAAAAAAAACCTGGAAGTTACTTTTTCACTCTAAGAGTCATTCTGAGCCCAGCAGAGGTCAAAGGCAGATGAGCGTGGCCTTTGCTGGGCTCAGAAAACTCTCTGGAGGTGAGAGGAGCAGAGCTCCTATGGAGCTCCTAGGAGCAGAGCTCCTAAACTATGGATATGGGATCTGCGGGTACAGGGCCCCCCTGGTACATACTATAATCACAGGCTTCTGTCTCCAGAAGTTTGATTACAAATGCCAACACAATGAGTTGAGTCTTTTCAACCCATTCAATGAGCCTTCTCTCACAAGAGAGGGAAAAGTCCATAAACTCATTTGTCAAGCCACTATTCTTCAGTCATTGAATGCTACCATGGCAGCCACTTTCCCCGTGGATTCTTCTCATACCACTCTGGCATATTATTATTAATTATTATTAACAGTATTTATATACCGCTTTTCAACTAAATGTTCACAAAGTGGTTTACAGAGAAAAATCAAATAACTAAATGGCTCCCTGTCCCAAAAGGGCTCACAATCTAAAAAGATGCAAATGAATACCAGCAGACAGCCACTAGAACAGACAGTGCTGGGGTGAGGTGGGCCAGTTACTCTCCCCCTGCTAAAAAAAGGAGCACCCACTTGAAAAGTGCCTCTTACCCAATTAGCAGGGCCAATTAGGCATACAAGATAGAGGAACCATGTAGAGGATCATGGCTTGGTTTATCATCATTATCATAGACTTCCCTAGGGGAGAGGTGATGCCTGTGTGTTTCTACATGTATATATTACCTGAGCACCAAAGAAAGAAGCTGCAGAGAACTTCAGTTATAACGAGTGATAGAAATCCACCCATTGATTCAAAATGGTTTTCCCAGGACTTTCTTAGGAGGCAACAACCAAATCATGAATTACCACATATGTCAGTAGTTCCCAAACTGCGAGGCATGGTTCCCTGGGGAGCTGCAGGAACCAGCCAGGGGAGCCACGGAATCCTCAAAAAACCTACCGCTCTATACAATGTATAGGACTACAGCATAAATGGGGAGCCATGGCCAATAGCCTAGTACATCAAGGGAGTTGCTAGCTGAAAAAGTTTGGGAGCCACAGGCATATTAATATTTTATCTCCTTATAGAGTCATTTCCTAAGCAGATTCTCTCAAAATTCATGTCCTGCCCAGATTTCCCATGCAACTTATCTTGCTTGATTGGTTTCTTCCCAAACAATTGTCTTCCTCCAGGGCCACTACCACCACTCCCTGGTCAAGAAAGGCCATGATCTGAATTGCCCCTCTGCTCCCATGTTACACAGCTTCACAAAGCAATGATGTACAATGCATGAATCTCATTCTTCACATAATTAACTTATGGAAATTATTGTCGCAGAGTGTATTGATGGTCACTAGCTTAGTTTTGATTTCGAAAAGGTATCATATAACTCACATAAGATAATGCTTAATAAACTTATTATTCATTCCATAAATATACCCTTACCCCAACCTGCTCTTAACTTGTGCTGGGTACAGGTTAGGGCACTTGGCCCAGCTGCACCAGCACAGGTTAGGATTGGGCTGTTATACAAATTAACCTTCTTCCCAATCAAATATTAATATGAGGTCATTTTGGATTCCTCCTATTTTTCCCTATCATGACAGCTCCCACTGTTTTTACCCATACTCCACCTCCTATGACAATGTGTCTGAAGGAAGTTTTGAGCATTCAAGATGTTATGTGCCAGAAAAGGACTGGCACCATATAAGTTAAAGCCTGTTTTAAATTCTCCCCCAACCCCCAAAAAAGGGAGTTTTGAAAAGAATTAAGATGCCCCCTAAGGTCCTGAAATGAACAGAACACAATGCAAATAAGCAATAACAAAACACAATGTGAATCCATGAAATGAATCCAGCTCCAAAATTGGACTCCATCTTTCACAGGCCCACGTATAGACTGAAAAATTCCAAAATGTTATTACTCAGATAAATTAAAAAAATTCTAGCAAGACGGAGTAATACGTATGTCATAAACTCATTAAAATATGTTAAATATATCTCTGTACACCCTAGATTTACTGGACATGTCCTACAGAAGAAGTAGACAGTTTTGAGGTTGCTTACTATGAAGTAGTTGACGTTACAGCTGATAATGCTCTCCAGTTGCAACTAATCGGGGTACTGACTGAAATTTTGCAACAGAATCTGGAAATACACAGTCTGGTACCTAATACAGAATATGCTTTTAAAGTTCGGGCAGTCAATCAGAATGGACCAGGCCCGTGGAGTGAAATCTGCAAGGTATGATGAGATCCCTGTCTCACTTTTTTTCTTCTGAATATAAAGTATTTCTTTCTTATATAAATGTAATACAAAAATCTTAGAGAAGTTACTTACATTATTATTATCATTAATTTGCTAATCATCTGAGCAATGGTAGAAACCAGCCTTTCTCTCTGACACATTTTCAGCATAGTTATTCTACAGTCACTCATTTTAGGGTTTTTTTTTCTTTTTCCTTTACTCATACAGTAGCATTGCAAATCTAAAAGGATACTTACATATTTCGCAAGTTATTGATTAATACAGTGGTTCTCACACTTTTAGCACTGGGACCCACTTATTAGAATGAGAATCCATCAGGACCTACTGGAAGTGATGACATGACCAGAAGTGACATCATCAAGCAGGAAAAATTTTAACTATCCTAGGCTTAAATCCTACCCACACTTACCCAGGAGTAAGTCCCACTTACCATCATTGTTAAAAACATATACATAGTAGTCTGTTAAAAGTACAGAGCGGTAACATTTCCCCAGGTGCAGTCACATACAATGGTAGTATCAAGTCTAATATATTAAAAATAAAATATTGAAATGAATGGGGACCCACCTGAAATTGGCTCACAACCCCCAGTTTGAGAAACACTGGTTTAATGTGAATAACATTGGGTTTCTAGAATCCAACAGTTAAACAATGAAAAACAAAAGTGAAAAATGCTGTAGCCCAGTCTTTTTCAGACACCAACAGTGCACCACCATATCCTAAGCCCGCCCAGTCATCGTCACTCTGGCACAGATCTTCCAGTTACACTGACAGCATCCATGGAAACCATGGCATAGCCCATCATCCACAGACTAGTGTCCCAATGTCAGTGTGTCAACAGGGCAATATCCAAGGAGCCAACTACCTTGTATACCCAGCCCCAACACTGGCAGTCCAGAAAGTGCCGCCGGGGTGAACTAAGCAGTGTTCAGGTAGTGGAGTGTGCACGGAGTCCTCCTGGGACAGAATACCTTGCAGGATTTTGAGAAGGCAACTGTTAATAAAATAACTTGCCATATATGTTGAGAGGGACAAGAAATTATTTGTGCAAAGTGCTCTCTTTGTGCACCAAGTGCCCTTTTGCCATAGTTCCCTTCTCCGAATTTTCCCTTTGAGAGCCCTGTAGCGATACAGTCCCAGGTAGCACATCTCATCTGAGCTGTAGCTGAGCACATCTCATCTGAGCTGAGATGGGCTGCTCACATGTCATCTGAGCAGCACATTTCATCTGAGCTGGCAGGGGCTTATATGCTTTGATTGGCTTTGCCATGTAGCCTGCATCCTATCCTATGCTTCATTATAGAAAAGTGAGCAGGGTGGGAGGTGGGTTTTTTCAAGTGTTTTTTCTCCTGCCCGTTGTTCCCTATGGGTTTATTCCCACCTATATCACCTCTGTCATTGGCATAGTGTTTTTCTGGCATTGTAGGCATTTCACCCAGGATATGAACTCCTCTACATCTCTCTCACATCCCTTCCCTCTTATACATCAAACTCTTCCCCATTTTAGCCTCTCTACCAATGAAGTTGCGCCAGCATCTAGTTACACCAGGACAGCACTTTTATGGCATCCCACCAGCATCTATAGCACATCCATCAGTGGGAGGATTTCTGTGCCAGCAGAACCGTCTTTGCACTGTACACAGAGATAGACTGGCATACCTCAGGGATAGGACTGAGCTTTTATTTTGCCATTACTTTCTATGAAACTATAGTGAAAGGTGTTCAAAATTTCCATATACAACTAGCCCAGTTGTATCTGTCCTCTTCCATTTGAACAGGTTCAAAAATGGAGAAATCATCAGAGATGAGCAATGTGATGTGCAGCACAATCCTGAGCTGCACTTGGGCCAGCGCAAGTCCCTTGCACCAGCCCAGGAGGGTCACAAACATGCCGTAAGGCAAATTTCTGCTTTCTCGTGAGTCAGCAAGGCCGACGCACAGAGGTGCACCAGCCTACAGAGCCTAGAATAGGCCTCCGCACCGAAGGAGGCTCCAAGTCTCCCATAGGCCAAGCTCAGCCAACACACAACTCTGGGGTGGGTGGGGAGGAGGAGAGGAGGAGGCGGGAGGGAGGCATTCTGAGGCGGGGGAAGGCAGGTGGGTGGGCCCCAGGGGCTAGAGGCAGGGCTGGGACCTGGCAGTTATGCTGGATCCCAACCACCGTTCCTGGGGGAGTTCGGAGCAGCTTCAAGTCGCTCCGCTCTCCTCAGACTTGTGCCACCTCAGGAGGTGTAAGGTGCAAGGGTAGCTTACCTGGAGGTAAGGGGAAGTTTCCCCTTACCACTGACTGAGCCGCTTTGGGCACCTATCCTGCGCTGGATACAGCGCAAGCCTCTTGGCTTGCCTATTCCAGAGTAGCAGAGGTTTGCTCCCAAAGGCTACAATCCTATCCACATCTTCCTGGAAGTAAGCCCCATTGAACACAATGCTACTTACCTCTGAGTAGACTTGCATAGGATTGCAATGTAGGAAATAGACTGAGGGCCCAGTCCTAACCAGTGCACACCAGCTCACCACAGGCATGTAGTGACTCAAATGTTCCACTGGGCAGCAAAGAGGTAGGTGAGGGCGTGGGGAGGAGGAGGGGGGGAGGAGGTGTTCCAAGGTGGGAGGGCGGGGAGAGAGCGGGGAAGAGGCGTGCTGGGGGAAGGAGTGGGGTGGGAGGGAGGCAGGACTGGTGGAGTGACTGCGCTCTGCCTCTGCGAGGCTCAGAATGCTCGAATCACACGAGAGATGTGACTTCCAGTTTCCCAAGGAAACTGAAAGACGTGTCTGTCATGCAATTCAGGCATTCTGAGCCTCGCAGAGGCAGCATACGGATGCAAGTTGCCTCTGCGAGGCGAAGAAAAACCTCCAGAGGTGAGGAGAGCAGGGCTGCCCTCAGCTTCGGAAGCTTGGGGTGTGTGTGCAGGGACCAGAAGTAGCGTCACATATGTGGTTCCTCGCTGGTCAGAACCTCCCAAAGCAACAATGAAACAGACTAAAATCAATGGTTGAGATGTATTGTTTAAATAAAGCAGCCCACCTCAGACATCTCTTGCCACTGAAGGAAAAAGCACTTTACAGAGTGGTTACAGGAGAGCAACAACAGTAGGAGACAACTCCTAACGACTGTTAAGGCCCTGCAAGATGATGCGAGAGAATAAAGGAAGTATATGTGAAATCCTCTTGACCACACCCATGTTCTAAATGTTTGATAAGGTCAAGCACATCCAATATTTTCTCAATCTATCCTTAGATTTATTTCCTAATAGCTTCAAGAGAGGAAGCATGTCGTTGCCATATATCAGCTTGCCAGTACCTTATTTTCTAATCGGCTCCCTGTGACATCTACCTCCTGCCGTTACTGTTTATATAACAAAAAACCCACTGCAGATTGCATTTTTGTTTTCCACTAGGTGATGACACCAGATACTCGTTCAAAAGCCAAAGGTCGGTGGGGACTGCTGCGACAAATTCAAGCTGCTTTCCAGAAACAATCATGACCCACAAACACATACAAACCATTTTTTAAAAAGGAGAATATGCAGAAGTAAGCTACTGGAGGGAAAGCAATTATATTTTCTCATATATATTTTTTAAACTAAAGCTAACTTACAAGCTGAGATCTGAAGGTAAACACTTCAGAATAAAGATTGCCTAGGAAATTAAAGTCTCAGCTTTTGTCTTTTTATTTTATTTGTTACAGAAATTCCTCCAAAACTAGAGGAAAACATTGCACTGTATATGAGATATATAATGAAAAATCCCTGAAGCTCTGTGGTATAACAACATTTCAAAGGAATAACACAGAGAGAGACATTTCCATTGTTGGAATCACCTACATTCATACTTCAATTACTTTCTAAGAGTTCAGTCCTAATTTCACTCATGTAAAGTTATGCCTGCAAACAATCTCCTTCATTGACATTGACATGCAATATGAACAGTAATTCCCAGATAAGTTGCTGAAAAGTGACTATTTAGCTTTTAAGTTTGCAAGGACCTCCATTGATTGCTCTGTACTTACTCGCTTGTATTTTGGCACCTAGTAAAGATCTCATCTAATGAATGTTATCAGTAAGTTTTGTTCCAACATCTATATTGGTAGTTATATACTGTATAGGTCACTGGAAGTTAAAAGCCATGCAGCTAGGGAAAGAACATGACTGAAATAGTTCAGTCTTGTAATACTGTATTAGGGTCCAATCCTATCAATTTTCCAGTGCCGGTGCTGCTGTACCTATGGGGTACGCACTGCTTCCTGTGTTGGGGAGGAAGTCTTGGAGGCCTCTTCAAGGTATGGGAACGTTTGTTCCCTTACCTTAGGGCTGCATTGTGGCTACCCTGGTGCTGGAAAGTTGGATAGGATTGGGCCCTTAATGTATTTTGAAAGTACAGAGTAAATCTCTCCCAGCTCTGTCTTCCAGGTTTTAAAATGCAGCACCAAGTTCAGCTCGATGGGCAGGGAAGTGAGGTAGCCATTACCTACATTCCATCTCCCTGACCAGGTTCTCTGTTCAGCCATCATCAAAAGTCCATACCTAAGTCTGCTATAGAAACTCCAGACAGGACTGGGATTCTCCTGGAGTACTATTCACTCTACTGCCTAATTGCCTGTGCTGACAGAAGTGGTCCTGGTGCTATCAGAGAACCGAAGTTTGTTTGAATGACCTTAACATTCATGCCACGCTCTGCTCAGATTTCACCATGCTTCTCTGACAACTAGGGACGTAAATTACATCTGATTGAGAACATTTGGCTGGTCATATACTTGATATGACATTTTGCTTTGGAAAGGAAGAAAATAAACCTAAAATAATTCATTTATCATGTACAAATCACCTTTCTTTCACCTTTGGTGAATCACCAAATCACCGTTTGGCCCTTTCTTTGCTCAGGACCTCTGCAGGGATAGATGGATTCCTAATCCCTCTTGGGGAGTTTCCCACCAACATGTCTGGTGGTCCTGTCAATGCTCTAATCATTCTGTGACAAGAAGGGGTGACTGATTGATTCCTAGACAGCCTAGTTCCAAAAGCAGAGCCTAATCAGCACCTGGGGAACTAAGGAAAATGGAACAAACTGATATCCAGAGTACAAGTGGAGGAAATTCATAGTGAGTTTAACCAAACACAGAGCTACAGCCCACATTCAAATATACTCCGTGGTGGTGCTGGCAGTGAAGAAAGCTCCATCACCATTGCCCCTGCTCAATATTGGCCAATGGATCTATTTAAAGTGGAAAAACCAATTATAACCTGGCCCAAAGGAGTACAAGTGGGGCCTTCGGATTTGGCATCTGTGGATTTGCATCACCGCAGATGCCACCCCCCCCCCCGGCATAGCCCCACTGAAGACCTCCCATATGCAACTAGAACCTTGTTCCAGTCCTGTCTGGAAGGTTTCCTGAGCCTCAGAGAAGTTGTGCATGACCTCTCTGAGGCTCAGAATGCTGCCCAGAGCCTTTTTTCATTGACTTTCATTTATTTACATTTTTATACCGCCATTCCTCCAAAGAGCTCAGGGTGGTGTACACAGCTGCTCCCCTCCTCACAACAACCCTGTGAGGTAGGTGAGGCTGAGAGAAAGTGACTGGCCCAAGGTCACTCAGGAAGCTTTGTGGCTGCAAGGGGATTTGAACCTGGGTCTTCCAGGTCTAAGTCCATCTCCAAAACCACTACACCAACCTGGTGAAACCACTGCCCACCAACTTTGGAATTTTTGGAATTGAAATTGTTAGGCCAAGCTTTCCCTTTTAAAACCCTATCTCTATGCATTGTTTATTGCCAAACTGATAATTATTTTTACTGCTTGCTGCTTGTATATAGTTTTGTGGTGTTTTAAAAAATATTGTTAGATTTCATTTTATTTTTAAAATTTAGATTTCATTATATTTTACTGTGTTTTACCTTATTGTCAGCCACTTTGCACTTTTAGGAAAAAAAGGAATAAAAATGATTAAATACCTATTTCTTTTCTTTTTTAAAAAACTTCTAATGCATAAGCTTCCTGTAAATTTCAAACTTTACGTTCCTTGTCATAATACAGTATCCTATGTCCCTTTCCCAAACCTTTTCTTCTGACACAGGCTTCTTGAACTTGTGGTAGTTTTTTTTTGCAGATCCAAGTAGCCCCACTAGGCAGGCTGGGGCTACTACACAAGCTGGGGCTATTACACAAGTCAAGGGGACAAATCTCCTCTTACCCTGAGTAGACGTCCAGCCTGCTCCTAAACAGCGCTGGATACTGCATGGGCTATGTGGCCCTGCTGCACCAGCACTGGTTAGGATTGGATTGTGAACCCTGAAATTAAGAGCCCAGTCCTAGCCAGCACGTGCAGCACCACAGCACACGCTGCATGGGTACTAGTCATAGCCAAAGTGTCACAAAGCATTTTACTGTGACACAGCACTTTGGTTCGCTGGCAGGAAGGCCCACACGCACCAGTACAAGGAGCAGCGTGCGCCGGACATGGTAAATTCCTCACTGAGCAGCACAGGGCTAGCAGAAGGGTATGGAGGGGGCAGACCAGTAACTGAAACAGGCAGCTTTCAGAGGGTAACTCTTACTTCAATTAATGACAACAACTTCATCAAAAAAAAATTGACCATATTGTAATGAATAATGCTGTCCCTTTAAGAGCTTGGAGGGTAGGGGAGGAGAAAGAAGACAGGCAAGTTCATGGAAGTAAAGGCTACATGTGCAGGGATTGTTTACGGCAAGATGAGTACTTAATGTGGGGGAGTTAAAATGGAGACCCCCCCTGTAATCAAATCCACTTGTTGGCCCATCTAAAAAGAACACTACTGTATATACCTGAGTATAAGTCAAAGTTTATGCCTTAAAATTGGCCCTGAAAACATGAGCCAACTTATACGCAGGTCAATACGGTAGATGAAACCTCGGGTACAGACATTTTCAATCACTGTGCCATGGCACATTGGTATGCCACAGGTGTGCTGCAGAAGTTTGGGGGAGTGTAATTTATTAATAGGGCCAATAGGGGATATAAGCCCCCCACTGGAAGCATGGTGTGCCTTGTCAATTGTCAAAAATCTGATGATGTGCCTTGACAATTTTAGTGCCTTGTCAGTGTGCCATGAGATGAAAAGGGTTGAACACTTAAGAAAAACACAACAGAGTTTTGGCAGAGTCTGACCATGCAGTTGTTCCTAATCTTGAAGGATCTAGTTTGATTCAGCTGGCTCAATTCCATATTACATCTACCCAGGAGTACTCCTAGGGGGAAAGGCAAACAAAATGCTGTTTGCACCAATGATAATGATCAACATTTTGAGCTGGACTTATAAATCTGAGTTGACTACTATGGGCCCACATAAATTTAAATATGAACACTGAACAAGTCTGTAGAACATTTGAAAGAGACGAGGTTGGCAGAAGCTCAGAAAATGAAACTGCCCCATGAGTTCATCATTTTTTAATGTGTAAATGTCAGAGAGAAATTTTTCCTCCTTCAGAGACCAGGCAACATGACTGCCTAAGTGGAGCTCCACAGAAGAGCCATTTTTGTGAAGCACTTTAATGTGCTTTGGGCAATGCCAGCTATGCCAGCTCTAAATCAGGACAGCTATATGTGAATTTGTGTATTGAACAGCCCACATTCAAAGGTTTTGCTGTTCACTCTGTTAATCTCAAAGATGTAATCTCAGACATCTTACCTATGGCCACAGCTGGTATGTTCTGTGGAGTTCCAGCAGTCTACTCACTTTGCAACCTTAGTATTCTGGGAGAAACACACATCTTTCCACATTCATGCCTCCTATCTCCACCCTAGCTTGCTCTTCTTTCCAAAATAGAAAAAAATGTGTTAAATTCCTTACACACAGTTCAGCAACTGTCTTCTGTGAGCACAGCTAAATCCCATGGTGATTGGTTGTTTGGCTGACTGTTTATTGAGGAAAAAGGCACAATAAATTGGGCTGCAAAGCATGGAACAATTTTTCTTATCTCTTGCTAGCTGCTCAATTTCAGTGGGGGTGGTTGCACTACCTCATAGCTAGCGCATACGTTTTATTTTATTTTTTTTGCCTTTCTGCTGCCTGTCCTGAAATTGAAATGTTGAGGTGTTTATAAATAAATAAAACCCGCAGTATGATATCAGCATAATTACTTTTCAAGGTAATGAGTGAGACATGAGGCCAAAATATAGATGCTGAATATTTTCTGAGCAATTTGGGCTGTTGAATAAACACACAGCTCATGTAAAGACCAAGCTGCAAGGCAGTCTGAGTAGCATGTAATTTATTTAGGAGACTATGAGCAATCTGAGTCAGATGCCACACCGAAGGGAGCACACGACAGACGTATAGATAGCTGAATTCTAGATGATGCATTACGGTTGCTCAGAAATGTTTGCCTCTTTGAACTCTCTGGTCAACCACACCATTAAAGTCGGTCTTACATATAACAAAAGTGTTTATCATATCCAATCTGCTCCAAAGCTGTGAGTTTATAAGCCTGAATGGGAAGTCTGAACAAAGCAATCCCAGCTGAAATGAAGTAATCAAGCACTTTGTGATTTACTCAATCATTTGCACAAACCTGCGTTAGAGACAATAACTTTGATTCATTTGGTCTGAAATGACTGAATTTAAATCCATTCTTTTGCCATTTTTTCTTATGACTAGAGTCCTCCTTTCAAGCTTATGTTATAATGTCCAAAGCGGATTCGTGGTTATCTCCCTTGGGAGAAAAAGATGTCCCAATTTATATACATCAAAGTGAACTCAATATGAGATTCTCCACTTGAACGTTATATACTGAAAACCTGAAAAGAGAAAATGAAAAGTGTCAAAGTTTCCCCCTCCTCTTTCTCTCTCTCTCACAAACACAATTTGCTCTCGCGTAGCCTGAAGCTACCCTTAGGGTGGATTCCATGTTCACAGAACTCGATGAAGACCTCAATCCTAACAACGTTTACTATGAAACAAGAACTTGGAAAAAATTTCTTCTGAGTAAACATGCTTAGTATCAGGCTAAAAGCCTGCTGGCTTTTTCCAGGCTGTTCACCACAATCCATGCAACTGCCTGATTGAAAGGCTTGACCATGATTACTTCCAGTCACCCATAGCTACCAAACTAGCAAGAAGAAAAATAGATAAATCAGTGGTTCCCAAACTGTGGGTCGGGACCCACCAATGGCTTGCGACCTGCGAAACTGACAAGTTGATAGATGATGATGAAAATGTATTAAGCTCTATGGAAACCTAAACAGAAGCATGTGCACATTTACTCACGACTAGGTGACCTTGCTTTGGTCCAGTGCAAAGGGGAATGCAAGGCCACCAGAATGGTCCAGGTCCAATGAACATGGAACTCAACAAAGCTCTAGGCGGTGGTTCCCCCCAAATAGTAAAAAGAATAAAAACAGATACAAGAGCGACTGATAAAGTGAAACGCTTTTTAGTCTTGTAAAGCTAGGTGGGTCCCAATAGAAAGTCATTTTGAAAAGTGGGTCCCAGTGCTAAAAAGTTTGGGAACCACTGAATAAATTATTGGGGAGAACAGAGGAGACGATGTTTAAAATAGAGGGGATAAGATGTGTCACAGGATCCACCAGCTCCTATCTTCTCCCTGCTCCAGTTCTTCGTCCCTCACCACCCAGCTATGCCCTCAGTTCTCCCCACATCCCACTCCCACTTTTGACTTTGGGGGCTCCAGGTAGGCCACTACCACATGGCTAGCGCCACTTGCCATTTCCAGCAGTAGCCCAGTTGTGCATTATACGGCCTCACATTTTGTGATGCTGTAGGTCAGGCTGTGCTCTTGGAATGCTTGTTCTGGTAGTGCAGCCCAGTTGGGCTGTCTGTCAATGAATTTACCTTATACTGAGTATTGGTAAAATAGACCTAAAATTGTCATTAGGGATAGAAATTATTGCTATGTGCCCAAAATTTGGATTAATCACAGTTATATAATATTTCCAACACCAAGATTAATGCTAACTATGGGTATCCTAAACTTAAATAGTTTAAGATTTAAAATCTGCCAAAATAGAATTCAGTATACATATACTGCTAACTATATTATCACTGAAAAGGTGGAGGAAGGGTGGAAATTGAACAGCAGAATGAAGGAGGGAGGCTGGTGGAAAAAATCTGATTGCAACAGTCAAGGAGTAGAAAGAGGAAAAGAGAAAAAACATGTCAGGCTGAGTGGCAATCCCAGTATCCTAACCATAGTTAAGAGAACAGGAAATGTTTCTTTCAGGAAAAAACAATAAATTTTATGGCTAGATCATGCTATTGTTAAAAAATGTGGCATGAATCCTTAAGTGTTTTTTTTTTTTCCAGTGAAACTTTCTCTGTTCTCTAGGGTAGTATCCTTAAAGATACTTTAAAGATCTTAAAAAAAAAGAAAATTATTTGAAAGCGCTAAAGACATGGACATTGTTTTTATGGTATGCAAATTTACCAAGCTTCTGCAATAGCAAGTTTACAAAGTTCCTTAGAAGATGCAACATGTACCACAGGGAGTCAATACTGTATACATTCCAGACTCCAATGTCTCTTAGCAGAAGCAAAATCAGATTCAACAACAACATATAAAATCATATTTATATTCAGTGGTGTAGTGGCAAATCTTGAAGTATAGGTACTCCTCATGACACCCATAAGACTGTACAACAAAAACTTTAACTTTCTTGATTAACATATTCTCTTGCTTCTTATTTTAACTTTGAAGCTTATCATACTTGGTTTAAAAATGTAGTTCATTTCATCCCAGACATCTTTCTCAGACAAGGAATTATAGTTAGAGGAATCTGTTGCTATTCAAATAAGAGATGCGAGTCAGAGAGGCAAAAGCACAGGTAGGTGGAGGTACAGCAGCAAGTAGTAGTAGTAGTAGTAGTAGTAGTAGTAGTAGTAGTAGTAGTAGTAACTTTATTGTCATTGTGCTACAGCACAACGAAATTTATGCACCTTTGAGATACAAACATAAATATATACTGCAATTCCAACAATCACACTCTACACACTCACCCACACATTCTATACGACATGCATCATAATATAAAAACAGTATAACAGACCATAATGCCCAGGAGCATGGTAACAACGATATGGCCTTATTCAATGTAATTATGGCTGTGGGATAAAAACTGTTCAGGAATTATGTGGTGCTGCTCTAATAGTTATGTATCGTCTACCCGAAGGCAACAGTTCAAAGAACGTATGAGCCGGATGGAAGGGATCTCTCAGAATACTATATGACTTCTGCAGACAGCAAGATGTATAGATGTCCTCCAAAGCTGGTAGATGAAGTTGATGATGTGCTGCACGATCTTAATAATTCTCTACAGAGCTTTTTTGTCCCCTGAAAAGCAATTTCCCTACCACACCAAGATATCATAGGTTAGGACACTCTAGTGGTGCAATGATAGTAAGACACAAGCAGCTGCTGTGACAAATTTAACCTCCCAAGCTTCCTCAGAAAATATAACCGCTTTTGTGCCTTTTTTTATCAACGTGCTGGTGCTAATAGTCCATGAGAGGTCCTCTGTGATGTAAATACCTAGGAATTTGAAACTAGCAACCCTCTCCACCTCCTCCCCGTTGATGTATAATGGTGTGTGAACATCCCTCTTTTTCCGGAAGTCAATTATAAGTTCTTTAGTTTTTTTGATGTTAAGTGTGAGATTATTTTCTTTGCACCACAATAACAACTCCTGTACCTCCTCCACTAACAAGCCCCACCACTGTAGTATTGTCTGCAAATTTTATAATTTCATTTGTGTTATGTGATGGGGTACAATCATATGTATACAAGGAATAGAGGAAGGGGCTCAGTACACAGCCTTGGGGAGCTCCTGTATTTAATATCAGAGTGGAAGAATGATAAGAGCCCATCCTAACTGACTGTAGCCTATTTGTCCAAAAGTCCTATATCCACAGACAAATGTCTTGCTGTATGCCCAAACTAGTCATTTTTAAAAAATGTTTTAAAGGAATTCATAGTTAACTTGAGAAGTTGGCTCAGAATCAATATCAACAATCTGAAAGACGTTTCATTCCAGGAAAAGATCCACAGGAAAAGAATGTCTGCTTTTGAGAAAGCTGCAGAGAATTAGGGCTTGATGGAAGACAAATTCATATTTATTCTAAGGACTATCCAAGGGGAGTTGGCAGAGGTGTACAACAGTATTCCTGAAGAAAGTTGTGGTCTTTATTCTAGAAATTCTTTACAGAAGGTTTCAACCAAGTCCTAATTATTTCAGGAACAATATTAAGTAACTGCATTTGTAAGGTATGGGGTCAATGGTAGAATATGAGGACAAACTTAAATTTCTTATGGAAGTGGGTAAACAGTAAGCCACCTCCCCCCACAGGAATCTGACTGCCTATTCACACATCAGCTGGGACCCTGCTTTGTGTTTCCCCTCCTTTGGAAATGTGATTAGAGGAGACATGACAGGGCCTTTTCGGAAGCCCTCAGGCTATGGAACTTCTCTCTGGAAGCCTGATTAGTCACTTCACTGGAATCTTTTGATGAAGACATCTTTGTTTACACAAGTTTATAGCAGAGTCTCTCCTCATTTCTTTTGATGCAAAGTTTGCCATTTTATTACGTATTATTTCTTTTGGGTGTTTTAAGCGATTGTTTTGATTACTTTTGTTTTAACATAATGTGTGCCATTACAAGGGCCTCTTGGGACATGGAAAGGTGGCATATAAACCCTCACATAAATAAATAAAGAGGAGATTTTTTTTAAAAATCCAGGTGCATAGGATTGCAGTCCAATATGAAAAGTTTATTAGAGTACAATCCTATGCATGTTCAATTCAGACTTTCCATTCAATTTCACTTTCAGTGGCTCCAGGGCTTTTCATTTAATGAAATGAAGAAGCTCCCCATCCCTGGAAAATGATCCACTCTTACCTCTTTATTCCTTCCATCTATCCCACCCATGTCTAGTTATCTATCTGAATCCCTTCCCCAATTTATCCTTTATCTACATCTCAGAACATGGCAGAGTGATGCTCCTAGAAATGTTTCTCAGTTGGCCTCCTGATGTGCCCATAGTTCAGGTTCTGTAAAAAAAGTTTCAAAGGCTGCACTGGAGGGGCCCAGCTGCTGATGTCACTGCTACTGCTATAAGGAAAAATGTGGCACTGCACTCCACCCTAATCCCCTTTGACAACATCCCATTTATGTATTTCAGTAGTTTTTAAGTGGACATTAAACACAACATTGTTGTGTGTGCTTTTCAGGACACATGTAATGTGCACACACAGGGGGGAGAACAATCATGGGCAGGCATCCTGAGTAGCGGCTAATGGCACAGCTGTATGGTTGGCAACCTTCAGTCTCGAAAGACTATAAGCTTACAGCACCTGGTATTCCCAGGCGGTCTCCCATCCAAGTACTAACCAGGCCTGACCCTGCTTAGCTTCCGAGATCAGACGAGACTGGGCATGTGCAGGGTAACAGTTGCTGAATAAATTGGTGGGAGTGTTATTCATGTTCTCTAGACAGGAAAATTTTATGGGTAACATTGACAATGTAATGTAAAGGAGCCCTTGAGAAAATAATTATGAGGAGGAGAAACAAGGAGATGGGAGGGAAAAGGAACTCCTTAGAAGGAGAAAGAACAAATGAAGAAAACACAGGAGGAAAATGATGTAGGGAGATTAGACAGGCTTCCCATAGGAATCCAAGAGAAGGAAGTTGAGATTTTGGAGTATAGGAAAGAATGGAGAAGACACCTAAAGTTCAAGCTGTAGTAAAGGCTGCAGGTTGATGATGGCTCTGTGTAACCTGAATCAAGGGCAACAAGCAAAGGGTAAACCTAGAAATAGACTGTGAATGCACTTCACTCTCTTACGACGGGGAGCCAGTCAACCAACCAGTCTTCACCAATGTCCCAGGCTTCTGGAAGGAGGTGACATTTAGCTCTGCATGACTTGTAGGATTGGTCAAGGGTGTTTGTTTGAGGAAGGAGGCCCAAGGTTATTCTTGGGTCTCCACTATATAGTACAAAAAAAATAAAAAATAAAACACCCCATAACACTAAAACACTATGGTAGAATGAACCATAGTAGAGGATGAAGAACAGCAGACTGAACAACCACAAGGCTCTGAAGCTCAAGGTTATTATAGACCTTCCCTCATAAAATTTTATGGGATTCTAGGTGGGGTTGACTCAATCGGGGAATCAACCCCTGTTGGGTTCTGCCTTTGTTTTCACACACATTTGAGGATGTGGTGTCTAGTCTGGCCTATTCCTAGATACAGCTTAATTATGGGGTTGGTGAGGAGTGCAGGAGTTGTGACACCTTTCCATTGCTTTACAAAGGTTTCTTTCCCACAAGCTCAGGAGTCCAAGGAGGTGTCTATGGTTATGAGACATCAAATATGCTATGTCAGCAGGATTTGGAAATGAAAGGCCTCATTTGAATATCAGAGGGGTGAAAACTCCATTTGAATTTAAGGAATAAGCAAGACTTTGAGTTAGGAGCACTCAGACAGTCCAATCCTGAGCTGCCCAGGGTGCCCAGGCTCAGCGGCACCGAGAACGGCTGCCGCCGGATCCTGCGCACCCTGGGCTACTGCGGGAGGCGCCTTGGGAGAAGGGGATTTTCATCCCCATCCCCTGGGTAAGGTAAGCAGCCCCGCAATGGGGCTACTCACTTTACCACTAGCCAAAAGGTCGGCAGTAAGGTAAAAGTGCTCATGTGGGGCGCGGAGCCCTCCACAAGCGCCTTGGATCCTGCGGAGCAGAGCTCCACAGACCCACCTCCCTCCCTCCCCCAGGCATGCCTCCAGGCCGCCCCCCTCCCCACATCACGCCTCCACGTCACGCCTCCCCCACCCTCTCTTCGCCCCTGCCAGCCTCCCCCCTCCCCAGAATGCCTCCTCCCCACCCCCACTTACCATGCCTCGGCTCAGCGGTCCAGGAGACCACCGAGCCACGGAGGCTGGGCGACTGCCCCATACTAGCCCAGCACTGGCCAGCTACTAGCTGGCTACTAGTAGCTACTAGCTACTAGTAGCCAGCACTAGCTGGCTACTGGCTGCACTAGCCCACAGTGCTCGGTGGCACAGGATTGGGCTCCAAGTTATCAATCAAGAAGAGAGGAGCGATTCCATGGGTTCATCAAAAATACAGCCTTCCTGACCTATGGATCTATGTCCTCTTGCCATCAGCCTTTAAATAACCATATTATTGGTCTGACCCTTGTTCTCCATGTAGGCACTCAGCACCAAGCACACAGGTCTAGGTGTGTTTCTTGCACACTTAGAAACAGAAGTAAATAAAATATTGACTACATAACAAAGTGCAGATTTCTTCCACTACTATATACGTAAATCTGAGTATGTTTAAATAACTGAATTCTAAAGTAATAAAACTGCAATCCACTTATGTTAGTTCTAGATTACAGGCTAGTACATGCTTTGAGGACTGAAATATGTGGTATTTGTTCTACCATGAGCTGGGGATGCTGAGCAGAAGAATATTGTGAGTCCCTCATATAAATTCAAGCACACATCTAGGAGATTATCATTCACAACCTCAAATCCCCTAGAATTTATAGACTGTGTTAATTACTACTGTGAACAGAAAATAAGCAAACTCTATTAAAATGATTGATGAATTTGTCTGGACAGCTACCAGCAATCAAGATTTTCTTCTAAAGAATTTTTAATGTGCTTTGTATAAACACTTGAAGATGTAGATGAATTAAAAAAAAATTCCATGATTTTGTTTAATGTGAAAAGTTATGTCACCAAGGGCCCAACGCTATCTAACTTTCCAGCACTGATGTAGCCCTGCCAATGTGTGCTGCATCCTGTAGTGGGAGTAGTCACAAAGGTCTCCTCAAGGTAAGGGAATGTTTGTTCCCTCATCTTGGGGCTGCACTGCAGTTGCATCACTGCCAGAAAGTTGGATAAGATTGGGCCTTAAATATTCATTCTAAGATCAAAGCAATTTGTCTTACAAGAAAAGTTAAGACACTTACAAAATCATTCATAAACAAAAGGCATGAAACTTTTAGAGTAAGCCATTTTTACCCAATGTTGCATATACACAATAGGGATCAAATGTGTACACCTGGAGGCTGGGCAAAAATGGGTTAAGGTGTCATGGAAACAGTAAACAAGCTGTAGTTATGCATCCTCTGCTCTCTTACAAACTGGCATCCATGCGCACTCTTTTTCATTTGTTTTACCCATCTCTGGATAAAAGATCAAAATTATCTTTATTTAAAACCTAATAACTTTATGAATACACAATGGATTTTCACCAAACCAGTATAGGATAAGCCCCTGGAATTTTCCTTGAATTTTTAACAAAATTTAAACCCCATGACTTCCAAATGAAGCCTACTACAAGCAGCCTTCATGTGGTGTAGACCACATGTAATCCACTGAATGTGTATCCATTCACCATGTAGATTACTCCTCACCTGTAGTTCATATTACAAAGCTATCCATCAACAGTAAGGAGGGAAATTTAAAGTTCATGTGCCAATAAAAAGTTGGCTCTGTGCCTTGTTGCCAACAATTTGGTCTCAGCCAGGAATGCAAAATGCATGGAAGTCCCCTCTAATGTCCTTAGAGAGCAACAGCCCAATCCTATGCATCTCTACTCAGAAGTAAGTACCATTAGAGTCAGTGGGGCTTACTCCCAGGAAAGTGTGGATAGGATTGGGCTGCAAGATAGCTGAATGGGTGAGCATTCAAAAATATGACACCAGCAGCAGACCAATGAAGAATTTTACAATCATTCTGAAGCACTATGCATATGATATAGATCAGAGGTTCTCAAAGTGTGGTCTATGACTCTCAGAGTGGTGACAAGCAGCTTGGAAGTTTACAAAGCTCTGAAGAACCACACTCAATGCCAGTGTCTAGGGTCAGGCTTACCAGCCTCAGGAAGCAGCCTATCTGGTGAGCCTAGGGCCAGGTGCATGCAGGCAGGGGCTGAGAAGTCTCAGCTGGACAGGGTATGGGCTATCAGTCAGTTGAGCAAAGCACAATTGCTCAGGCTGCAAGTATCTGCAGGAGTCTTCCTACCCTGTGGTAAATACCTGCAGGAGCGTTCCCATTCCTTAGAAGACAAGGTATAGGACCCAGCAGGCAACCAGGCAGGGGTGGTGGATCTAGCCAAAGCCAGGAGAATATACTAGGTAGAAGATGGGGCTATCTGAGAACTGGAGGTAGACTGAAAGAGAGGTTCCAGAGTCCTGGAAGGCTGAAGTAGGGTACAGTCAACTGATGGAAATATTTTAGGATTCATTCTCTGACGCAATGCTAAGCAGTCATAAAGCCTTTAGATTTCAAAATGGAGGCTTTTATTTACAACTATTTACATATTAGAAACAGATTTCAGATTCAGGTTGGATACAGAAGTTTTACCCCTTTGGCTGGTTCCTTTGTTTTCTCAGAGAACCACACCCAGAACTTCTCAGTTATACCTTGCAACAAACAAAGTACCCATGTGACACCCATGTGACTTCCACTTCCTTGTTGGGCATACTGGTACATGGTTCCAGCCCTAACTGGGAACTCTGTTACCCATTTATGGAGAAGTTTCTGGCCTGCAACTTTGATTACACAAGAGTCTGGAATTTTACTTCTTGGGAAATATCCTGAAGTTTGGGGGGAAGTAAACAGCTAGTGCCATTTGCCCCCAAGCTCTTATTGGCCAGCACACTTTGGGGTTTTTACTAGCTTAATTTTTCCCTGCTGCAGGTTATTTTTATTAATTCAATAAATCACGATCATCCCAAGTCTCTGTCTTGTGTCCTTCTTGAGGGATGCCTGGATAAATTGTCCTGGACAGTTCCTGCACACAAAATGGTTCCTAGAATCCTTTTTGGTTCTTCTACTTTCAATGTTTCAGATACCGCTGCCCGAACGGCTCCTCCTGACCAAGGAATTAAGTCAGATAGAGGTTAAAAGAGATGCTTCAGACCTCATTGATAAATTAAAGTTCAATAAGTCACTGGGCCCTGATGGCATCCACACTAGAGTTATTAAGGAATTGAAGAATGAAGTTGCTGATCTCATGACTAAAATATACAACTTGTCCCTCAAAACAGCCATGGTGCCAGAGGATTGGAGGATAGCAAACGTCTCGCCGATCTTTAAAAAGGGAAAGAGGGGAGACCCGGGAAACTATAGGCCAGTCAGCCTAACATCTATACCGGGTAAGATGGTGGAATGCCTCATCAAAGATAGAATCTCAAAACACATAGACGAACAGGCCTTGCTGAGGGAGAATCAGCATGGCTTCTGTAAGGGTAAGTCTTGCCTCATGAACCTTATAGAATTCTTTGAAAAGGTCAACAGGCATGTGGATGTGGGAGAACTCATGGACATTATATATCTGGAATTTCAGAAGGTGTTCGACACGGTCCCTCACCAAAGGCTACTGAAAAAACTCCACAGTCAGGGAATTAGAGGACAGGTCCTCTCCTGGATTGAGACCTGGTTGAAGACCAGGAAACAGAGAGTGGGTGTCAATGGGCAATTTTCACAGTGGAGAGAGGTGAAAAGAGGTGTGCTCCAAGGATCTGTCCTGGGACCGGTGCTCTTCAACCTCTTCATAAATGACCTGGAGACAGGGTTGAGCAGTGAAGTGGCTAAGTTTGCGGATGACAACAAACTTTTCCAAGTGGTGAAGACCAGAAGTGATTGTGAGGAACTTCAGAAGGATCTCTCCAACCTGGCAGAATGGGCAGCAAAACGGCAGATGCGTTTCAATGTCAGTAAGTGTAAAGTCATGCACACTGGGGCAAAAAATCAAAACTTCACATATAGGCTAATGGGTTCTGAGCTGTCTGTGACAGATCAGGAGAGAGAGCTTGGGGTGGTGGTGGACAGGTCGATGAAAGTGTCGACCCAATGTGCGGCGGCAGTGAAGAAGGCCAGTTCTATGCTTGGGATCGTTAGAAAAGGTATTGACAACAAAACAGCTAATATTATAATGCCATTGTACAAATCGATGGTAAGGCCACACCTGGAGTATTGTGCCCAGTTCTGGTCACCACATCTCAAAAAGGATATAGTGGAAATGGAAAAGGTACAAAAGAGGGCAACTAAGATGATTGCTGGGCTGGGGCACCTTCCTTATGAGGAAAAGCTATGGCGTTTGAGCCTCTTCAGTCTAGAAAAGAGACGCCTGAGGGGGGACATGATTGAGACATACAAAATTATGCATGGGAAGGAGAAAGTGGATCGAGAGATGCTCTTTACACTCTCACATAACACCAGAATCAGGGGACATACACTAAAATTGAGTGTTGGGAGAGATAGGACAGACAAAAGAAAATATTTCTTTACTCAGCATGTGGTTGGTCTGTGGAACTCCTTGCCACAGGATGTGGTGACGGCATCTGGCCTGGATGCCTTTAAAAGGGAATTGGACAAGTTTCTGGAGGAAAAATCCATTACGGATTACAAGCCATGACATGTATGTGCAACCTCCTGATTTTAGAAATGGGCTATGTCAGATGCAAGGGAGGGCACCAGGATGAGGTCTCTTGTTTTCAGGTGTGCTCCCTGGGGCATTTGGTGAGGCCACTGTGAGAAACAGGAAGCTGGACTAGATGGGCCTATGGCCTGATCCAGTGGGGCTGTTCTTATGTTCTTAATGTTATACTTGTGCAAATGTATTTGTCAGCACTAAAGGGGCAGCACAGTATGTTATGCTGCCTAACATATTGTGCTGTCCCCTTAGTTTTAAATTGAAACTTACTTAGAATTGAAAAAAGAAGTAAAAGGACCTTAGATTTCATGGCAGAAAACACTGTGGTTCAATTTATCCTTGGCCTCTAAATTATTATTGTTAATATATATCACCTTTTTCTCACTGACTCTCACAATGTGTGAGGGTCTTACAGACTCAGGGCAGTTCACATAGGCAGGCTATACTAAACTTCTTTTATTATTATTATTATTAAGAGTATTTCTATACCGCTTTTCAACTAAAAGTTCACAAAGTGGTTTACAGAGAAAAATCTAATAACTAAATGGCTCCCTGTACCAAAAGGGCTCACAATCTAAAAAGATGCAAAAGAATACCAGCAGACAGCCACCAGAACAGACACTGGTGGGGTAAGATGGGCCAGTTACTCTCCCCCTGCTAAAAAAAGGAGCACCCGCTTGAAAAAGTGCCTCTTACCCAATTAGCAGGGGTTAAACAAATGAGTTTTTACAATAATTCTATGGGCAACTTGTAAAGCCCTTCATTTCCAGGTGGATCCCTTCAAGATGGGATCCCTTCATTTCTTTTTGCTGGGTATGCCTAAAAAAAAAAAGTAGTGAAACCATTTGCAGTTCCATTGGTGCTGGTGCAGCTGCACTGGTGTTTGCAGCTGGTGTGGTGCAATGTGCATGGCTGGCTCCCAGTAAAGCAGAAGAGTTCTGAACTCAGTACCCTCTTCTATCTGGTCTGGAAGCTTTATGCCTAGTTCTATGCTCCTGATCCTGCCTAACAACATAAGCTAAGAGTGAGCTAAAACTGTTTCAACTGTGTTTAGCCAATATTTTTTCACTACATCTCATCTTTCTATTCATTTACTGTAATAGACCCTCTCTTTTTGTTTATGAGTCTTCAGGGGCTGTGAATGGCTATAGATTAGACCTCTCAATATCGCTGAGTAAGCTGTCCACAAGGAATTCAGTCTGAAAACAAGTATTTTGCTTTATGGTTGCAAAGGAAGCCTTCCTCCCAAAACCAGAAAGACCAAAAAAAAAAAAAATCATATAACGAGATTTCCTACCCTTAATATGCTCTGTAGGGCCTAGAAAGGCCATTTGCAGAAACAGAACTATTTAAAAAATTGATGTTAATCCAGCTCAAAGTTGGATACTCTTTTCTCTATACCAAATTCAAACAAAATCCATTTTTGTTAGCAAACCCAACATTTTTGAAATGGGTATCTTACAATGCAATTTTATGATTGTTACCCAGAAGTTTGATGATGATGATTAGCTAGATGTCCACAATATACAGACACGCCTGAATAATGATTTGATCTTATCCCTTTGGAATACCCCTGGAGTCAGTCATTGCAATGTGTATGTCAAAAACATCTCAGTAAGGCAATTAGGAATATAAACATTGGTAAACAGAAACAATGCCTTCGCTGGAAAGCTGTCTCTTTCCCTTCCAACCTAGGATGGGATGAGTCAAATGAGTGTAAAAATGACTAATTGGAGAAGATAAAAGTGGCAGGGATTTGCCAACAGTCCAGGTGACAATTTCCGTGGTAATAACTGATGGCTAATTATTTTGAGATTGCAACTGGTCACCAGGTGGTCTGTGCTGTTCAAAAGGCAGCCAGAGGAAAGAGAAATACAGCATGAGAAGGGTTTCTTCTTTAAGTTTAAAGGACTGGAAAGATTTACCAAAAGAAAATGTTTTCCATGTTGTTTGCAGGGATATGCTAGAGTCACTGTGCCCAAGTGTTGAGTCGCCATACCCTGACCCAACTTGCAAGTCATAATGGGCAGCCATCGCAACTCGGCCTGAACTACTTATAGAGTCATTTTTTATTGGAATGCGAGTCAATATAAGAAACAAGTTATGGCGCAAGTCAGACATAACTCTGCAGAAAACCTCCTACTATGTCTGAATGCTGGCTTCTGGATCACCCCACAAGGTCTTTGGCACAATGTGGAAGCGGTGAAAAAAAGTATGCGGATATGCACACACATGAAATTGAGTCACAAGCACACACAAAAAGCAAGTGATCACTCAAGAATCAGTCATGACTCTTTTCTGAGTCACTGGCCCCGAGTCATGAGTCATGGCCGAGTCAGTGACGCCGTAAACTCAAGCTGACATGAGTCGCGCATGTTTTCATGACTTGAGTCTTTAGGAGTGGAGTTCCCATCTCTGGTCGTTTGTATATAAGTTCACTTAATCTGACACTAGGACCAACATGAAAGTAATAAACAGTAACCACTATGGGAAATTTATTTTTGTACAGGAGGAAACTACTATCTTTGAATTACAGAGAAATTCACTGAAATGACCTCTGAGGTGCTTCTCTTTCCTGAGAAATTGTCTGGGATGTTCTTCCAAATGGTTAAAATTGATCATTCTGTTAATATTTAATTTAAAGTATTTTTATTCCACTTTCCCAATAAGAAAGCCCCTAAGGCAGCTTACAAAAAATGGACACAACAAAGAACATAATGACAGCAGATCCCATAAAACCAAACACAATGAAAGTCAATAACCAGAATATTATGCAAGCTCAACAGGAAGAACTAAGATTCAAAGGCATGGGCCAGCAAAGTGCCTGCACGTGCTATTGTCAACACAGAATATTTAAGTTACCTTCTCTCCAGTCTATTTTGAGCTGCCTTGGGTGCCCTTCGGGGAGAAAGGCGGAATACAAATCTAATAAATAAATAAATAAATAAATAAATAAATAAATAAAATGGACACAATCCAACAGGAAGGTCTTTACCAGTCTAGTGAAGAGAAACAGCACAAAAGCTGCTCCTGTTCTTTATTTACTCTTGTATGTTTGTCTTAGGGTGCAATCCACACCTTGATTTCAGCCAGCCCAAGTCCCTTGGACTGGCCTGGGAGGGAAGCCAGGCTGGCGCTCCCAGAAGCACCGGCCTATGGAGGCCAACGGAGGCTTATGCGCTGGCTTTCTCCCGGCTCCTTGTGTCGGCTTGGATGGCAGGTAGGTGTGGGGGAGGCGGGGAGGGAGGGAGGTGTTCCTGGGCGGAGGAAGGGAGGGAACGGGCAGGCGAGGAGAGGGAGGAAGGGCTTGGATCCGGCAATTATGCTGGATCCCAACCCCTGTTCCCGGGGAGAACGGAGCAGCTTCAAGCTGCTCTGCTCTCCTCGGACTTGCACCACCTCAGGAGGTGGCGCAAGTCCAAGGAGACCCATAGGCACCAGCAGCCCTTACCCAGTGATAAGGTGAAAAGTTTCTCCTTGCCTCTGGGTAAGCCGCTGCTGGCCACAATCCTGTGCTGGATACAGAGCAAGCCTCCTGGCTTGCCTGTTTCAGCGCAAGTTAGGATTGCACCCTTAATTTAATATAAAGCCACTCTGAGAACATTTGTGTTGGAAAGCTAAGTATTACTATCACAATTCAATAAAAGCATGCCTCTTACTCAGCTGCCATTTTCAAAGACTGGATTGTGCCCTTTGGATTCAGAGGGAACCATTACTGTATACTCCACCACCTCGTTGTTAATTTTCATTTCAATACATTTTATTAATTCTGGGAGCTAAAAGATTATGGCTACAATTCTAGACACACTTACTAGCACCCAATGAAATCATTAGGGTTCACTTCTGAGTAGACATGCATTTGATTGTGACGTATGCAAATAAAAGGACCATAGTTATCTAGCAACAAATGACAGATACTGTAACCTCAGTTCATGGCATTTCATGAATGTGAAAGCAAGATTTAAGTTCAAATGCGATGTCATGACTGTGTGAACAGAACTCAGGTCATTAATGGTTAAAAAAATCTATTTTTGTGACAGCAGAAGAGTGAATGGTAATGTCTACAGATACTAGTTATCCTCTGTAAGATTTTAAAAAAATTCTTTTTTAATCATTACGCAGATTAATCATTTAATCTGTGAACATTTTATACATTTATGCACACTTCCTTTAACCGCTTTGGGCATTTGCTTCATCACGGGAAAAACAGGATATAAGTAATAATCTTTTAGGGTCCAGTCCTATCCAACTTTCCAGCCCTGGTGTAGCCGCAACGCAGTCCTGAGGTAAGGGAACAAATGTTCCATTACTTTGAGGAGGCCTCTGACTGCCTCCCCACCACACACCGGATGCAGTGCACACACCGGCATAGCTACACCGGTACTGGAATACTGGATAGGATTGGGCCCTCAGATACTTATTTTAAATAAATAATAAATAAATAAGGGTGCAAAACTGTTTACAAGGGAGGAGGGCTGGAAACATTTTGGCACTGTCCAACACAAAAAGTCAGAGGAAGGCTAAAGGTGCACAGAAGATAAATTGATATTGTTCAATGCTGTAAAAAAAGTCTTCATAATATTATTATTATTTATTAACAGTATTTATATACCGCTTTTCAACTAAAAGTTCACAAAGCGGTTTACAGAGAAAAATCAAATAACTGAATGGCTCCCTGTCCCAAAAGGACTCACAGTCTAAAAAGATGCAAATGAATACCAGCAGACAGACACTGAAACAGACAGTGCTGGGGTGAGGTGGGCCAGTTACTCTCCCCCTGCTAAAAAAAGGAGCCCCCACTTGAAAAAGTGCCTCTTACCCAATTAGCAGGGGTTGAGTATGCAAATCAAAGTGCAAAGTATAAAAGTTTTAAGCACTTATGATTATTATTGTATTACATACTTTACTGTTTAAGATAACTGTGTTGTATTTTATATTGTTTTAGTTATTTTAAATCATGTTTTACGCCGTAACCCGCTATGAGTCATTGAAGGGCAGCATAAAAATATATCTAGTAAATAAATAAAACATTTTTAAAAACGCATAGTAAATTGGAATGGCTCTTAGTATTTCAGTTATAATGCAATAAAGATAATCCCTATTTTTAGCAGGGAAAAGGAAGACTATAGGCCTGTACAATAAGAATGAATAATACATGGTTTAAAATATCACCACAATCAATACAACAGGAAAAAAAATGCATAAATAAAGATGTATGACACCTTATGGTAACCTTTGTTTAAATGCAGGCTAAAAGTGTCCCCTTTTCACAAAGATCCTCTCATAAGCACCACATTGGAGAGGCAGAAGCCAGTAAAGGATATCTTAAATGAGACAAAAACTACCCCAATTTTAAAGGTTCTACAATAATTTAAAGAAAAAATCAAATTAAACTCACCCGTGGACAAGAGCACCATGTTCTCAACCAGTCCTTCTGAAAAGGTGAATCTGATATGGTTTAACTCTGTCCCTGATCAAAATGAAAGGAAGCACAGGTGCTAAACCACTCATCCAAACCGGGGTAAAATTAACCCTGTTTTAACTCTACTCCAGTGGAAGAATTCTTGAGTGAGGTCCTAGAAAAAGTGTAAGCTGCAGTCTGATGCTTACCAAGAACATGAGGAAGAGGCCGCTCCATTTAAAGGAGGTGAAACATTTAAAGCAGAGATGTCAAACTCTTTTCATACATAGGGCTGCAGTTAGCATTCAGGGTCCCTGCTGAGGGCTGGAAGTGACTTCATTAAGCAGAAAGTGACATCATTAAGCAGACGATGGCTGGAAATAAGCACTTTGTTCTCACATAGGAACTCATCAGCTGTAAATGACAAAAGAGAAAATGCGCAAATCTTGATCATATTTTCAAGATATGAGAGAGTCCAATACTCACACTGGGAGAGCCCAATTATAATGGGGGCAAGATAAGTTGCTTCCAGGGACTGCATTCGTGCCTTATGTTTCGCAACCCTGGTTTAAAGGGTTAATTTTCTTGTGCAGAAATTGGAGAATGATCAAACAGTTGCATTTGGACTAGGAAAGGAATGGGTGGACAGTTATAGTAGAAGAACTTTTAGTGTGACACAGAGGAAAGGGGGGAAAAATGTTGAGGAAACTCTCTCCAAGCCCAGTTGTAGCAGCAAAGGTATGCAAAAGGTTTTGTTCAGTTTTTAAATAAAACAGGTGGTTTTAAGAAAAGGGTCTCCAAAGCAATCACTCCTGGAAATCATACAGCTAGGACAGCCATTTTCAACCACTGTGCCATGGCACACTAGTGTGCCGCGAGTGATCCACAGGTGTGCTACAGGAATTTGGGGGAAGATCATTTCTTTGTAGTGCCAATGGGGATGTGAGCCACCACTGGCAGCATGGTGTGCCTTGTCAATTGTCAAAAAGCTGATGGTGTGCCTTGACAATTTTAGTGCCTTGTCAGTGTGCCATGAGATGAAAAAGGTTGGAAAATGCTGAGCTAGGATATGAATCTGTCTCAGTACCCCTTGTAGGAAAAGGAAAAGGAAGGAAAAAGAGAGAGGAAGAAGGCTAACAGGAATCAAAATTTGGAATGCCTTTTATCTGTGCCTCTTCAGTTTGTCATCTGATCATTTTTTATCACATTTTACTTACTGCTTTGTGCTGGAACAGGGCAAAAGTCTGGATGCAAATTGATTAAATATATATATTTTAAAAACCGTCTGCATTCTAGAAAACCAAAGAAATGTGGTTCATCTCTTCCCCTTATGCAGGTTTATAATTGGTGGACTTGGAAGATTGATATGAGGTGGCTTGAGTTTCTTCCTCAATCTGAGATAGGCCTTCTGCATGAAAACCCTGTTATCACTAACATGATTACTGTTAATGTGATTATTCAGTTATTAAATGAAAAACACATTCTGGTGAACTGGCCTGAAACATGGGTAAATGGGTTTTATTTTACACATAGCATTTCCTTTCACAAAGATCCCAATTCCTTGTAGAAATCTAATCCCCAATCCCAGATTTCTTTTTCTCTTTCTCTTTTCTTCTCCATCTAAACTGTCATACAAAATATCTCATTGCAAAGTTCCATGCTGTTAGGTTAGGCCATAAATCATTTAACTTTTCTCACCCACTCATATTTTCCTTAATTAATCATGAAAGCTGAACTTCCGCATCATAATTGTCTTGGCAATCAGTTACCCTCTAGGTGTCCTATTGGTTGATTGTTGTGTGCCTCAAAATAACATCTTCAAAGCTCCATTTCATGATTTCCTCAGTCTTTGAAATTATGACTCTGAGAAAATAACTTACGCCCAAGAGCTTTAGAAAAATCTGGTCCTCGAGGGCTTTATTTTGTTTCTCCATTGATTCTAATTAACTTTGCACTGACTTGCAAATGTGATCTTGGGTAAAAATATATTTCTGCCAGACTTGTTTCTATGGCCTTAACAGACATGTACTGTGCATATCTTTCTTCAAATTAATATGCAAATTGAGCACAATAAGAAAAAACCATTTTTTTTATTTTAACGATGAAGAATTGGAAAAGTGATACTTATGTAAGGGTAAAGAACTAATAAATCATGACAACCGGTTCAATTTTGAAACCTTTTTTATATTTTTCATAACCATTATAAAAAAACATTAAAAAAAGTTTTATAACTGGCATCCTCTACAGTATGTCATACAATCCATGGGAATAAGATAACCTTAAAAATCTTGGGGTGCAATCCCAAACCCTTATGTCAGTGCTTTCCAGCACTGACTTAAGGGCAATGCAGATCTGAGGTAAGGGAACAAACATTCCCTTACTTTGAGGAGGCCTCCGTGAGTGCCCCCCAACTGCAGGATGCAGCACACGTTCCATTGGCATAGCTATGCCAGTGCTGGAAGGCACTGACATAAGGGGTTAGGATTGTGCCCTTAATCTCAGATTAAGATGTGATAAGGTACTGGAACTACTGGACAGGGCCATAGCCTTCTCAGGAAAAATGGGTTTCGAGAAGGATAACAGGAATCAAAATTTGGAATGTGGCAGGGAACCTCCCACAGATGATCAGAGAGAAGTTCCATGAAGACGAGGCAGCAAATAAGAAACTGACAGAGTAGTGGTGAAGATGAGAAAAGAGACAGCAAGGTAGCAGTAGAGTTGCATGTAAAATACTATATTGACAGGCAAGCTTCTCCTGTCCTGGATCTATTTGGATTGGTTCAGAAATAAGTCGAGCTGTTTCCCAAAAACACTAGAAAATGTTTATTTCCAAGCTAATCTGAAATCAGATTTGAACCCATCCACCTTTATGAATATCCTGATCTTCCCCAATGATTTGATCCTATCCATTGATCACCCACCCTAGTCCCCCTATCTTTCCTGCACTGGATTGTTGGTCCAGTGGCAGCAAGTCACAAAAGGGAGAATGAAAGGAAAGAAGAGGGGGTCTCCCCTCTTCAGTTCCTGGCATCTGCTATATAGTACTCCCAAGGTCAACTACACAAGATTATGCAGGTATAGAAAAAAGCATGGAATAGGTATAAGACATAAAGATGAAGCAGGCAAAAGACATGACAGAGAGAGCAGATGAACACAAGCTGAACTGTGGCAGTGATTTTAACTCGCAACAGATTTCACAGGTCATTAAGGGTATTTGGATTTGAAGTTACTGGGAATGAAAACAAGCCTGGCCATACACAGGCGGATGTGCCCAGGAACCAGAACGACAAAACAAATTGCAAGCAGACAGGCAAGGCTCAGATAGCCAGGAACCAAACAACACATGTAATGTATCAGCAGTAGACCGAACCAACTGATGCCTTAAATTTTACAAAGCCCTGGTATAGTATTTGATGCTACAAACTGATCCCCCTGGAGACTGAAGCATAGATCAATTCATCTTGATTTGACACTGCAAATCTTCTACAGCTAATCCAGAATTTTTTTAACCTTTTGTGCCTCATGTACCCCCAGGAGAATTCTGAACTGGTCACACACATGCTCGCTCTCTCTCTCTCTCTCTCTCTCACACACACACACCCCAATATTTGTTTTAAATATTTGCTATTTTTCTTAAATCACATTGAACATATGTGGCAGAAGAATTTCAAAAAACAGTATTAAATTTCAATAATAGAAAACAAATTCTTACTTCTAGGAATACTTCACACACTCCCTAGCCCCCCATCAGGCACCCCACTGGGATACAACCCCCACAGGTTAAGGATTCCTGAACTAATTTCAGAATGGTTGCTGCACTTGGTTTCAGTTCTCAAATGGGTTCCCCAAAATTGCATCTTTCCATGCATCCACTCACATAACACTTAAGTTCCTATTACCA